>NC_090926.1:1103240197-1103890822 GCF_040938575.1 Ambystoma mexicanum
TCCCTTGGGATTTGTCATCCAGGCGGTCAGGACATGGCCATCACTTTTGGATCCAGTTCCTGGGGGTGGACCAGTGCAGGAGGATCACCTGGATGAGAGGCCCCTGGGGAGTGATATGATATGATATGGCATTTATAATGTGCATATACACAAGTGTTTTAAGGCGCGACAAGGCAAGGAAGGGGAACAAAGGGCGGACAGACAACGATTCTACTAGGCCAGGTGTCATTCAGATCGCGCAAGTGCATGCGAAGGGAGCAGGGACAGTGCGGTACATGGGAATAGATAATAACAATAACAATAAGTAAAGTGAAAGCCAGCATGTAGCATGTGCATGGTTAAGTGGAGTCATAAGGTGTCAAGAGCTAGTAGGGGGACTGTAGGGATACAGAACAGTCCCCAAGTGTGGGGCTTGCCAGGTGGGCAGTGCAGGAGTGTGACGCTGGCGGAGGAGGGACCTGGGCCCGTGATCAGAGGGTGTCCAGGTAGCCAGTGCAGTTCCGGTGACAGCCAGGAGGTCAGCAAAGGAGAGGAGGAGAAAAAGCAGAAGCAAAGAGAAAGGTTTTGAGGTGCTTCTGGAACCAGAGATGGTTCTCCTCAAGTTTAACGGAGGCAGGGAGGCTGTTCCAGAGGGAGGCACCAGCCGAAGAAAGAGATCTATCACCAAATCGTTGCTTGGAGAAGCGACAGACCATGAGGGAGTTGGAGGCGGATGAGGGAAGAGCTTGAGAAGGAAAATATTTAGGACGAGAGAGTTGAAGGTATTGAGGCCCCAGGCCCCAAAAGGCCTTGTGGACAATGCAGAGGGTTTTGAACTTAATCCTCGCAGCAACTGGGAGCCAGTGCAGAGATTTCAGTCCTGGAGCGATATGATCCCTGGGCTTGAGGCCAAGGACAAGTCTTGCAGTCCTGTTCTGGATAAGTTGCAGATTGCGGAGAGTGCAATCAGGCAGATTTAGAAAGAGGCTGTTGCAATAGTCCAGCCTATAGAGAACCAGAGCTCTGGAGACAGTGAGCTGAGGAAAGGAAGAATACCTCTAAAGAGGTACATCTAGTAGTGTGACTTCTTAGAGACGGCAAAGATGTGAGGAGAGAAGAAGAGTGTGGAGTCGAAGATGACCCCAAGGTTTTTAGCCTTGCAGGTGGGAGCATGAAGAGAACCAAGAGAGTCCGGCTAGAGAGCTACAGGAAAGGAGGGAACTGGTGTGCCGATGAGGAGAATCTCAGTCTTACTGGCATTAAGGCAGATGTCATTGGCGGCACACCCCTCCTGGATAGCAGACAGACAGTCAGAGATGAGGGAAGGAGAGGAGGAGGGCGAGGGTAGCCTGAAAATGAGCTGGGTGTCATCTGCATAGCACTGAAAGTTGGGGCAAAGACAGTGATGGAGTGGGCAAGGAGTGGGAACGGGACACCAGATGGAGAGACTCAGAGCTCTCTTTCCCGATTATCCCTTTACCCCTTCTCATTCCATGTGCTATTTGACTTTAGCCCCATCCCCCTTTCCTAAACGAACATGACTACAGGGACTGAGCGCTCTGGGAGAAGAGAACCTTACACCCAGCCCTTCTGTGCAACATGTCCAAACATCAGAGTCAAGCATTTTACCTTAACCACTCACACCTGATTCCCGTTACCCTTCCCCGCATGGATAAAAGTCAGAGCATGAGAGCACATTATGGGCAGCAGGGCAGCGAGGCTAGGATCAAAGCAGAGCCAGAAAAAGAGAAAGCTATTTGTGACCGCAGCTGAATCGAGGAAGGCAGGTGAAAAGTCACAGGAAGAAACCAAAGAGAGAAGTACTCTTGACCTGTTTAACAAGCGATTGCTGGGCTGTTGAAGACTCAGAAACAGAACATGTGTGATGGAGAGGAAAGGCCTTCAGATCCTGTAAAGTGCCTCTGAGATACCCGGGGCCCTGCTCCCTGACTGGACTAGCCGGGGGAGAAGAGCAGCCACCGTGGTATCGCCATCACCTCCACAATCAAAGCCACAAGCCGAACCTTGCATACATCTGGTCAGTTGAAGGCAACTGTGTAAACCGGACTGCCTATGAGCGAAGATTTTAGGCAGCAACAAAGTGTCACGTAAGGCGGTTGATGAAAGATGCGAGTAAAAGGAGAAAGCTGATAAATGTTTTCTTTGAACCTTTAAGAAGTGAACATTTGATACTAAGTAGCAGAGTGGTCCGGCACCACGTCGGTGCCCAGTCGAAAAATCTCTGCCAGAAAGTATCTTGCGAACGGAACAGTTGAAATTGGATTGAACTTTGTGATATGATTGAACATTTGAGATAAGATGATAAGGAACAAAGTGGTCAGGCAAGGGTAACAGTCAAATTCCTTTGCTCAGTCAAAAGTCTTCAGTTCTATTACATGAAAAGAAGGAAGTGTTAAAGTGTCAGGTCTGACTTGGATGGAGGGGACCTAACGTGATAAAAGGAAGGGAATCTGAGCCCGGCTGAGAGAGATTCCATTGTGAAACAATAAGGGAAGAAACTGTCCGAGCCCGGCTGAGGGAGACCCAAAGAAGTGAACTCTAAGTTTTATTATTTTCGTTTTGTTGATCCAGGCACTTTAGAAGAAAGAGGCTTAATAAAGTATACAGAGACGTTATGCTGAAAGACTCTGATGTATCCTAAAGACTGCCACCTCCTGCCAGAGACGTCAGCATGCTCCAAGTGCCATATTGTTCCATCTTGTCCTGTGCTAAAATGTGGAGAAGGGAAGCTATAGTTCAGCAATCCTGAACTCCCATTCAACATGGACCTTTTGTTTATCTTACACTGTTTTCTTTATACATTGCAACACCTCACACCCTTTTGATCATTAGACTAAGGTTTGGCAAAAGCTTTTTTTTAGCATAGCCCTTTTTATTTGATAAGACATGACTAGGACAGTGTTTTCTTTTGTTTTGATGTTCGTAGCTTGCTCCCATCATTAGAAGTTAGGTTTAAATGGGCATTGTTCCAACCCAGTATTTTGCACTAGTTCAAATGCTAGCAATTCTACTGACTAAATTCTATCAAATTTGGGGTGCACACACTCTCAAAAGTGGCTGCGCACTGGGCACTAAAATATACACAACAACAGAGCCCAGGCTCAAAATCTGACAGTGAGGGATGCACTCTCTTTGTCAGGCATATAAAGCTAGAAAACATGCATTAATACTTTCTGTAATTATTCAGATATGTTTAACCAAAGAATCACTACGTGAAACATAATTCATTCATAGTTTAGAAACCAAAGTATGTTATTTAATCAAACAATGATCGAGGCCATTGCCAATGTGCCAATGCATTTCAGACATCGAGGTCCTTCGTCAGGGCAGGTTCATGCCCTTGCTCATAAACTGGTGATAGGTTTCCTGTGACATGTATGTGATACGCTTCCATTTTATAGGCCAATTACGGCCTAATTCCTCATTGGGAATCCCACTGGCGTTCATGCCCATCGAGGAAAAGTGGATTTGACTGGTCCATGTTCATGGGAAAAAGGCAGGTGCGACACTTGCAGCTGGATCCCCAGGCGACGGTGGACAAGTGGTCATGTACCCAGAGTCTAAGTGCAGCAGCATGACCTTAGGAGGACTATGAACACAGGTGCACTGATGGCGCCTTCAGAACAATCAGCAGCACCTGACGCAACTGTTCCTGTCAGCGGCCGCAATCTGCAGAGCAGATCTGAATTGATGAGAAGCTGGTCCACCAGGAGAGGGTCACACAGAGCCTGCATGCCAGAAGAAGACCTGGAGCTGCGCAATCCAGACTGGACTCTTTCAGGGAGAAGTAGGAAGACCACAGTTACCCTGTTTAAGATCCCACAGCTGCAAATCCAATGTAACTATGCATGAGGTGGGAGAGGATGTTTTTATCTAAGTGGCCGCTTTGGAACCTGTGGACACAGTTATTAGGGATGCATGCCATTTGCTTGCTTAACATGGTGGCTCTGAACCCACAGTGCCGCTCTACGAAACATCCACCTTTGAACCGAAGAAGCACCCAGTACTATGCATACTTACAGTTGCTAGGGGGATAGCAAGGAGGGTTGATGGTCTCCAGCAGGCAGCTCAAGAACTGAGTGAGCCCCATTTAAGTTTCAAAGTGGCACAATTGATGGAAGCCTCTTGCACCTTTTAATTACCTGGTGAAGCCTCCAGCCATTGAAGGCAGAGTCAGCTGGTATGGCTATGAAATGATGTTACCTTTTTTGCAACTAAACTGGACCTCAAGTTTGACATGAGTGAGGCCTGCACTACAAGCACAAAACAGTACCTTTTAACATGGAATGATGCCTTGGTACAATGGTATTCAAACTTTATGCTGAGCCCCTCTTGAGTAAAAATACTTTGTTAAATGATATTACAGTCGGTCTCTGAAAAACCAACAGAAGGAGATTGTCTTGGCTCCTGAATTGCACTTTGAAGCACTGGCAAAAGCCTTGGCAGCGTTGGGAGCTTTCTGAATTGTATTGGGTTTTTCTATAGTATGGAATTCACACAGTGACCAGATGTGTGTCTTTTGGGAAAGTTTCCACTGCAAGAAAGGGAGGTCTCACAGTTCTGTCCGAGCACTCTGTTCCCAGTTATCCATTTGGGATTCGGCTTCTCCAGCCCTAGTAGCAAATCCTGAGGCAAAGCAGCCAGGCCGTCCTTTTCAGGGAGGGAGGGTCCGGCAAAGCCTCATTCCAGGGAAGGCAAGAAATCCATAAGGGTTATCTGATCCAGGATAAGTCTTCCTCACAGTGCAGAATCCAGTAAAATTAGAAATGAGGAGCCCAGCTGCTGGGGTTTTCCTGCCATATTCTATGACAATGGAGAGTGACCAATTCGGTCTAACCATAAACTAATGCCCATACACCTTCTACTACAATGTGACTTCATTTCCTTTGCTTGGAGATCAGAGTTTTGTTGTCACCGCTAATCAAAATGTTGGAGTTCTAAAGTAAGTGGAAAGAGGCTCTCCCACATAAAATCTCCACCCCATCAAACTTCAAAGGGGAAGACATATGGCAGGCCTGCTTAGAAAGAGGTGTCACCTTCTGCATGCCTTCCAGTCTAACGCTGCTTTCCAGAGAACCAAAAAATGTATAGCCTTCGCTGTTCCCTATGCTGTTTCGTTTCTTGTTATTTATCGCCGACCAGGGTCATTCTGTGTGGATATCGAACATCTCCTCTGGCATATCCTTCCTAGTCCAACTCCGCTTGTTTTACTAGGAGACTTTAATCTTCATCTGTCTTCTACTGACTCTGCCTCTCCGTTTCTCTCTATTCTTGATACTCATGTATTATCTCCACTCTCTACTCCCCCTACTCACATCTATGGCTCTTCTCTAGACTTCATTTTTCTCTCCACCTTCTCTGCTTCTTCTGTACTCACATTCCCCGTGTATCTATCTGATCACTCGTTACTCTCTGTGCCTCTTCTCCCGTCTATTTCTTCTTTTCTCTCTACTTCACCACCACAAACTTTTTTTTGACACGATCTATGCAATGTTAATTCTTCGCTTTATCTTGATACTTGTATTAATATTCTTCTTTCTCTCGTGCACTTTAGCTCTTTTTCTGCTGAGGAAGCTTCATCTACTCTTTCTTCAACTCGCTCTCTCGGTCTTGACCAGCTCTATCCTCTCTCTGCTTTTCAGCCCACTCGCAAACCTGCCCGACCTTGGCTCTCTTCCCATCTTCGTTCCATGCAGCGACTTCTTCATTGTCGGGAAAGACGTCGGCTTAAAAATCGATCTCTTTCTAATCGTTGTGCTTACTTCTCCTAGCAGACTGAACATGTCTCCTGTATCTTGCTGTTATATATACCTGTACATTTCTGTAACCCAAGCTGTAATTTGTCTTGTTGCTCCTACGTCCTGATACCTTTGGGTCTGGAGTACATTATATATAAACAAACAAACAAACACCCTTTATGATAATTGTTTAAACTCTGCTAAATGCTCCTACTTCTCTGACCTTCTTCATACCCAATCTGCTCATCCTAGGTATCTTTTTCAAACTTTAACTCAGCTTCTTTCCCCTCCCTCTCCTTATCCTTCTATTAATTCTACGCTTTCTGCCTCTGACTTTGCTCACTTTTTCTCCTCTAAAGTCCACTCTATACGTCAGGATATTTTAAGATCGTCCTCTTCCAATACTGTATTCTCTCCACCTTCTGCTCCCTCAACTTTCTTTACTGACTTTGCTCCTTTCTCAGACTCTGACGTATCACTGCTGCTGGCTAAGGTCCATCCAGCAGCAGCTCCTGCGGATCCTATTCCATCCGCTCTTATTTCTAAAATATAGCCTTCTCTCGTACCATTTCTTGTCTCCTTTTTCAATACCTGCCTCTCTACTTCTGTTTTTCTTCAGCTTTCAAACACGCAACTATTATTCCTATTCTAAAAACACCTCTGTTAATCCTCTTATTCTCTCTAACATTTGTCCTATTTCATTTTTGCCCCATGCATCTAAGCTTCTAGAGCGCTTAGTATACTCTCAGACTTCTTCTTGTGTCAATGATCTATCTCTCCTCCGACGTTTTCAATCTGGGTTTCGTCCCTGTCACTCCACCAAGACTGTAACGCTCACCTGGTTCCCACGGGGGCGCTGGTCTAGTCTGGATTGCTGTGGCCTCTTCTAGCGTGATGCGCAGGACCCGGAACACCGGTTGGACAGGACCTCCAAATCGTGCTTGCCTGGCCCGTAGGAATATCCTTCTTATGGTTTGGAAGGATGAACTCTCCATCCTGCTTCTGGTGCAGGAGCGCGTGTTCGTCCAGTTACTTCACTGGTTTTTAGAATGGCGCTGGCAAAATCCACTTGACTTTCTTGAGCGATGCGCCGTAAGTATGAAAGTTCAAAGTTCAAGTGAGGCCCCCTTTATGTTGTCTTTCTAACCTGTGATCTGTCCTTTATTTCAGGTGCAGAATGAAGGCGATGCGTCGAGGGGTTAAACTGCTGAGGTGAGTAGTGATGAGGGCGATCCCTCTAAATGTCCTTATCATTCCCCAGAAATGTCTCTTGTCCTTTCCCCATAGGGGCCGGGGTACGGTACCTGCCAACGGGGCGGCGCCGACCCGAAATGTGGAAGAAAAGCCAGTAAGTATTATGGCTGTTAATCAGGATTTCCTTCTGTGTTCCTTCTGCTCACCTTTTGTTTCTTCCTATCTCCCCTAGGTGCAGAGATGTGGCGTCCGATGCTGACAGCCGCGATGGAGCCGGGAGATGTCTCGAGGACAGGTGAGTGAAGCGTGGCGCTGCAGCGAGCAACGCAATGCTTTTAAATGGAAGTCTTTCTTCAGGGATGCTGGCGAGAAGATTCCGGATGCAGGTAAGAAGTTTGAAATAGTCCTTGGTTTTCACCTTTCTCTTCTCTTCCTTCCTTGCAGGTCTTCCAGGTTCGAGGCGGGCGTGGCTGGAGTCCAGGAGCAGGAGCAGACACGGTGAGCGTTAAGCTGCAGGAAGCAGAACAACGCGAAGCATGAGCTGCTGTCTGGGCGTGGCTTACATAGCCTCCAAAGAAGTCCCAGGTATGTATCCTTCCCCAACGAGGTATGTATCCTTCCCTGGCCACGCCCGAGTGAAAAAATAGTCCCTATGAAAAAATAGTCCCTTTCAGGTCTCAGGGAGGCCTGAAGCGTGCAGCATGGTCTGCATCAGGTAAGTGCACAAAACACCTCCCTTTATGAGCCTGGCGCCTATGGTGCCAGGACTGATGTCCAACATGAGCCTGGCCCCCAAGGCGCCAGGACTGAGTCCAAAGAGCCCCTATAAGGGGCCGCTGGGCTTTTACCCGAGGGCATGATGCCTGCTTCCGGGGGTGCTGGGCCTGGCCTGGTGCTCCGGGGGTAGGCATCATGACAGAGACTGCTTTGACTTGTGTGCTTAATTCTCTTCTTTCAGCTCGCTATGCTAAACACTCCTCTTTTCTTATTCTTTGGGACCTATCTGCAGCTATCAACACCGCTGATCACTCTTTGCTTTTGGAAACACTTTCTTCATATGGACCTAGGGGTTTTGTTCTTGTCTGTCTAATAGAACCTTTTCTGTCTCTTGGGGTGTTACGACCTCCTCACCTCTCCCTCTTGAGCACAGTGTCTCACAAGGGTTAGCTTTGGGTCCTTTTCTTTTCTCACTATATACTGCACTACTCGCAGCTATTATCTCCTCGTCTGGACTCTCCCACCTTTACGCCGACGACACACAACATTTTCTATCCTTTTCTTCCTTCACTTTAGAAATACATCATACCCTTACATCTTGTCTTTCTGCCATCAAAACCTGGATGGCGACTCACTTTCTCACTTAAAACGCTGGGAAGACTGAGGTCTTATTCTTGCCTGCTAACACTCTTACCCCTCACCTCACACCACTGTCCACCTCTTTTCCTCTGTCTACTCTTCCTATCTCTCCTACTGCATGCAATCTTGGTCTTTTTCTCGATTCTAATCTCTCGTTTACTCACCACATTTCTGTCACGTCTCGCTCTTGTCACTTTCATCTCTATAATATTCGTAATGGTCGTGCTTCTCTTACTTTTCATACTAAAAAGCTTCTCATTTCTTCTCTTATTTTTGCTCAGCTATTTTACAGTTCTTTTACGCTTTTTAGCCTCCAATCTTCTCTCCTTGCGCCTCTAAAATGTATCTATCACTCTTCAGTTTGTGTACTCTGTATTCTCCCCTATCGTAATTCTATTAAAACATCTCTTGTTTCACTTGGCTGGCTACCCTTTCATTCTCAACTTAAATGTAAGTCCCTCTGTCTAGTCTTTAAATCTCTCTATGGTCTAGCCTCTGACTATCTTGCTGCACTTGTATCTTTTTATACTCCCTCTCAATCTCTTTGTTCTTCCTCCTTTTTCCGGTTGAACGTTCCCCCCCTCCTTGTGCTCAATCCTGTTTTCGTTCTTTTCAGCTCTTTGCTCCTTTTCACTGGAACGCTCTACCGCGTACTCTTTGGTCTATCTCTGTCTACTCTCTCTTCCGTGTCTCTTTGAAAAAACATCTCTCCATGGTTCCTGATTGTAAGCTAACAGAATTGATGTCCGACCAATTTAACTGACCATTATTGTTGTACTGCTTAATTTTAACTCTGTGCAGCACTTTCGACAAAGGTGCTTTATAAAATACAATAAAAATAAAAATATAGCCTCTGGATTGTAAGCGTGAATGGCCAATCCTGTCCCCCAGAACAATCTCCTGGAGGGCACTTCACAGACATGGCTCTTCAGAGGAGTGAACCATCAGGCATGTAGGTTGGTTTCCCTAGGACAAAGTAACTTATTATTATTTTTTTTAATTGTATTATTTAGTGTGGACCTAGCTCCAGAGCAGCGGGGCCCTGTACAAGGTTTGGCTTGCCAGCATTTCAGCAGGCATCTTTTAACACTAGCCCAGTAATGTGAGTGGCGTGCTGTGTGTCCATTGAGATTAGTCTATGGTCAGGTGCTGTTGAAAATGCCACGTTTTGCGAGATTTGGAAATTGAAGAATGGTGGGGTCATTCTGTGTCGTTACTGGGATTGACTTCCAGAGGCTGAGTGCATGACAAGAGAAGGATTGTTTGCCATTCCTCTCTATGCTGACTAGTTTTGATTCAAGCCGGTTGGTAAATTTGCTTCGTCAGGAACGTGTACCAACAAACATGTGAAGCTGAGCTACCAGGTATGCTGATGTGCTACTTGCGACTGCTTTATAGATGACACAATCAGTCGGGTACATTATCCTGGGCTGGAGCGGAAGCAAGTGTAGCTCGCATAGGAATGGTGTGATTCAGTCAAATTTCCAGGCACCGTAACAAGACGTGTTGCAGTGTGTTAGACTGCTTTTAGCCAATTAAGTGACTGAGAGCCCTGTCAGAGGGCCCTTGCCCTATCAATGTGCGAGACCACAAGGGCCTGCTCTACAGTATGGAAGTCCTGTAGTGGGATGCAGAGTTTGATTGGGCCTTCTTGGCAAGGTCTTTCTGGAGGGACTGGCTGTTGTCAATGGTGAAGCCTAAGGATTTTGCTGATTTCGAGAGTTCAGTGTAAAACCCTTCGAGGCGCATATCATTGAGCCAATATTGGACAATCTGTTGTTTAGCAGGGATAAAAAATAATCCTGCATCATACATGGAGGAATTTGAGACAACATGCCCCCATCTGCACCAAGTTATAAACAGTGATACAAACTAAGAAATGTTCAATGACCTGTCAGCAAAACACAAAGAATCACACAGCCACAATGAATAATGTAAATGCTGTGCAACAAGTACGGTACGAGGTAGTTTACACTTTTAGAAGTATCAGGTTCCAGAATACATAGATAAGGCACACGTGCAACAGACATGAAGGATGTATACCAGCACGGCCGTCATTTAGGGGTCGCCAGAGGTTGCAACTGCGACCTCTGAGTTCTCCCTTGCGACCTCCATGTGGCTCTTTACTTCTGCAGTGGCTGGCTTTTGTTCAGGCCCATTAAAAAAATGAAGAAAAATAAGAACAGGAGTGCCACAAGTCTAGCACTTTCAACACTGACCCTAAATAAGAAAGAATAGGAATACCAAATAATGGGCCTCATTATGAGATTGGAGCTAGCCATGCTGTTTTTACCGGCATGGCTACCCCCAAACTCGGGTCTGGGTCCCAAAAAATGGGAATTACTGGGCCGTTCCGACCTTTGCGGTTCCGGTAATTCCCACTCGTGGGACCCGGACCAGGTTCGTCCCCATTCCCATTTGAGCCCCCATAGGGCTCGATGAGAATGGGGAGGATGGTAACAACGGTCCCGCTAATTACGGGGCCGTTGCTACCATCCAGTACTGCTAGCGGTTGCTGCTCTGCATGTCTGGTCTGACCAGGCGTCCACAGCGGCAACCGTGAGCAGACTCATAACGTTGCGGCGAGGTAACAACATCGCTGGTAGCACTACCGGTGCCGCTGTTGCCTTACCGCAACACTTATAATGAGGCCTAATGTGTCTTTCTGGAATTCTATACAATAATTGCTAGACGCATTAGAGGTTTATTTCAGGCACACTTCAGGGGGTGACTCACTGATTTAGTCTGTTCTTAAACGCCTCAACTTAGCCTTTCATCCTTCTGAGGTCGATAAATAAGTACCAACACAGGTTGGGTGATATTGGTTGTATATTTTTTCTATATAAAGCTCTTAAGCATAAGGGCTATATAATAACACATCATTATCATTTGACGTCTGCTTCCATTCACAGTCATTTGGTAATATGGGCCTATACACACTGATCTTAACGATACATATGGCGATCCATTCTTGTATGAAATGTACATCACATTATAGTGGTATCGTAACCATATTTTTTGTAGTGTACAATGCTATGTGATGCCACTTCCTGTTTTGTCAACGGGTGAAAGGTTGTGTTCCATCGCTTCCCGCGATATCACTTCAAGGTGGGGTCAAATGACATCACTTCCTGTGATGTCATCAGCGGTCAAGGGTCATGTGATGTCACTTCCGCTACCCCTGGCATTTTGGTGAAATGACGTCCATGTAAACCAGAAACAAAGAACACCAAAATGGCAGAAAGAAAACCGAAGTTCTGCCATTACTTGGACCAAAATTAGCAGTGCCTCAGTTCTGAAACACTGCATCCAGACATAAACTGCTTAGCACACAGTTTTCCAGGCCTCATGAAGCCCAGACAGCAGAGCAAAGCCAAGGTCAGTGCGCTGAAGGGAGGTTTTCTTGAGGCGAAACCGCACCAGATAACATTTCCCAGAGCACACAGCATACAAATGTATGGTTAATTAGTTGCATTTGGTAGCAGTGAGAAACACACATACATCCCTGAATACCAGGTGCAGGTAGTGCCAATTGATCCCACAACCAATGCACAAGCAGCACACCAAATTGCCACTGAAGGGAAGCACACACATGTAGGCTAGAAGGAAAATCCCAATAAATGGTTCAAATGATTTTAGCACAATAGTCCCTCACCACGTGACCGAAAAAATGGACCATCATTCAAGGCCCAATTAGATAGTGCACCTGCCATGAGATGTCCTATCAAGTTAGAGAATAGACATGTTTATGATGATTAGTAACATGAACATGACGTCAGTATGACATATTTTTTGGTAAAGAGCTTGTTGTTTCTAACTCATTTTGAGATTGTCTTTAGTATGCTCTCCCGGCATCTGCCTCTATTGGAATATATATGCTTGGAGTTACTATTATTATTGAGTTTTATTGATTATTGATATCTTAACATTTGGAGGCACTGCTGAGATACTCAGTGTCTGTCGGAGGGTCGAGGATCCCTCGCCGTGGCTTTTTTGTGCAGTCTGCCTGCAGGGAGCGGTTCATGTGCACACCTGAGAAGAGTTTGGAGAAGCCCAGTTTCAGTGAAAGTCCTGTTCGGTCTTGCAGGCGGAGTGCTGAACGCAGAAGGCGGAACGGCAGATAGAGTGGAATCGGCTCTGGCTAACCTCGGTATCATAGGACCTTGCAAATATATCCGTGCACGAAAACACCTGCAAGGAAAGGTAAAGTGGGTATTGTTTTAGTTTAAGTTGAAGAAGAGAGAGAAAAAGAGATACCTCTGACAGTAGTTAGGGAAGGCTGCATGGTAGGGCATAAAGCTCAATGTCCTTTGGGGGCAGGAGGTAAAGGAAGACAGCTATGTAGAATAGATGTTATTGTTGTTGATTATTGTTGATGTTGTTGGTATATAATAGGATGATAAAGGTGTTTTTTATGAGTTGGTAGAGTAGCAGTTAGAATTGTTGGAGGTAAGTATGGTTTAGATTGAGATTGTGTATTGTGTATTTTTGTTGGGAGTTAGGAGGGGATTTGTTGATATTGTAAAGTGCTGGGACGGAAAAGGTTGAGTGAAAGGGAGAAGAACAGTGAGAGTGTGGTGAAAACAGCGATTGTTGAATTTGTGGTAAATTGGATTCTGTTACTATAATGCCGGACACCCCATTGTTCATTTGTGTAAATCGCTTCCCCAATATAAACGAAAGATTTCAAAGCATAATGTGCAGTGGGGTAAAGACACGGCTGGTAAAATGTACCAGCCTGGCATCAAGAGGTGCCACACTCAAAGCATATGCTGCAACATACGCACAAATACCTACATGCCACAAACAAGTGGAAGAAATTACAGAGAAGACAAATATTTTCCACAATATGAGTATGCTTAAGGAGGAAGGGCAGGCCTTGAAAATACAGGTAGGAGAGAGGATGAGAGGGGCATGTACAGAACACAGTGGCCCCTCCCCCTCAATCATGTGTTCCACTCTTGACCATGTCAGAATTATATCCATTGCAGGCTGCTGCAGATTATAGAAACCTTAGATATGTGCCACCAGAAGCAGTAGGTGAGGTAAAGGAGAGAGAAAAAGAAAGTGACGCTGTGACACCAGAAGTACATTAGCACAAGTAGAAAATGACAAACGGCGGAGCTTTGAAGCAAGAGAAGAGTTGAAGAGAGCAAACTTTAGAGGGGGAGAAAAGGAGGCCAAAGTCGTACTAGACAAATGGGTGGTAGGACAGATACTTTTTAAAATAGATGGACAGAATAATGAGAATGATAACATGAGGGCCCTGGAGAGAGAAAAAGTGAACAGAATCATACAGAAGTTAATAGCAGCATCAGTAGAGGGGTAACAGGGGACAGAGATAGAGAAGAAAGCATGGGGGCGCACACAACGTTAGCAGAAATTTAATAGGTGAAATTGAGGGAGGAGTGTATGTGAGCAGATGGATCTGCAGCAAAGTGCAGAGAGGAATAGAGGATGAGGACAAAGAGTTGGGGGAAGATGAGGAAGAAAAGGCAGCACAAGCCCCCCACCTAAGTGCTCCCTTAAGAATAGAGTACACGCTGATAGATTTGGGGGATGAGGAGATGTTACGGACCATCACCTCCAGAGCCCCTCCAAGTAAATACAAGTAGAAAAACACTGTGGCGGTAATTCATGGAATAAATGTGCACCGAAATTTGTGGTGCAAGCTGGCACATGCGTGAAAAAGCTAGTGCACGCGTGCGATTCACACGCATGCGATTCATGGAAGGCCCTGCATGTGTTTTTCCCGGGATGTGCGCCAAATCCGTGCTTACCTTACACGTCACTGCGACTTTCCAAACCCGTGCACGACAGGAATGGGGAAAGCGCACAACTTCTTGTGCACACACCTAAAAAGGGGGCGGAACACGGAATATGGGGAACAACGTGTGAAAATGTAGGCGTAACGTGGGAAGTACTGCTGGGAAACACACGCAACGGCCACATACTAGTGAACAACACTAGTGAACAACACGTATTCATGTAATCGAATAGGGAAAACCCACGCATGTGAAAGCACATGCACACGCACAAATACATCCGCCACACGAAAGCAAACAGAAGCGCCCCTGCGTAGTATATAAGTGCGCGCAAACAACAAACAAGCATATACAGCTACGATGAATGTACCATTCTTCGCAGCAGTGATCGTGGGACCCCGCAGGAGGAGGAGAATAGCCAGGCCCGCATTTTTGTGCCTAGGACCATCCTTTTTGGGATGCCTGATGACCAGGTCTATGGCAGGTATAGGTTTCCACCTCATATCATCCTAGAGCTGGTCACTGAGTGGGAGGATGAACTCACATCACCCACCCTGTGCTCCCAAGTATTGAGCCCCTTGGAGAAGGTGCTCAATGTACTGCATTTTTTGGCCACTTGGTCATTTCAGCAGACAACTGCCATAGTGGGGGTTGTCTCACAGCCCCCGCAGTCACGTTGGCTACACCAGGTGTTGGTAATCATCACTGCGCGCCCCCTCAGTCAGCAGGCACATATACATGCCCAGAACACCCTCAGAAAGGCAGGCCGTGGTGCAGGGCTTCTACAGGGTGGCACACTTCCCCAAAGTGCTCGGTGCAATAGATTGCACCCACGTGGCCCTACGTCCACCTAGGGCCACTGAAAACATCTACTGCAACCGCAAGCACTTGCATTCCATCAATGTGCAGGTTGTCAGCGATGCCAAGGGAATCATCACCTCTGTCTATGCAAACTATCCAGGGTCCACCCATGACAGGTTCATATACAGAATGTCTGCCCTGAGCAGGGCCCTGGAAGCTGGGAGGCATGGTGACATATGGCTCATAGGTGAGTACAAATGCATGTACACATGCATGCATGTCACACACAGACAAATACACAAGCCATACTAATGACAACCATTATCACCTTACCAGGGGACAGTGCCTACCCTCTGAGCACCTACATGATGACTCCAATACGGAACCACACCACACCACCCCAGGTAATATATAAACCCAGGCCATATTGAAACAGGGCCATAGTGGAGTGCACATTCAGAGTGCTCAAGTCACGCTTCCGCTCCCTTCACCGCTCTGGTGGACAGCTACTATATTCACCCCAGTAGTGTGCAGGATCATTGTGGCAGCATGTGTCCTGCACAACGCTGCAACATGGCGGGGCATATCGGTGGACATGATGGTGCCCCCACGTCCCCCACCACATGCACGGCTGCTGTGCATGGGAGGGGAAAGGGCATGTGGCGAGGCAGCCCATACCCAGCTTGTGGCCACATTTTTCACCTAACCTCCAACCCCTGCGGAGTGCACACAGGCCTGGCACATGCCAGGTGACAATCGATGATAAGAAAGGGGCAGTTAACTGTCACAACCTTACCATCTTGAGAATGTGTCCACGGAAGACCACATTGTGTGAATCCCTAGCTACTTAAACACAACCAATCCCATGTGACCAAAAGGAACACATGTAAGGTGCATATCCCCCCCCTGCAAAACAGGGCATGAAAGTACTGGTATGCCACCCAAACCCTCCCAACCCCCATATCCCCCGTCTGCCACACCATACCATGGTATGCAATGGAAAAACATCAAACCATATGCACAACACATGACACAATAGTCATGAAGTGCCACGTGAGAAATGTAAATAGGCACCAGACAATTACACATGACATGGAATCTGAAGAAATGACTGACCAAAACCTCACAGCCTGAAATGGTGGCACAAATGCATGCCACCAGTGGTGCAAGCAACAAAAGTCAGAATACCTATTGCCATGCACATTGGACAATAGCAAATTGGCATTACAAACACTGAGTGCTGCGTGTGTGTGTGTCCCCTGCAACACACCGCTCACTGGACAGCACAGTGAGTGTGCATTGCGTTGGGCAAACCCCTTGAGCATCATGAAAAATAAGTACAATCAACCAAATAGTACTCTGTCATGCATTTACACAATCAATGAATCGGAAGTGAACATGGATTGTAGGGACACAGCATGCCTGAGAAGGCAATCTGGGTGCACGTGTGTGCATGGTGTCACCGTAGTTGGGGTCGGGGGGCATAGCCTAAGAGTTTCTGTCAGTAAGGACATACATCAAATACATGCTTGTGAAATGAAGTGAGCCTCAGTGTCCTGTAAACAGAGCATGTGAACATTGCACTCAAGGACCCCCTGTGTGTTAAACCACACCAATCACCTGACACCTCAAAATAAAACCCTCCATAGGATCAGTCATTGACCAGCAGAACATATCATGTAAAGAGTACCTCACGTCGACAATGGCAGACAGTGAGCAATCACTGATTAATTGAAAATCCTTATAGGGCCTATACACAAAGTGCATCAAAGTGCCTCAAGTAGGGAGGGGAAAAGGCAGATTAACAGTACATTCCTACAAGTCCTTAAAACAGTCCAGAATGTGAACTATCAAATCAAGGTACATAGTACAAGTATTTGGAACTATAAGGGAGAGTCTAGGGAGGGAATGTGGGAAAACAAAACTAGCATCATCATTGCTATGCCTGACGGCAATAGTTGCAGTGCAGGAGTCACATAAGGAGGGGGGCGAGGGAAGAGGAAGGAAGAGGTGAGGAGAGTAACAAAACAAGTGATAAACTATGGAACGTCGATGAAGAATCAAGATAGTGCTGGGGAGGGGGAGAAGAAACACAGAAGGGAAAGGGGGAACAGATGACCTGTAATCAGTGGTGGAGGGACTGATAATAAAATAAGTGCCAAAATAAAACTCAAAAAGGTGAAGGTGGGGGGTGGATGGACAGAGGCATAGGGGTAAGCATCTGCAAAGAATAAGCGGCTACATATCACCATGCCTGACAGCAATTGGGTTAGTGCCAGAAAAAGACAGACAGAGGACAAGGAGAAGGGGAAAGGGTGGTGGAGAGGGAGAGGGAGGAGAGAAGGGAGGAGGGGGCCAAGGTGTAAAGGCAGGAAGGGGAAGAGGGGGAAAGAAAGCACACACAGGGGGAAGAGGTAAAGAAGATGGTGCAGAAGGGGAGGGGGGTGTGATGGTCAAGGGTGGAGACAGAGGCAGACTGGTGGAGGGCAGATGGAGACTGGCGAGGGGGCAAGGGAGACAGGGGAGACTGGCAGGGGGCAGATAGAGACAGGCAGGGACCACGGGAGACATGGGGACAATCAAGGGACCCAGAAGGGTGGTGGACAGGGGTGGACAGGGGTAGACAGGGCCTCCATTGTGGGCCTTTGGTAGTGGTGGCAGGCTCCAGCCTCCTGCTTGGCCGGATTGTCACAAGGGCCAAGTGCAACCAATGGGAGGGGGGAGCAGGTCCAGGCCACAAACATGACAGTCAAGTCAAAAGCAATGCGGCCATATTTCCAATGGCACAACAAAACACCAGGCATGGCTGCAAGATGGCCAAAGCACAAAACACCAGGCAGGGCTGCAAGATGGCCAAAGCAGGGGAAGCAAGGAAATGGGGGTAGTTGAAACGCCTGGTGACAAGGATAACTCAGCGTGCAGTGTTCATGTGGCATATCAAAATCACTGTAGGCCAAGTGTCCCAATGCAACATTGTCAGCACACGGACCCCTCCCACCATCAGTATATGTTACACAGCTAAAGGGGGTATGGTACCGCCTACAGCAGGAAGTGCATGAACATAGACAGTCAATTCATAAAAAAATCATAAGCAACATGATGAAATGAACAGTCGACAGAATACTCACCAAAATGAAGTGCAGACATGCATTGGAGAAGCTATTGGAATACCCACTAGGGGAGTACACACAAGTAGGACTGCAGGCTGGCCACAGATATGATGGAAGCCCAATGCCCCTGTGTGAGATGCTGTCACACCAAGCCATCCTTGCGAGCCCATGAAAAGGGGAAGCAGGAGTAGCATATGTGTCAGGACCCCAAGCAAAACAGATACACGAGACAAGCCTGAATGGGCCCCGCTGGAACACACAGTGGATGTTTTCAAATGTCACAAAGCACCACACTGTCACATGAATGCACAAAAGACAAAAAAAAAATTAACATTACTTGCAGGAAAAAAAAAGAAAGCAAATGGCCACATATGACTCAGGGAGTGGGGGGCACCCAGGTGGGGGGAAGTACAGGGTGCACCTCAACACCCACATGTGTAGAAATTGAGATTTTTTTTAAAAAAATCACTGAGCTCAGCACCTGCATGGCCCGACCTATGTGGGAGATAGGTTGTCATCGTCACCCTCTGGATGGTTGCCTCACCATGCCTATCCGTGGCTTGCCCCTCAGCGGCAGCAAGCATGCAGGTCTGGTAAACCAGGTCCTGCATGGCAATGACACATAGGTCTGCATGCATTACCTCACGTGTCACACGTGCTCCCTCCTGCAAGGACTCACATGTAAGACGGAGTTCAGCCTGCATGGCCTCACATGACATATGGAGTACCTCCCGGCTTGCATGGAGTTCTGCTGAGATGGTTCTTTCAAGCCGCTCCATCCTGTCTTCTGCCCACCTACTGCCGTCCATCATGAGAGCACCCAGAGTAGACAGAAGGGTTTGGTGTTCGACCCTCAGGGCCTCACAGTGTGCCTCTGCCTGAGCAGAAATAGCTTGACACAGAGCCACCATTTCAGCCCGGCATGCCCTGTCAGAGGCCGTCATGCCCAGTCTGAGTGAGCGGCACGTGGACCGCGTAGCCTGCTGCTGGAGCTGATTTGCCTTTCAGGGGGGAGGATGGAACAGGCCACACTTTCCATACCTTGAGCCATCATCTCAACTGCTCCCCCCTGTTGCTGTGCTATGGCAATAATGGCATGCTCCCACTCAGTTGGCGCTGGTAGCGCATGGCCACCGCATTGCCGGACATGACACCTGCCGGACCCAAGGAGCCGTGGTCCTTGCTGGGTTGATGCCACCCACGGCTGCATGACTGCATCCCTCCATCGACCTGATGCCCCAGGAACATTGCAAACTGGTGTTGAGTGTGACCGTGCACCTGTAACCACCACAGGCAGACATTCCAACCCCACCTGGCCCCCAACTACAGGTGTTGCGGACAGAAGATCATCCAACACAGGATCACTTACCGGCGACGACACACCAAGATGCAGATCCGGCTCAACATAGTGGTCAGAGGATACATCAGAGCCTGACTCAGAGTCCACTCTGGACACGATGGCCTGGAGCACCAGTGGGTTCTCGTGGGCTGCCATCCCACGACCACCACTGGTGCCTGGATGGTCATGTGAACTGACCACCATGTCGGGGATGACATCTTCACCACCTGCAACATAAACTATAGAAAGAAGAACACGCAAGTCAGTAGCACATACCACACACATACAGATCATAACATTGAAAGCCAACACATGAAGCAGACATGTCACACACATCTCAAAGCCCAACATGCATCCAGTGCCATTGCAATACAAGGGTATCCCGAAAGCAGAAAAGGATGTGTGCAAAATGTGAAGACAACACATGTTTTGCATGTTGCCCATCACCTGCATCACACATAACCTCTAGCAGGCACACATCCAAGGCAGAAATGACAGATGGCAACAAAGAGATGGCACGTAGCATAAGCATGTGGGAACACACAAATAGCCACAGCTGGCAATCACACCAAACACACCATGACACATGTAACATGCATGTTCATGTGCAGCACTCAACAACCATTGACTATGCAGAGTAAATGTGTCACAGGAGGGACCTACGCTACTGTGTTTCGATACAGTGAAACGAGGGACATGGGTACATACATGGCAGGTCACTATCACACAGCAGCATTGTGTTGGCATGTTGAAGGGCTGAACTTGGCACAGGAGTCGGTGTGTGCGGTGCAGTGCATGTGTACCCCCTCAACTTCCAACATCAACACGTATGTAGTGATGTCAATCTCCAAACATGATGGCAGTGTAAGGGCAATTGCAGCCATCATGTGCAAATGGCATGCACCATGCAGCATGGATACCGTGGCATTTTTTTTATGACATCGCGCCATGACACAATGACGTCATGACGCTGCGCGATGACATCACACACGCATACTAATGGCAGCCATCTTCACTTTCATTTCGCCAATGCTAATCCAAAAACAACACGGAAATCAGGAAGGAGTTTTTTTAACCTAAGGGTGAGTCTTGTGGCCCTTCGTTTTTTCATTATAAATTTCCTTAATAGTCAAATACTAGAGATGGGATTTTTCCTGTTGTAAGCAAGGCTGCTCTATTTAATTCAGTGCTTTACTTAACCATACTAGCACAATTATATACACAGGTCCTTATACCTTTTGACAACATCTAGCAAATTGTAAATTGCCTTAATAGTCAAACACTAGAGAAGGGATTTTCCCTGTTGTTATTTATTTTTGCTCTACATTCAACCATAATAGTATAACTATATATATAGGTGCCCATACCTTTTGACAACAACAAGCCTCTTTATACCCTAATGAGACAATATGTAATGCCCTCAGTTTTGACAGAGGCTCTTATACCATTGGGTGTTTTTGTTTATTTCTCTTTGTGTAGAAAACTAATCGCACCACAAAACATCTACAGCCTTTGTGAAATACGCTCCTTCAACAACAATAGAACTTACCTGCAACACTCGTAATTTATACTTAGATAGTCTCTCTCTCTCTGTGTTTTTGTTCGCAGAGGAAGAGGAGGTTCCGAGTGATCTTCCCTATTTAAAAGGAAATCGCCTATCCTATCACCAATTTGTTTGGTGTTCATAAACTGTGGATTCTTTTACCACACTCTAGAAGGTATGTAAGATATAAACATACTCAGCCCCCTAGGTGGAACGGGGTAGTTTTTCTTAAAGTCTAACGACAAGACTTAAAAATGTTAAATATACATTAGTAACAGTGTGTCTTTAATCCATAGGATTCAACATTGTTGAGGAACTGGCAGAAAGAAAGTGATAGGGAACTAAGAACTATCACTAAAAATACACAAGAAATGTTTCCCCTGATGACTGTCCTACATTTGTCTGTGTTTTAAGGACAGAAACCTGTACAAGTTGGGTTTGAGAAATATACTAATTGCACTTTAGAATTTGACAAACTATTCCAGTGTGAATTTTCATATGGAGAAACGTTGCAATTACTACAACAATTAACCCACAGTATGTGTTTTCCTTGTGTTTTGTAAAGTGTATGTTTTACATGTTTTACACATCGTGTTTGAGTTTTTAATCTACTCATTTAATAAATAAAAATACCTTTTAACGTAATAATTTGATATATCATTGGTTCTTTTTGTCCTGTTTTGTGCTGTAGTCACCTGTTAAATACACCTTCTTTTTGAATATCGTATACTGTGAAACACCCACCCTCTGGGCAATAGCAGGGAGGCACTGCATGGCAATGAAAGGTTCCCCACGGAAATGTGAATTGGCAGACAGCATTGGCATGCTTCTATTGCATGTCGTCAATCAAATATCACTACAGCCGATGAGAAGTGGACATGATGCAGGACAGATGAGGAACCATGAATAGTACACCCATGCATGCAGAAGACACAACACCAGTTGAAAAGAGGCAGTGGGCCTGTAACAGGGGGAGCCATGTGCACGATACAGATGTGGATACCCTAAAGTCGTGCGTGCTGACACTCAGACCCACAGTGAGCATGAAATGGCTGTCCAAATAACATGAAACTTGAATCATCCTGGAGACATACTACAATGAGCAGGCAGTCAAGGACACCTAAGGGCATACATGGAATGCACATGGAACATGAATGTGCACGGGGAGCCACTGCCATCAGCACAGTCAGAGTGAGACACACTGCACCAAGGACAAAGGATGTATATGACATGATATGACATCTCATCAAGATTGCCCTTGTACACAAGTGGTTCAGAGTGCAACAAAGCAAAGGGAGGGGAACAAGGGAGAAAAGGAAATGAAAACAATGAGCATACTGGGCACAGTGACATTGAGAACACACAAGTGCATGAAGAAGGGATAAAGGGCTGAAGACCCTGGAAGGAGGAGAAGTGGAACATGCCAAACAGAGGAGACCAAAGAATGAAAATGAAGTCCAATGATAGAGTAGGCATTCAAAAGTTGGTAGTGCAACCAGCAAGTGGCAAGTGCAAGATCATTTGGATAGGGCAAATCTGATGAGTGCAGAAGAAGAGTGGGGGACTGTATGGGTACACGTACAGGACTCATTGCAATGGGAGGCCTGGAGGCAGTGCAGCAGGGAGGCAGGGTGAGCAGGTACCTGGGCCCGAAGGACAAAGGGTGTCCAGTTGCACAGTGCCCAGATAGGAAACTGTTCATCTGGGGAGAAGAGGGGCTAATGCAGGAGCAAATAGGAAGGCTTTGAGGTGCTTCCGGAAGCAGAGATGTTTCTCTTCAACGTTCAACGTGGCAGGTAGGCTGTTCCAAATGGAGGTCCCAGTCGTAGACACAGATCTGCTCCCAGCTTGTTTCTTCGATAAACGACTGACCCGGAGGGAGTGTGAGGTAGAGGAACAAAGGACTCGAGAGGGGAGGTATTGGCAGAGGGATAGTTGAAGGTATTTTGGACCCAGGCCCCGGAAATCCTTGTGCACAATACAGAAGGTCTGAAGTTTTATCCTTGCATCCACTTGTAGCCAATGAAGGGATTTCAGACTTGGAAAGATAGGATCCCAGGGCTTGAGGCCAAGGACAAGTCTTGCAGTCCTGTACTGGATTAGTGGTAGAGGGACGAGTGTGGCGGCAGGTAGAATTTTTAAAGAGCTTGTCACAGTAGTCCAACCTTGAGACAACCAGAGCTTGAGAGACTGAGGGCTTGTAGGTGAACGAGAGGAAAAGCACAGCACCCCTGAGGAGGTTAAGCAAGAAGTTCATATATCTCAAGAAACATCAGAAATGTGTGCAGAAAAGGAATGTGTGAAGTCAAAGGTGACCCTGAGGTTGTTGGCCTTGCAGGTGGGGGGAGGAGAAGGGCCAAGGGGGGCCGGCCAGAGAGTGAGGGGAAAGGATGGTGAAGGTGTACCGATGAGGAAGATGTCAGTCTTGCTGGCATTTAGACAGAGATCGTTGGCAGTACACCAATTTCAAATGTCAATGAGGCAATCAGAAAAGAGGGAGGGAGAAGAGGTGGCCATGGGCAGCCTGGAAATGAGTTGAGTGTCATCAGCATAGCACTGGAAGTCGTAGCAGAAAATAAAAATGCAGTAGGCGAGAGCTGCCTGGTGCTGTTTAGAAAGCCAGGCCGAGAGGTCAGACCCCTGGTGAACACCACAGGTGGAGAGGGAGATTGATGAAAGGAAGGACCCAAGTTGTAGCTGTGAGGGTCACACACGCCAAACACACATGTCATAGAGTAACACGCATCAATACTCACCAGACGATGCATCATAATCCATCCTCTCTCACACTCCACAGATTTGTTCTTCCGGGATGAACTCTGCAGCGATCTCCTCATGCTGATTGAGTTCATCCTCCTCTGGTGGTGGCCCAGAGACATGGAATTATTGGAAGCACGCTTTTGTTTTGCACTGCGTCGGAGGTCATTCCAATGCTCGTAGCAGTCCTGAGCCCTGCGCACCTGGAATCCCATGGATGTCACACCATCTGCAACATGCTGCCAGTGGACCCAACGCTGGTGATGCATTGTATGGCACTGTGGGCCCACAATCATATCGCGTTGGTGTGCCAACACATAGTCCACAAGGAAGTCCAGTTCCTGCTTCCCGAAAGGCTTCTTCCTCAACATGCCGGAGGCTGGAGCCGTGTCTGGGGTCTCAGCCTCTTGCGCAGGAGCATGCGTCCTCCTTTTGGGGGGTGGTATTGACCCTGAGTGGGCAATCTGGCCCTGATCAATGGGGGCAGTGGCACTGGTGGACTGGACCAAGGAAGCGGGTATTGGAATGAGGACAGAAGGTCTGGCTTGGGTCTGACTCATTGCCGGGGTGGTATTGGCTGCATCTGCCAATGCAGTTACCACCACCCGGCTACTTGGGGGTAGCAGATGTCATAACTGACCCAGATACGTGTGCCCTAGTCACAGCTACACTGGACATATGTGACCCGCACCTCCGGACAAAATGGAAATCGTCCTGGGAGTCCTCGTCACGCAATGCAACATGCGCTGCCCGACCCCAAGCCCGGGTGGTGGTCCCCACAGCTGCACCTGCAGCTACCACCACCGGTGGGCCCGTGTCAGCAGATGTAAGTTGCTGTTGGGTAATATGGGCGCCAAGTTGTGATGCAACAGCTGCATCTCCAGGAGCCATAGGGGGTGGTGTCATGTCTGCACAAGCACGTGGCTGGGCATCCTGCCCCACAGGGGCACCCCTGCCTCTTCCCCCTCTATAGCCACCCTGGCCACCCTGGACTCTCTGTCCCCCCTGGTCTCTGCACCCCTGTGCCCGACCATGCCCAGCCCTGGGAGGACACCCAGCTTTGCCGCTCTTAGCCTTTTGTGGCCTCCTAACCACGGCACTGATGGTAAATAACCAATGGGAGGTGCACTCAACAATTGTCCTGGGCAATTGAGTTGAAGGGGGCAGGATACTGGATGGAATAGGTACCCGTGTGCTCCTGCAAGGCTTTCTGTGACCCCTGGGGAAAAATGATGGGTCACGCAACGCTCAGGCCCCACCCAAAAAAAAGAGAAATAAAATGAAAAAAATAAGTTAAAAAAATTATAATTACAAAATAGTACAATTTCTAAAGAAAACATGCACGCGAGCCCGGTAGCCCAAGTGCATGGATTTTACCTCCAGCAGTACGATGTGGCACCCAGTGACACAAAAAACACGTACGCGTGGAACACGCGGGCTACTATGACCTCGAAAACAGTATGCGATGCACAGGGGGAACCACAGTGGGAAAAATAGTGTGCGCAACACACTGCCTGCCTTGCGTGGAAAAGAAAAAGAAACACACACGGACTTGTGCGAGTGGGCAACACCCCGCCAAAAGAAGAGGTATGAACTTCAAACGCTGTGAAGTAATCGCGTGTGAATCCAGAAGAGTAAACACACGCGTCGGTCTCCATGAACAGCACGTACAGTGGACTGCTGGCCCGTGCTCACCTTTAACCTGTGCTGCTGAAGGCAACGGCCGCACGCGTAACATCACTTATGTGCTAAGGCCCTTTCCTCGAATTACACGCTGACCCGTGCTCACCTTTAACCTGTGCTGAAGGCAACGCCCGCACGCGTAACATCACTTACGTGCTAAGGCCCTTTCCTCGAATTATACGCTGACATGCTGTTTTTTTCACATGCCAATTCACTCTGCATCAAGCTGGCCACGCGACAACACACGGATGACCACGCTCCTGCCCAGAAGGCCATTTTCCTGCCCACCAGAGGCCTGGGGAGCCTCCTACAAGCCATCTGCTGCTGCCTGCCTGCTGCTAATAGTTCCCTGCCATTTGGTGCCTGCAAATCAGCCATCTGCAGGGGTCCAGTTGCTGTGACCACCCTTGCTGGAACAGACGACTTCCGACTGGTGTTCCATCGCTCCACAGCCCAGCCCCAGGACCCAGTTGCCCACCTACACCTGCCTCGGGGGTTGCCATGTCCGACGCAACACCATCCGGCACCAGCGGCAACCCCCCAGCAGAGAGGCAGAGGGCTGCCAGCTTCAGTGCAAATGAAGTTGGCATCCTGGTGGAGCAAGTCCTGGGGCATGATGATGCCCTCTTCACACCATTGCGCACCAACAAGGAAGGATGGAAGAGGATCTGGACAGACATAGTGGGTGCCATCAATGCGGAGGAGATGGCACGCCACGACATCAAACACGTCCAGAAGCGCTGGGAGGACTACAATTCCAGGAACCTCAAGAAGGCACAGTGCCTCTTGAATGCAGCGGATTCAGTGGGGTGCCGGGGCCGCCTTACTACCCAGGGTCCTGAAGCGCATTCGCCCAGTGCTTCACCTCCAGATCCTCAGGATGCAGTCCCCTCTGGAGTCGAGCGGTAAGTGCCCATGCATTCCCATTCAAAACAGTGCATGTTGCAGTGTGGTGGTAGTTAGATACTTGGCTGTATGTGTGACATGGGTCATGTATGGATGGTTGTGTGCAGGGACATGATGGTGCTGCATGTGAGTGCAATCAGGCGTGACCCACAGGGATGGAGCATATGTCACAATGCATCATGTGGAGCAGCATGCTGAATGTACATGTGTATGCATGCCTGTGTCTGTACTTGGACATGTTTGGGGTATGAGAGATGGGTGCTGCTGTCATGGACATGCATGGTGTACATGTCTGTGAGTCTGAGTAGTGTGTGAGTGACTGTTAAACACCATGGATGCATGACACATGTCCTTGACAATGTGTTGATCCACTGATACAGTCTAGTCATCCTTGTATCAACTGTGTCTTGGAGTATACGGGGCCAGATGCATGACCCTCTGGTGATGTGTGTTCATGTGATCAGCATCTCCCATGATGCATGTGAGTTTCAGCCCACCATTGGATGTTTCTACGGTGCCTTGGACATGGATACAAATGTTTGTTGCATGTGCCATGCCTGTTCTTGCATGTGGGTTGCCTGCACTGACCCATGTGTTGTGGAGCATCATGATGGAAGTGACGTTTGACAGTGTCACTCGTGCTATTGCTTTGTGTCTAGGGCACTATTGTACAGTACCCTGATGCTTGTGTTCAATGTCTCTCTTTACACAGCTGCGAGTGAAGAAGAGGGCGGAGACGGTGCTGTGGAGGAAAGCGCAAGGGATGCCTCCACCAGCCGGAGACGTAAGGCACAGTCACCCTCCCAGGAAATTCCATCATCCGGGAGCGAGGGGACTGGTGCTGCGTCCACCACTACAGCTGCAGTGGAAGGGGTGGGTGAGCCCCCACAGGGGCTGGCGATGGCGGAAGATGGTGCAGAGCCATCCAGGTTGGTGGTGTGTACGGAGGAGGAGGAGGCCGCTTCAAAGCTTCACATGGGGCCTGGTGGGGGTGGTACCACTGGTGCAAGTGGTTCAGTTCAGGGACAGGGGCAGGCGGCAGCAGAGGTTGCCACGGATGGGCCTGTGCATGTCAATGTCCTTGATACTGTGACTGCATCACCATGCACCAGCAGGGATGCCCTGTCCCAGGCCTGTCTGCAGGTAGGGGGAAGGTCCACGTCCTCTACCTGCGGATGTGGGGACCCGTGACAGGATTGAGTCCGTCCTGATTGGTGTTGCGTTGCGCACGTGTATCATTCGTGAAGACGTGCGTGTTTCCTGGGGGGATCACGCACGTCATCACGAAGAGATGTGTGCCAACATGGCCCAGTTGGGAGGGCTCATTGTCGGGGGTTTCCTTCATGTGTCACTCTGTCTTGAGTCCCTCTCCTCCTCTGTGCACACTATACGCCAGATGTTCTCTGTGCTGTCTTCCAGCCCAGATTAAACCAGGGCCCTCTGTGGACCTGCCTCAACCAACGCAGCCAGGCTGGTGGAGATCCCATCCCTGCCACAGTCGGGAGTTGGAGCTCCAGCACAGGTGGTCACCCCAGCAACTGGACGCCTGACAATGAATGATGTGCAGGCGCAGACAAGCAGGGCAGCTGCACGACGACCCCGGGTGTTGCCATCTACCCAGAGGCAGTCATGGTGGTGGCAGCAGGCAGCCAAAAGATGGCATCAGGCTCGGCATAGGAGGCATGTGGCCTCGGGGCCCTCTACATCATCGGCAGGCAGGAGGACCCAGGATTGGGAGTGTCTTCCGTGTGGCAGCGGTTGGGCCAGCGAATAGGTGCAGAGTGGCGGCGGGCGAAGAGGGCATGGCTCACAATGGTCAGGGTGGAGAATACCATGCACAGAGCTTTAAGGTGGGCTGAGTGCCTCAAGGCAACACGCAGGGAGTTGGAGGAGGCCTTGGCTGCATCCCTGCGAGACCTCAAGGCCAGAGAACAGGCCCGCCTCCGGAACATCGACATGGAGTTCAATGATACCATGTCCCGGGACATCAATAAGTGACCCATCGGACTAGCCCGCCGTCTTTGTATATAGTTATTTAGGTTTCATTTGTTTTTTTATTATTATTTGGAGTTCACTGACTTTGCTATACTTTTTGTATGTAGTTGTATTTTGATAATGGACCCTTCAGACTTTCGTTTTCAATATTCCGGATATGTACTTTATTTTTATGATATTTACATGGAGTAATGTTTTTTTATTCATTTCTTTTTAGGATTTATTTCTATGGACTTTGGGGATGGACCACTTTTATTTTTTCATGTTTTAGATTTTTATTTTTCCTTGGATTTCAATTTTTTTTCATATTGCAATAATTATTTCTTAATTTGCATGTGTGATTTTCATTTTGTCATTTGTTTCAATTTTTAGTACATTTCATTATTCTTCATTCTTGGTGTGGTCTACTATGATTTCTTTTGTGCATTTCTCCATGGGCATTGGCTCAGTCATGTGTTGCCACTGTGTGGCTCTGTAGGACATTTGTTGATGGGCATGCTGGTTCTTTTCAGACTATCATGGAATGGGTAATTTAGTAGGGAGTGGGTGCAGTGGATTGTTGGGTGTTTGTACTGGGGGGTGGGTGGTTGGAATTTGGGTTGGCATTAGGGCCATGAGTCTGTATAGTTATGACGTGGTGTTTTGGGGGACATGAGTCGGGGCCTGCTGGCAGGTGCCTGTCAATTGTGGGTGGGGGGACATGAGTCAGGCCTGCTGGCAGGTGCCTGTCAATTGGGGGTGGGTGAGGGGGATATAAGTCGGGACCTGCTGGCAGTTGCCCGTCAATTGGGGGTGGGTGGGGGGGAAATGAGTCGGGGCCTGCTGGCAGGTGCCCGTCTATGGGGGGTGGGTGTGGGGGACATGAGTCGGGGCCCGCTGGCTGGTGCCCGTCAATGTGAGGGGTGAGGGGACATGGGTCAGTGGCTCCCAAGTGCATGATGCCATGTGGCCTGCCTGCAGGGCATGGGGAGGGTGAAGGCGCTTCCTTCAGGGCATGGGGAGGGTGGATGGGCTGCCTGCGGGCATGGGGAGGGTGGTTGACCTGCCTGTGGGGTATGGGAGGGTGGATGAGTTGCTTGCAGGGCATGGTCAAGGTGGATGGGCTGCCTACGGTCCATGGGGAGGGTGGATGGGCTGCCTGCGGGGCATGGGGAGGGGTGTAGGGTGGATCCATGTGGTGTGGTCTGGCTGCAGGGGGTGCATGTGGCTTCTAACCACACTACTGCGTGAATCTGGGGGTACGGGAGTGAGAATTACATGGGATTGGGCTGGTGCGAGTGGGGTACGCGTAATCTGAGGGGTGCGCAGGGAGTTTTACATGCGATTTCGCTGGCGCGAGCGGGGTATGCACATTCCAGGTTGCGCAGGGAGTTTTACATGGGATTTCACTGGCGCGAGCGGGCTACGCATATTCCAGGGGTGCGTGGGGAGTTTTACACGTGATTTCGCAGGCACGAGCTGGGTACGTGTAATCCGAGGGATACGTGGGGAGTTTTACATGCGATTTTGCAGGCGCAAGCGGGGCACGCATAACCCAGGTGTGCGCTGGGAGTTTTACACGCGATTTTACTGATGCAAGCAGGGTATGCATATTCCAGGGGTGCACAGGGAGTTTTACATGCGCATTCGCTGGTGCGAGCAGGGTACACGTAATCCGAGGGGTGCACCGGGAGTTTTACACGCGATTTCGCTGGCACGAGTGGGGTACGCGTAATCTGAGAGGTGCGTGGGGAGTTTTACATGTGATTTCGCTGGTGCAAGCAGGGTACACGTAATCCGAGAGGTGCGTGGGGAGTTTTACACGCGATTTCGCTGGCACGAGCGGGGTACATGTATTCCAGGGGTGCGTGGGGAGTTTTACACGCGATGTTGCTGGCACAAGCAGGGTACGTGTATTCCAGCGGTGCGTGGGGAGTTTTACACACGATTTCGCTGGCGCAAGTGGAGTACGCATAATCTGCAGGGTGCGCAGGGTGTTTTACACGTGATTTTGCTGGCACGAGCGGGTTACGCGTATTACAGGGGTGCATGGGGAGTTTTACATACGATTTTGCTGGTGCAAGCAGGGTACACGTAATCCGAGAGGTGCGCGGGGAGTTTTACACGCGGTTTCGCTGGCACGAGCGGGGTACATGTATTCCAGGGGTGCGTGGGGAGTTTTACAGGCGATTTTGCTGGCACAAGCAGGGTACGTGTATTCCAGCGGTGCGTGGGGAGTTTTACACACGATTTTGAAGGCGCGAGTGTAGTACGCATAATCTGCAGGGTGCTTTACATGTGATTTTGCTGGCGCGAGCGGGTTACGCGTATTACAGGGGTGCACGGGGAGTTTTACACACGATTTCGCTGGCGCGTGAGGCCTGAGTGGTGTCTTTGGCACGTTTTCATGGTTGGGGGGCTGTATGCTGGTCCACTGGCCTTTGCGCCATGTAGGGGATTTGTGCAATGTTTTTGGCACATGGGGCGGGGTTGGGGGTGTAACTGGTGCTGCTGCAGGGTTGCTGCGCCACTCTGCGCCATGGCTGGTTTTTGATGTAAGTATCCATGAATATGCTGTGCGTAAAAATGTGTTTTGGCGCACGTGGCTGGCGCACGTGGCTGGCTCATGCTCCCTCTCTGTGATGCACGTGTGCGCTGCTTTTGCGCTAAATTCTATGAATTACCCCCTGTATATAAACAGATTGGGGAACTTGCCAGGAAATCAGGCAAGCCACATAACGCAAAAGGGGGACAAAGGGCGCAGTGGAGTGGATGTGCAAGGCAGGTCTGACGCAGCTACTATTGCTCTACAAGGGGAAGGGATTAGCACACTATATTCCATGGCCACAAGCAGATAATAACAACTTGGTGACTACCCTACCATCATTGACAGCAGGGAAGTGGATTTACAAGCTGGAGAAAAGCACAGCACGTATGACGCTTGCGCTAGGGGACATAAAAGACTTACTTGCCTGAATAATGGGGGAGCAGGCAGATGATGTATGGAAAAGGGCAAGTTATCCAGATGTGTTGGCAGAGAATAACATGCAGGATGGCTAGCCTTTTAACAAATGCAGAGCAGCCGTATTCGAGGGCATTGGGGGTGCAATACCCAGACAATCAGACATAAGTGTGATTATGGCACGCAAGATGAAAATAGAGGAGGATCCAGCAGTATGTATCCAAGAAATACAGAAGTGACATTTAGAAACAAGGGAGAGTTGGGACAAATATATACCTGTGTTTTATCACATCCTATGTCAGCATCTCTCTTAAGAAGTGCAGAAACAGCTAAGGAACATTGTAGGGATTGAGATGAAACAATGGCCTGAGATACAATGGATTATTGTCCACTATTATCGAAGGAGACAAGAGAAGGAGAGAAATAAGGTGTGGAAGAAAAGCAAAGAGAGGAAGCTAAATTGGTGCAGAAGAAATTGTTGAAAGGAGAGATGATAATGAATGTAGGGGGAGAAAATTGTACACAGGAATAACAACAGCAGAGGACGAAGAGTTATTCGGGAGGGAGAGAAAAAGAGTAACTTTTACCCCAGGCGGAGGGGAGATGCACTGAGAGGAAGAGCACATGGATTCAGAGGCAAATATGGAGGAGGTTTTGGTGGAATGGGACCATGATATGGAAGTGTTGCACCGCAGTATAGGATGTGTAGAAAAACAGGACATTATGCATGAGCATGTAGGAGCAGAGGGACAATGAATGACGGATAACAGCATCCCGGCCCAAGTGGTCCTTTTTATCCCCCACACTATTAAGCACAGGGACAGCAAGAGCAGGACACATATAAACACACACAGCAACTGCCATCCCCACAATATAACTCACAACAGCAACAACAGGTGCAGATACACCAGAAACCTCATCATCAGATACCCCGAATACAAGAGCTCAAATAGCCATAAGCACAACAGCAATTACAAACACTGAATCCACTACAAATGAAAACGCAACCACCCAGACAATGGGACAGGAACATTTTGCCACAGTCTCCAAAGCCTGCTATACGGGGTGCACCAGTGGTAGGATGGAATCCCTTCATCGGAATAGGGAAAAGTGTCTTCCCTCAATAGGACAGCTCACACAGAAGCGTAGTGTGTCCAATACCGTTAGTAACTCCCAACCTGGAAGAGGAACCCCGGGTAGGGGTTAAAATAGTGGGTATGATGTTCTCTTTTTTGGTTGACACTAGGATGACAAGAACTTGTATCAGAGAAGGAAGGTTTCCACTATCAGGGCTAACAATTAATACACAGGAGTTCTCTGGCGCTATGACAAAGTTTCAGTTTATAGAAACACTGCCTATTAGGATAGGAGGCAATATCATGACTGCACTATTGTACTATTCCCAGAAAACACTGGTTAATATATTGAGGAGAGACTGCATGAGTATGTTAAACATGACCATTTAATTCACGTAATAACGGATGATATGTTGGACAACGGGCATACATTTTGCAAATGTGAGAAAGTTCCTATGAGCATTCCATGGTCCAAAAGCATTACGAGGGTGGCCTTCAAATTCAGAATGATTCCTCTATGGAGTCTGGGTGTTGTTGGATTGGCTCCCACGAATAAGAGACAAATTGTTACAACTACCAGCAGAGTTTTCATTCAGGGCAGAAGTGTACACGGATGTGGTAGAAGAGGAAATAATATCAATACACCTAGAAGCAGCAGTGATACAAGAAAACAAAGTCGGGTTACACAGAACAGAGGAAGGAGGTGTTAGCTGGCGCACAGCCATAGCAATGGTTAAGTGACATGACAGACAACAAGTTATTTGAGGATGACGATATAGATGATGTAATACTCTATGAGATGTCCATTCCATATCAATTGCTAATACAGTACAGTGAAATGCCTGAGATAATATTTCTGGCTAGGAAGTTACCTCATTGTGTGCAAAAAGATTTGGCAAAAGTACCAAGTGTACTATGAACCAGTGGTCCTTATGATGCAGGTTTGTTGAAAGGAATTGTTGCAGTATGAATAAAATTGAAAGAAGGAGCAATTTTACCCCAAGTAAAACAATATCCCATGCCAAGGGAGTCCGACAAAGGCATTTATGAAACAATTGCCGCCTTGTTGCAACAGTGCATTATTGTACCATCAGAATGCCCATGCAACACAGTAGTACACCCTGTGAAAAAAGCAAAGGGAGGGTCTTGGGCATTTATACAGGATCTACGCTCCTTAACCAACATTGTAGAGGTGGAGTTTACAGTTGTGCCCAACCCTGCTACAATACTGTGCAACATACCACCTACTGGCAGCCATTTTACAGGGAATGACTCGGGAGGATAACGTGCTAACCTTGGAAGCAAGATGACACGAAGCAACACAAGCTCACTTGATCCCCGGGTCTGAACTTAGAAACCTCTGGGTATTAAGCGTGTTATAAATAACCAATCATATCATAACAGATCATATAAAATCATAAAAGAACGCCTTATTTTCCATTCCAATGCACATAGAGTCTCAAAATCTTACAGCATTTACGTATTGTGGGGTCAGCCTCCAACATACGAGACTCACACAGGGTACTGTGATTCCCCCAGTGTTTTCAACAGAGTCCTGCAGATGTACTTGGGAAATGTACAAACACCCAGTATAATCATACAGTACTTTGAAGATCTGCTGATGTGCAGCAACACGGAGTAAGAGTGTAGGGCAGATTCAGAAATGCTGTTGACAGTATTAGCAACAAAGGATACAAGAAGGGCAAACAAAATTGCAATATTGTCAGGAAGTGGTGTTATACTTGGGTCAGATAATATCAAAGGAAGGGAAGGGGGTAACGCCCGACAGAACACAAGCAATTGTAAATATGCCCCACCCAAAAACATTGATGGAACAATAGCAATTTTTAGTCCTATGCAATCAATGATAATGAGTTATTTATATAGCGCTTTACAGAGCACATATTTACATACAATATCACCCAACCGAAATTGATACTCATTTATTGTCCTTGGAAGGATGAAAGACTGAGTTGGCCTTGCCGGGATTCGAACCTGCCACCTGCAGATCACGTTCAGATCGCAGCAGCGAGCGCTCAACACGCTGATCTATCTTACCGGCCTTATTGACGGGTCTGGATTTTTGACTACAGCACATATGTTCAGCCTCTTTTAGAAGGATTGAAGGATGCCCAGAAACAGCGCATCTCCTTAATTTGGACAGACAGGATGATTAATGTGTTCAAAGAATTAAATCAAGTTATAAGCACAGCACCTGCATTGGGACAAACAGATTACAAGGAAGAATTGTATCTGGTCTCACATTCCAATGGGTACATTATGACAGCTGTCCTCACTCAGATAACTTCAATGGGGCACAAACCCCTAGCATAATGAAATGGGATCCTAGATCCAGTGATGAGAGGGCATTTAACATGTGATCAAGCCCTGGCTGCAACAGCATTTGCCATAGAGAAATCAGCAATAAGCATGGGCTGTGCAGCAGCATTACATGTCGATCATGCCCTGTTGGCTGTTGTTGAAAAAACTAAATTCACACGTACCAACCAGCGAGCATCTGGACATGAGGTAATATTGTCCAACCCCTCAATCAAAATTGTAATATGTTGCACAGTGAACCCTGCGAGATTCATTGCTGAACCAGTGAAGGGAAGAGAACGGGTTCATGACTGTCCAACACACACAGACATATATAACGATGTACCCACAGTGAGATAAATGTACCTAGAGGGGAGGTGGTCTTCGTTGATCATTCCACGATGATAGATCAGAGCACTCGATTGTGACATTCAGGGGCAGCAGTGATAAGGAGCAGGGTGATGATTTTGTGATTGTCAAGCATCAGATTACTAGCACTTTATTCTGCGCAAGCAACAGAGTTAGTAGCAATGATATTAGCATTTGAAGAACACGAGGAGCAGGTAGTTATTATATACTTTGACTCTGCCTACATGACGTCTATAGTACATTCAAGGACTGTCACGGTGGAGAAGGAGGTACTTCCAGAATGCAGGTGGTACACGAGTACAACACGACTCGTTTCTGGGATGGTTACTAGATGCCTTGGCATATTCCATGGCGGCTGCCATTTTGAAATGAACAGCACACACAAGGGGCACAGATATGGTCTCACATGGAAATGAAGCCACAAATGCAGAAGCAAAAATAGCAGCATATTTTCGACATATACAAGCTCAAGACAATTATTAACTCATCAAATTCTGCCCTAACTAAAATGGACCATGAAGGACATTCCCTCAAAGGAGCACTCCTTAATGTAAGATCCCTCGGGCACACGCCATCGACCTAGCTGACCTAATTATAGAAGCCAATTTAGACTTTATTGCTTTAACCGAGACCAGGTTACATAGCGTGGCAGGTCTATCACTCATGCTGGCCATTCCCGACGGTTACACCATATCCAGGCAGGACCGAGAAGGCTCCCGTGGAGGGGGAATCACCATTATATCCAAAATAAACCTATCATTACGGCTGGCCCCTGCCACAATCATGCATTTCTGTAAAACTCTCACTGCGAAAATCCCCATAAACAATACCCAAACCCTATCTATTCACCTAATCTACAGACTGCCGGGTCCACTTTGAACCTTCGAGGAGGATCTGCACAGCCTTCTGTCCAATAACACCAAAACTACCTCACAATTGCTGATACTAGGGGACTTTAACCTTGGCTTCAACGACCAAGCAGATGCTCATGCATCAACTATTGCCAATACCCTTACCACCTTAGGACTAACCCAAAATGTTAACACCCCTACCCATGTGAAGGGCAGAATACTTGACTGGATTGCTGACTCCAACTGCTCAGCCATAGTCTCCTCTATTACGCCCCTATCTTGGCCCGACCATTCCCTGGTGTCCTTTAATCTACTAACCACTAAGCACCCATTCCAGTCCCACAGGTGGCTCCACCCTGCCCCACGAGAAATAAAAAGAATATTACAGTGGACAATATTATTCCCCTGATCCTTCCAACCTTAAATGCACTGCCAGACAACCTCGACCCTAGTGCATTGGTCAACGAATACAACAATATCATGCGTACCAAAATGGACAAAGTCGCCCCACTCAAAATGAGAACAAGTAAACCCAAGGCACATTTAAACAAGTGGTTCACGCCAGAACTTAAGGCCCTGCGCCTAACCAAAAGAAAATGCGAATCAGACTGGAAACTATGCCCAACCGAGGATAACAAAGTTAATTTAACTAACATCTCCCGGCACTACAAAAATGAAATCTACCTAGCAAAGCGTAACTCTTACAATGTTCGCATTGCCAACTCTAACTCAAGCATGAAGGAACTCTTCTCCATCCTGAAAGAACTTGAGTCTCCCATTGCCACACCAGATACCTGTATTAAGGACCAGACCTGGTGTACAGATATTCAAACTGCCCTAGCAAATAAAATTACCACGCTGCAAAACAAAATCCAACTAAAAAAAGAATCCTTAAACCTCCCAAATAAGGCGTCATTCAACGACACCACCAACGACCCTACCAACAAATTCTCCTTCACTAAAACCACCACCTTAGAGGTAGAGAAAACCATCCTCTCCCTTAAACCTTAGAATTGCAAAGGTGACATCTGCCCTGCACAACTAATAAAAGACGCTGCCAGAGACCTTTCACCGTTCATATGCAAACTGATAAACGCCTCCTTCGCCACAGGTAACATCCCGGCTAACCTAAAACAATCATGGGTGCTTCCGCTTCTCAAGAAGCAGACTCTAGACCCACTCATCCCCACCAACTACCGGCCCATTACTACGGTACCTTTCTTACTGAAAATACTAGACAAGGTTGCCTATACACAAATTCAAAGACATCTTGAATTACATAAGCTATTGGGAGCTAGACATCTGGCTTCCGTCCACTCCACGGAACTGAAACAGCCCTCATTGATTTAAAGACCCAAATAGACGAACTGAGAGATCAAGGTAAGACAGCACTCCTCCTTCTACTTGATCTCTCAGCTGCTTTCGATTTGGTGGACCACAATCTTAATTGAGGCGCTGAGTGTATGCAAAGCTTGAGAACTGTCGGAAGCAGCTGAAACCCTTTCGTTCCGGTCTCAGTGCGGCTTGACAGTGACGCGGAAGAAGGTGCGCTCCTCTAACGGAAGAGACGGAAGAGACCGCCCAGTGACTGCTACAGCGTCCCGGCAACTCGGCGATTCGGGGCTGTGTCGGCCTGGAGTGGTGTGTGCGGGAGCGGAGAGCGTACTTATTTGGCGGCGATCCCGGAGACGCGCCGGGAGGCGTCGGGGCTGTGTGCGGCCCGCCGGGAGCAGCTATCACATGGTGAAGTGTGAACCCGGAGAAGGAAGCGTACCGCGGATGACAGAGGGTGTTTGTGAATTACGGTGAGTTCCTTGAGAGCCCCCCGCAAGCCTCTCTGAAGCCGCGGGAGGGCAGGCCTGCACGTACAGTGCTGGGCAGCAGGGCAGCAGTCCAGTACCTGGAGAGAGCGAGGGGTAAGGCTGGGGAAAACCGCAGCAAAACAGCACTAGTCGGCTTCGGTCTGAACCCGTGGAGGTCGTTTCTTGTCCACAGACCTACTGGTTGATGCTGGAAATCGACCGTTGGACTCCCTGTGGACGACAGGGAGGCGATAGGTAAAGGGTTGAGTCTGCCTGCGCAGCAACTGCGTATTTTACCTCTGGGAGCTGTGGGAGTCTGTAAGGAGTGACTTATTATTTGGACATAAATAAATAAAATCTCCTGCATTTATTTTTCTGGAGATAATATGCCGCCAAAAACACGCGCTGTTAAATCTTCTTATAATCTGAGGAAAGGCAAGACCGACAATATAAATATGCCCGCCACCAATTTATCGGGGGGGAATAATTTGAAAGCTCCAGTTAATACTAGAGGAACGATTCCTGCTTTATTTGGAAAAATCCCATGTGTACGTAGCTGTGAACATACTGAGGAGACATCGTCGATAGTACATAATGGAAGTCGTTCCCTGGAGATGACACATTTTGATGATATTGACAACAATTCATTACTCGATCTATGTCTCTCTATACAGAAATCAATGGCCCCCCCATTGACTGGCAGGGTGGGGAGTATTGAGACCGAGAATACCCAGAGAGCTGTAAGTCCTATAGTAGAAGCACAAGTGTTAAAATCAATAAATGCTTCATCAGAGATTTCGGGTAAGGGCCGACTCTCTGAATCACCTAATTTATTGATCGATCTTGAAGAATCCAGGAGGCATAACGAAGATCGATCAAATGAATCTTCACAATTGAACTCCGAAGCTATTGCAGAGTTGCAGGCGTCAATGTCTTCATTGCAATTTGCGCTAAAAATACTATTAAAATTCTGTGGGAAAATACATGCTAATACTGTTCTGCAGCTGAACTTACCTGGCTCGGGCATTGACTTCGCTCATGAAGAGCAGCCCGAAGAAATAAAAGAGCCGGAATTATCGGCTATTGATACGAACATTGAGGGGACTGTGTCTCCTATAAAGGAAGAAAATACCCACTTGACTAAAAAACAGCACAGAATTGCGAGGAGAGCTGCACTAAGGAATGTGCCAGTGATGGTGGCTTCACCCTTACCTAATACTGCTAAGCCTCAGCAAAAATCAAGAAAAGCAAAAAGAAGGGCCCAGAAAAGGAAAAATCTACTAAAGAAGGGCCCGGGAACACTTACCAGTTGGATATTGCCAGAGCAACCCAAAGATGTATCGACGGTGAGCAATACAAGTCAAGATTCTATTCTTACTGATAATCAAGATATTATGGATAATCAATTCTCTACTTCGCAAAGGAATAGTGTTAATAGTATCTATGAAAGTGTGAACCCGGAGAAGGAAGCCTCGGTGCCAATGAAAGAAGAGAAATGTGAAAGAAATAAGATCTGTATTGTGAAGAATCTGAATCAGAAATCTAGTGGCAAATGGCTACCACGAACGGCTATGCTTGGAAAACTCCACATGATCCCTCAATTAAGAGTCATCAGATCAGAGGACTTCTCTTTTGTGGAGCCTCTACAGACTACTAACCCGAATGTGACGGCATTACATTGTACGGTATTGGCCTCAGCTCAGCTGATTCGAAAACATAAAGACTATCTGATGCAAGTAGGGCTGGGTGTAGATGTTAACCCTCACGATATAGATCCATTGATTAATGATAAAATGCAATCTGTCCAAATCAATGGTGAAACCAATTCCCTGCCAATTGTTGGGAAACAAATTCAAATGAGTGATATTCAGAACACTCTTAAATGGCTTGCAGAGGCGCTACCCCAGGCTCTAAACAAACCCTGAACTTGTTCAGTATTATCATGGAACACCAGGGGTTTTAAACATTTTACGGCAACTAATGGGTCATTAACTTTTATTACAAATCACTTCTTCTTCATGTTGCAAGAAACTTGGCTAACTGCACCGATTGTAATAGATGGCTATAAGTTGTATCATACTCTTGCCAAAAAAGGGCAAATGGGTAGACCATATGGGGGACTGATGATTGGGATAAGGAAATCAATAACTTCCAGAGAAATATTCACTGAAATGGGGGATAATATCAAAGCAGTGGAAGTAGTTATATTATTTAAGGATAATTGGGCCAAGTTACTGTTGATCAATCTCTATAATCCTTATGATGCCTCAGCCAGTGACCAAATTCAAGACAGGTTGCATGATCTGTTGAGCGCGTGGAAAAATGAATGTAAAAGTAACCTTATCATTATTGCAGGTGACTTTAATTGCCTTATGAAAGGAGAAGGAGGCACGTCTAATAACAAGTCCCTGTACCCGCATTCCATTATGCAGCATGACTGTAATGATAAAGAAGGGGAGAAGTGGTTATGTTTTATGAGGAGCTGGGATCTGGAATGTCTAAATGGACGAACTATCAGAGACTACCCGGGACACTATACTTGGGGAGTGGGCGTGAAGTGTCGTACGCTTGACTACTGCTTTACCAGTGCTGAGGTAGCATCCTTAGTTAAAGACATGAGAATAGTAGACAATGATTGGAGTGATCATAATGGTCTCAGCCTAACCCTGAATAGTGGTATTAAATCCCCCCCTACAATAGCGACAGGAAGCCTGCTTGTTAATCATGCTAGTTCACGAATAATATGGTCCGAGAAAAACATACTTAGAGCAAGTCAGGACTATGGTGATTGGAACAATGACTATCACATCATGTTTACTAATCTATCTATGGAGGACCTTGAAGGGTGGATTTACAATTCTACAGGCAAATACGCAACTAAAAAATCATCATTGGTTATTAGAGAACAGGGCCCGATTGAGACCTATGATAAAGTAATAAGAGATGCTAAACGTCTATTAAGAAAGGAGATACGCAGAATCAGGGCCAATACACAATCCCTGATTAATCTACACATTGAAACTAAAAAGATTAAAAATCAGTATAGGGCATGGTTAAAATACTGGAAAAGATCAAAAAAATTAGCACGCTGGCAAAAAACCGTGAGAACTATTTGCTCAAGAAATTCCCGCAACATTTGGGCATTACTGGGGGAGGCAAGGGGAAGCAGGGAAACTCCTCAAACAAATCCGATTGACGCTGAAGAATGGGTCAATTTTCTTGAGAAACGTAACGGGACAGTAGATGATAGGGCGGAGGTTTTCGGCACAACCATATATATCCCCAAGCCCTTCCCGGTACATCTGGAAGAACTTGTAGATAAAATCACTAAACTTAAAGCTTCCCGTGCACCAGGACCGAATGGCCTCTCTAATATACTCATGTAGAGTAACCCGGTTTTCTGGGCCAACCTCCTAAAAATACTTTTTGAAAAGGTATTAATTGAGGGGAGAATCCCAGAAACCTGGCAAAAAGCAATACTTGTACCGGTATTCAAAAGGGGTAACAGAACGGATCCTGGTAATTATCGTCTGCTTTCCATGCTGGATTGTTCGGGCAAATTATTTGCCTCTTTGCTTCTGCAGAAACTACAAAACTTGGGCAGAAAAGATGGGAATCTTGGACCGCTTCCAAAGCGGATTTAGAACGGGATATTCCACTACTCATAATCTGCTGATTATGAATAGTCTCAGAGATAAAGCTCTCTCTCCGAATAACCCTCCGCTGTATGCTCTATATATTGATTTTAAGGCAGCTTTTGACACTGTCAATAGAGAGAAACTGTGGAGGAAATTAAGGGGAATGGCATGCCCCGAAGGACTGCTTTACTATCTACAGCTCCTGCATCAAGATACCTCAGTACAGCTGCGGCTAGATGGTAGCGGGGCTACAACTAGAGTGATAAGGCAAACCAGAGGGGTGAAACAGGGGTGTGTAACGGCACCTATCCTGTATAATCTATTTGTCTCTGACATTCCGGAATATCTACGTGAGGTGTATAACTGCCCCCCCAAAATAGGTACCCAGCATTGCTTAATCATGGCTTACGCGGACGATGTGGTGATATTTGACCACACGTTCAGTGGGATTACACGCTCGGCTGAGAGGCTCTGGAAATATGCGGAGGAGAATGAACTTATAATAAATCATATGAAAACAGAACTGATTCTTTATAGTCATGGTAAGGTGAGCCGCCCGAGAATGATGATCAGAGGCTTGGAAATCCAATATACACATTCCTATAAATATCTAGGAGTGGAATTTGACTCTAGAGGGAATCTTCATTCTTGTATACAAAATCGCGAAATAAAGGTGGCTCAATTAACTGCTATGATTTCACAGTTCTCTTACAAGCAGAGTGGTTACTCCATTTGGGCAGCACGCCAACTTTACATTCAATGCTTGGTGCCTATGGTTACTTACGGACTGGAAGCTCTGATCCAGCTTAATCTTGAATGGCTCCAGGTATTGGAGGGTAAGTTTTGGCGTAGGCTATTGGGTCTCCCACAAGGAATACCAATGGCGATACTAAGGCTAGAATTGGGGTTACCTTCCTTAAAAGCTCTAGTCTTAAAGAAAAGAGCTGAACTCTATATTAAGATGCATATGAGTACTAGCAATCCTCTCCTCCTGACAATGAAAGAAGAGATAATTGGGAATAAGCAGATTAAGTATGTAAGAGATATGACACTATTATTTGAGATGATTGAGTGGATCCCCAATTGGAGTGAGAACTTCGAATATTTGAAATATCAAATGGGAGAGCGTTTAAGAATCTGGGATTGGCAAAATAATTTCAAACATCTTGAAAGTCTACACAGCTATGGGTTTATATCCCACATACTTTACACCTATAGAAAGGCACAAGGATACCTGAACTTATGCCCTTCAGATAACTTGAGACGTTTTCTATTATTGTTACGTATTAATCATCTTCCTGTCCTAAATGTCCTTGGCCCTGAAAGGGCTATTCCCAAATCAGAGCGCTTCTGTAGGATATGTATGAATAAAACTGCCATCGAAACGGCAAGACATGTCCTCATGTTATGCCCTAGATTGAGTACCATTTATATGAAGCATTATAGTAAGTATGTGCATAATTTAGATCACATTAAATCAAAAGATTTCTGGTATATGTGTATCAATACTTTGAATGTAAGTCTTCATCTGGCCCTTTACAGAGTATGGAATACGGTCAAAGTAAAACTTAAAGAACAATCCACCTCTGAAATAGCAAGGAAATAAATCATCAGATTAGTCTTAGCGGTGTATATGATTCTGATTTGATTGGGAGAAAGTTGCAATTCTGAAATTGAATAAGAATGTAATATTATGTGTATATTATGTTTTATGTGTAAATTATGTTAAATTGTGTAACTAGTTTTTTATGTTAAATTATGTGTAAAGTTTTTGTTTATAAAACTATATCACATTAAAATAAAATAAATAAACAAGGTCCTTTGCAAACACTTGGACACTGCTGCACACTTCTCCACCCATGCCACCAAATGGATTGAATCCTTTTTGAGCGAGAGAACAATAAGAGTCTTCTCCCCTTCGGCAGCTCTTGTGTCTCACCGAGCTTATACAACATATTCACCAAACCCCTCTTCGATGATCTGGACCTTCTAGGTATCACCTACACTAATTATGCAGATGATACACAGATTCTCCACCCGCTTTCTGGGGATCATAGCAAGGACAGGGAGTTGGTGAATAGGGTGTACCTCATTATTCAGGCATGGATGGCATCCCATGGCCTCTGCCTGAATGATGATAATACCGAGCTGATTATCCTGGGCACGAAGGCCAATATCAACATATTAGGAAAGGACTACTCCATGTTTAACATAGATGGCAATGGCATAAAGGTTTCGAGAGAAGTAAAAACACTAGGTTTCTATCTCGATTCCACCATGTCTTTCACCAAAAAAGTTAACACCTTAGCTTCCACTATAGCTTATACCTGTAAATTAATAAGAGCAGGTAAACCCTTCTTATCTAATGATAGCTGCTTGATCCTAGCGAGAGCCTTAATACTATCCCGACTTGTTTACTGCAATGCCCTTTACAGTGGTGCTAATAAAACTATCACCAAAAGGCTACAAATCTTACAAAATAATGCCCTCAGAGCTGCTCTAAGCATAAATAAAAGGGAACATATCTCCTCTATCACACACACCACCAATACAAATGGCTCTCCACCGACAATAAAATTAATCTAAAAATGTCCTCCTTGACGTACAAAGCCCTCAATAACGCTGCTCCTAGTTACCTGATGGACAAAATAAAAAGAAAAATCTCCAGTAGGCTTACAATAACTCCTAACTCCAACTGTTTGGTAATTCCTAGATTCAAACTTGCTAAAATTGGCGGCACCAGTTTCCCTGTGGTAGCCGCTAAATGGTGGAATGCCTTGCCACATAACTTGACAACAGACCAACCTTTCTCACACTTCAGAATGAATCTGATCAAACACCTTAATGACAAAAACATGTAAGGTACTGATAGACACTGGTGTTATGATACTTTATCTGAATGTATATATGTATTTTTAGAGATATATCACAATTGTAAATATTTATAGTAACTTTGTATATAACTGACCGCCTCGCCTGATCAGATATGTTCCCTTCTAAATCTGTACATACCTTTCCCTTATCACTGTAAATTATGTAACACTGTAACCCTACGTAACATTGTAATTCTTTGTAACACTGTAATTTTTGAAACACTATAAGCTTTGCATATTCTCCTCACTGTGCCCGGTTACCCTTGGGGCTGGCGCGCATTACAAATAAATAAACAAACAAACAAACAAACATATAGCAGATATTGCAATCACTCTACACAAAATGATGCTTAACAGTGAGATAGAAGAGAGCTATAATGCATTACCATGGTCACAAATATTGGAACTACAGGGGCACACACCACAGACAGAGCAAGAATTATGGATAAGATGGGGATGCTCATTATCCCCCACTGATCTCATTTGGTGATAGAATAACAGAGGAAAACCTGTGATACCACTCAAGCTGCTTACAGTAGCGTTAGAATAGCTTCACTACCCAGCACACACCACAAGAGAGTATGTGGCAGCAGATGTCTAAGAAGATTGGTTCATACCAAATTTGCATGAGCATATTGTTCACTTCATTATCAATTGTGCCACATGCCAGCATTATACTGCAGGACATACCTTAAGAACAGTAAGAGGAGCAATACACCACCCTACAGACCCATTTCTGCATTTGCATATCGACTACATCGATATCCTCCAAGCTTGTAATGAATATAAATACTTGGTAGTGGTGGTGTGGCCCATTTCACATTGGATTGAAGCAGGTCCATGTACCCATGCAGATGCCAAATTGGCTGCTAATTCCTAATACGTGAGATGTTTCCCTGATGGGGAGTGTGCAAAGCGTTAAAGTCGGATAATGGCCCACACTTTGTAAACAAGCTCTTTTCTGGAGTGACATCAACTTGCCACAAGCACTGTTACACTTAGCACGACAGTCCCACAGCATTGTTGAATGCCTCAACAGGGTCTTGTAGGAATGCATTGCAAAATTGAGAGATACATTAAAAAGCAATTGGTTGTAGGAAAGCATTACTAAATTGAGAGATACATTAAAAAGCGATTGGTTGGTTGCATTGCAGTTCCCCCCTGGCTCTTTTTTGCCTTACTCAATCAGCTAGGTTGGGACCACCACCTGACGGTCCATGAAATAGTAACGGGCAGATGCATGCACGTTCCCATTGCTCCACCCACATATGTTCGCTCAGATGCAGAGAGTTCTGCAACAGTGTTAGGAGAAGAAATGCATGATTATTTGACTGCAATGACTAAAGGTCTCAAATTTATTTTGCGACAGATAAAGCAGCGGCAGGGGCGCCAAGAAGCAAACAACAACAACAAGGAAGCAAATGTATACTTAAATGCTGTGATACCCACCCTGTTGTTATTTCCAGGTGACTTGGTAGATGTGCAGAACTTCATCCGCAAGTGGTACAAGCCACTATTTGAGGGCCCATTTTCTGTCCAGACTGCAACCCCCATCGCAGTAAAGGTATGGGACAGAAAAGCATAGGTGCATACAGGTGATGTAAAAAGAACTCTAGGCAGGTCCTCCCTGTCGGATGAAGGTGAGAAAGAAGAAAATTATCAAGAAGATGTGACCAGACACCCAATGAGAGGGTGAATGAGAGATGACCAACAACAGGAGGTGAACTCCAATAAAGGAAGTATGTACTTTCCCAGAGTTTGAGAGACATTGGACCTCATTATTACAAGTGTGTCGGTCCAGAAACAACGGTGCCGGTAAGCCTACCGGCACCGTGTTTCTGGATTGGCACACTACGGGTTTGCCTACCAGAGCTGCTGTGCCTGAAAGGGCAGGTCCTGCCGGAAATAGCAGCCATGGTAAGCAAACACCGGTAACGGTAACGGTGCTGGTGCTTCCTTGGTCCGCACTCCCATGGAGTCCTAGCACTCCATGAGAATGGGGATTAACAGAATAACCAACACCTGACTTCACAGCCGCCAGGTTTGTAATACCCCAGTGTTACTGGGAAGTCAGATGCTGGTAATTCTTTACGGGTCCGGCGGCAACCCACCCGTATCACCGGCAGGTTTACCGCCAGACCTGTAATGAGGCTCAATGTCCTTAATATCCCAAACGATGAGAAGGAGATATTTGGAGAAGATTGACTCCATCGCCATTTTGATTGGCTCTTCTTTATTTTCCCTTTGTTTTTTTTTTGGATGGCCTATTCAGTGACAGTACATTTTTAGTGATGATACAATTAATGTGGTTGCTAATGTAAGTGAAGGAACAATTAGAATTAAAAGAGATGTTATATATGACAGATACCACCTAAGAGAACATTTCTAGGGTTTCACTCATAAGACGAATAACATGCAGTATTTTGTCACATGACTAAAGTGGGAGGGGAGACATTGAATGAAAACTGTTTTGTGTGCTCACTCTGTAAGCATTGTTTCCAGATTGTATGTGGCCGAGGAAGTACCAGGGAAAAAGGCACACTGTTTAACTTACATTTTGCTGTGCAAAACATGGGGACGATTCATGGGAAGTTCAGCTGTCCAAAAATGGGTAACAAAAGTAGATTCCCCTTATGAAGATTCATTTATTGAGGTAAATAAAATGAACAACAAAGTAATAAAATGAGTATTATCAGGGCCACGAGCAGGTGAAATGACAGTGAGAGACCGCCTCTTGTTGAAATGTATGGACAAAAGAGGGAGGATAAACCGTTTTGCTGGGATAGATCACAGCTGCACATTACAGGAGAAGTGTACATCCCTCTAGGTTGGGTAGAAGGAATAATGGAGTTGTTGTTCTAACTGCGTGTGGATCACTTCAGAGACACGCTCATTTACCAACCTGTGCCTGACACTGCGAGCGGATCTAGGCTCTTGTCGGCCTCGTACCAGCGCTTCCTGGAGGAGGCGGAGACTGGTCCACGTGACCTACCACGTGACCGCTACTCGCCACAAAAGAGCGAGGCTGCCGCCCATGTGCGGATTGTTGTTCTAACTGCGTGTGGATCACTTCAGAGACACGCTCATTTACCAACCTGTGCCTGACACTGCGAGCGGATCTAGGCTCTTGTCGGCCTCCTACCAGCGCTTCCTGGAGGAGGCGGAGACTGGTCCACGTGACCTACCACGTGACCGCTACTCGCCACAAAAGAGCGAGGCTACCACCCTTGTGGCGATAAGCCCGGTGGAGTAAAGCCTAGCAGCTGTTGTACGACTGTTGCGCGAATGGTGGCGAGGTACCTATGTTAATGGTTATTAGAATTTGTGATTCATACTTATTGTGAGCCCTAGCAAAGAAATTGTGCAACGGTACAAGCATTCTAAGTACTGTTTATTTCTTCTGCACCAAACACAAAGGTATTTTTTGTAAGTTGTTTAGTGTTCAGTGCCTAGTGCTCATATACTTCTGACACTCTATTGGGCCGTGTGTTCCAATTAAGCACTGTGAGCATTTCGTGGGGCTTTTGTTTACCTAAGGGTATTCATTTCCACCATGGCCTCTTATACAGCATATAAGCTTACATCACACATGCCAGTCATTGCTCCATTGGTGATGATGCCCCAGCTTCAGTCATCATCCCCCAAATCAGTGAACTCTGCAATGGCACTTCAATCTTTTTTTACAGCCAGGGATGTTACCCCCGCAAATTTGCATAAAGAAACTCGCTTTCCATTTGACAAATCAAATGGCAAGCCAAGTACTGTCCAATTAGAGTCCACTGTCAATGTCTCTTCAAGCATGATTTCGACACCCTCCCCCATAACAGTTGGTAACATTAACATCCCACAACATACACCGTTGAGACGCTCCAGCTCTCGTCCAATTTCTGACCAAACAATGCTTGAATCCACCAAGTCTTGTCATATAACGCATAATGCGAATATGTCCACTTCCCCACCTCCTTTCCCATCATTACTATCTGACCCTCAAATCATATCCATCCATGGAAGTATATCTGAGTCTAGCCATGCTAATAGCGATTCCAAAAGCATTAGTAGTGTCCTTGATGACATTAGTGCCTTATCCTTAAAAACTGCACCTCCTTATCTTAAATCATTTGCCCTTCCAACGCCGCGCACTCATAATCCTCAATTACTTGATAATGTTTCACAAACCCTTTCTATGATTCAACCTACATTAATAGCCATCAACACAGCTCTGTTTAGTCTGTGTAAACTTTTTGAATCATTAGATACCAAAGTAAACCGACAAGCCGCTCATTTTGAAGATTTGATACAGTGGCTTTCAATGCAACAACTGACAAAAATGGAGACGAATAACGAAAAGTTGGACCAGTCACTTGTTATATTGCCAGCCAATTTAGAGAAAGAAGTATCTTCTCACCTTCCGACACCCTGTCCTTTGCCTCTAATTCAAGGCATAATTGGTCGAGATTTAATGCCTAAGACGCATGCCCATAGCAATGAGCAGACTCCAATAATAAATAGTGGACCATCAACAGGCCCAATTGCTCCAATTTGCGATACTCCAATGAATAGACAGAGTCTGAGCAACGTTCCACCTTCGTCAGTGGAGAAGCCAAAAAAAAAGAAAAATAATAAAAAACAAATTACTCATCCAATAAAAAAAACGAAAAACATGATTGGATTTAAACATCAAAAAAACACATTGTCAACCTTTTTTAAAGCTCTTGACCAAAAGAAAACTACTACAGCAACTTGTGAGTTGGGTGGGATAAGAACCGCTGTTGCTGAGCATTTTGGAGGGTCAGAAGCAGTAGAGACCCCTCTAGCTTCCTCCCTTATTGATTCGACCCCGGACATCCCGCCTGTACCCTTGTCTCCGTTATCACAACTGGTACAAGTTTTGGGCGTGCTCCAGAAAATTCCCATAACTTCACTGATTCCAGATAAAAGCTTTCCTATCCAAAATACTATTATTTCTCATGCAGTGCAGCCATTGGCACCACTCAAACCATCTATCAAAACTGGTGCTGGCCCGATCCCTGCAAACTTCTGCCCACAGCAACCTTCCATTCTTGCACAAGTTCCCTCTGATCTTATAAATCAGACCAAGACGGTTACATTTGCACCCATGCCAAGCGTTACACAGAAACTCAAAGAAAATAATATTCAGTCCTTGACAGATGAACTTAGAAAGCAAGTCGACGAATATCTTTCTGCAAAGGTGGTTTCTGTGTTCGCACAAGCTCAGGGTAATTCCATAGGAGCACCAGAACACCTGAATACCGCGAATCAATCACCTATAAATGCTGCTCTTGATGTAGACAGAAATTCGGGACAAAGTAGGCCCTCTAATGTAAAAGGATCCCCGCGCAATAACAACAAGCGTTGGTCCTCTGGGCCTTCGAATTCAGGACAATCTCATTGCCACACTCTAATTCTCAAATGTCGGGAGGGTAACAATCAAAAATATGATCTCAATCGGCAAAGTGTTTTGAATATCTTTGGTGATACTGAGGAATTATGTAACATCTCTTCACATGATATTGATAGGGTCGAATTTATTTCTGAAGCTTCCTTATCAATAGTTAGACTCTGGATTCCATCTGGCATAGTGCATCAATTAATATGGCGAAATAAAATGGTTCTATTTAACATGGGTTTTTTGCTGGTAGATGAACCAGAATCTATGCACCTGCCCCCAAACACTCCAGTCATGGCCCCTAAGATATACCAAGGTTCCCGTGGTGAATCTAGAGATTCATGGAGACCTGAAAATTCTCGGTATTAACCACCAAAACGAGAAATTCGAAACACACTGCTCGTGGCTAGTTGGAATACAAGAGGACATAAACATCTCCATTCCTCTTTTGGAGAGATGTCTTTATCCTATCACCTCATCGCTCTACAAGAGGTATGGCTTACCAAATCTCCGTTATGGGACAGCTATGAAATGGCTTTGATTCCCGCAGTGTTGACTGCAGGTAGACCATCTTGTGGCCTACTAGTGGCTGTCAACATTAAATCTGGTTTTTCAATAACTGCATGGGCATCTGTTGGTGCACATATACAGCTTGTGAGAATCGATAACAAAGACATGATCTTTGCCGTATTAAATATATATCGTAATCCTCTTAGCATGCCTGATGAAACATTCTTTGAAGGCTTAAACGACATGCTTGATTTAATCTGCCTTGATAAAACAATTACACACACCATCATACTTGGCGATCTGAACCTCAATTGCTTGAAGGTGGGAGAACAAACCCAAGGTGTTCGCAATTGGGTTCAGATTATGTCTGAACGCAATTATCACATGGTGAATGGTTCAGTCCACAATGATGTCCCCCCTCATTATACCTGGCACAGAGGGCTCTCAAATAGCATTATAGATTATATTTATGTTGACATCAAACTCTTCCAACAAGTGGACCGCTTTGATATCATAGTCCATCCCAAAAGTGATCATTGCCTCCTGTCTTTACAGTGCATGCTGAAATCCATAATTCCAACCAGACATGCACAATATCATGGCACTGTGAGAGTTAACAACTCCCGCACACGTCTCAAGTGGACCGCTAACTCTCTGCATCTGTTTGAACATCTAGTTCTGAACCAGGCGCAGCATTGCAGTAGCAATGCCTATATCAATTTATTATGTCCATTTGTTCAGACTATAAATATAGCATATGCGAACATGGTTAAACACTCTCATACATTTGACCCGGCAGTCCGTAAAAGGAGAACAGAATACAGGATGCTCAAAAGGCAAATTTTACTTTCTATTAAAGCTGACAAATGGCAGGCATTGAAATCTGCAAAAAGTAAATATAAAAACTGGCTCAGTGGTCGCATGTCCCTATTGTACCAACGAGATAGTGAAGTAATGGCCAGTGCTATGAGTAATAAAAATTCAGCTGGCATGTGGTCGCTCTTGAATAATCATTCACATCACCAACAAGCAGATGCTCAATTGAACGGGGTTACTGAACATATGTGGATCACGCATTTTTCAACATTATATGACGACCCCTGTTACAACCATGCTAACTACTTGCCGGCGCCTACATGTAGATGGAATTTAAAAGTTTCGGTTGAGGCAATTCATGACATAATCAAAGAATTGAGCTCTTCAAGAGCCGAAGGCCCAGATGGGTTGTCAAATTACATGTTTAAAAACCACCCAGATACATGGTCTAAGATCTTGTACAAGATTTTCTGCGATATTATATGCAATCGCATGATTCCTACATCATGGAAGTCCTCTATTATAATTCCTATCTTTAAAAAAGGCGACCGGTCATTACCTGCTAATTATCGACCAATTGCATTACTAGATGCACCAGGGAAAATTTTCACCAAACTAGTACTAGCTGAATTTAACACCTGGACAGGCAATAATAAACTTAGAGACTCAAACCAAACTGGCTTTATGGCAGGAATGGGGACCAACATCAATCTTATGACCTTGAATGCGATCAAAGCCCAGTGCCAAGAAACAAAGCAACAGGTGTTCCTGGCCTTTATTGACCTGAATGCTGCTTTTGACTCTGTGAGTCGTCCTTTATTACTAAACAAACTTGTGAGAGATAACTGCCCAGCCACTCTATATGATATCATACATTCATTGCATCATGATACGTCGATACGAATTCGTATTACACTAGATGGTCTATTAACAAACAATATACCAACTTTCCGTGGTTTAAAACAAGGTTGCTCTTTAGCTTCAGCAGTGTTCAATTATTTCATCTATGATGTTAAATTTGCCTTCTCTGCTGTCATATCTGATTCACCCCGACTGTTTAATCAGGAAGTCCAATCACTCATGTACGCGGATGATTTGGTACTTATATCTAGAACTCAGGTCGGGCTACAACGACTTCTTGATACGTTCCATCAATATGTTCTATCCAATGAATTATCTGTTAATACGACCAAAACTCACATCATTCAATACTCACCCAAACGCACAGGTCCAGCTTCATTTGTGTGGTCCATAGGCAGCACACCACTTAGTGTAGTCCCAACCTATTGCTATTTAGGCATGATCTTTGAAGGACAGTTAAAACCCCATGGGCAGATTGAGAGGATTGAATCCAAGCTACTTTCATCTATTTCCCAAGCTCATGTTATTATGCATAGATATGGTAAATTCTCCATCCTTCCAGCATGGCATTATTGGACTAAGAAAGTTGTCCCTATACTATTGTATGGCCTAGAGACTCTTCCCATAGATTCTCCATTTAAATTCCAACAGTGGGAAGCAAAATATTGGCGTGCAATCCTTCATCTACCTCAGTGTGTCCCCCCATCATGGATGAGATATGAGCTTGGCCTGACCTCTCTTGAAGCCCATTATAACTGGCGTTTATGCTCATTTTTTGGGAAATGTTTGTTGTCATCTGATGTTAACGTATTACTAAATACGCTTTCTTGCCACACATTTTCAGTAAAAAAATCTAGACACATTGCAGCCTGGCTAACACGAGTATATCAAATAATGGTAAAGGCAGAAGTCTCACTTGATATGTTGTTGCTGAACCCTGGGAAAGCTAAACTAAAAATTCATCAATCAGACTGGATCAACACATGTGAATTAAGTACCATGTATTGTGACAATGATATCGCACGCTTTCCTCCAAAAAAACTTAAAACATTACAATCGTACCTATTACGTTCACCGGCCCTAAAATATAGAGCAGGAATAATACGCTTACGTTTTAACCTATGGGCCACCATGGAGGTACGAGCTAAACGCAGATTAGTAAGTGTAGAAAAAAATACCTGTAGATTTTGCCAAGCCTCACCAAATGGTGAAACATTGGCTCATTTATTTACAGAATGTATACCACTCAGTGCCAATAGACAAGTTGCCTTTTCCAGACATTGCCAATATTTGGGAAACATCTCACAGGTTGAATGTTGGTCGGTTTTGCTGGGTTCAAACAATATTGCAATGCAGATAGCGGCTGTTAATTTTCTCATTAGTCTCAAATTAGATAAGTAACCAGCGCGAGAATTCAATCAAAAGTTGCACTTGATATTCTTCTTTTCTTTTATGTTGTAAATAATGTAAATAAGATGTTGTTTTTTTAAAGACATTTATGAAGAATGTTAAATTATGTTAAATGTTGTACTTTTTTCTGTCTTTTTTGAAAGGTTGATTGAATTCAACCAAATCAATAAAAAAAAAAAAAAAAAAAAAAAAAAAAATGGAGTGTAGAGCAGAGGCACTCATGGTACCCTATTGAAGGTGCTGTAAGAGAATGCCTGGAGAAATCAAATATGCTGACCTATTGACATGGGTGGAGAATGAAGAGAGGTCTGTACACATAACAAAAATAAGGAATGCATCACAGTGTTTTAGAAATAATGGCACAGTACAGATAGGGAAGAATGAAGGGTGCAAATGCATAATGCACCTGCCAGGCATGAAAGTAGGCACAGCAGTATTGATGGACCACTGTTTGCAAGCATATATGCAACTCCCGCCAAATTGGGGTAACATATGCTCAATTGTAGTGTTACATGCGCCGGCACTGGTGATGCCCCAATGTAATGTGGTACAAATAGTAGATTACCCTATTTCAAAAACTTGTGAAGTGGAAAAAGAACATAGCTGTTATGACACACAAAAAGAGAAAACTGTCTTTCGAAAGCATCTAAAGAAGCACTGGTGCTATCCCATTTGAACACAAGCTGTTTAGCAAAGCTTCAATGTTTTTACATCCTTCCTCAGCCTTGGCGAGCAAGCAGCAGTGAATACCAAATTGCTCCAGATAATCTGATGAGAGTTATTGCAAGCAATAAACACCACTGCAAAGGGGTTCAATGTGATTAAGGAAGAGGTGAGAGCAATCAGATTGAAGACTCTCCAGAACAGGTATGTCCTTGACCTCCTCACTGCTATGGAGGGAGGAGTGTGTGCAAAGATTGGCCTTCCCACAATGAAGAGAATGGGAACTTGAATGATGCAATAACGTCTCTTCAGTATTTGCACACACAAATGGTCCAAGAAACAAGCCCAACTGAAGATGAGGTCTGATATACAGATGTTTCCTCATGGGTGCCTACTGTGCTACGTAAGGCATTTAAAATATTACTGGAAGTCCTAGTATAAGTATTAACAGCTCTATGTGTCTTGCAAATAATAGTTTCACAGTGCAGAAAGACAGGAAAGAAGGTCATAGAGCAACACATGAGGACAGTGATATTGGGTAAAGAAATCGGGGTGCATATCCACACCCAAATAAATTAGCCACATCAAATGCACATCAACGATAGCCCAATAGGGCCCCCAGGCACTGTGTTCAGTCCTTTTTTGACCCGGAAAACTATACAGAGGACTGGGTCGATTGTGAAGGTGATGGTGATTGTTGCTTTATGACATGTGGGCTAGAAGAATATGTAGCACAAATAGGCAGCCTGATTGGGGTGCGCAAAATATGGATACCAAAATATGCATATGATTGGCTAGAGAAACATGAAGGTGTGGCCCATAAGTTGACCAGATGGGCGAGTGTGGTAATGGAGATGAGAGTTGTACCAGGCCCCGCTCCCATCTGAACCCAGTTATGAACTATGATACAAACTCAGAATTGTTCAGTGATCCATCAGCAAAACACAAAGAATCACACAGCCGCAATTAATAATGGAAATGCTGGGTGGCAAGTAGAGCACAATGTATTTTACACTTATAGAAGTAGCAGGTTCCAGAACACTTAGATAGGGCACATTTGCAATAGACACAAATAACATACACCATACACGAAGAACACCAACATGGCAGAAATAAAACCAAAGTGCTGCCATTACTCTGACCAAAGTTAGCAAGGCCTCAATTCTGAAACACTGTATCAAGACATAAACTGCTTAGCACACAGTTTTCCAGGCCTCATAAGGCATAGACAGCAGAGCAACCACAAGGTCAGTGCGCTAAAGGAAGGTTTGCTTGAGGAACCGAAAATGCACCAGAAAACTTTTCCCACAGCACACAGCATACACGTGTATGGATAACTAGTTTCAATTGGTAGCAGTGAGAAACACACACACATCATTAAATACCAGGTGCAGCTAGCTACCATGCCAATTTATCCCACAACCAATGTATATGCATTGCACCAAATGGCCACTGAAGGAAAGCGCACAGATATAGATCAGTAGGAAACAATACATGGTTGAAATTATTTTAGCTCAATGGCCCTTCACCACATGACCGAAACAATGGTCTTTCATTCAAGGCCCAATTGAATAGTCCACCTGCCCTATCCTTAGTATATCCAGACACCAAGACCAGATGCCCAAGGCCATGAACAGGATGGCAAATGGACTTCGAGAATGGGAATGCGTTGGGAATATTGCTTTCATGAGATCGTGGCCCTTAGCCCATTTCTCCTTCCCCGCCATGTTGCTTGTCACAGCCTAACCATGTCCAAGGCCAGATGAACGAATGACTTGCCAATCAAATTATGTTCTTCTTTCAACTATTGTAGTACAGTGCCAGCCAATAACAACTATTATGAATTGTATAATTTGTAGAAGGATTTACCTAGGAGGAGTAAGTAGCTGTGAAAGGACCAATAGTAAACCAATCCACCTATAGAGAAATATATGTTCTATCATCCTATCAAGTTAGAGAATAGATGTTTTCTATGATGATTACTCACATAGCGTCAGTATGACATATTTACTGGTTAAGACTTTGTTGATTGTACCTCCATTTCAAGATTGTCCTTTGTACGATCTCCAGACAGCTGACTGTATTGGAATATTTGTGCACTGGGTTTATTTGTGCACTTGGAGATACTCTGAATATTGGGTTTTCATTGATTATTGATACCTGGGCCAATCTTAGCATCTTAATTCCACCAGAATACCTTCATGTAATTCTTTAGCTCCTTTTGTTAAGGTTAAGGCCTTTATTTATTATATTTTTTTACTTTTGTATAGCGCGCAAACAGCCCGTGGCCTTTAACTGTCACATGATAGAGGTTTTCTTCCTAGCACCCGCAAGGCAATGTTCATCCTCAGCGATCGAAACACTCATTGTTTTACCTGCTCTAGGATCTTCAACCCTAGGAAACACCCCATCCTATTGCACAGGAACCACTATGAAGGAAACATGAGCTGCTTTCTGGTGCCTCAGAGATCCATCTGCCATAGTATATCTGCTTTTTCTATGGTTCCATTTGAATTCATGGATTATGGCTTTGTGTAATATAGGTTATAGGGTTCTACATGCTTTGCTAAAAAATGTCAGTCTAGCTCTGTTCACACTGTGCCTGTAGTGGAACGAGAAGGGCCTATAAGCAGCAGCATTGTGGAAGATGGTTGTAAAAGTGACTTTGTGAATTCTTTTAGCAAATAATTGAATGGGAATATCAAGACAATGATCTGACACTATTAATGAAGTCTTTTGAGAAGTATTCTATGATGTAAAGGTTGACAATTAGCATGCCTAAATAAATGGTTATAGGTCTAAAAGAAGCTTTTAGGCAGAAACTAGTCATGGGTGACTACCTACGGATATGCCTTGCAGCCACAGGGACTTGGTGTCCTCAGGAGGCCATGAGGACCTGCAGAATGAACAGCTAAAGGAGAGTTTTGAGGTCGTAATGCCAGTGTTGCTGCCATAATCCTATCAGGGGGAGGCACTGGACACAGCCATTTATAGAAGCAAACTGTGGGGCCATAAAAAGATCACTATCCACTTAGAATTTCTTTTCCTTCAAATTACTTTTGTAAGGTCCACGCTGAAGAGGCTCACAGACTGGATATTTTGTGCATCTCCCTTACAATTATCTTACCGTAATAATTACTGTTTACTTGATGACTTATTCCATTTTTGCCACCAATGTTTTGCTCTTTGACCAGTATAGTGCTCCAATGCACCTGTAATGCCGTGCAATTTGGGCCGTAGCCCACTGTTGTCATTAGGTGGGAGTGGCCACTTTGGGTCGCTATTGCACAGGAAGTTATTTGGGGCTAGGGAGGGGTTCCGGGGTGTTTAAGCAGTTCCAGTTTCTGTTTTGTGTAATAAAGACATGCTATAAACACACGCCTGTGTCTGCTATCTTTTTCTTTGTTAACCCGTGGAGCGGTACTCCGGTATAGTGCCCAGGCCTCCCCTCACACTTGCGATGAATGTACATGACCCGTGCTGCAGTTCCATGGGCCGTGCCTCTTACTGACACCCGGGTGGGTGTAGAGGGCCGGCCGTTCAGACCGTGTCTGGATCGCAGCACGTTGCATGCAAATGAGGCAGCATGCACCGCTCCCGCTCAGTTTGAGGGTACGGTAGAAGGTGCCAATGGAGAAGTGCTGTCGGGCACACATCCTCAGATACCGACCACGGGCAGGATCCAAGTGGTCGCACATCACAAGAGGCACATCTTTCACACAACTCACCAGGAAAAGGGTGAAACACATGATATCATTGCCATGAGACAGCAAATCAAGATCAAACACTGCAAGACCATCAAAGGGGAGATGGAGGGCCCCGCAGACATGCCCGTGCGAGGGCGGAACTGGCAGTGAGATGAGAAGGTACAGACAGGAGGATCGCAACAGCACAAGATCACAAACCTGCAGTGAAAGACGATCTTCGGAAGTACACAGTCAGGGCCGTTCCAGGTGCCATGCCCGATACATAGAAGTAAGATCACTGTCAAGCTGTGACTCTGCATCGTCAATGGATGAGCAGAGGAAAAAGGGCTATGTATGGATACTAAAAACGATGTGACCACTGAGCACACCCCAACGCTAATCCTGCACGTCAACGACACACCTGCAGAATTCCTTATCGACACAGGGGCGACAGTTAACATCCTGAACGAGGAGGTATACAACAGTCTCCTGAAGCTACCACAGTTTAAGCCATCGACCATAGACATTTACCCGTACGGGTCCACCACACCCCTACCTATATCTGGCCAGCTATTGCTTGAGGTACTTACAAGACTATGCTAACATCAGTATGTCACTCAGACAACTCACGAAAAAAGAGACCAGGCATTCCAATTGGCGCCTGAATGCCAGGAGGCCTTCAACCAAACGTAACACATTTTCACACCAAAGTGTTAGCGGGCCATCTTGACTCAACAAGATTGAGACAATCGACACAGTGAATTTATAGTGGCATACACCAGCCAGAGCCTCATGCACACAGAACCATCATAATCACAGGCTGAGAAAGAGAGCCTGGCCGTTGTATGGGCCTGTGAGTATGTAAATTGTTCCTATATGGAAAGTAATTCACAGTCGTCATGGATGACCAGGCTCTTCTAGCTATATGTGGCAACCCGAAGGCAAGAAAGCCCCTGAGAATTGCAAGGTGGGGTCTACGCCTGCAGGATTACATGTTCAACATTGTTCACCAGAGAAGGGGGAAAATCCGGCTGACTACTTGTCCAGACACCAGACAGGGCCTGTGAGAGCAGGCCCATCTATTTTGGACGCATACCTTAACTACGTGGTACACCACATGCAACCTTTCCCGGTCGACCTGGCCACCCATAAAAGCAAATCGGAGTGTGATTCTGCCTTGCACATCATTGGCAGCTGTGCGAGCAAAGGGAAGATGAAGCATCCCAGATCACAGGCAAAGAGCCATGCTATGACAGTGCAAGAGGATGTGTGTAGCCTGGAGCTAATGCAGGATGAACTCATGGTGGTGGAGGACCACATTGTCATGAAGGCATATAGAGATGTGTTGCCCAGCCTGCTCCGGCAGCGAGTGGTCAACCTCGCTCATGAAGCACACATTGGGGTGGTATCCATGAAATGTCTACTAAGACAGAAGGTCTGGTTCCACAACCTATATGCCATGGTAGAGGACACAATAAAGACCTGTGCCACATGCCACGTGGTGGCCCCGCTACCTCACCCTAGTCAGTTACACATGTCTCCTCTTCCAGAGGGAGTCTGGGAGGAGCTGGCCATGGACTTCTTGGGACCACTACAGTATTGGTACTAATAGATGTACATTCTTGTTTTCCTGATGCCCAGGTGATCAAGTTTACATCTGCCACCTGCATCATAGCCATACTGGATTGCATGCGGTCAACCGATAGAATTCCTAAAATCATCAAATCAGACAATTGCCTCCTTTGTACAAGTCAGGACTTTGCCAAGTTTGCAAGATGCATGGGTTTCGAACATAGGATGATCACATCATTATGGCCTCAAGCCAACGGAATCGCCGAACGATTCATAGCAAACATGAAACGAGTGGCAAAGTCACCAAGAGTCCATTTGAACAAACCTTACACCGACATTCTGAGGGAATACTGACACACCCTGCACAGCACCATGGGAGTGTGTCCAGCTGATCTCATGTTTGGGAGGGCAGTATGCACCCGACTGCCGGAAGGCACAATTGGACTCCCCAAGTGCTCAATAGATCATCAGGCCAGGGCTTGTGACCAGGAGGAGAAGAAGAAAATTAAGGCCTGGGCTAATGCCCGCCGGGGAGCTAAAGACAATGACATAGAGGTTAGTGATCAGGTGGTGGTTCATCGACCATAAGTCAGAAAGGAGGACCCAACTTTTGCTCCAGAACGGCTGGTCATAAAGGACAAGAGAGGTACGATGTTGCCCACGTAGAGAAGTATACCGGTGGTATCCCTTTCGAGCTCACCGTAATAGTTCAGACTCTGACGACTCATATCTAGGGGATGGAGAGATGTCATAAGAAAAAGAGGAGACCATCAGACCAGCTAACGATCCTGAGACAGCAGGGCTAGGGCAAGAGAGACGCCTTCAGCGGTCTCGTATAAAAGCCTACAGACTGATTGAGGAGATGGGGTAAAGTGTTCATCTAATGTGTTGAAAAGGGGGAGATGTAATGACGTGCATTTGGGACGTAGCCCACAATTGTCGTTTGGTGGGAGTGGCCACTTTGGATCGCTATTGCACAGGAAGTGATGCAGAGCTGGGGAAGGGTTCTGGGGTTTTGGGGCAGTTCCAGTTTCGGTTTGGTGAAATAAAGACATGCTAAAAACACAGAGCTGTGTCTGCCTACTTTTTCTTTGTTAACCCGCGGAGTGGTGCTCCGCTATAGTGCCCAGGTCGACCCTCACAGCACCCAAGGTAGGTTCACATCATATTATTAATATATAATAATACAAATAACACTACCCATATTATCAATAATAGTCATAATATAAATAATAATATTAATAATGACTAAGAATTAGGGCAAGAAGGTGGGCACATGGGTGAGGGAGAGATTGCCCTGGTTCAAGTAAAATCTTGGCTATTTCAATTGGATATGTCCTCTGCATGGGTGACTTTGGTGAGATATCAAGGGAGGACATATTGATCGTGAAGTCATGCTTTTGGGAACTTGATCAGACTGGTATATTGGCCGGGGCCTTGGCCTGCCAAGTGCTCTCATTATTGTTTGCGTCTAAGGCAGTCTGGTCAACAAGCCCTTTTACTGGTACTCTTGCTGTTACTCTCAGAAAGATGAAAGGTTGAGTCAGAGACACGGGCATGTCTCTGACTAGGGATGTCATGAGCCAGAATGGGACACCAGAGAAAATAAACTCCTTGACTTTCAATCAGGTGCCCTATCCCGTTCCCACTATGAACTGGAAAAAGGCTCCCCCTGTGACAGGGTCCTTGGCCCTTTTAAACATGTGCTCCCAAAGAAGATTGTCAACCACTGGACAGGCACATTTGGAGGGTTAATTTATCCAGGTAATTCAGTCACACTAACCTCCCAGAAGTACCAGCGTTCATGAGATCTCCACATTTAATATTATAATCTACCTTTACACTCACAATAATGAAAGACTGAGTTTAGCCAACGTTAAATGTGACTGACTCCACCCAGCCCTACCGACCTTTTTGGAGGTACAGATCTTTTAGGAAATCTGACGATTTTAATATTAAACTTTTAAATAGTAGTCATGGTATCACTCTAAGGCAAAACTAGACTAAGGATGTCACTCTTTATATTTACAGATAACCCTGGGAGGAATTTGGAAGACGTGATCTTCTAGTACACACATTGAAGCTGTTCACGCAATAAGCACAAAACACGTTGATTGAGAATTTGAGCCCCTGAGGAATGTCCAGCTGAGTAGGGCTAAGGGACAAAAACATGTACATGTAGGGCTTTTCAGGAGCGTTGAAAGGTGTATTGGCATTATTCCACACTCAGGCTCCAGCCTCCAGGAACCCTTTGTGGACATATCTGATGGTCTTGGTGCCGTTTTGCATACATGTTTTCTTACACAATTGATAATATGTGCATCACTGCATGTGTACAGTGCCACAAGATTTTATTTAGGATGACGTTATACATGTGTATATAATAACATTTTGTAGCTTTGTACAAGATCATTTACTGTCAGGACAGTTTCTCAGTATGTTGAAACCAGGGCTATATGAGTGACCATTATTCCAGCCTTCTTTTTTAATATCATACCATCCCAGGAGGGGTACAGCTGGACACATTGGAGTAATATCAATGCTATTCTTCTTTTGTGTGTCTGCTACTCATTGTATCCTCATTTTCCATTAGCTGAGTGGAAACACTGATCAGGTGATGGCATGTTCTCAGTATGGATGCAACACTTCCTGCTGCCCTTGTCTGCACTTTGCCAGTTGCCTGGCATGGTGTTATGCACCATTACACCAAATCTGCTTATGGGACTAAATAGACAGGGAGCATGGGTTTGGGAAACGCCATGCACGCGTGTGCTCGGTCACTTGGCCTTTTCAGCCCCGGACCATCCCATGCATGTCATCCAGGGGCCATTTTTGTCATGGGACCATCTGATCAGACCACCGGGTTTCCTGACAGTCCTCATGGCCCCATAGTTGCCCCGGCTGAGCCTAAGGCATTAAGCACTGGGGAGCCGCTCGAAACAACAGAGCCCATAAAGCTGATATGTCTTGCCTCCTTCACCTTTCTTTAAACCCACAACAGGTCCCTTTTCTCTTGTTTTAATGTTTTTTCTTTAAAATGTAATATCTCCCATGCCAGCCCACTCTTAGGTAGGGGAGCTCTGCCCTTTGTTCTTTTTTTCATCCTCATTGGTACAATCAGCCCTTACTGGATAATACAAAATTCGAAAGTTAGAAAAATCATGGAGGAAATCTGTGTCAACGGAATTTTTGATGCAACTGAAGGTGAACAAAGAAACCTGGACACTGGAACCTAATCTGGCAACACCCATACATTCATCAAAATGCCATAGAAATAAACCTACTCCCAAATCACACAGTTACCATTCCGTTGAACTGTTGTTTTAAAAATAAACTTGCCTGAATTACAGGCTAAATCCATTGGGAACAGACGGGTGCTTGTTTTTTAGTTCTGCGTATATTGTGTGGATAGGTTCTAGTTAAATTGTTTGCATAAGGCAGGTCCCCTTTGTGTAATCTTCCACTTTTACATGACAGAGCACAAAAGTGCTGTGTAAATAGGTGGTACACTTGCTTTTACGCAAGCCTAATGAACTGTGCCATGGAAAATGAGTAAACAACGCCTGCCATTTACTCATGGCAGGCAGCATTTACAATGGATTCCTACGGAATCCGCCTGCTTTTTGCTGTTATTAAAAGCAGGAGGATTCCATAGCAATCCACAGCATTTGCACGAGCATGTAATACATGTTGGTGCAAATGGTGGAGCGTTTATATGGGGGAGAGGAAGGGCGAGTTGGAATCGTAACTTACGATCCACGCCTCCGCTCCGCCATACAAATGATTGAAAATGATGAGGACAATTCCATCTCCTAACCTAAATTTAATTAGTAAAAGTGTGACTTTTGCACAATTTAGATTTACGCTGTGTCTCAATTTAAATAAGCTCCAGACTATGCACCCATCTGACAATGGCAAGGTATGTGCAGGAATGACATTGTTTTCAGGCTATAGATGTGGATGATCTGACTGTGAGGAATTGCAATCTTGCAAGGGTGTGTTAAGCGGCTTCACTTCAACACTACAGCTAAGTCAATGCCTAGTCTGGGATGCTGAGGGAAACCCTTATTGATATATTTTTAGGTCCAGTTCATGTACTCTGGATGACAACCCTTATATAACACCCCTCTCTTAGAATCCCCCTGACCCCACTGAGCCAAGAAGTAGGTTTGTTTTGCAAATTAAAAGGTTTATTTGAAAAATTAAACAATATATATATATCACACTTTTATAATAAATTAATATCTGATAGTACACTAAGAAATATGATGTGGATCCACAATGGGTAATGTTACAGTGGTACACTTGATTACTTAGGAGTAGTATAGAGGATGAGGTAGCTGAAAATGCTTTATGGTTTCAAGGAAATGCAAGGTGGAATAAAATGCAGTACAGCAAATAAACTTGATATGATTTCAACCAACAACAATGTAATCACTTTTTCTCTGCCAATTCACCCCCCCCCCCCTATGCAATGTAAGAAATGGAAGGAGATGGAAAGAGGAGCACACAGTTCTCAGGAATACAATCAAATACAATACGAAATTCAGTTCCCCCCAGCAAGCTTAGAGGAAACAGGAAGAAGTTTGAAACACAGGCCCGAAATGCTTTTAAATGTGATGGCAATGGATGGGAAAATGTGCTAACTGATTTTAATTCCCTCTAGAGATTCAGGGTGAGAGAGAGATGCTTGTTGGTATTAGTTCAGGCTCACTTTAGCAATGCTCACTGAGTTATTACCAGGTTGCAAACGGATTTTAACAAAGGAAAGTATGGAGCTGCTATTTTGACAAGTGGAGAAATTGAGCCAAATCGCAAATCGCGGTAAATTTCGCAAGTGCGTAAATCGTGATTGCGGTAAAAGTATAAGGAGTAGGAAGTCGGTTCTAGGCTTGTTGGAAAGCCTAGATTCTAAGCTTTCAAAGGAAATCTCGTTCCTAGGTCCAGGTTCCAGAGATACGGACGATTTAATAAAGTGTCATGATCCCTGCATCCAAAAGGTCAGGGTTTTCCCAACTCCCTTGGAAGCAGATTCATAACCCAGGTTCCGAGTGCCAACCAGTCCCAATTGGGGCCTTTTGGACCCAGTCCTGGCGCCAGTGGCACCAGGCTCATAAATATGCCCAGTCCCAGCGCTGGAAGCACCGGGCTCATAATGCTTGGGTGGACTTACCTGCAGCAGACCATGCTGCTTACTTGCCTGCCAGTTGAGCCTCTGATCCTCTTCTGTTTGGAACTACTTTTCCTGTTGGGTGGGGCAGGAGCCACTCCCTAGGTTCAGAACACTGGAACTCTTCTGGAAAGCAGGAACTCTTTTCTTACCTAGGCGTGGCTGTGGAAGGAGACACCTAAGCACTACAGGAGGCTATTTAAACCAAACCCGATGGATGAATCTTGCTTTGCGTTATTCTGCATCCTCTGCAGCAGAACGCTCATCGTGTCTTCTGCATCTGATCCTGGGCCTAAGGAAAAAGGCTTACCATCCTGAATCCAGTCTTCAGCAACACCTATAAAGACAAGAAAGAACAGGTTAGCATTACGGTCTTCAGTGACAGCTCTTCACTTACCTGGGCCATCGGCTGTCACCAACGCCTCGCGCTGCATTCTGAAAGACAAAGGCTTACCTACTCTTTGTGCGCTCCGGAGGTCTTCACACTGCATTCCGGCATCTGAAAGACAAAAGCTTACCAACTCTTCGCACACTCCGGAGGCCTTCGGCGCTGCATCCCGCATCTGAAAGTCAAAACAAGGTGCGTTTAAAGACATTGGGGAACTTTAAAACTCACATGCCATTACTCCTTTCCACATCTAACCCAGTGGGTATTCCGGCACCCTGCAGCCGCTCCGAACTTGTACCTGCAAAATAAAAAGACAGTTAGAGCGCATCGTGAAGCAGGCAACAAGCGCTTACTTACGTGCTTCCAGGCGCTTCTATTCATCACACGGGCTCCATCTTCAACTCACTTCAGCCCGTCATCCACCATCGCCGGAACCCTGCAAAACAAGAGACTTCATTACTAAAGACTTTAAAGACATTAGAATTACTCGAAACTTACCGTTCGTGCAGTAAACAACGGACAGCAGTCCTCTGAAGTCAAGAGGCCTGCTCCCCTTATCCAGTGAAGAAACTGGTTACAGCACCCTGCCCCGAGGCAGATGGAGAGCACGGCGTTCACTTACCTAAGGTGAGAGCGTTAACCTTCGGGGTCCTACAGGAGAGAGACATTCAATAACCCAGTTCATTAATCCCATATTTTCTATCTGCAGACATCTTACCCTTCGAGTCAAGCATACAGTGCACAGAGGTCCAGCCCAAAGAGCCAGCCGTGTGTTACACATCACCTTTGAAGATACGGTATACGCCCAGTCAAGACCGGCGCCTCTACGGGAATCAGGTGAGCGTTACAGAACGCAAAGCCTACCACAAAACACCCGTCCAGGCGCTATGGAAACCTCGGATACCGACCAACTAGCCCAGTTACTTGGGGAACTAAGGGCAGAAGTGCATGCAGCCCGTCAGGAAACGAACGCTCTAAGAAGGGAACTGATTATTTCCAAGGAGCGAACAGATGATCTCGCTAGACAATTGCTACAGTCACAAGCCGGACAGACCCCGTTACCCGCATCTGGGGGAAATCTTCCTCCTACATCCTCTATGAATCCAGTGCAGATCAACCTACCTGGGAATGTACCTCTGGCACCGCCCGAACGATTTTCTGGTGACCCAAAGAGGTTTGCAGTATTTATCAATCAGTGCCGGTTGCATTTCTTATGCCGGCCAGCAGCCTTTCCAACTGATCAAGCTAAAGTAGCTTTCGTGCTTTCGTACCTTAGTGGCAATGCGGCAGACTGGTCGATCCCTCTAGTAAATCAAGATGATCCAGTCCTCCATGATTTTCAAGCTTTTCAGCTCAGTATGGAAAAACTGTTCGCAAGACATTCACAGGGGCAGGCCTTGGACAATGAGTTTCTTTCGTTGCGACAAGGTAATCAAGACCTTTTGGCTTATATTGCGTCTTTCAACAGACTGATAGTGGAAACTCAATGGCCTGAGGACAAAAGGATTACGCTGTTTTATAGAGGTCTACGTGGAGAGCTCAAAGATGTGTTAGCCCAAGTAGTGAATCCCCCACAAGATTGTTCGGACTATATAGACTTAGTCGTTCAAATAGATCACAGACTGCAGAACAGGAAGGCCGATCGTTCCAAGTTTGATGCTCGAGTATTTTCCAAACCGCCAACTCCTTCCAAAGGAGTAGACTCCGGGGAACCCATGCAAAAAGGGAGTCTGAAAGGTCCTCTAACACAAAAGGAGCGGGAAAGGAGAAAACAGTTGCAATTATGCCTCTATTGCGGAAACTCAGGGCACTTTCTTCAAGACTGTCCGGTGAAACCTGCTAAGAAGGCAGTAGGAGCTGCAGTTACCAAAGTTACAAACTCTGAGCAGGGAAACGACCTCGCCCGACAAGAATAGAGGTCCTCTTGCCGAGCGTGAAAACCAGTTCCGTGACCTCGCATTTCGTGATACCTATGGTCCTCATTAGCCCTGATAATCCGGATCGATTACATGCAATTGAAGCTTACGTCGACAGCGGTGCCATCGGCAATTATGTGGATCATGAAATGGTTTTGAGGATGAATCTAACTCTTTGTCCCAAGGCTGCAAAGGACGTCATTACTACGGTGGATGGTACGGAGATAGCCTCCGGGCCAGTAACGCATACCACTCAAGAAGTGACGCTAATAAGTCAAGATGGACACCATGAGAAGATCGTGTTCGATGTGATCAAGGCCCCTCAGTTTCAGATTATTCTAGGAATACCTTGGTTAGAGAAACACAATCCTCTGATCGATTGGCGAGCAAGAACGGTCCAGTTTCCAGAATGTGTCTCTACTTGTCACCCTCCACCTGGTGTTGCACTGGCAGCAATTTCTTCAGAGACTCCCCAGTTACCTCCCGAATACCTAGAATACCAAGATGTTTTCCGGAAGGATCAGGCTAACTCTCTACCTCCTCATAGGTCTTATGACTGCCAGATAGACCTGATACCTGGATCTACTCCTCCTTGTAGTAGAATTTATGCCCTCACCAAGCCTGAGAACCTTCACCTTTGACAATACCTGGATCAATACCTGGCAAATGGGTTTATTCGTCCTTCCAAGTCCCCTGCTTCTTCAGCTTTGTTCTTCGTTCCAAAAAAGGAAGGAGACCTTAGAACTTGTATAGATTATCGCTCCCTGAACCAGATCACCGTTAAGAATAGATATCCGTTACCTTTGATCCCTGAACTCCTGGACCAAGTCAGAAAAGCATGCATATATACAAAGCTGGATCTTAGAGGAGCTTACCACTTGGTACGAGTAAAAGAGGGCGATGAATGGAAGACGGCCAGCCGCACCAAGTATGGGCTATTTGAATATCAGGTCATGCCCTTCGGACTTTGCAATGCCCCGGCCGCCTTTCAATATTTTATGAACGATGTCCTCAGAGAGCTCATAGATGTGTGTGTTGTTGTTTACATTGACGACATCCTCGTTTATTCTTCATCGGAATCTGAACATCGGAAACACGTGAAAATTGTCCTCGAAAGATTGCGTCAACACAAACTTTTCGCTAAGTTGGAAAAATGTGTTTTCAACGTGACTGAAGTTGAATTCTTGGGATTCATATTATCACCTGGCGGAGTGCGTATGGATTCAAAGAAGGTCGATGCAGTTCTCAAATGGCCATCACCATCCTCCGTAAAAGGTGTGCAAAGCATGTTAGGCTTCGCTAACTTTTACCGCAGGTTTATCCCCGAATTCTCTCGAATAGTCCAGCCCATCACTGCCTTGTTAAAGAAAAACAAACGTTTTGAATGGTCTACCGAGGCGGAACAAGCTTTCCAGGATTTGAAGACTAAATTTATCTCTGCACCAATCTTAAAACACCCTCGCCCCGAACTCCCCTACATCGTGGAAATTGATGCTTCAAGCCTTGCCATGGGGGCAGTTCTATCACAAAAGGACCCGGTAACCAATCAGTTGCATCCCGTGGCATTTTGGTCCCGCAAATTCTCACCTCCTGAAATCAATTACACGATTACTGACAAGGAACTTCTGGCTATCAAGTCTGCCTTTAAGGCTTGGCGGCATTATCTGCTGGGGGCCCGACACACCGTTACTGTGATTACGGATCACCGAAACCTGCAATATTTGAAAACCGCAAAAGCCCAATCCTCTAGACAACTCCGTTGGGCATTATTCTTTGCCGAGTTTGACTTCATAATTACCTATCGACCTGGTACAAAAAACGGTAAAGCTGATGCCCTTTCTCGGATGGGAGTGGAAGAACACTTGATCAACCCTAAACCTGTACCAATCATTCCCGAACAAAGAATTCTGGGTGTAATCGCCACACAATCCATAGAGGAAGTTAAGGATAAAGCCAGGCAACTTGTAACTCCAGCAGACATACAGAATTGGCATCTGCAAGGAAAGGACTTTGCAGTAAAGGACAACTTATTGTATTTCCAAGAACGATTATACCTACCGAGCACAGATTTACAGAAAGAAGTAATCTCTTGTTATCACGATTCTTTAATGGAAGGACATCCCGGTATAGCCAAGACCTCAGAAAAGATCAAGCGCTACTTCTGGTGGCCGTCTTGGAAAAAAGATATCAGAGACTTTATAATGTCCTGTGGAGTATGCGCCCAAAACAAGAGTCAAAAGGAAAGACCAGCAGGCCTCTTACGCCCTATTGACATCCCACCTCGCCCTTGGCATACGCTTTCTATGGACTTCATCACTGATCTACCTCCATGCTCCGGATACAATACGATTCTAGTAATCGTGGACTTATTCTCCAAGATGGCACATTTCATTCCGCTCAAAGGCTTGCCAACAGCAGCAACTCTGGCCCGAGAATTTCTCGAAAACATCGTCCGACTGCACGGTTTTCCTTCGGTTCTAATTTCGGATCGAGGTAGTCAATTTATTTCTCATTTTTGGCGAAGTTGCTGTCGGTCGGCTCAAATTGATGTGAGACTATCGACCAGTCACCACCCTCAGACCGACGGACAAACCGAGAGGACCAATCAAACTCTGGAACAGTATTTACGCTGCATGCTGCAACAAACTGAAAAAACTTGGAAAGACATCCTTTGGATAGCCGAATATGCCTACAATAACTCTGTCCATTCGGGAACTGGGAAAACCCCGTTTTTTCTTTTGTACGGCAGTCACCTTCGAACCTCGGAGTTGGATCCCCTCCAAGATCTTGAAACACCAGCAGTAGACTACCTGCATTCTACAATCACCCAAGCCTTTAAGGAAGCTGTTTCTCACCTTCAAAGGGCTAAAGAACAATACAAGAAAGGAGCAGATCAACATCGGAAGGAAGCCCCTCAATATCGAGTAGGGGATCAAGTCTGGTTATCCACCAAATATCTACCTCTAAAAGGGCCACGCACATTCAACCCAAGATACCTTGGTCCCTATTCCATCACTACCATAGTAAACCCAGTAGCGGTCAAGTTGGACTTGCCCCCGCACATGAAGATACATCCGGTCTTCCACGTCTCTCTATTAAAACCTGTGCAACCTCAAACCCGACTAACTAAATCTCCAAAACCTATCCTAGTTGATGGGGAACTCGAGTTTGAAGTCAAAAGCATTCTGGACTCCAAGATCTCCAAATCTAAACTATTTTACCTAATTGACTGGAAAGGCTACGGCCCCCAAGAGAGATCCTGGGAACCTGCTGAATATGTCCACGCTCCTCGCCTAATCAAAAGATTTCACCGAACATTTCCTGACAAGCCAAAACCCCCGGAGAAGCCCGGTTTGGGAGGGGCCTTGAGGGGGGGTACTGTCATGATCCCTGCTTCCAAAAGGTCAGGGTTTTCCGAACTGCCTTGGAAGCAGATTCATAACCCAGGTTCCGAGTGCCAACCAGTCCCAATTGGGACCTTTTGGACCCAGTCCTGGCGCCAGTGGCACCAGGCTCATAAATATGCCCAGTCCCAGCGCTGGAAGCGCCGGGCTCATAATGCTTGGGTGGACTTACCTGCAGCAGACCATGCTGCTTACTTGCCTGCCAGTTGAGCCTCTGATCCTCTTCTGTTTGGAACTACTTTTCCTGTTGGGTGGGGCAGGAGCCACTCCCTAGGTTCAGAACACTGGAACTCTTCTGGAAAGCAGGAACTCTTTTCTTACCTAGGCGTGGCTGTGGAAGGAGAGACCTAAGCACTACAGGAGGCTATTTAAACCACACCCGATGGATGAATCTTGCTTTGCGTTATTCTGCATCCTCTGCAGCAGAACGCTCATCGTGTCTTCTGCATCTGATCCTGGGCCTAAGGAAAAAGGCTTACCATCCTGAATCCAGTCTTCAGCAACACCTATAAAGACAAGAAAGAACAGGTTAGCATTACGGTCTTCAGTGACAGCTCTTCACTTACCTGGGCCATCGGCTGTCACCAACGCCTCGCGGTGCATTCTGAAAGACAAAGGCTTACCTACTCTTCGTGCGCTCCGGAGGTCTTCACACTGCATTCCGGCATCTGAAAGACAAAAGCTTACCAACTCTTCGCACACTCCGGAGGCCTTCGGCGCTGCATCCCGCATCTGAAAGACAAAACAAGGTGCGTTTAAAGACATTGGGGAACTTTAATACTCACGTGCCATTACTCCTTTCCACATCTAACCCAGTGGGTATTCCGGCACCCTGCAGCCGCTCCGAACTTGTACCTGCAAAATAAAAAGACAGTTAGAGCGCATCGTGAAGCAGGCAACAAGCGCTTACTTACGTGCTTCCAGGCGCTTCTATTCATCACACGGGCTCCATCTTCAACTCACTTCAGCCCGTCATCCACCATCGCCGGAACCCTGCAAAACAAGAGACTTCATTACTAAAGACTTTAAAGACATTAGAATTACTCGAAACTTACTGTTCGTGCAGTAAACGACGGACAGCAGTCCTCTGAAGTCAAGAGGCCTGCTCCCCTTATCCAGTGAAGAAACTGGTTACAGCACCCTGCCCCGAGGCAGATGGAGAGCACGGCGTTCACTTACCTAAGGTGAGAGCGTTAACCTTCGGGGTCCTACAGGAGAAGAGAAAGGGAAGAAGAGAGAGACATTCAATAACCCAGTTCATTAATCCCATATTTTCTATCTGCAGACATCTTACCCTTCGAGTCAAGCATACAGTGCACAGAGGTCCAGCCCAAAGAGCCAGCCGTGTGTTACACATCACCTTTGAAGATACGGTATACGCCCAGTCAAGACCGGCGCCTCTACGGGAATCAGGTGAGCGTTACAAAGGTAGATTTTCGGATTTAAAGTAAAACTCAAAATGACAGGTGACAGCTTGCAGCTGCAGAATTGACAGGTGACAGTGGTGCAGCTTTAAAAATGACAGATGACACGCTTTCTAGGAGGCTGTTCTAATTAGGTTAAAATAGTTTGGATTAGATTATTTTAACTAAGAGATTGGTTCTGCACAGTTCTGCTAGGTACTCACCATATAAATTTGAAATAGGCCTCGTCACGGATCTGGTCAACACGTCCGGCGGCGGTTCTCTCTGCTCGGCAGGTCAATCGGGCACCGGTTCTGCTCACAGCGATCCAGATCTCTGGTTCTGCTCACAGCGGTCTGGGTCTGGTCTGCGGTTCCGGAAAAAGTTCTTGGCAAAGAATTCGAACAGCTCGCCCGGCTGTTGAATAGTTTGGTTAGGTTTGCTGGATTCTGAAGGCCGGCTGAGAATACTTTTGCTTGCAGTGGGCCTTCTAGGTTAAAAGTGCTGTAGTCTATGTTTAGCTTGGAAGTCTAAGTGTTGGATCTCTGGATGTGAAGTCGTCGGTCAGCATGCTCCGCAGCAAATGGAATTGAATGTCTCTACCTGTCCCAGCAGCCTCTTTTTATGTGTTTTGAAAATGGGTGTGTGCCTGGGCCTAGCTAAGCCTGCCCCTCTCTACTTGCCATTGGCCCAATTCTCCCCTCTACCATGATTGGGGGAAGGAAATGGATTGTCATCATGATGAGGTCTGTTTATGGGTCAGAGGATCCTCCCCTGGTCAATATGCCCAAAAATCTATATTTGATTCAAATACATATTTCCCAGATAAACAATTTGTTGAAATTACATGTACACATTATATATTCCTTATGGTCCATGCTTGTCCATAAGGAATATATAATGTGTACATGTGTGGCTGATCTTCCTGGGGGCTTGCATTAAAAAATGACAACATTTTGCGCTTTTTGACTGGCTTACCAATATCGGACATTTACCAAAATGTACACACATGTGCGCAAGGAGTATGGACATTAATTGATGAAGTGTCAGATTTTTTACGTGCAGACGTTTGGAGTAAGACCCTATTTTCCACTAGCAACCCCCCAGCATACACCACAGGGTCCTAACACCTCTTAAAACATGCACAGAAAAATCACAAGAATGATGATATTACTTATATAATTCTGACAAGTCCGCACTATGAGTTATCTATCTTTTTAAAATTATGCTCTGGCCCAGACTGGCGTGGTTTAGGTTCCAAATCACATGGGGGAAGCTTCTGCCTGTCCCCACCTCCAGCTCGGGTGGCTCCCAGAGGCACTTCTCCTCCCACTTCTCCCAAGAGGAAGCCACTTTACGCCCCCCCAATATAACATTTGCCTGTGTCCAGGACAAGGCTTTGTTCAACCTCCTGCGGTGCCCCACCCCTAATCTAATCAGAGAGGTGTCAACTCCTTTTGGTGGGGAAGCAGGATGCAGCTAGGCCTGAACAGTTTTCTCCTGTTGGGGGTAGTTGTCAGGCAGAATTCAGCTAAATGTCACTTTAGTTCCCAGTTTAAATCAAACTTACACTTTTTACATATACATTAAATAATTACTTCCTTCAAGTCATTTCAGAATATAGTTTTACATTGTATCCACCTCTTAGCAAGTCTTTCCTTGGCCTGGTTTGGGTTCCTCTGTTCAGTTTTACACAAAAGTCTGGTGGTTTTAAAACGCCGGCTTTCTGATAGTGGTGAGTACCGGTATTGCATCCATTTTTGGGATTAAGAAAATGAATTCCCCACAGTTCTGAGTTGCTTTTTGGCACTCAGCATTGCCATTCCCAATGGTTTCAGGCTACTGTGTGTGTAGCCCAATGGTGGTTTTAGGCAGTGCCCTCCTGTGCTCACAACATAGGCAATAATGGGTGGCAGCCTATTCTTCATGTTTTCCCTGTGCACTCTCTGGGGAGTTCTGGCCATCATGATGTTTTCCATGCCAGTACTGCACAGTTTTATGGTAGGGCTTGGATGCATGGGTAAAAACATCCCACAGGTGCAAAGCTCTTGCTTTTTTGATTGGTAGTAATACATAAAGTGATGAAGGCAATCCCATAGCCTAAAGGGTCATCTGCTAACCATATTCACGTTTTCTGTAATCTTCATGCCAAAAGCATAGTGTACTTGTGGCCTGCTGCATTAGTAGCCTGATCCATGCCTGCTCTACCTGTGACATAGAGCATGTTCAAAGGTCACAAGATGCCCACTCGACAGCCGCAACGATAGCCAAGTCCCTGAGGTGCAGGGGCAGCATTTAAGATATGCTCCCATACCAAAACTACAACGATAATAAGTAACCCATGATGGTGTCTGGGTAATTTTTAAATTAAAGCTATACCGGAGTTTAGGCTTAGTACATGGCGTTACTTATGAAAATGTCTGCCACATCCAAATTGATATTGCACATGTGTCTGCTCCTGCGAGTCACCTTTCCTGTGGAATGTGAAGTGTATTTCCATCAGCCAGGTGGAGGATGCCAAATGGAAGGACAGGAACCTGGCGGACTGGGCCTCTTTGCTGATCTCTTTATGAGGGCAGATAACACTCTGAGTGCAACCAGTCGAAAGTGAGTAGCCCCAAACCAGCATATGCCACCTCTAAAGGCCTTTGTTCCTAGTGAGAAGGGAAGGGGGTAGTATTAGGGTAGGCAGGATTGCTCTGGTCAAGGGAAGGAGACTACCATGATTTTGTTTCTCTCTGTTTCTCTTTCTTCTTGTCCCAACCACTTCCTCTGGAGCAAATTCACTTTGGTTGTGACATCAGAATGGTTGTACTTTCAAAGGCCCTCAGTCTGATGCGAAAAAGTAGCCGTCCACCGCAAAAGAAAGATCTGTCGTATACCCACTGCCAGGGCATATCAGGAGTGACCTTTGCTGTGGACCAGGACCTATCACACTGCACTGGAATCTCCTACAGCTGGGAGAATAGTCCCTGGACAGCACCAGCCTGTCCTGAATTCCTCCTGAGTGGGACTCACAGTAACTGGAGGGCCAGACCAGCCGAAGCTCCCTGTTCTACCGCACTGAACACGTCGCTCTGTGTTCGTTGCACCTTGAATGAGAATGAAGGCTCTGGCACTGGACGTTTGTGTCCCTCCACCACTCTGCACAACGAACCAGCTTGACACCTCATTGTGCCCTAGCTAAATCCATCATCTGCTAGGCCCGAAGTGACTGCTCAACACAGCGACCCAAACCAAATCCGTGGCGAGTCACATGCCGACTCTGGCCAGGGATTAAAAAACAGCTCAACCCAGCTACCCCTTGAATAGCTGCCTCATTGAGCTGTACATCGACACCCCCAAGATCACCACTTTGTTGGCCGTCGCCCGCTGACTAAAACTGCTGAAGCATCACTCATTGACTTCTCCCAGTGGCTAAAACCCGACCCAGACTGGCCCAACTGCAAAGTTATCCTGGGACCATCCCAACCAGCATCAGTGCAAGCGGCCATTCTACTGCACTGAGTTACCGCATTAGCCCCTACTCGATATCCGCTTGCTGCCTGGGCCTACACAATCCAGTGTGCCCGAACTGAGCAAGATCTACTCGCATCAATGTTCAACACCGGTCTGACTCCGTCAACCCACCAAAAAGTCAATTACATGTACCCTTAACTGTCCCTCGTTCCACTTGGGTACTGGAGACTGGTTAGGTCATGGTTGCACCTGTTTCCAACAATGATATATCCTGTTTGTGGCTAGTAACCTACTTACCACCCCTGGAACCACGCTCAGGATGGTACTTTTCTCAGTCTGTCGCATCTCCTTTGTTCTTCCCTGGGGTGGGTTTTTGTACCACATTTTTCTGTTTGTTCTATTGCATATGGTGTATTAATTAAAGCACATATATATTTTTATAGAACCTTGATTGGCCATTTCCTTTATTTTGGACTGTGTTACTGTGGTGTTTGGGTCACTACTGGTTCACCTTCACACCCCTCTTAAGAGCATAGCCCAACCTTGGCCCACGTGTCCACAAAAGCTGAAGGAGGTAGATCTCTTTACTGTGCCTGTTTTACCTTTATGATTGTGTTGGGTTTTGGTTTGTAGAGGTGTGAGGGCTGAGTGGGCTATTTTAGCCTCTACTCATCCTTGTACTCCTGTGGAGCAGCTTCCAGTTCGTCACACTGACTACAGTGATCCAGGTCTTGAATCTATGTCATATCTTGATAATGTCTTACTATCTAATGTTACGTAAGGAGCAACAGGAGATGCTTTGGTCCCCTTATTCATGGCTGTAAATACTTCCCTGCAGTAGGGCATTTTTCCCATGAACTTGTAGTCTGACTGAGCTCTGCCTCTATTAATACAAATGTAAACTTAGACCCTTTAGATTAGGGGAAATTTACCCACATTATGGATCTCCTGTTTCTTGTAAAAAAAGATTGAGAACATTTTGGCGAATCAGCTTCAGGCACATTTTGACCAGGTCCATCCACTTCAGTCATATCCGACATGATTCAGTCTGTGTTGCATTGTTGACAAAGCAACTCTCCAAGAGGTGGTGTTACAAATGCTGGAAGACAGTGGGGCTCACCTACTCAAGCTTCTGCACATTTCAGAGGCATTGGCTACCTTTTCAAATTGCTTAAGGTTGGGGTAGGGTTCTGGACTGCTTCTCTCGGGATGGACTCATGGAATCCAGATGGAATCATCCAGCTCCACCACCCCTCCCCCCCGACCCCGCTGATCTGAGGGGAGCTTTGAAATTCTGTGCCTGATGATTTTCCAAATGTATAACAGTTGGGTGATCTGCTGGCAAACTGTCGGATACCTACCTATCAGAATGCCGGTTCACGCAAGGCAACCAGACAAGCGGGAGATGACTCTGTATCATATCAGCCCGAGGCTAGAAACACTGTGGGCATATTTCTATAAGAGCCTGAAAAGAAGCACTGATTGCCTGTATATTGTGAAACATAACCTTTAAAATTTTAAAGAAATCAAACAGATGATTACGGTGAGACATGAGTGGACATGCTAGTAACTTACAGATATCACACAACATCATAAGTAATCAATTACTTTGTATTGGTTGAAAGAGCAGAACATATGATGGTCAAATAAGAAATTAACTGCTGAAAACAACTATTCATTTTTTGCTGATAAAAATAATGAACTTTACTGAAAGGAAATTCTTGCCAAGAAAGTTAATGTAGATATTTTGTGTCTCGCAAGCACTTGTGCAGAGAACATTTGCCGGCATCCTTGTGTGTTTTCACAAACATATTGTGATGAATTGGACTGTGCTCTGCAAGAGCACAAGGATGAGTAGCGCCCACTCGGCCCTCTAACTTCCACAAAGCAAGAGCCAACACAATCATAAAGGTCAAACAGGCAGAATTAAGAGATATACCTCCTTTGCTTTTTGTGGTAACAGGGGCCGAGGGAAGGCTATACTCTGAAAAGAGGTGTGAATGTAGTTCAGTAGCAACAGCCCACAATAAAGGAATGCCCAATCAAGGTGTTGTACAAATATGTATATTTTAATTAAACACATCATGTAGAATATTAACTAACTAGATAACAATAAAAAAAACCACCCCTGTAGAAAGAACACAGAAAATGCAAAGGTAGCAGGCGCAGCACTCCAGTAATGAGACAGGGCTCAGAAAAGGCAATAAAAGACCACTGTTCTGGTTTCACATAACCTATCCAGTCTCTATGGCAGAGAGCTGGACATGGGGGCAGATACCAGTCACTAATACCTTTTTAGGTGTCTTACTGGTTCGACGGCATTGAAGCAGGCTTCTCAGCATCATTCATGGATTCTCTTGGGTTCAAGGATGCAGCAATCACAATGGTTCACTGGCAAGCTCATGTCGAGTACGGATCGAACGTAAGGTAGCTATGGTCTCAAAGCATTTAATAGAGCTGTGCAGATTGAGCGACTACCAGGTTCAGTTCACGGTCGAGGTCCATGGCAGTCGATTTGATGCAGAGGCTTAGAGGTAACTGCTTGTGTACTCCAGGGTCGGGTTGATCGACTTAAAGGAGCGGCCATTGAGAAGCTGGTACTTCAAATAGTAAATTGAGCAATGCAAGGCAACAGTATTCCGTTGGTTTAAGCCGAGACCGTGACACGCTTGTGCTGTCACAGTGCAGCGGCGAACAGAGTCGAACGGCAAACAGCGATTCAGAGAGTGATGAACATAGAAAACAGCTTCCAAGGGTCCTGGAAGTTCGCTCAGCGTCAAACAAACCTGAATCACAGCTCTCAGCACATCAGGTTTGAAAACACAGCAATCTTGCTCAGGATTTCGGTATCTGTGAAAGCCACTCCAGGGTCTAAAGAGCCAAAGTTAGTCCTGTTCATGGGCTCCCAAACAAAGGGGAGGCTGGCACACACCGTCATGGTTCCAGCAACATGGTGAGGCCCTAGGCCACAAGGTGGCTGGCAGAGATGAAAGTATTGGTCCATCAGAATAGTTCACCCCTAATTGTCCCTAGGGATGGTTAGGGGACAGAGCATGCCTCTGCCTTCGAGCACCTACCTGCACCTCACAACTGAAGGACTTTAGAAAGGGCGGCTCTCTCAGCAGGGTCCAGCAAAATCTTCTTCCAGGGTTAGATTCAAGATGCGATTCAAAAAAGGGATCTGAGACCTCTTCTTTTAAATGTAAATGTTTGCAGGTGATTGGACTACACCTTGCCTGCCTTAGGAGACCAACCCCTCCTCTTAGAATGAGTGGACTATGCCCTTCTTATATCACATACAAAGTGCTTTATGCCCCAGGAAGTGGAGTGGACAGGAAAGAGAGAGAGAGAGGCAGAGAGAATCAAGATGGCAGAATCTTCCCCTACCTGTGCAGAAGTCTACCTGGCTACATTAACCCTGCCCCATCCCTTCTCAATATTATCAACAGTCTTTAGAAATGCAGCATCTTGGTGTGAGGCCTAGCCTTTTGTGAAAGGATGTGCCCTTTGATTCCTGTTCTCAGGCCAGCTTCCTGTGGTGTGGCTGTCCCTGGTGAAAGGGTGTTACCTGCCCTTACAAAGGAACAAAGAGAGGCAATCCACCAAGGCTACAGGCCTTAGAGTGGGCAGAGGGAGCCTTATCTGGAATTAATACACATAAAGCTTCCACAGCTGGACTGGGCCCGCAGGGGTGACACATGTGTAATATTGATTTAATGAGGTTGGGATAACTATGAGAGATGCTGGCCACAATACTATAACTCAGGTATGGCTTGTATTTACAATGTGACGTGCCACCAGGACAAAATCCTCAGAGTTTCACCATGTTTGGAACAGGGGTGATTATTGTAAATGTGGCCCCTGCACAGCAAAGATCTGGCTCACCACAGCTGTCATGAGGGCACTTGTGACCAGAACATGTTCTCTGCCACTGTAGAGCAAGACTGCCATCACGTCACTGATGCAGCAGTGCGCAGGTGTACACTATGTTTTTATATGGAGTTTTATGATAGGGAAATCTGGTCAGCAGATTTCCCTTACTGATCCCATCAATAAAAATCAAAAAGACATGGTTCCACACCCTTACCAGATGGCAATTCCTTGTGCATAAACATTGGGGGTCATTACGATGTTGGCGGTAGCCGTGCCGGTAAATAATGGCATGGCTGCCTCCGGAGTTATGAATTTTCCGGCGCCCGGGAATGGGCAATTACCGGGGCATTACAGCCCCGGTGGACCCGGTATTTGCCTATTCCCGGCACCGGAAAATATTACTCTACATTCCCATTGAGTCCCACTGGACTCAATGGGAATGGGGAGGATGGATGCACCGGCACCATTTATGAATGGTGCCGGTGCATCCGTCGAGGTCTGCGACCGGACGGGCTGGAAGGTTACCGCTCGCAGAACTCATAGTTTGCCGGTCCAGAAACAACGGTACCAGCAAACTTACTGGTTACTATTATTTCCGGACCGGCAAACTTGTAATGAGGCCCATTATGTTTACATAGAAACGGTTTGGCCTTGCTCTAAGCACCCCCAATACTATGAAATATAAAGAATTACTGTTAGTTCAATCATAGTAATAGCATGATGTTTAATTAGAGAACAGTGATCATTTCTAATTCACAATGGATTCAACAAGTTATAGGGTTACAACATGTTAGTCATTGTTAATATACAACATCAACGTCAACTTGTTCTGATATTTGGTCAACGGGCAAGACCCTAATTATTTTGTATCCCAGCTTAACTCAATTTCTGAACAAGAGTGGGTGCAATTCTGTGAGGACAGATTCGGGCACCCGCTGTCCAATAGTCCGACAATAAACGAAACAACAGGAAATGCCACGTGGGATCCTCAGCTGGCATCTCGTGCCCCAGGCTCTAATGGTCTCACAAATAACACCGTTAAAGGAGACCGTAATTTGTGGACAAACCTCCTGTATCTGGAGTTTAGAGACATCACTTCTACCGGGATCACTCCGAGCTCCTGGAATACAGCACATGTGGTCCCTATCTTCAAGTGTGGGGGCAGGACTGAACCCAGTATCTATCAACTGATCTCTCTTAGCGATACCGATTGTAAAATCTTTTCGCCATTCCTGCTCTCACACTTGTAGGACTGGGCTACTACTTATCATCCAGTGGCCCAATTCCAGACAGGCTTCAGGAAGGGACATTCTACAAACATTATCGGCTTGGCACTCAAGTGTGTGCAGGAAGAGGCTTGGCTTCAAATTAAGGGCTGTACTTATTTGGCCTCGATCGATCTAACTGCTGCATTTGACTGCATCAACTGTAGCAGATCATGGTCCAAACTTGCCAAATGGGGGCTGCCTGATGGGCTGCTAAAACTCATTAGCGGTGTGTACGAAAACTGTGGCATACAGGTCTGATTAGGTCAAAAGGGAGACATCTCTAGGAGAGTATGATCCTACCGGGGGTGAGGCAATGGTGTGTGATGCCCCCTGGGCTATTTAATCAGTACTTCTCCGATGTAATACTATCGGCTAAAGAGGGGCTGGTAGCCCCAAGGATCGGTAAGGAAAAAATAGTATGTCTAATATATGCAGATGACATACTGATTTTTGACTGCACTTTGGGCTGCAAAGATCTCTAAACAACTTTGAGAACTATGCCAATGACAACGGGCTAATTATCAACCCAACGAAAACTAAGATTCTTGCCTTTAAGAAAGCAAAAGGTATGACTAAAGGACCTGTATGCACAGTTGGAGTCACGCCCCTGAAATTAGCAGATTAACTTTGGTATCTGGGCTTCTATTTTTCTGCCTGCAAAGGCCTTAAAATAACTAATGAGACCTTGCTGTACAAGGCTAAACTCCAAGAAGCTCAGATTATTAGAAGTGACCGAAAATTTGGCAGATTTTCTCTCAAACCCTCAATGATGTTCTTGGAAGGCAAAATTGTGCCTGAATTGACCTATGGTTTAGGATTAAGATTTGATAATTTGTTTAAAATCTTGAGCAGAATTGAGGGAAAAATTTGCAAGAGAATCCTTGGAGTGCCAAAGGCGATTCCGATCTCAGCTATCCGCTTCGAGTTGGGTATGGTGTCGCTGTGGGCATGGGTACAATGGGCTTCCCTTGTTCTCTACTCAAAAATTATTGCGCATATTCCTGACTCCCTATACAACCTAATGAGCAGAAATGTGGTCCATTCATCTGTATTAATAGCCCCCCTAGCTCACTCTGAATGTACCCTAAATGAGATTGGTGTGTCTGTGGAAACACTGATCTCGAACCCTACTTAGGCTAAGTGAGCCTTATTTGACTATGATTGGTCTCAGAATATCGATACATTTCACTCTTACCCATCTATAAGCAACCTGACACATGAACACAGACAAAGAGGAACATTGACTGGGATCCTGTTACAATTTCCTAATCATTGCTACAGGGGCATCCTATTAAGGGTCAGGTGTAACTTGCTACAAACCAGGGAAATCCAGCTTAGGGATTGCTTATCACGGCGGAGGTAGCTACTTGTAGGTTTTGTATGGCAAAATTGGACACCTTAAGGCATCTGGTGCTTGAATGCCTCCGACTACAGGGCTTAAGAAGCCAGTATCTGGGGCCACTAGCAATGAATCCATTCCTTTATGATGAAGATATGTAATGGAAACATTGGGCCTCATTACAATTAAGGAGGTGGCCATGCCGCTTTTAGCGGCATGGCTACCCCCATACCGTGTACCAGGTCCGGGTCCCGCAAAAGGGGTCTTACCGGGCCATTCCGACCTTGGAGGGCCCAGTAAATCCCTTTTGCGGGACCCAGACCCGGTACATCCCCATTCCCATTTGAGCCCTCAGAGGGCTCAATGGGAATGGGGAGGATGCTAACAACGGGCCTGTTAATGACGGGCCCATTGTTAGCATCCTGGTCTGCTAGTGGGTCCCGCTAAGGACGCCTGGTCTGACCAGGCGTTCCAGAGCGGGACCCGTTGCAGACCTCGTAATAGGGCGGCCGGAATGAACGGTGCCGGTCCCTTACCAACAACGTTCATTCCGCGGCTGCCAGGGTCCTAATGAGGCCCATTGTATTGAAAACATTAATATCCGGGAAGGGTGGGCCCTGGCTGGTTTCATAAAATCACTGAATTTGTAGACCTGGTAAGCTGATGATACTTGGCAGGGGATACATTTTATTTTTCCTTAACTTGACGCGATCTGCAAAATTTTGATTTATTCTGAATATATTAATTTTCTTTGAATTGTCTGTGGATTCATTATTTCTATGCTACAACTGGTAGTATATAAGACCTGATGTGAATGTAATTGCTGACCTTTTTTATATGCTGCTCTATCTGTGGTATTATTAACTGCTGTGTGCACACTGAACCAACCCAATTAACTCACCTCGAGGGTGAACTTCGGTTAATGTATTGGACTCAAATTGATTACCCTTCTCTTAACTTATTTTGTTTTTCTGTTTGGTAATCCTGTGTGTACTGTTTTACTTTATTCTTCTTTTAGCATTTTTCTTTTTTTAATTATGTGTACTATGTGATTATTTGAAATCTCTTTTGCAAAGGTTTGAACTAACCAAATACAATTAAAAAAAAATATATATATATACAATATTCCCAATTGGGTAAATATTTCTTCATTGCTAATGTACATTATGTCTATTAAAAGTTGGCGACAATAGCTGTGTATTAGTGTCACTACCATCAGCAGTATCTCTTGTATGATCACCTAACCGATCAGTGATGCGGCCACATGCCGCCTACATGCATGTAAGAAAGAACTGTGCAAAGGAAAATTGGAGTAAGGGATGAGCTTCGCAAAAGTGAATATTTTATGATATACCAATTCATTTAAATATGTGGGTAATTAGAGCCAATAAACATTAAGAGCCTACTGTGGAGCTCCATCATCTAAAAGGTGTATTCATTGTCACACAAAAGCTGAAACGGTCTGATGATTTTCTCGGTTTTGCCCTTTTATTTATTTATTTTAATTTTTTGTTTATTTATTTATTTATTTCATCAGTACTTTTGGAACACACAAACTTGTAACCAATGTTAAACGGCTAAGGGCCTGATTCATGGAACTTTTCGCGTGGTGCAAAGTCATTTTGCACTGCCAACAACAACACCCTGATTCACAGAGAGGTTCCATGAATCAGTCCTAATAGTTTAGAGATTTTGCTTACACCTTGAAAAGTGTGAAAGGGCCTGGTCGCGATCCATGTGCGAAATGCATGTCAGTGTTTTTTATGGTGTTTTTTATGACTTTTTGTTATGCGTATGACACATAATATTGTTTCGTTATACATGGTTGAATTGCTATCTTTTATTGTGATTTGGTTTGTGAATTTGATGTTATCATGCATAGACATATTATGCGTTGGGGATCTCGGAGGGACTCAAAGTGTATTACTTCTATTAAACAACTAAATTGAAGTACATCTAAATTAAAGTTCATAAAAGGTAGGCTCTTGTGAAGCGTGCGTCTTTACCTAATCCTTACTCAATTTTCATTAGTATTGTTTTAAAAAGGTACTCATAAAATGCATTTGATGCATGCTAATAGAAGTCATAACACATATCTGCACAACTATTATTAAGAGGAAAACACCTACTAGAAAGATGACAAACTATCAGGGGGGCTGCATGGAGTCAGGCAGCAATACTCTAGGGTTGGACATGTACAATGCAGAGTTGCACTCAGCTGCTGTGCGATCATTTCCGGTCTGTCCTTTGGTGTTACAGAGATGAACAGCAATTGCACTTCAGGTTTCTTCTTAGCTGCTGTCCAATCTGGTGAGCATGTTGGGGCTATGGATAATTTGTGGGAGAGTCTTATTGGAGCACTTGTCCTAGTGCCTATATGTCACTTTCCTCATTCATTCATTCATTCATTCATTCATTCATTCATTCATTCATTCATTCATTCATTCATTGATGCATCTAGTAAAATGAATTTCTTTGAGTACATATCAGCCATGTGAAATGTGATAACCCACATTTCATAGTCAATGATATGCTACTGTGTAAATTAGCAGGATTCTTCCTGATCAGACACATTGGGCCTCATTACACGGAAGGCGGTAATCCAGGGTGCTATTAGCACCCTGGTCCATGCTGGTAAATTACCGGCACCGCCTTGGTGGAAAGGGGAATTACCGCCCTATTCCAAGGTTGGTGGGGCGGTAATTCCCCCTTCCACCATTGCCCTTCCCCATTCCCATTTTTGCCCCATAGGGCATAATGGGAATGGGGAAGGAGCTAATTACGGCACCGCAATTTTGCGGTGCCGTAATTAGCACCAAGGTCCCTTAGCGGGTTGGTTTTTAACGCCTGCAAAAAGCAGGCGTTAAAGCACCAACCCGCTAAGTAACCTCGTAGTAAGGCGGTAATGGTTAACGGTCATGTTACCATTAACGGTGGCCGTTAACCATTACCACCTTCCGTGTAATGAGGCCCATTGTTTAGTAACCCAGCCCCCACCCGGGGGTTCCTAGGTATGAGGCGCATGTTGATGGGTTACAGTTAGTTCCTATTTTAGAAATGAAAAGTCATTGTACCTCAATTCAAAACTATTTTCCGGGGACGATCAGCGCATTGATGTCATAGCTCCAGTAACAGCTTGGTTGGTTTCTGGAAGGTGGGTGGAGTGACCCAGAACAGGGCATTCCCCAATTGAAGAAGATTTAATAGTCAGAGCCCTCCAAGGGTCAGGAGCCTTTTCCACTTCGAGGGTTTCTTACAGGAAGCAAACTGTATCTGATATGATATGGAATTTATAACTCGCTTATGCACAAGTGTTTCAAGGCGCGCCCAGGCAAGGGAGGGGAACAGAGGGAGGACAAAGACAACATTCTTACTAGGCCTAGTGACATTGAGATCGCTCAAGTGCAGGGGAGAGGGGAGGGGAAAAGTGCAGGGACGTTATGGTTCCAAGTAAAACCGAAAAACCTTTGAAATTCGCCAGTTATGGTAAGCTAAGCAAGCATAACTCGCGCCACCACTGTGCACTGCTAAGACTAACACCCAGGACATCAAAGATGACATCACAAATGTAATTGATGACATCACATCTCTGGCTCCCTCTTTTTTCCTTTACTGACATATCTAGGCCAGTAAGAGTCAGGAACTAAAAAATCATAAACTCATTATTTATATTCAAGTACTATAGTTGTAGAGTTGTACTTCAAATATGTTCTTACAATAATTCACTTGGGTTTCACTCACAGCATATGAAACATATACATAGGGGAAAACACAGATTTGGGAAACAGCAATGCTTCGTGTGTATAAACATAATCAGTAAGTTTATCAACACTTTCTTATAGTTCTGCCTTTTTTTAATTACTTTACTTTCCAAGATATGCTCATATTTGTATACATTGTATGTACACTACTCTCCTTAGGCTCCAGTCACATTATATGATAGTTATACATAGCAAATTAGTAGGTTTGAAGCACAGCAATCATTTCTGTGTATAAAGTTAATCAGTTGGGGTATGAAGATTGGCTGCTAATACTGTTGTTTACTTCATTTTCCCTGTATATGCTCATATTTGTATGTGTTGTTATTTGTGTTTCGTTTTCAATAATGCAATTATGTAGTAAGTGAGTTTTGAGTGTTGCCCAGTACACAAAACCGTAATAAGAAGCATGTATCATTTTATTATTCAACATGGTAAGATTAATAATATTGCACATCCATCATCTATGTTGCACACAATGCCTATGTTTCTACATGAGTAGCTTAGTATACTGGAAAGAACCTGATAATAGAATGGTATTCGTATCAATGCACTACTTAATGCACTACGTACCTCATGAAATGTATTCCAATAACCCTTCACACTTTTTGATCAACATTACTATAAGAATCCCTTGTACAGACTTTTTATGAAAATAAATGCACAGGTGATGTCATCAGTGATGTCATCAATGACATTTGTGATGTCATCTTTGATGTCCTGGGTGTTAGTCTTAACAGTGCACAGTGGTGGTGCGAGTTATGGTTGCTTAGCTTACCATAACTGGCGAATTTCAAGGGTTTTTCAGTTTTACTTGGAACCATAACGTCCCTTTAACAAAGTTTTTTTACTGAATTTCATAGGTTTTTAGTAGCGCAACTTAACCATAACGTCCCTTTAAGAACTTGTTTTTAGTGAATTTCATAGGTTTTTAGCAGCGCAACTTAACCATAACGTCCCTTTAACAAAGTTTTTTTTACTGAATTTCATAGGTTTCTAGTAGTGCAACGTAACCATAATGTCTACGAACATCTGACTTCATTGCACACCTTCCGGAGAATGCCACATGACCATATGCTAGCGCACAGCATGATGACATGTCTGAGAACCCGTACGCACTTCACATTAAGATCTGTGCTTCGTGGACAGTGTGGAACTACATTTTCTACTGATGTGGAACTTGCAACTTCAACATTTCCCTTGCACAGCTCCAACACCTATTCATACTCATCCATTAACAATCTAGCACACAGTACATACTTTTAGCAAAACTGCTATTTATCTTAAAATGACATCAGCTAAGGCCATCCCTTCTCCCCAAGAGACACCACCCCTGCTGTAATCAAGGAGCATGAGAAACACTGCGCCCTACCTTAGAAATAACACACGCGCAAGTTTTCTCCCGTCCACCTGGCCCTCCATATTAGTGTTTGTTGCCTCTTCCTTCATTTCCCTCCCCAACTTTCGTTCTTAAATCTCCTGCCAAAAAAAAGCCATCCAAAAACAAAATAAATGTTCCTTTTGGAACCACCTTTCACAGTTAAAAAATAGAACTAAAAAAAAAACTGCATAGACTCCATCTACTTTATATTTCTCAGTAAAGTACATAGACGCAATAAGATTTTCCAACATTTCCATTTGCATTTTGTGTTATGCTAATGGGAATATTGTGGCATTCATCCTCCGTTCCAGGGACTGGAACGGTGGATAAAGGGCGAGCAGCCCAAGTCATCAGCCCAAACGAAGCAAGAGTGGATAACGAGGTCTCTGGACCATTACCCCCCATTCCAGCCCCTAAAATGGGGGATGAATTCCATTAGCAGGCTAGGTTTCCAAAGCGGTAACCCGTGCTACTAAAAAAAGGATTGTTCATCCTATACATAGGAAGGAAAATCTTTTTCCAAGATGGCCACCGTAGAGAGGGAAGGAGGGGGTTCCATACAGGGCCTCTCTTCGCTTTCCATGGCAGCTTGCAAAAGGCAAAAACAAAACCCTGTGACCATATTCCCATGAGAACATTTTTCTTCCCTTTCAAATCTATCCTAATTTTGAATAACTTTACCACAAAGCCAGTCCCAGGTTGACATGGCCACTTTAATCCTATGTTTTGTCCCTTCTGGTCATGGCCAGTAGCCACATTGTCCGGATCATGACCTTATACCATGACCCCGACATTCTGGCCACTGCCCATGGCTACCACCTACCTCTTAGTCACTAAAACTATACCGCTATTTTTTTAACTACATTATCACACTTGCCAAATGAGAAAACACTGCCACATTTGCAAAACCATGCTTTGTGATCGTTGCCAATGAGCCTTACGCAAATTAGCTGGAAATCCACCCACGTTTTATTTTTTCAAAACTGTCAAAAGATTACACAAATGAGTTGTCATATAAGGTGTGCACAAAATCCCAACAAACTTTGTAAACTCATTTGAAATCACATCAGAAATATTCCACCCATTAGCATTACCCCTCAGCTCCCCAAACATTATTTAATAAGTTTCACAAGTGCAACGCTCAAAAGATATTAGTGTCCCGAGGGTTCGACCATGTATTTTGTTGCATACATTGATCTATCGCAAACATTTCCAATGCACCTTACCTCATTTTTCCTCTTTTAGAAACATATGAAATCTGACAGCAGGGCGCGTCCATCTTGTGCTGTTCTTATCCATTGCTGCATCTGCCTAAGGTAAACTATCCTGACGTCACTAAATCATATGCTCCACCCCTGACCCTCACATAACCAACCCTAGTGATATTCAACACCTTTCACGGTGACGTTCCTCTTCAGCGTAGCCAAATGCGCCCATAATCACCTACGTGCCGTGACGCAGAACCCAAAAATCAACACACATCGGCTAACAACATAGCACGTCACAATTCAAAATATTAAACCGGTCTTTAAAAGAAAACAATAATACTGTACAATTTGTAAAGTACATTTATTTCACAATAAACTCTCCGAGAACATCTGACTATTCCCATATTCAATCAAATTGCAAATTTGTTTCTTTGCTTGTGATAGAAAATGTTAATCGTGGGGCACACGTTGTTCTTTTCCCATACACAAAGTGTTCATTTTCGATAAAGGAACCGCTTGGGTCGCACAGTGAATTCCAGGGCATCGGCATGAACTTGGGCCTAGACCACCATAAAAGATGTGATGTTACTCCTAATCGCTAGTGCAGTGTACGGGCACATGGGCCTTGGCCGATCGTCCCACAAAACAGTCACTGTGATCCAGCCGTTGACGACTACGTTCACCTGGCGAATAAAAAAGCCATCAGTTGGCATCTGGAATCCATGGCAATCGCAGTAAGGCAGCATGTAGCTATTTGGAAAACATAACAGAAAATATGTATCAATACCCAACCTTTATTACAATACATCTATAGATTTCTTAATTTGGCATAAAGTTTAAACTAACGATTAGCACACACAGCAAACTATCTAAAAAAAACCAAAAAGAACGTGGAAACTGATACACAAATCGATATGGTAATACATGACATTTTTAAAGAAATATTAGCATTGAACCAGGTTGAATCTACTGATAGTGTACATACACCTAGATTCTGCACTCCCCATAACCACAAAAAAATGACAACCACACAGAAAGATAGTACTTCAGTTACATTGCCAAAATTAATGTTCACATAATAATAAATAAAAGCTTGTTCCGTTGTGTACAGTCGTCAAAAGCAAACTTACATGATATTCACTGTCTCCATTCTCTTTGTGTAACTCAGACTGCAATACTCAATGCGCTCGCACCAAAGAATCTTCGTGAACTGATTTTACATGCTCCTTACAAACTTTTGGAATGCATAACCTTATCAAATGTTCCTTATTCCAAACCTACTCACCCTGCATTCTTACTGAATATCCCCTTTCCCTCAAGGTCAAAAAACAATTGACCCTTATAGTTTGAGCCCCATGCATGGGCTCCCTTAGCTCGCAACCAAAAAATCAAAGATTGTGACCTTCACTCAGAATCCAAATACATTCTCACTTGCAACAACATGCTTCAACGCATTCATGAGAACTGGTACTCGCATACACGTGCAGAGCCGCTGTTTCCATCAAACACTACAGGTGGCTGCCTCAGATGCCAAACTCTAGGGGGCGCCAGTCTGACTCCAATATTATTTTAAATATATTGTAACACAGACATATTAGTCCTTCCCCTGTACGTTACGCACATTATATTGAGGAACACCTCCAAAAGTATGGTATAACATGCTTTACAAAAAAACACCACTTTTTTACTTCTTGCTGCCACATCCCATCCCAGCCTCATCAACCCTCACCTTCCGATACAGTATTTGATCATTTTAACAAGTGCAATGTTGTGTTTTTTTATATGTTTTTGCGGCGATGTCCGCGGGAATCAAAACACAGATGAAAGATGGCGGACGCATCAGAACAATCTGATGCACTTCACGCTCTTCAACATCCAATGAGTGAATGTGTCACATGTCTGCAGACATGATGCGCCTGATTAGCCAATCGTTATCTTGTCCACGGAGCGAATAGGGAAGTGTGACCGTGGAGTGGACATAGATATCACACTTTTTTTAGACTTACTTTTTGATCGTTTAAAAATAAATTACTGGATGGATATTCACCAAATTTGCAAAAGCACGCTTTCTGGACCAAACCGCTGCTCCTGCCGCAAATTTGGTGAAAATCAGTCCAGCAGTTTGATCTGTAGCCGTGCGCAAAGATTTTCCCCCATATTCAGTCTATGGGGAAAAAAGACATTTTGGGACCCCCTATAACTTTGCCCCCCCTGGACCAAACCTCACCAAACTTTGCAAAAAAATTCAGAGTAGGTCATATACTTTTTTTTGCAAAGTTTAGTGAGGATACAGTTATAAGCCACCCGAAAAGTGCTCTTCCTATGGGATTAGCAACTTAACCATAACTACATGGCCACTACCGTGGCCGTGTAATATATATATACATATATATATATATATATATATTCCATTTACAATAAATAATATCATGTGTTACATACAGCGGAACACTACATGATCCATATAAAACTCTATGGGGGTAATTCATGGATTATTTGCCCCGAAAAAAACAGGATTTGTGCGCCATTCTGCCCGCAAATCCCCATTTGTTAAACAGGGATTTGTGGGCAGAATGGCGCACAAATACTGTTCTTTTCAGCGCAAATAATCCATGAATTACCCCCTATATGTGAATAAGGAGAGCTAGTACAAAGCTGAATGGGTTTCTTTGGCAGCATGCATCATGAACGAAGATTCTGATGAATTCTACTGACTTTCCAGTTGGATACTATTGTAAGGTGGCCCTCACAAGCTCCTTGTCTGAAGTGTAAGGAAGGCATGGTTATCAGAAGGAACAGTGGCATGACTGTGAGCAACCCTTGAGTTTGTCGGCATTAGGAAGCAGTTTCTTATGAAAAGGCAGGATCCCTCGAATCAATGTGTTTTGCTTGGCATCACAAGACTTTTCCCAAGCTCTCACCATGCGGGATTCCCCTCTTCCCCGGCTTTCTCGTGATACGTCTTCCCTGTGTTCACATTTGTCTTTACACCACTGTTCAGTCACTTTAGAAAAATAGCGGATTCACTTTCCCTTGCTTTCACTTGGCATCCCTCCATAGGTTTCACTGTAGCCTTCAAATCACAGCTCAGTTAAATGTACCAGTTCTACTAGCTTATGTCTTTTTAAACATATATTTGGTGCACTTTCACCGATTCACCCAGGTCCCCCTCCTACCGGCTCAGACCTTCCTCTTTAGGCGGTTCTGGCTTCTCTTGATTGGGTGTGAGCCTTCAAAACACTAGCATCACACGTGTTACTTTGCGATCTTTCACGCTTTTACGTCAAAGTACTCGCCAGTTCAAAACAGAGACTTCCGATAGGCGATCGCATCTCGCCGGGTCACTCTGTTATATGGTGGCAAGTTTACTTTCAACAATTAGACTTCTCTTTCTCACGGCTGCTGTCCTACGCACAGCCCACAACATTGGATACAGTACAAAGGTTTATACCAGCCTCCTCTCCTGAGGCATTCTGGTATCTGCAGTTCTTAAGGTTAGCTTCATACTTTGTTTCACCTTTTATTAAAGCCTTTGTACGAGGGGGGGCGCTTACCCTTGACTTTACTCTCGAATGAACACTTTGACTATTCGCCTCTTCTCTCAATTGCACTCTCAAGTGCTTCAGATTTCTTTGGCAGCTTTTCTCACACGCACAATCACAGCATTCTTCATACTCGCTGCAATATTCTTTCACTCGCATTTTCCCGACAACTCAATGAGCATTTCAAATGTTAATGTTCTTTTCCTTTATCAACACAAGCCGGTCTCCCATTTCACTCACCGGCAGTGGCTGATACAGTTTATCAAGACCTTCTGTCTAGTCAAGGCTTTTGGCCCAGCACGGCTCTCCTCCTTTCAAGTCCTCACACCGCACATGAAGGAGGTACTGCCATGACCTTCTGCAGTAGTAGGGAGTTGTCCCTTTTGGATTCTGCAGCCACCTTCACCCCTCAGCTGGTAAAATCACAGTCTTTCATTCGCTTCCTGGTCCCGTCTGTTTTGCTTCCATGGTCCCGTCATCTTCACAGGATTTCCTGCTCTTCCATTCTGCTGGTCTTGCTTGCTTCAGTTGCCCTACTCGCCTTGCTCTTCAAGTGCTCTCATGCTCCGCCTTTTATTCCAGTGGGGAAAGGTAACAAAATTCAGGTGTGACTCATCAGCATCAAGTGCCTGACTCTGCTCTGCCTGTCCCTGATGTTGGGACATGCCAAACGGACGGGCTGTGTGTGAGTCTTTCCCTAAAGCGCTTTGTCCATGCAGCAGAGTGTGTGTAGGAAAGGGGGTGGGGGGTAAAGTTCCTAGATAGTACATGGAACATGTCAGTTTTATAGGGAAAAGGGAAAGGGGATACTGCGTCTCTCCTCCGGGTGCCCCACTCCCACTCTCCAGAGACCCCTCATCCAGGTGATCCTCCCGCACTGCTCCACCCCCGGGGTCTGGATCCAATAGCGATGGCCATGCCCCGGCCACCTGGTTGACAGATCCCAAGGGACTGGTCGGTGACACACCCTTTGGTTTCTCACAGTAGTCAGCCTTTCTTTTAGACATTTAGCCTCCACTCCAAGAGGGAGTTGATGCAGCCAATGAGGCAGTGGATATCCTTGACTGTGTTGTACGTGTTAGTGTCATTGGTGTGCTGATTCTTGCTTGCCTTAGTCCTTCAAGCAGAGCCATGAACGTGCCAAATATCATAGAAGAAAGGGAGGAGTGTTTGAGGTACATAACAAGACATTGGTAATCGCTGGGACCAGTCCCTTGAGTTCTGTCATCCAGGTAGGCCGGGACACGGCCATCGCTATTTGGTCCAGACCCTGGGGATAGGCAAGTGGCATGCTGGACAAGTCGGCTTCAGCTTAATGGTGTAGATTGCAGAAACTTCAAGGCTTCAGCGTCTCAGAACGCTGCGGATTGATGAAGTCTACGGAGAGATGAAGTAGGTTCCAGAGTGAGTAGTGGCCATTATCTCTGTCTGATTTTGAGTGCATCAAGGAAGATCGCTCAGGAAACAGGTGTTGAATCTGTTGGGAAGGATAGCGCGGTACATCTTTGGAGTGTTATCTTACAACAGTGCATATAATGGTGTTCTCTTCAAAGGCGGTTTCCTTGAGGGCAGCGAGGATGATCCACTTTGATTTGTCACCAGATTGATTTAGTAGAAGCAGTGCTGGCTTTCTTGGTACAGACAAAGCATTGTTTTTTTCTTCAATTAAGAATTGGTTAATAAAGATGCAGATCTAGAGTGAGGCATGCAATGGCAATGCAGTAGGCCTGGGAGTGGGTTAGCGCAATGAGTTGTGCCTTAAAGAGAACTCAGTGGCATTTGGGGATGTTTACTAGTCAGCATTGGCCGAAAAGATGTTATTGTATGCATACCTGTGAGTTTGGGATGATGCCTCGGAGCTGCCTTTTGTATACGATTGCTTTATTTTCTTGTTTAGGCCTGGAATCTTCTGCACTTTACCAAACACCATAAACCAACGTATTGTCCCGTAAACGCATGTTAATTCATCTTAATTTGCAATTGTGTTCATGCTCTTCTCTAGTACCTTAAATCTATTTTATATGTGCACTTTTTAACTATCATGTCTTCTCCCACTTTACCCTGAAGAACTGAAAATCTGATTTCCACTTGCACCTTTTGAGTGATATATTAACATATGACAAAACCACCCGTCAGGGATCAGTTTACCCAAAAGACCCGCTTTTGTTATAATCTGTGGCAACATTTGCTGCTCATCTCTTTTACAGCTATAGAAAGAAAGTGCTCAGGGGCTTTTCATTATTTATTATATTGTGGATTCTTTCGTGCAGAGAGAGTGATTTCCTCAAATATTGTTAAAAATGAGGTTGTCCACTACATTGTAATGGCTGTATCATAGGAAATAAATCTCAGAACCCACTCTGGGCACCTAACAGGACTTTCCATTTGCTGACGGGGTTAAAATCATGGAGGACCAAGACTTGTGTCTGGCCTCTATCCTCTCTACATGGTGTATTGCCCTGCTGCCGTATTGGATTCAAGTAACAAGAAAGAACTCTGGCCAGAAAGAAAAGAGGCTAAAAGGCATGTGTCCATAGACCGTGGTGCCAACATTTGAACCATGTAAGGTGTGCTCAGGGAGTTCAGGGACTGGGCTGCACCCAACTCCCTCATCACTCATCTGGAGAGGGATCTGCTCTGGCAAATGCCCTGGTAGGGCGCACACCCCAGGTTTAGAGGGGTGTCTGTCCCTATGATAGGGTCAAGCCACTGATCATCTCCCACAAATCCTGTCTTACATGCCCTTCCGCGAATGCATCCTTTTCAAGACACTCGCCCTTACCCACAAGTGCATTCACCACTCAGCCCCATCTTACCTCTCTCAGAGAGTTAATATACCCCCCTCCTCCAGACCTACCGGAAAACCCTACACCAACCTGCTTCCTGTACCTTTAATCAAGCGTGCCAGAGGGGGTAGGAGGGCTACCTTCCCTTTCATTGCGGCCAGACAATGGAACGTCCTTCCGCTCACCCTTAGAGCCTACCTCACACATTGCGTTCCGCAAAGCCATCAAACAGTCTTTTTCCATAAATGCTCTAACTAATACTGCTATTCTCCATGATAGCTCCTGATTTACACACAGGTAACTTCAGCTATATGTAAAGTGCCATGCTGTGATATGCTACACACAATGTAACCCTTGTGTAACCATATCACTACTCTTCAAACCCATCATGTATCTATGTAAGCCTCTCCTCCTATAACTAAGCCGACGCCATGTAACAGCACAATCTAATATGCCATGCTGTTGTATGTTTTATGATATGTAACCATGTGTAACCTTACTGTCACCCATGTAACACATCATGTACCCAAGTATGTTCATCTACCTGTAACTAAACTGATTCCTTGTAACAGCGTTGTGATGCCTCCGGGCTGCTTGTGCGCTTTATGAATGCAAATAATTGAATAAATAATAAATACATCTACTTCAAGTATGTGACTTGAACAAAGTTCTAGCTTACCCGCTGGAACCCACAAATTTTATCAGTTGGCCGAGCGAACACACACTCAGTGTAGGCCACTTAAGTTAAACCATGGTAGCATTTGGAGTTGACAGAGTGACCAAAAAGCCTGGGATCTCACAAGGAAGTATTTGTTTTTTGCGTGTTAGAAAGGAAATCACAAAATTGGAATTAAGTCTTACTTTATTCACAAAAACAGAACATATCATATTCTTGCAAGTGTAATCAATGCTTGCAGCACATGCATGTGAAAAACTGATCACTCTATTTCTTTGCAAGTATGATTAATTGAAAGATGATAATTAAATGCATAAGTTTGCATAAGTTAAATGGAGGTCTGGTTTGCAAATGCAATCCATGAGTATATAACTGCTCTCCACACATCAGGTTGCATCTGTGCTGGCGGATCTGCTAAAGGGCCCTTTCACCACATTTCTGCAGTATTTTGGGATGGGTAATAACATTCAAGGGTTACCCCACACTAAGGTGATACTCCCTCCTACCAAGTGAGGATATATTATATATATTTTAACCAAAGGAAGGAACACAAACAACCCTCTATATCAAACAATTGATGTACCCTCAGATAGCGGAATCTACAAACAGCCCCTTAGCAAATATAGGTTGTATTCTGTGTTCTTTGTACTTAATAACAAGCAGTGCTTTTATGCGTAAGGTACATTTGAGAGAATTTTTTGAAGATCAATATGCTAGTATACATACGAATTTCAGTGGTCTGAGAAATCCTTCTACCTGGTGCCCTCCACACCACACACATTCCCCTGAATCTGTGGTCTTTGAAAAAAAGGATTTACAAGATTTGAAAAAACTTGAAACCAGAGGCATCCCAAAGAACTCCAAGTTGAGCAAGCAAGAAATCGACATGTTGTGAGGTCTGGGTAAAAATGATAAAAATTGTTATCCGCCAGGCGGATAAAGGAGGGGTGATTGTGATTCTGAACAAGAAGGATTATATCGAAGAATGTCACAGACTACTGGCAGATAACATCAGCTATCAAAAAATTGACCAAGATCCTAGTCCTGCACTCATGAAAATGATAAAGGAGAAAGTTGATAAAGCAGTAGATCTACAATTAATCAGTAAACAAGAAGGAGATTACCTAACTAGGGAGACAGCGAGAACCCCCATCTTCTACATCTTACCTAAGATTCATAAAAATATGGAGTAACCCCCAGGCAGACCCATTGTGTCCGGCATCAATTCCATTTTGGAACCTTTATCCAAATTTGTTGACTTCTATTTACGTCCATTTGTAATGAAAATGAGAAGCTATGTACAAGACACTAGAGATGCCATTGTAAAAATTGAAGGACTGACTTTTGACCCCACCAAAGACATACTAATTTGCCTAGACATACAATCTCTGTATACCAATATCCCACAACGAGCCACAATTGAAGTTGTGGAAGAGACATTATTACAACGTGAAGATAATCATCCTGTGAGCAACGCCTTCATTCTGTGGTGTGCTGAAACAGCCTTGGTTAATAATTCTTTCCAATTTTTTGGGGCAATTTTACGTACAGGTAGAAGGCACGGCCATGGGTGCAGCCATGGCTCCAAATTTGGCCAATTTGTATGTCGATATGGTGGAACAAACTGTGATCTATTCGGAAGTCAATCCTTTCAAACATCAAATAACACAATGGTTGAGATATATCGACGACGTGTTTCTGGTATGGCATGGGACGATCGATGAGGCAAACAATTTTCTGGAATGGTTGAATAATCAGAATAGATATCTTAAATTTACAGCTTCCATGAGTCCCATTGAGGTTAACTACTTGGATTTGACAATTTACCATCAGGACAACCAACTATGGGTAAAACCGTTTGTGAAAAATACTGACAAGAATGCACTTCTTCATTATAAGAGCCATCATGCCAAGCATGTCCGTGACAACTTGCCCTTCGGGCAATTTTTACGGCTTAAACGTAATAGCAGCACAAAACATGATTATGAAGAAGGAGCTAATAGGTTAATGGACAAACTGATTGACAGAGGCTACCCTGCTAAAATCGTTAGACAATCTGCCAAACGAGCTTTCAATAATAATCGGGAAGCTCTCTTTGAAAAGAAAAATAAAGATAACCACAATACCCCATTGGTTTTCGTGAATGCTTTCAGTAATATGCCCTACAAAGTTAAGAACATTATTTGTAGGAACTGGAAAAAGATCATGAACAGTCCACTGCCTTTGGTAGCCTTCAAAAAAAGCACTAATATCCGCAAACTTGTCATGAAGAATGATGTACACTGTAAGTTCTGAGGTTGCTCAAAGTACATTGTGGGGTTTGCCCCGTGTGGTGGGACATCATCCTTGTGGAGAATGTGTCATGTGCCCATTAACATGGAAAATGACTTCTGTTAACCTTGGTCTGAATTCAGAATGGATATTAAAAGAGCATACGAACTGCAAAACAGAAAATGTAATTTACATGATTAAATGTCCATGTGATTTGTTGAATATAGGCAAGACCAACATGAAGTGCAAGACTTGCATGATCGAGCACAAGAGATGTTTGAAAAACCATATTGAGAAGGCACCCCTGGTGAAACATTTTGAAGAGAAGGGACACTCATTCAGGGATTTTGAATAGTGTATCTGAAAAAAGGTTAAAGGTAGATCTCAAGATGAAATCAATAGGAAATTGATTAATTTGGAGCAGAAGCTCATCTTCCTAACTAACAGCCATGTGACAGGGCTAAATGAGAACATCGAGTGGCATAATATCAGATAACTGGGCCAATTTTTGGGCTCTGTGCTCGTTGGGCAATGGAGTCTTGCACTTGCTGTTGCAACTAACTGATACAGAAATCAGCATGAATTTGTCTTTGTAGATAACCTTGGGACATTATATGCAACATTGTATAGCATTGGAGTTGATCTGGTACATGATTTGCATGTGTTTACTTAGATCCACGGGGTATGGTGGTGAACATGTTTTATGGACATCACTATTCTATCCCAAATGAGGTAGATCCCATTATTTAGGCTCTCTTGTTATCTACTTGCAGTTTCTTAACATGACCACGGGTGAGCGGCCCCGTTTTGAACTTCAAGCAGAAGTCTCATGTGGGCACTGAGCACTGTAGAGGGGATATATGGCCCTACTAAGTTGTGCATTTGTATAGACTTTTCCAAATTGAGGTTGTTTTGCATTCCTCTCCTTGGCATCCATCCGTCTGTTTTTCCCTACCTTGTTCTCGTTTGGGTTGGTTGCCATGCAACAACAAAGTAATCACTCCGTTGCTACACGGCATTTGTGGTCAACTAGTTACGGCTCGTTTCTGACACGTGACGTCATCGTGCAACGTTTGGCGTGATGACGTCATCACGTTGCGTAATGATGCAACATTGTTTTTTTTCAGTGTTTTGAAGCCACAGTGAGTGTGTGTATCCTGCCACATCCTTGACGTGTTTGCTGACCCCCCTTCTTTCCAGTGCAGTACCAGCCCAATACTAGGTAAGAGATAGGGCGTGAGTCAGCGTTGGGTATGAATGTTTGTTCCTAAGAGGCACAGGTGAATACTGCCCCGGTGGTTATATCGGTGTCTTGCTTCTACTTGCAGGACTAGATGTGAGATACCCCTGCCTTGTATCACCTAATTGGAAGATGAGGAGGCCTCTCTCTCGTTTTTCAGACCAGTTTCACTTGGTGTTGCCGCTTCTGGTTTGGATTGTAAATATCAGTATGAGAAAGGTAAGGGGCTGACTTTGTGGTTTCTTTATGGGAAGACCTAAGAATTTATAGAGGTTTGGAATTTACCGAGACCCTGTGTAGTTTCATCTCTTTTAGGAATCAGATGGTTAATCCGGAGTTTTAGCGGCTTACGTGTGAAGACTCCTCCGTTAATGAGTCGTGTCAAGGAGAAGAATTGTTCATATACCTCAGGGTGAGCTTGTTCTCTCGGGGGTTTGTGTCCTTGTGGTGATGGGAAACCCTTCTAGAGGAAGTGGCTATGCTATACACTTTCACTGACTAAGGTTAGTTTCTTTGTAATTGGTTTTAGGTACCTGATGCTCTGAGTGAATCCTTCTATCTGCTAGATAAGTGAAGAGCAAGAATTGGTTTTGCTACTAAGTTTGAAGACATTTACCTCTTCTGACTACTGGTTCAGGTATATTATTTACTGTGTACCGTTCCACCCTATTGGTGATTAGGGATTGGCTAGGGCGATTAATTAGACCTATAATGCCCATGTAGTAATGTGTATGTTCTTTATGTACCCTTAGATATAGGAATCTGGTGCGTAGAGGAATGAGAAAGATCTACCTGAAGCACAAAGTTAACTTCTGCCCCTGAAGAATGTCCAGTTACCTGCAACATATAGGACAGAAACGTATATAAGTAGGGCTTGTTCAACACAGTGGGGAATAAGAATAATTAAGTTGCCATTGTCGTTTTTGTGATCATGTATATGGTGACTTTGATTTTGTGAGGTGGAATAATTTTATTATGTATATTACTATGTGATGTGTATATGTTTTTTAATGTTTGTATTACTTGTACTGGAAAGAGAAAAATGAATTAAAAATGATATTTCTGGTAACACTGCTTGTTATTGAGTACACAGAACACAGAATACAGCCTATATTTGCTAAGTGGCTGTCTGCAGATGCCGTTATCTGAGAGTACATCAATTGTTTGATATAGAGGGTTGTTTGCGTTCCTTCCTTTGGTTAAAATATATGTATTTTGGGATGGGGTCAGGAAGCAGCTGAGCATAGATTTTAAGGTTGGCAGGAGATCAATGGGAGATAAGAGGAGGAAGAATGGGGGACATGGGACGAGATGTATATGATCCATATAACCAGGGAGAATTAAGGTGCAGGGATATGGAAGCTGAGTCTGGAAAAGGGGGCTGTGGGTTGGAGGGATGCCCCACATAATTATATCTCTAATATATAGGCAGGATGAGGTCCAGTGAATGAAAGAGGAGGGGTGGAAAGGGGGGTACTAATCCATTGTTTTGCATGCATGTAACAATTTGCATCATGATTGAACTGCTTTTTCTTTGCGAGGTTAATATATAATTTGCTTTTAATATCCTCTTCATTCTCACTTGTCAGATACAAATTCAGTATTCAATCCCTTTTCACAATATTCAAATACAGTCTTTTTTCCAATAATTACATATTTCTATTTCTTTTCCCGTCCCATGTTTTACGTTTGTCCTCACAATTTTAGGCAAACTTCTATAGTATGAATTCACTGTAATATCGTGTTTCTTCAAATCACTTTTTCTGTCTCCTATGCTTGCTCCTATCTGCCCCATGCTGATTCTTTCTATTACCATGTGATTAGCATGTGATAAGCATACAATGCTGCTTTTCTCAAATGTAGAATTCACCACAAGTCCAAGCCCTATTGAGTTTGCTATTCAAGTAAATAAAGCCCTCTACTAACAATTATATTAATCATATTCTTAAACTGCATTAATTGCTACATCCCTGAATACAGTAATATCTACACTTATTGTTTAAAATTCATTTGATGAAAAGATACAAAATGTTTGTTAAACATGGCTGAGAGTAAACCAGTTAGCAAACATTTTCCATGAAATCTGTTTATGAAGATTTGCCCTCAGCTACTCCAGTTAAATTCCTCATCAGCATTTCTCCTGTCAAACAGAGGCTTTCTCTTTTCAACTTTTAACAAAATCTCATATCCTCCTATGTGTTTGAGTTTAAATAACCAACAATATCCACGTATGTGTCAACATATTTTGATGTGGCATTATTGGATTGGACAGAGCCTGTTATAGGTTCCCTTCACTTACTCACACCCAGTAGGATCCCCTTTCCTTCCATTGGCACAATGTATTATAATGTGTCATGAGGAGATGTGCTAGCTATGGCGCTGCCCCAGAAATGAAGAATGTAATTGAACTGAAATACTATTTTTTCTTTATAACCCAGGTATGGTACATGTGACATTAATTAGAATTATATAATCAGATTCACCAGAATATACTAAATGCAGAGACATCATTTAGGTTTTTGTCACTTCATGCAAAACACAATTGTTAAAATATGCAAATGTACGCATAGTACATGAATTTACATATATCCTTTTTTATAAGCATCTTTCTTTGTTTTCAAATCGTACGAACAATTATAAAGTTACAACTAAAAATCTATTTTCCATGGTCACTTTTAATGCAACATTTGTGTTGTATCCCTCTTGTATAAACAGAACTCGCTGATGTATTTAAACAAAGGGATATAGCTGCTTTAATCATACAGGTACATTGTTTATGAGACCTTATTGTTATGCCACGGTCACAGGGCTGAGGCTAGTTCAACATATCTGTTGCTTACAATGCATTTACTGATCTACCAGACTCTGGACTTGTTGACTTTGCAATTAGCTTACAATACAATAATATGTATTTGGGCTGAATTCCAAATATAAAGCTTGCATTTAGTGTATTATTTGGAATTTAGAGCAACCACAAATGGATTGAAAATTGATCTAGTCTTTTCCTGCTTGAAAGGAGCTGACTTCTCTATAAATATACAGTTTCTGGTCTGGTCAACCAAATTTCACAGTTTAGGTTCACCGAATGCAAAAGCCACCTGTGACATAATTTGTTGACTGTAACAGAAATATGCTAAAAATAAAATATATTGTTTTAACTCATTATGACAATCTGACAATATGTGTGCGCTGGCCATAATTATTCCAGACCTCTCCTGTGCTTTGTGATGACTTTCTGTATATAATTTCATTAAAGAATACTAACATGAGGTGTAGTACAAGGGAGGCATGGTATCAACAGTTTGACACTGACAAAATGGGCACAATTTGTAAAACTGGTATTGAAATCGTTCGGATTGGAGAAACTCCTATTTTGCCCTATAACCAAGATGGGAGTAGTCTTGAGCATCAAATAATAAATAACCCAGTCCTAGTGGAGTCTGTTGAATCAAAATGGCCTATGCTAACAAAACCTAATGCCTGCCCTCTCTCGTACAAAAAGTGTAAAAAGGAGAAATGTATGCAAAAGGAAAAAACAGTGTTCAAAATAAAGAAGTATGGTTGAACCAGCTCTCCTCCCCACGTTAAACCTCACAGAGTAAGGCTGCCTCTGTAGGCAGGATGACACACTCTGGCTCAGCTTCCAATACAATAACAGTTCCAGAATGTGGATCGAGGCCTGTCTGGCCTTCTATGTTTAAGTCTCTTTTCTCCAGTTCTAAAGATAATGTTTCAACCAAAAAGTTAACAAAGGACCCCTGTTAGGTTATGTTATGTTATGTTACGACATTTATAACGCACCAAAGCCCTAAGGCATCTAAGCGCTCCTACACAAGCAGAAAAGGTGCAGTGAGGTTGAGCCGAGAGTTAGACAAAGAGTGTAATTTTCAAAGGTTTTCGGAAAGATAGAAGGTTACTTTCCTCACTAGGTCCCGGCAGTAAGTTGTTCCATGCCTTGGACGCAAGCACAGGAAAGGAGCGTCCATTTCCATAGGCTCTCTTAGTCCTTGCAACCTGTAAAAGCCAGATGGAGGTAGAGTGGAGATTTTTTGTGGGCTGGTATATAGTGATCCTGTTCCTTAGGTAAATTGTGGCTGTCCCATGGATGCATTTGTGGCACTGAACCCCTCTGTTGAGCTCAGACCTTTCATTATACAGTTCTCGTAGGTCCCGCTCTGCCGGGTTCAGACCTCTCACAATAAAGTTCAACACAAACTTGTAAGGGGGTACTCCCTTCCCTAAGCTTATTTCCCTTCGGGTCTGCCTCTGTCACGCTCGGACCACTTCTGGATGTCGAAGACTTCCAGATGTGTGTGGTTTACTTTTCAGACCACTGCAGGTCCACTTTGACTCTAAGCTTATACTTCAATTTTCACTTTCTCATTCTCTAGGAGTTAAACTTCTTTATTTCACTTTTGCTGTTCATTCGCTTTATCACTTCTAACAATGTACCTTTCACAGAGACTTTCGAGTGGGCTACTTCCTTCACCAGACAACTCAGTATCGCAGCCATCTTTTACTTCAAAGTATATTCACAGGTATGCCTTTCCTCACTTCTCATCTATACATCCTTCATTTGCAATATAATGTTGCTACCTCCACTTCAACACACACCAGTCTCTCAGGTTGCTTGCCAACTCACCGGCTGTGTGTATCTCTTTCCTGGTTTTGCGATATCCACTTCACGAGTCAAGATCAGTACCACACACTTGGCCTTGCCTCCACAACTCTGCCGATCACCCGAGAGGGTTGCTGGCATCCTTGAAACACAATGCAGTCTTCACTTATGGGACCTGGCCTTCTCCACGTGTTTTCTGTGGCCTGTCAGAGACAACAACCTCTGGTAGGGAACTCTTGGGGTTTCCTACCCACTGCTCTAGCGCCTTGGTCCATCGCTCTGCACTAGTCGGTCCGCGTTGTCCCGGAATCTCCGCTCGTACTCGTGTTCCACCTTGCTCCCAGTGGGTCTCTGGGTTCTGCCTTTTAATCGTGTGAGGAAAGCTAATTGGTATCGGGAGAATACACCTAGAGTCAAATGCCTGACTTTGCCTGACCCAATTAGCGGGACACGTCCAGTATGATGTGTGAAAGTTAATGTTTTACTCTCAGTCACCCTCTTCATCGGCCCAGTGTTTGTATAAAAAGTGGGGGGGGTTGGGAGTTCGGTGAATCCTATAGAATAGGATGGGTTGGATATACAAAATAGGGGGGAATACCGCGTCTCACCGTCGGCTGTCTCATCACCACTCCCTGAAGACCCCTCACACAGGTGATCCTCCCGTACTGGTCCACCCCAGGGTCTGGATCCAAAGGCGCTGACCGTGCCCTGGACACCTGAGAGAGAGAGATCCCCGGGGACTTGCTGGTGAGACACCCTCTGGTTTCTCACAGTAGGACATTTTAATATTTTCCACTTTGACATGGCAAGAAATATGCAAAAGCACCTTTAGATTCCCTTTTTCTTTCATTAAAGCATACAAAATAGCCTGTTATCTGAATAATCTGTTGTGACTGTTTAACTTAATTGCATGATACTTCTGTACAAGTGTATAAAGTGTGTATTATTTAATGGAGATTATTGCATTAAATCAGATAATACAGTGCATTTCCTCTAGTATCAGGGATCTTGTTTCTTATGTCTACTTTGTATGATTCATAGTAAGTGGCCATTGAATCCCAGTAGGCTTCTCCCCTACGCCCCTGAGTTTCAACATTTACAAAATACATCTTTCCTAGGCCTCAGGTCTCTCCAAGATCTGAGGTTACAGAAATCTTGAATCTGGATTCTTGCTTCTTCTGACCCCTTTGTATCAAGAGCACAGGAGTCACAGTAAGCCTAAAGTTCATCATTGACAACAAACCCCTCTCCTAGGATTTTTGCTTGAGGACACACAACAAAGGCCTTGGGTTTAGCATTCAAAGCAGGGCCAATACCCAGTCCCCTCACAGAATAAAGGGGAGTGCACTTCAGGTTAGTGTTCCTCTTTTTTTTTTATATCTGTCATTTATTATGCACCTATACACGTGTGTGTGTCTTAAGGCGCAACGAGGCAAGGGGTGAGGTTTTAATGATCATCAGTAGAGGTTATTTATAACATGCTTTTTTTTTAAGCACAGATCCAGATTCAAACCTGTGATGCTCAACTTGTTCTTGCTTCCAAGACCCACGCATTGCCAGAGAGCTATCCTGCCTTCCAGTGCTTTAACGGCCTAACAGCTCTTCCCTCACATTCTAGTCTCTCTAGTCTAGCACTGCCTTCCGCAAGGCAGCAGTTCTTCCAGGAGTCCTCTAACGAGTCCTTCCTCAAGTAGGCTCCACCTGTATCATGGTAGCATTGGCAGCTACGTATTCTTCCTCTGGGTCCTAGAGACTGATTGACTTGCCCCAGCCCCCAAGGGGCTTTTGTGAAATGGGCTTTAATTGGTGTATCTCCTAGGATCCGCGCCTTCCCTCCCTGGGATTGGTATCTGTACTTTCTGCAATCTGCTCTAGTGTAATGGGGATTATATTAGAGTTAAGGATAGTTGACACTTTACATAGGAAAAAGGAAAGACCACATTTGATAAGCGCCTGAAATGGCCACATCCAAACAATCATGAAATGTGGCAATGCTTTATGTATGCTGTCGTGAAATACATTTCGATAAAAGTGTTTTTTTACTGCGATTTCCAGATACCCACAGAAAACATGCTTGGAGGATGTATAGATTGCAATGATTTGCTTTAATTTTCCAGATGTACACACCTTGCCCTTTGTTATGACCAGCCCTTGGTCATAGGGTTCACTCATCGAGGAGACACTGGATACTCTAGATACGTACTCTTAGTGGTTACTTTATTAGCTTCTTAGTTACAGGATCAGATGCCATCAAGTCATTGAGATATAAAGAGGTTCAGGAACAAGGGCCCACTGGCTCCCACCACCCAGGCTCACATACTCTAACTGCCTGGGTTAGAACCAATTCAACTCCAAACATTCTTGCCTCACACTCCACACTCACAGCCTAGATTCTGAGGATGACATAAGTCCTGACACATGCAGGAATAAGAGCCAACCCTAACACCTCATTTCCTACAACAAACACACACACCTCAAGAACACCTGCAGGAAGCCAACCCTAACGCCCTTATCTTTAACTGGTGCACGTCATTAACATTTCCATAATCAGATCAGTCATACTTGAGATATTGACATACTGTAAATGTATCAATATATTTGTACTGGCACAGTTTACCTTGAGACAGTTATGTGGATATTTGGGACCTGCCCTACACCACACCTATATCTATCACCAATGAAGCCTGCTTACTGTTAAGGAAGAGTGCTTACTGGGCGCATCCTCAGCAAATAATAACACATATGCCTATGTGCACGAGGCCACCACCATTAATGAAAAGCCAGAAATGCAGTGGCTTGAGCAGCTCAGTGAAATGAATGGGCTTTACTTACATCCGGCTGTTTTGTGATTGCCACCTGCTGTATTGGCAATCTTGTATCCCATAGAACGAAAGCCCTAATCCTTCGGCTGCGTTTGCGCCCCATCCCTTTTATAGATGAGGATTGGCTGTGACAGCCTCTGATGTGCAGAGACGCACTGCGCTGGCGACAGCCAGAGAACCTTTTCGTTGGCAGATGCATGGAGAAAATGTTTTTCGCCGTTTTTTTACAGCACCCAACATAAATATTGCATCACATCACTGCCTCTCTCTGCTTTCCTTTCCTCTGTCCTCTGTGTTTGATCTGGCTCGTCTGCCCTATTTAACACTTCGAAACAGCCTTGGAGTTAGTGAGGTGCGTGTACACACACTAGCAAATCGAAACTTCCTGCGTTACGTTCACACACAAGCATAGAATGTACATAACAATAATTTAGCATTTATATAGCGCTACAAACTGTTTGATCGAGTTTGGACCTGCTGGGATTCGAACCTGTGTCAGCAGGCTCTGCACAGATGTCAAAGGGAGTACTCTACTGGCTGTGCTATGGACCGGCATCTTTTTCCCTAGCAGTGGTCACCCAGATACCTCTACAATGGCACATCAAAATGGACAGTGAACCTGCTGAAAATGGACTCCTTGTTCTGCTATCACATTTATTAACAAAAAGATGGAGTTGGATTGCAAGTTGTATAAGAAGAAAGTGTTTTCTGACCTGCAGAGCACTATTGTGATGTCCTGGGTTGAGGGCGGTGTGTTTGTTATTAGTTCTAGTTGTGGCTTGATTTCCAGCGTTTTGATGTCCAATGGAGGAACCGAACACTTGTTGAATGCCAATTGTTATTGGCAGATATATGAAGAAAATATTTGTTGCAATGTTTTACAGCACCCAACATAGATACTGCATTACATCCCTGTGATGTCCCAGTTAAGCATGGTGCATGTGCGAGTCTCGGTTGGGCACGCGCAGTTGAATAAACAGTGTCCGTGTGGGCAGTTGCCGCCGGGACGCGTAACAGGCAGCCTCACGTCCTGCGCCTCTCTGTGTGAGTGCGTGGATGCATGCATGCGTGTGGGCCACCCGGGGCACGGGTGGCCACATATATATATATATATATATATATCTCTCTCTCTCTCTCTCTCTCTCTCTCTCTCTCTCTCTCTCTCTCTCTCTCTCTCTCCTTTCCTTTCCTTTCCTTTCCTTTCCTCTCCTAGCATACCAATGAATCCATTGCAGGCCATTGTGATGCCAGGTCCTGGCGGGTTGATGGGCTGCTTGGTGTGTGGCACTGCTGGAGGGCCCCCCTGTGCTAGTCTGACGTACAGAAGTGTTGATGATGGGCTTCAGGGATTACTGGATGTTGAATGCAATTGAAACCACCCTCCCCAGCAGCCATAGAAGGCTAAAATACTGCCACACGTGTTCTCCCAACAATACTTTAGGTATTTGTTGCGCTTGTGCGGAGGCTGCAAGATCCAACTCCTGATTGTGGTGTTTTTTTTCCGGGATGTGACACTGCTTCGTCTACCAATGTAAGCCACCGCAATCATACTTTCTCGTGGTGGAAACCGAGCCTGCCCAGAAGCGGTTCTCAGTAGAGGAACCATTACATTTATCAGAGCGCTCTGAGCATTATCACCTGATCCCCATCATCTGTTGCAGCGCACAGCAGAATGTCATTGAGTGGGCAGAGGCCACTGTCTTACTATCAATTCTGTAATCAAAGTCATTATGCAATACCTGAACAATTTCTTGTATTCAGTTGCTGTCTTGATATGTTTTATTGACATTCGGCACATTTTGATACACTTATAGTTGTAGTGAGGTTTGTAACGTGAACACTCACTAATGGGCCATCTTCTGTGCTTTATAAAACTAAACTAATTCAAATACCTGCCGCATTGAGTGTTCCCTCCGTACCCAACCAGCCCAATGGTGTCTTGAAACCCCTTGGTAAGAGTAAAAGGCTTCAGGAAGATCAGGTGACAGCTCAGAGGGGGGTTTGGCATTAAAAGACTGGTCAGTTCCACTTATCTTGAATAAGACAGCAAGTAGCATTACTACGATTGTGAACGTGACGCGTATCCTCTCCCCGACCCAGCTGGGGGTCAGGTCACCACTATCGGGGAGCTGATTGGAGGTAAAACGCTGGAGATTCCTCTCTCACAAGGCAGAAGCTTCATAATGCAAGGACTGGGACGAGGAAGAGGGAGGAGGAGGTAGTGGCTCAGTTAACTTTTTGGTGTGGTGTATTTGGTGTTGCTTGCACCTATGATCAGAGACGTCTTTAAGGGAGGGCAAAGGGGACATTTGCCCCGGGCCCCCACCTTGGAGAGGGCCCCCAGAAGGAGCCTTATTAAAAAAAAATTAGTTTCCCTAAGTCAACAAAATTAAGTATCACACATCAGGATTTTCTATGGTGTGCTGCTAAGGCTAAACCTATTTTCTGTCTGTTGTTGACAAGTACATTTTGTTGTGATCTTTTCATCGTGTAATGCAATGTTCACTGTGGTATACATAGTTGCCGTGGCATAACACCTGTAGCATTCTCACCTTTCTGTGGGGATTATATTGATCATGTGCAATAGCCAAAGTTGAAAGACATATTGATACACTTGAGTGTCCCAATGATTCAGAGGATAGCTCAGTGTGCTAAGCACTCCTTGCAGAGATATGCGTTCACATGCAAGATTACAATATCAAATTCCAGCTAGGCCGACTCAGCGTTTGCAATGTATGAATTTGTTAAGCCTCCATGTGTATGTACTTTGTTCTATAGCACTCCAGGTGTTATCATCACCAATGTACCTGCACTAGATAGCGGTTGATGGTCTACAAATTGGTTTGTTTAGATGGGGAGTTGTAAAACCTAAGCAGGTACTTCCAATGATGACAATAAAGTGTTAGAGGTGTTTATGTATTCAAATTGCAGACTGTGGAACCAAAGCGTTCATGCTTGGATCCTGGCTTTTTGCCAGCAGACGATACAGTGATCTTGAACAAATGTTATATCACTGACAGTACTGTACTGCCTTCTATGAAAAGGTTTTCTTCTCACATACTGGTGGCATTGCTTGGCCAATTACCTGATGTTTCCTATCATGTAGGCCGTTTCAGTGGAAGGAGCTCTAGACAGAAGAGAGCAGACCAGATAATGCAGGCCTCTTACCAGCATATTTTAAGGTCTGCTTATGTGACAGCAATACGGTTTGCTTTTTTGTACAATTCAAAGGTTTTTCTGCACGTTTTTAAATTCCATTGCACAAGCCTGTGCTTGGGGTGTATTTAAAGCTTTACAATACAAAAGAGAAACCTAATGTTGCCCTTGAATACGACTTGTTTATCACTCTGATTACAACATGAATGAAGAGTGTAAGCTATCTAAAAGGAAGATGACCATGCTTTTTTGATCTCTGTGAGGCAGCATATGAAGCTATGGGTTGTTATTGTGACACGGGGTGCAGCGCACTAGATATTCTATATCCCTTAATTCCTTTGGTCTGTTGGAGGGGGGGGCCCAGAGGTGTCCATGCCCCGGGACTCTATAGTGCTTAAGATGGCCCTGCCTATGAGTCGAAACTATTGCATTAGAGTACAGATAGGGTGACATGGCATATGAGGAGGGCAGGGGCGTCGCCAGGAATCAAATTGAGGGGGCTGAAGAGAGGGCCAAAGACAAAAGTAGTGGGGCCACAGACAAAAGTGGGGGGTAATGTATGATGTCACAAGCACCCCTGCAGAGACACTTTTGTGTGCACCAACTATCCACACCCCACTGCACCCCCCCCAACCCCAATCAGAATGCAGGCACGAAACCACTCAGTGACTACTGGCCCATCATGAGCAGTTTCGTGTGCTACATTCTGATGCGGGGGGGGGGCTGCAAGCTGCTCTGCACACTATGGAGGTCGCTCTGCAGAAGCCGGGCAGGGACACATGAGGAGTGGCTCGTGCTCATGTTCATAATGATGCCAGAATGCATACCAAGATCACTGCTATCTTTGAGACAAAAGGAGAGTATTTGCCGAGTGATCTGCAGACATTTGCCTTAGTGTCACAAATAACACATTAACAGAGAACACAGTCACTGCTCGCCTTAGGTAGGTGGGGCACAAGAGGGGGCCCAAGATTTCAGAGGAGGGGCATGCCTCCCCCCCCCCCAGTTCCCCTCCTAGCGACGCTACTGGTGGAGGGTCATACAGCTTGTGAGTGTTGTTTGGGTATTTTCCCACCCATTGACTACCCATGGTCATGCTAATCCCTATGGCCATTCCCACCCAGTTCCTGCCCAAAAACACTTCCTCATAGGAACGCTTTGAGCTTGCTTTGGTCAAGCCTTACCATCAAACTTTGCATTGGATGTGCCTGCCAGTGTTTTATCAAAGCCGTCTTCTGAGAATTAATTAATTGGATTTGTAAATCTGCTACTGTTGTAATGAAAATGTCTTAACCAGGTCTGTCTTCAGCCGCTCGTGGTATAAGCACTCTGCATGTCCTTCACTCAAGTACTATTAATAACAAGCATTGGGAAAGCCAACAGTTTTGGCTTGTGTACAAGTTTTAGGCATTTGCCAGGCACTGCTATTAGATGCCCAGGTAACAGCACTATTTGGCACCTGCTACTATCAACAGGCATTTACTACTACCACAGCTGTGCCTCGCAAACCCCTTTGCCATGTCTACACAAACATGAACCTAAGTGTTATTGTTATTAGTGCCAAAACTGGAAACACAGTTTAAAACACATTGCTGTGCCATAGGTTTAGCTCCCAGAGCAGCCTGCTGGAAAATAACAAGTGATGCTATTGCAGTAATGACTCGTCCATGGCTGTGAAGCAGATGACTTACGTGTTGCCCTTTCTGTGCGCGCTGTGAGAAATGCAAGGGAGGATCAGGGTGCACGAGCGAACGAAAGCTGGTTCACTTCCATATTTGACCAGCGGACTAGAGTGCAACGCCATCTATTGGTAAAGTAATGTATTGCAGGCCGTTAGCTCCAGCCCTTGCAACACAGGAATCGACTTTTGAATAATTGTTTTTTCTTCGAAGAAAAGCAGACGGGGCCAGGGATGTCATTTGGGGGCAGCTAGGGGATGCAACTGAAGCCCGTGGCAACCCTGATACTGCCTCTGCGACACCTGGGGTAGTGCTCAGATTTAAAAAAAGAAATGATTTCTTTTTGAAGTCCCTGTGACTTCAAAAAGAAATGATTTCCTGTAACAAAGATTTCCTGTAACAAAAATATATATTTTCTTACGTCAATCAGAGTGACTGCAAAAAGAAACCCCTAGAACATGGATGGCTTTGGCTCCTGTGCTCTGCTGCGCATGACAGGACTTGCGTGCGAGCTGGAACATGGGAGCCAGAGTCATGTCATGCGGAGGACGGATTCTCGAAGGTAAGGACAATTATTTTTTAAATGTAAAAGTGTATGTGAGTGTGTAGTATGCAATGTGCATGTGTATATATCATGTAATATGTGTGAATGAGTGCATGATGTTTTGGTGGCTGGGTGTGCTTCTGTGAGTGAATGGTGAATGTGTAAATAAGCAAGTAGTGTGTGAATGTGTGCGCTTGAGTTAAATACCTGGATTACTTACCAATAATCTGTATTACTCCTAGACCCCACTCTTTCTTGTCCCAGTACTTGACTATGAAACACCTTGCTTCATACATAAGTACGGGGACGAGGAAGAGGGACGATGAGGTAATACTGAGCTGAGAAGTAGGTTTTGGGGGTTGGAGGAGGAGAGTGCGAGGGGGATGGGATGTGTGGGAAGGGTGTGGCAGGAGAGGGGTGAGCTAATACATAAAGGTCATCAATGATAAAGTGCGCATGATGTGTATTAGTGGCTAGACTGGTATTTTGGTACAGCCAGTCTACTCATTTCTCACTGTGAAATGACATTTTTAATGGGTATATTTAATAAAGTAAGCATGATACGTGTTATTACCTGTCTAGCCTGACATTCGGATGCAGCTAGTATAGCCTTTTCTTACTGTCATGGCATATTTTCTGGGCATATATAATGCAGTGAGCATCATAAGTGTTATTATGTGTCTAGACTAGCATATTGGTCCAGCTAGTCTAGCAATTTCTTACTGTGGCTTGACATTTCAATGCTCGCTGCTGTGATCTATGTGTGGTTTGCAGGGTCGAATCCAGGCAAGGCCAACTCAGCCTTTCATTCTTCCAAGGTTGATAAATGAGTACCAACAGTTAGAATGATAATTGTATTTACATTTGCTCTATGTATAGTACTTTGCCGAAAGTGGTATATAAATAACAAACCATTATCATGAATCAAAGCATTAATGCCCCTGTGTATTGTTGGTGACTTGCATCAGTTGGATTTTTGGATACTGTAGTACCGCAACAACTGCCAATGTGGGGGTCCTACTTATCATATAATGACAATACCTGACATGCAGCTCTAACTGGCATAATATGGAAGTAACTAGCCATACAATGCTGGCGGCAGTGCCTCAGCCTATGTTGATTTTATTTCTAACCCTATCATACCATGACCCCATCCATGGCATATGACAGCAGCACCCTTGTTAAAATGTGTTGGTATCTAAAATATTCTTGTCTGGTTTAGTATCTATTTGGTATTTTGAAAATTGTGGAAGAGTGATGTGGAGATAATGCATGGATTACCTACCATTCATCTTCTCTGCTGCTAGTCCTACTCCTGCCCGTCACCGTACTTGCAACCCTCCTCACACTCTTGCAAAGGGATGCACGAACCCTTAAGGGGGATGTTGAATATAGCTGGTGCATTGTGGGTCCCGGGTGCTATACTCCCAGGGGGAAGGGACGGATTGAAAAAGAAAAAAGAATAAAGAAGCTAAAATGGTTTCCTGTCAGGGAAATTGGTACCTCAAATATATGTATTGTGATGAGGAAGCAGAGGACAATGGGTCTCGTCACAAGTTTGGCGGCATACCGGTGTGAAATCCACCAGAATACTGCCAAACGGACTTACCATTAGCTCCACTTGGTCCTGCGGAATTAGAGCTGCATTACAAGTGGTTGTATGGCAGTTAGTCCTCATTTCCAGAGTCCATACTCCATGGGATTTTGGCAGAATTACCGCTGCAGTAATACAGCCAATTTGGCAGGTTTTATTTTCAGTAAGACGGCATAGTGACCTCCAGAACTTTGCTGGAAGTTTTTTCTGCCCCTCCACCACCAAAACCATAGTTGAGCAGTGTGGTAATGTGGCGGTAATGCAGCAGTTATGTAGTTAGTGTTGCATTGCACCGTTTTTTGCCGCAGCGTCCAACTTGTAACAAGGCCCTATGAGTAATAAAGATTCAGAGTAACAAATACAAGCATTCACGGCGCATGCAGCCCAAGAAAATATATTGTGTGACTATTAGCCGCCAGCTCGTACAAAGCCACAATCATCTTTGAATGCTGATTGTTGCAAGTAAAGCACTATTGATTTCTTTTTACAGAAAGACTCTCTTGTTCTAAATTCCTTATATGCAATTTTTTCATCGTAGAAAAGGAAATTTAAAGGGGAACAATACAAAAACTTATGAAAGTAGAACATTCATTAATAATGACAGGTTGTTATATTTAAACATTTGCAATTGCGCTGCAATCCCAAATCTAGATAGGCAGGGCCGCTACAATTGCTTTAATGATATGCGTCGTCGTTCACAAAAGGCCTTTCTTGGTAATGAAAGTAATGCCAAATTACAGTCAACTCATTTTAAACGTAGCTAGGGTGGCAACAAGAATGGTCTTCATTGTCTATAATAACAGAAAACACAGCAATTTAAAGTGAGCGGAACAGGTGAATGCCACTGTTAATAACATTTTGGCTACGTGCTTATTAAGGCTCTGCTACAGTACTGTATGTCCCTAAATGAACCGCGTTGTATTCGATCAGTCGTAAACTTGATGATGATGATGATAGTCCACTTATAGCGCTTGAGTTAAAACGGAGGCATCTTGGCGCTGAAGCAAGGACATTCAAAGAGCTGAAAGCAGTGGAAACAGCCTCACAGTTTATAAAAAGGTTTGTCGCTTTAGTAACCAGCGAAAAGACAAGTGATCCACTGTTTCCCGACGATGAAAAGGAAGTGAATTCCAGCATTTGGCAGCTGCCACTGAAAAGGCGTGACCATCCAGACCGGCGAGCCGCACCCGGGGAACAGAGAATGTACACAGCATATGTGAACAAAGTGGCCGATAGGGGACATAGAGGTGGAATTTGCACTGCAGATATTCAGCCTCCTGGTTATAGAAGGCCCGGTATACAATACACAAGGATTTGAACTGTACCCTCTCGACTACAGGGAGCCGATGAAGCTGCCGTAGAACAGGGGAAATGGACGCACGATGGGAGGTGTGAGTCACCAGCCTGGTGGCAGCATTTTGGAGCACTTTTAGACAACAAATCAAATGAAGAGGTTGTGCCAAATAGAGAGAATTACAATAATCAAGACCAGTCAAAACCAGCGCAGTAAAAAAAGGTGCATGAAGCTGGGAAGGAAGAAAACCCAAAACCCTACGCAGGACCTTCAATTTATAATAGCCTGACTGGCAAACTGATGCCACTTGTGCTTCAAGTGAGAGAGAGGAAGAAACTGTATCCCCTAAATCCCTAACAACAGGAGCTAGGCTGAACCAGAGGCTAAAAGAGGCAGGCCAAAACGAAGAAGTCCAAAGAGATGAGATAGAGGGGGCACCCACTGCCAGAATCCCAGTCTTGTCCTAATTAAGTTTCAGGCAGTTTTGGCCCATCCAACATTCCATGACCTCCAGGCAACTCTGCAGCTGACACGCAGCATCAGAATGGAAAAGATTGAGTCGCACAATTATTTGTGTATCATGTGCATTAGAGTAGCACTAGAGACCGTGGGAGTGGATGAACTCAACAAGAGGCCGAATATAGACATTAAACAAAGTAGGAGACAGGGCTGAGCCTTGAGGAACCCTGCAGGTGAGGGAAACAGCTGACGAGCAGAAAGGTGGGAGAGAAAGTGTTTGAGAACCATCAGCAAGAAAAGATGAGAACCAAGATAACACCTGTCCTGTGGGGTGATCCACCATGTCAAAAGCTGCTGACAGATCTAATAAGACCAGCGCTCCCACCCCCCCCCACATTCCTGGTCATATAGCCGAGCAAGGTCATCAACCACAGAGACAAGCATGCTCTCTGTACCCTGACCGGGGGGATGGAAACCAGCCTGAAGGCGATCAAGAAGAGAAGAAGATTCCAAGAAAGAGCTAAGAGCAGAGAAACCATAGGCTCAAGAAGTTTCATTAAAAAAGGAAGTTAAGAAATAGAACGGAAATTAGAGAGAAAAGCCAGATCGAGAGAAGTTTATTTTAGAAGAGGGCTCACCAGTGCATGCTTCAAATGAGAGGGGTTTGTGCCGGACTGGCACGAGTTAGAAATTAAATACATGTACTGCCACTACACTTTCTTCACCCGTGCCAATGAAACAGTGCCACATCTGCAAAAGGATAACCACCCTACAGGTAGCTTCCCTACTGGCCTCGTACATTGGGCACAGAGTGAGCTGGTTCCAGTGACGCAGCCCAGTGATCAAACATTTCCCATTAGATGTCAGCTGTTCGCTAGAATGGCACAATCCTTGATCAGGCAGCTTGTGTACAAGGCTTTTCAGGTGCTGAAATTCCACACTTGTTCTGACAAGATGACTACTGCTCCGCAGGAGTAGCAGGGTGAAAAGTGGCTGAACTGCCTACTCAGCGCTCACACTACTTACAATCCAACAGTGATCCCAATCATAAAGGTAAAGCAGGCACAGCCAAGAGATATACCTCCTTTGCCTTTTGTGGTAACGTAGGTCAAGGGGAGGCTATACTCTGCAGAGGGTTGTGAATGGGATAACAGTAGAAATCCAAACAGTAATATTACCACAGCCCAAAATAAAGTAATGTCCAATCAAGGTTCTATGAAAATATATGTACTTTAATTAAACACACCAAAAAATTTGCAATACCTGTACCATAAATCGCACACCTCTGTGAAATATAGCAGAGAATATGCAGAATGCAGATGATGGGAAAATCACTCTCGCTATTGTATCAAAGGAGAAAGGCAATACATGATAAAAGTTCCCCAAAAAGTATATGCCTTTGTTGAAACAGTTGCAGGTTGGTGGCTTAGTAGTCATTATGGACCCAAAAGTGGACCAAGGGGGGCGGGGGCCTATCAACAGTAATTTTTTCAGTTCTTGGTTGTCCAACGGTGTTGAACTGGGTTTGGTTTCTCAGCATTGTGTAACTGGGTCACCTGTCTTACAGTCCCATTAGGCTTCCTGTAATACCAGGTGTTGGCAATTCAATGGACTTTGTTAGGTTGTTGTTCACAGGATCTCAGAGTGCATGCTAATGAGAAGGGCTCCGATTCTGGCTCGCTTCATGAGCTTGAAAATGTCCTTCGTCTTGATGAGGTTGATGTTTCCTAGTGTGGGGGGTGGGGCCTGGCTGCTGTTGTGAAAATTACGTTATTGGGACTGGTGGATCTCTAAGCTAGATGATCTAAATGGTAATACAGAATATAGCTCAAGCTTCAACAGGGCTAGATGTTGTCATGTTATATTAGGTGGTCATTCTCAAATCAGGGAGTTCCTTTCCCCCCAAGCAAGGTGGCGCACACCCAAAGCGCTGATACAGATTCAGCTTTAGTCAGACTTCCAACCCGTCTCGCACCAACCCTACCAAATACCCTATGTAGCACTAATGAGCTAGGAACCAGGCTGGTGTATAGTATGAATATATATTTATTTAAGGTTTGACAAAATGTAATAACAACCAAACATCAGCCACCAATGCTGTGGCACTACACAATATCACAAATTAAAGATTCTTGTGCCAATCGACTAACACACGTTTGAAGGACTTACAGTTTCAATATGACGCAGGTAAAATTTGGAATTTGGCCGTCACAATTTACATCAGATTTAATTGCAAATTAACCAATAGAAAACATTCACAATACAATGGAAACATTGTTTTGCCTTTATTTGGAGAAAGGCAATGTTTGGGAAAGAAACTCAGGGGGGAAATCATGTTTGGCTTTTATTTGAAAAGTAAGGTTTGGAAAAGAAATTCAAAGGTGGAAATCGTTTTTTAGGTTTTTATTTGAAAGGCAAGTTTGGGAAAAAGGAACTCAATGGGAACATCGTTTTGGCTTTTATTTGAAAAGTAACGTTTGGAAAAGGAATTCCAAGTTGGAAATCTTTTTTTAGGCTTTTATTTGAAAGGCAAGTTTGGGAAAAAGGAACTCAATGGCAAAATCGTTTTTCAACACACCTACAAATGAGATGTAAGGCTTTGTAATTCTGACTTTGGTATCACTGGGAATAAATGGGAACATTAGTTTTGCACAATTTGTTCTCCAAGGAAATGCAGGGTTTGGAGATTCTGGGTTTGGATGCAAGTTGATCAATGCAAAATGTTGTTTTCCCTCTCCCCATTTGCTAGAAAGGGAGCGTATTAGATTACTTTTTTTGGGATTCAGAGCCCCCTTCTGGACAGAATTCAGGGGTTTCAGATGAACAGTCACCCAAGTCTTTATTGTCTATACTGGTTCTAACACACTGGACATGAACTTTGTTAGTATCTAACTCTAACAATACTCATCCCGTGATTTTCTATATGGAAATTAATTGATTTAACTTCAATTAAATGCGCTAAGGATCTACACCGCTTCCCCCGTCCCCACAATTTAATGGAAAGGATTAAGACGGGCTGTTCCCAACACAATTCCATTTAAATAGATAGGGTGACTTTCTATATGGGAATTCATTATAATTGGATTTAATACAAAGTTCCAAGGGCCTATCCAGTTTCACCCTCCTACCCACTAATGGAAAGGGATAAGATCAGGTAGCTCCCCACACAATTGAGGGCTTTTGGATTAATCTACTTACATGGGAGGCCTTGATTATGGGGCATCAAGGGAAACAGCAGGGCTCCTCTGAGGACAGGAAAAAAAGCAGGAAGCAAATGAGTGGGCACCACAGGAGTGTGAGTCTGTTTAGTATCCTTAAAGGTCTCTAATGTGATGAATATTTTTTTATAAATATGGTTCAGTGTACAGGAGCCGGCTGAAAAAGGTTTGGAGACACCCAAGCCCAAAAACAGTAGAGGCAAAAGATTAGGTAAAATACCCAATCATACAGCCGCTCTCTGAAATCCCAATCTGGGTTTTATATTATTTGACATTTTACTAAATGTGGTTAGTGTGACCATTACAGCTGATTCATGAAAAAATTCAAAGTCGTTGTAGTTTTCAAGGTTGGTTTTATCCATCAAACCAAAGTTTTTTAGTAAAGAAGTCACGAATAATCACTAATATCGTTCTTAGTGAGGAAGGATTTGCCACAAGTCACTCTATCTGTAGACTTATATTGTGCTAATGCATTTCGGAATAAAACAATTCCTTCATCAGGGCAAGTCTAATCAATTTAAACATAACATAACATATGCATAAAATTGTGCCAGCCATATCATGGATAGGGTCCATATATAATCAATCCCATTTTCAAAAAAGGGGCATGTGTGTGTAAACATGAACATGAACATAAACAGTCATCATTCACATGGTTAAATAAAATGATTAAATACAATGACGTAACCCAAATGGTAAAAAATGTGAAAGATTGCACATACCCAGAAGTATCGTATGCAGAATCAGAAGGCAGGAAACAATGGAAAATAAAGAAAATGCAGAAAACAAATCAGTACCACGATTAGTAATGGTGTCATGTAACTGATTTAGGAGGGAAAATGGTCCATTACCTTATGTAGGTGAATGGTGACGTTTTCTAAGCTTCAAAAAGCAGACAGCAGCACCAAGCTCGGTGAGCAGTGGCTGCAAACAAGAAAGTATGCATAAGGAGCCTTTCAGAGCATATACTGATGCATCAAGTAGTGACAAGCGTGGAAGTTGCCTTACCGCTTGAAGGATACGGTGTGGAGCTGTTCTCTCCGTGTCTGCCGAAAGCAGACTGTCCTTGTTGCATCGGCGCGTTGCCGAGCAGCCTGATTTTATGTGACACGTGATTGCGGCTCCTCGCTGAAGAGCGCGAGCCACGATCAGTGTCTGCAAGCACGCTCATCGGCATGAAAATCTTGAAAGCAACTAATTATGGGATATCCTGGGCATATTCTGGAAAAAGTCATCACCAAAAATGAAAAAAAGAAAAGGAAAAAATGCGAATCTCATGGACATGGAAAAAATACTAAGATACCAAAAAAGTTACCAGACAGGCTAATCAATGGGAATATCAAAATTAAAGGGGGATATCAAGAGGGAAAATTAAGAGGGAAAGAGTTCATTGAACACAGGTCAAGAAATAATGTTGCACAGTTGTTCATGTGTGCCCAAATATAATTACACAATAAACAAACCCTTAAAACCAAAACTCGTGGCTATATTATGCAATATATATGCGTGTCCCTTAATGCCGCTAGTGGTGTCGTCTTAGAAGACGGCACCTAGGGTCCTGGATGGGACTCCAGGAAGCGCAGCATGTGGGTCACTATATCAAAATCATATACATATGTATGTGAGAAGTTATATCCATTCTGAGTGACCATCAACATTCAGGTCATGTGTGTAGTGGTGCCATCTGCACCTAGGTGCTGATTCAAGAGTATTACCATCCGCCCTGCGGACAAGGGAGGAGCATTAGTCATTCAGAATACGGTCGACTATGATGCTGAATGTAAAAGACAGCTCCAAGATCATACCACATAAGCCACCCTGGATCATGATCCTACCCTTACAATCAAACAGAATCTGGAGAGCCTTTTGACGAAAGCACTCGAATTGGAGTGGATCAATGAGCATACACAAAAATTTCTCTTGAAAGAACATCCTAGAATACCTAATTTCTACACGTTACCGAAGATCCATAAAGATGCCACTAAACCACCAGGTAGAACAATTGTTGCAGGCATAGAAAGTATTAACCAACCTCTAGGCATCTACATTGACTTCTTCCTACATCCGCTAATACAAGAAACTAGTACCTATACTAGGGATACTACCCATTTCCTACAGAAACTCAACTCCTTGACACCTCTGCCAGAAGATTGGATGTTCACTATAGATGTTAAAAGCTTGTACACCTCTATAGCCCACGATTTAGGAATAGAAGCGGTAGAGTGGCTTTTACTAAAAGCACCAGAGATCCGTGCCCAGAAATAATTCATATTGGCACTATTACAGTTTATTGCAGAGAATTCCTATTTTCAGTATGGCAATCAATTTTTTCTACAGACTGCAGCAACATCAATGGGGGCCACCATGGCACCCTCATATGCCAACAGCTTCATGCATAAGTTCGAGATAGATTATGTACTGGACAAACATGAATGGAATAAGGATATCCGGATATGGACGAGATACATAGATGACATCTTTGGGGTTTGGAAGGGGACCAGAAAGTCCTTCGAGACATTTTTTGAATATCTTAATAACATTGACCAAAGGATACAGTTCACTAGGGAGCTCTCGAATGACACTATAACTTTCCTGGATGTCCAAGTTAGGAAGCATCTGACCAACTACAGTACCTCACTGTTTCGAACGATGACGGATCGCAATAATCTCCTGCACCGTCTCAGCTTCTACCAGCCGAGCCTACTTAAGAACCTGCCATACAGTCAACTACTAAGGGTCAAAAAGATAGTGAGTGACCCTGAACACTATAGAATGCAACAAATGGAGATGAAAGGAACATTTCTGGCCCGTGGATATAAGCAAGATGTATTGGATCTAGCATCCGACAAGGTTGATGCTTTGTCACAAGAGACTCTATTGTCAGGACAGAATCCCAAGGACAAGAGAGAACTTAAGTCACCGGTATATGTGTCCAAGTTTTCCACGCAAAGCAACAAAATCAAAAGAACCATCATGAAGCACTGGGAGATCTTTAAGAATGACATCCGAGTACAAGATCTATTCAGTGAGAAACCTGTCTTTGCTTACCAACGCAGTAGGAACCTCAGAGACGAACTGGTGCAAACGAAACCCACAACTAAAGAACTTATGACACAGCGAACTGGAACCTATCCTTGTCTTCATTGTGTCAACTGCAACTTTGTTATCAAAGGGAACGTCTTTAACCATCCAAGAACAGGGCAGAAAATTATGCTTAAAACTTTTGGCACTTGTGACAGTAGTAATGTCATCTATGGTATTAAATGCCCATGTGGGAAATTCTATGTTGGACAGTCAACACGAACAGCCAAGTTGAGGTGGGTGAACACCGGTCCTGTATTCGTAATGCGAACACTAACTCTGCCGTGGCACGTCATTGGATGGCCAATGGACATAACGTGTCACAGATAAGATTTGTGATTTTGGAAGTGCTAACTAAGAATAGTCCTCATGAGGATGTATGCCAGCGTTTGAATCGCAGAGAAACGTATTGGATTGATAAACTTGGCAGTTTGGTACCTAATGGACTAAATGAGGAGATTAACTTTCACTGTTTCCTCTAACTGTTTTCTCTAATTGTATCTTGCAATCTTCTGTTTTTTCTAAGTGCATCTCGCAATCTCTTGTTTGGATCAGCACCTAGGTGCAGATGGCACCACTACACAAATGACCTGAATGTTGATGGTCACTCGGAATGGATATAACTTCTCACATACATATATATATATGATTTTGATATAGTGACCCACATGCTGCGCTTCCTGGAGTCCCATCCAGGACCCTAGGTGTCGTCTTCCAAGACGACACCACTAGCGGCATTAAGGGACACGCATATATTGCATAATATAGCCACGAGTTTTGGTTTTAAGGGTTTGTTTATTGTGTAATTACATTTGGGCACACATGAACAACTGTGCAACATTATTTCTTGACCTGTGTTCAATGAACAGCATTTTCCCTCCTAAATCAGTTACATGACACCATTACTAACCGTGGTACTGATTTGTTTTCTGCATTTTCTTTATTTTCCATTGTTTCCTGCCTTCTGATTCTGCATACGATACTTCTGGGTATGTGCAATCTTTCACATTTTTTACCATTTGGGTTACGTCATTTTATTTAATCATTTTATTTAACCATGTGAATGATGACTATTTATGTTCATGTTTACACACACATGCCCCTTTTTTGAAAATGGGATTGATTATATATGGACCCTATCCATGATATGGCTGGCACAATTTTATGCATATGTTATGTTATGTTTAAATGGATTAGACTTGCCCTGATGAAGGAATTGTTTTATTCCGAAATGCATTGGCACAATATAAGTCTACAGATAGAGTGACTTGTGGCAAATCCTTCCTCACTAAGAACGATATTAGTGATTATTCGTGACTTCTTTACTAAAAAACTTTGGTTTGATGGATAAAACCGACCTTGAAAACTACGACGACTTTGAATTTTTTCATGAATCAGCTGTAATGGTCACACTAACCACATTTAGTAAAATTTCAACTAATATAAAACCCAGATTGGGATTTCAGAGAGCAGCTGTATGATTGGGTATTTTACCTAATCTTTTGCCTCTCCTCTGAGGACTGCACAGATCTGGTCCAAGGCTTCAGTCAAGGATTTTCTGCTGCACCCAGACTTCCTCTCGTTCCTCTGATGGGGTCCCAGCTAGCTTCTAGATTTCCCTGTCACTGTCTCCAACGCAAGGATTGAGGCCTTGCTGCTAGTTGTTCCTGGCAAGAGTCTGGCACTAGACTTACTACAGGAATAAAGTGAAAAGGCCCTGTTGTGAGGAACAATTGTCCTTTCATAGGGCTGTTGACATTCCTACATTATCATAATCACACAGTAATTATTGGTGGTTAGCACTTTCCCTTCACCTCCCACCAAGATGCCCACTGGCTGCTGATAGGACCAGAAGGTAGGAGGTACGGGTTATGGAAGCTGACGGAGGAGGAAAAATACATCATTCAAAAATGACAGGTGGGTTTTACCTTTTTGGGTTCTGAAAATCTAACATGGCAGCTATGCAAATTTTTCAGATAACTACATAAATCTATATATTGTCTAATTGTACAGTATATGGCGAGTCGGAAAATACACATTTTATTTTGGCATGCCCTTCCTGCGTGGAGCCACCATGTCACATGGTCCCAACTGGCTTTTCATCCCTTTAAAATGAGTCTGGTGTGAGCTCAGGGAAACACATGATGCTCTTTTTATTTAGGAAAATGTGGTCAATGTTAAACATATGGCAATGCATTATACGAGAGGTAGTATCAATTGTGGCCCCCAACTTTTCCCCTTTAAGTTTCCATTGCTCCTTAAACATGTGACCAAGCCATCTGCTTGGGCCAATGTTTAATCTACCCTCTTCTCCTGAGCTTCAAAGGGTCATTACTCGGAGCTAATGCACACTTTATGGTGGTCCTGATCTTAAAGATCATTTCTGTTGATCATGTTATCTGAATCACAGTCGTCCCAATCTCTCTCTGTATTTTAAACATTTGGACTGAAATCCAGATTTGTTTCCTTGGTGGGCCTAGCCCCAAAGGTCTTGGGGTAAAAGATTCATCTCAGAGAGAAAAACAAGTTGCAGTTCACAATTCTGAAAAAATAGCATTTTAAATGGACAATGTGAGGACACATGACGTTTTGTATTGCATCTGGGCCTACTGGCAAGAAATAAAATATTTCTTTATATCATGTTTGAACAGAAATAGGTTCCCTCTGGATATTAGTCACACATATAGTCCATAGTTACATAAGAAACCAGTATTCTCTTTTACACAAAACACAGTACGCCTTTCCCTATAAATGTTGTCATTTTATGTGCTGAACTTAAGTCTCTTTATTCCTGAAAATACAGTTTGTCATTCGACTTTATTTCTTAAATGTAAGGCATAATTCCTCCTTTTTAGCTTGAAATGCCCAGTGTTTAAAATGTATATTTTCTTTCCATGTGCACTGTTGCAGTTTTAAATCTGTCACATGTGCCTTTACACAAAGTCAGCATCTGCAGCACACGTCTTTTTGGAATCCATTGGACAATGTTAGTAATACTACAGTTCTGAGTCGCATTCTTCTTCAGATGAATGCCTGTACATTCTAACAAATTCAAGAGAGGCCCATTCTTGCTCATTCACAATGCCTTGTGTCGAAATCACTGTTTTGTACTGGCTTTTATATTTCAATGTAACTTCACATTTAGTCAGCTTCACTCTCAAAATGGGGACTAGCATGGTCTCTCCATCTCTGTCGCTCTGGGCTGTGTTTTTACCGCACAATGTCCAGGTTTGGTTTCATTGAAACTGACTGGAGGGCTGTTGGGACCGTCATGAGACAAAAAAGAGAGAGAGAAGCAACAGAGCGGGAGAGAGAGCACGAGAGAGAGAGAGGCGGGGCAGCAGTAAAAGCAATGTATAATTCAGTTGCATTGAGTGGCTTAATAGCCAGTTTAGCACTAGAAGAAAAACTAGAAACAAAAATGCAAGGCAAGGATTGCAATATGATTAGAAGTCAAATTTGGTATTGAAGTCATGCCTTGGGGAACGTGGCTGCTGGGCTTGGCTTTAGGCTGAGTGGGGTTAGTGCTTGCTCCTAAATCTGCAATGGCCCTAGAAGATGGCTGGATTGGCCAGAGGCAAAGCCCAGGGAATATCGGCCACTGGTCACCGGTCACCGGTCATGGGGATTGGCCTCAGATAGTGATTAAGGGGTGTCTGGGGCATAGCTAAAGTCCGTACGTCAGAAAAAGTGGTCCCTGGACAAGGCTTCAGACCATTCCTGGAGCCACAGTGAATGTCATGGGGTGCCTGGGGCCGTCTGAAGTGCATGCTCTGGGCAAAGTGGCTTATAGCAATTTGTTGGGGGTTCCTAGGGCATTTCCCAAAGAGGATATTAGTCATAGCCAGAGACCATGACCAGTCGGCAAAGCAGTTGGCTTACAGTTGCTCAGGGCAGAGGTACAGATTGTACCCTGGAAAAAGTGGCCACTGAGCATGGCTTGAGGCTATACCGAGTAGGTACAGCAGTTTGTAAATTGAGTATGCCATGGTTGTGGTAAAAGTTCAAACCCTGTACACATCAATTCCTGGAAATAACCATAGGCCATGTCCAGTGGTGACATGGGGGGGACTTGGGATGGCCATGAAACCGGCATACATTTGGCACTGGACATGGCCATAGACATGCCAGTGCCCACTTCATGTGACTTGTGGATACCTGGAGAATTTGGATGCAGTAAAAACCAGTTCTTAGATGTCAACTGGATGTTCCACTTGCGTGAGCTACTGGCAGCTGATATGGAATCACTTCATATATGCCATCCTTGCTGTAACCAGCCTCTAATGTTGCAGGTAGTTTAATTGAAGGCAGGGTATTCTAGTGGAAAATAGCACTTGACCATTTCCAAATGAATTATAGTGGATGCATTGGTTCTTGTGCATTTCCTGAATCACTATGAAGATGTGTTAATTATTGTTCCTTCCGATTCAATTCCACATCCTCACTCTCCCGCTTTCACTCACTGCCAATCTTTCCCTCACTCACTGCTCTCTCTTTTCCTCACTCGTCACTGCCTCTTTCCCTCAATCATTGCTCCCTCTTTTCCTCATTCCTCACTGATGGCTCTCTCTTTTCCTTACTCCGAATGGCATCTTTCCCTCACTCATTGTTCTCTCTTTTCCTCACTCCTCACTGCCAATCTTTTCCTCACTCATTGCTCTCTCTTTTCCTCACTCGTCACTGCCTCTTTCCCTCACTCATTGCTCTCTCTTTTCCTCACTCGTCACTGGCTCTTTCCCTCACTCATTGGGCCCTCTTTTCCTCACTACCAATCTTTTCCTCACTCATTGCTCTCTCGTTTCCTCACTCCTCACTGTCTCTTTCCCTCTGTGTCACTCTTTTCTTGGCTCCTCAGACACCCTCATTCCAATGTCAGTGCCAAACCTATTGGCTTTAACAAAGGTTATTCCCTATATTAAAATATTCGAGCAAAGAGCAGAATATCTCAACAAATGGAATGAATCCGACATCTGAAGCGTGGTGAGAAAGCGGCTCTTCTGTGCAGGTATTTCCTTAGCACCGAGAACTCAACAGGTCTCAGAATTCTTCTCTGCAATGATGATACACTCCCCTTCTTGTGTTGTCATTGCTGTTTCTCTAAGAAAGGTCTTATGCCATTTGGTAGGTGTAAGGATATTTGGCGTGTTACAGTACACAGTACAGCAATACTGCACAAGTAGCACAATTTTTTTTGCAGCACCACCACCACAAGGGTGCGGTGCATTGCTATATGGGTTAGCAGATTAACAAGGAAAGACAGACTATTCAGTAAAAAACGATTTTAACATATAAGATGCAAATCTATTTTTACAGTTAAAAGCACACGTGTTCATTTAAAAATGCACACTATTTTTCACCTGAAATGCCTATATTGCTAGAGACACATTTGAAAATTAACAGCTAACCTATTAACCATTAACCTGACTAATAAAACCTTATTTTAATATAACCCACTAATAAAATGTGTTCTCTACTGCAGAATTAGGCATACTCTGAAAACCATTTAAATAAGTGTGCAGATTTTTTTTTCTTCTCTTCTCTGCCTGATTATCCGTGTTGTTGTGCACAGTAACGGCAGGAAGGAGGAAGTCAGATTTGCAACAATTGCAAATGTATAAGCGAAGCTATTGTTGAAGAGTAGGAGGATGAGAGATGATGGATTTCATTGGGACACGTCATAAAGAGGGCTGAGAGGAAAGTTTTAGTGGGCAGTAGCAGGGAAAAAGACAGGCAGACATCTTTCTGCACTACTGGGGAGAAGACCTGGCTGTGGGGTCCTGACTGAATGCAAATTCCGGTGTCCTGCTGCAGTCGAGACTGGGGAAAGCTGAAAGAAAAACCTGTCCACTGGCTGAGGCAGTCCTATCTGAAAAAGCTGAGAATTCCAGGCAATGACCCCGGTTTGAGAAGGCAAGCGTTCCTTTTTGCTGGAGTTAATCCAAGAGAGCCACATTCACAGAGAGAAGCCTCTGAACAGATAAGGTAATTACCTAACTGGGGGAGCTGTGTGTGTGCACGGAAATATGCAGTCAGTGTAGAAAAATGAAAGTCCCGTGCGTGTTTTAATCAAGTGCTAATGTTGCAATTTAAGTTCTGTTCTCCGCCACTATAATTGCAGTGTGTCATAGAAAATGCTTTGATTGTTCCATTTTATTGCTGTAAAGAATGAGATCATGTCTAAATGCAACTTTTATAATACAGAAAATATTTGAAAACAGACGGGTGGTTTATTTTCTATTTACCATTACAATGCCAATGATGTGGGGAGATTTTTAAACAGTGCAATGGTCATTTTAAGACAGATGTGTGCATGTCAGAATCAGTATGAATAATTGTGAGTGACTGTAGTATAACTTGTTGGAGGTACATGAGCCAACGGGAAGAGAGACTCTCTGAACATAGCTCCCTACCGTATATAAGGTAGTGGAAATTACCACAAGACTACCACATATAGCTCTCTGTCGTAAATAAGTCAGTGAGTTTGCCCATGGTGGCGCACCAACACTATCACTGGAAATTGTGGTATCCCTAGAATGCAGGTCTGAGGTCTCTCTAGTGATCACACGAAATATCTAAGCGAAGATAAGGGATTCTGGACATTGGGGCCACAAATAAAACAAGGGAATTATGCTCACCAAAATACCACCAACCACGTATACCAAATAAGCAGGTCTGGGTGCTGAAATAATGCATGTCCATTGTATTATTGTTGCACATGGCCAAATCTGAATACAAAGAGTGATTATTGCTAAGTTATTTTTCGGCGGTAATAAAATACCGTCAGGCCCCAAATCTCCACAAAATACCCTACATATTTATGGTGCGTTGCAGGCCGGGAAAGTGATCATAGAGTACCTACTGGGCGTGGCAAGCGTGTCTCACACTGCCATTTGCACATTAAAGGGAACCCATTTTATAATAGCAGTGTGCCACTAAAAACGAATTTCAGAATGTCACAAAGGGAAACCACATTCTCAGATCTAGTGCAATATTTAGAGGCAAAGTTATTTGCACATGGGAATTGGTCTTCGAACAGTACCTTAGAATGGAGTAACCGCATTCAGGGTGAGGTGCAGAAAGAAAAACTAGACAATATTTTTGCAGAAGGCAGCATAATTCAGGTCTGCCTTACAAGATTATTGAATGCAGCCGATAAAAGTGCAGAGAAAGACTGTTTAATACGGCTATGCGGCAAAATATGGTTTATTTTAAACAAGTCCCTGCGAATGCAAGAGAATGATACTCAGCTAATTAACAGGTTAAAGACTGAATTAGATGGGGCAAGTAAAAATCAGGAAATGTTGAGAGCAGAATTGGATGTATGCCAAAAAGACATGCAATTAAAATGCAGAGACTTTGATACTCAGTTATCCAAAAGCAAGAAACAATTTGAAGATAGTGAGCAAGAATTGACACACTTAAAAGCCTTAGTGGATCACATTAGGCAGGATAAAGATGAGGTTGTTTCAGAAATGCAGATTTTACAAAAAGAACATTGCGAAAAAGAAGGTGATCTCCAGAGTGCGGAACAAGAAATGATTAAAATGATCCAAGAAAGAGACAAGAGAAATAAAGAGTTCAATGAATGCCAAATGCAAATGTGCGATATGCAGGAAGCAATTAATAAAATGAGTGATGAAAATAATTATTTGCATGATGAAGCCAACAGACTCCTTAAAAAGTGTAAGGACTTAGAACAGCAAATGTGCATTCCCAGGTCCCAGGAGAGGCGGCAGGGTACCACATTCAATGGAGTGGAGGTGAATTCTAGCTCTGCCCAAAGAGCTAGTGCCCCAGTGACTGGGCCGGTGACTGAACTTGGTTGCAGCGCCCTTGGGGGATTTGATACTCCCATTGGGGGCAGCCACCAATCTCATACACCTGAAAACAGGATTGAATCACAAAATAGTGCAATTCCATGCATTGCAACAAGTAGCCCCATAAAAATAATGAAATCCATTAAAGCCCTGATCAAACCATTTAAAAAGGGAGGTGAATGCTGCATTGAGGATCACTTAGAAGCGGTGCATGACATTTTTAAAGCGCTCCAGATACCTAAGGAACAGTACAGACAATATTTTCATTTAACTTTAGATGCCCCGACGGCCAGCATCATAAGGGGATTAAATGAACAGCAGAATATGACATGGCTGGAGTTTGAAAAAGAAATTAGGCGTCATTTTTCTCCTTTTCAGTCATTGCAGGAGGCAAAGAAAGTCGCGTACACTATTACTGCTGGACCTAATACATCACCTCGCCAATTTTTACAAGACTTAAAAAGAGCATTCTCTCGCTTTGATGTATCTTTTGACTCAAATTCCAATGAGTTTAAAACCGCATACTTCTATGGGCTACAGAAAGACATCATATCCCAATTGGTCCGTGAATTTGACCGTGACAAGTCCCTTGAATGGATTGTACATCAAAGCACCAAGCTATATGAGGTACTCTATTGTCAGGGTAGAGAAAGTGATAAAATGAAAGATACTAGGCCTAAATCTAAAGAACCCTCAGCCACAGTAATGGAAATCAGGTCAGCCAAAATGTCCCTTGAGTCTGCTCAAAGCCAAGGTAAAAATAATGTGACACCTGAACAAAGGGGTAATCAACAAAGATCGCCATTTCCTGTACCAATGTTCCAATCACATGATCCTAGTAATAGAGAGAGCTACATCAGCCCTAGATATTTAGGAGATAGACCCCGGGTAAGATACCGGTCTGATATGGCAGGTATGAACAATAACCAGAGACAAAATCAAGATCAAAGAAATGATGGTCCCTACCAGTCATTGGGGACACAGAGCAGATTTGATCCCAGCACCATGATATATGGTAATCAGGATAGGCCCCGATATGTGGATCGATTTACTGATAATGGAAATCAATATAGGGGCCAGTACCCACAATCTGAGAGACAGGACATGAGGCAAAACGTGAACTACAGTCCACGCCAGTACAATGATTCCCCACCAGGGGACTATAATCAAAGGATGGGTGCAACCCGCTCCCCTCCACAAATGAATCAAGAGTTCAGAAACCATCCCAACCGGTATCAATCACCTGAGAGGTATCAGAATAGATCCAATCAGGGGGAAAACAACCAATATCGACCTAGGCCACAGAAAGAGGATCCTAGAGAGATGGAAAGGTTCCAATGCCTTGAGGCCCAAGTGAAAATGTTAGCTGAGCAAATAGGAAAGCTCTATACAGCGCAAAAACAACCTTCCAAAGAGGGGGCTGATGGCCATAGCAATGACCGGGGGGCTTCCGAAAAGTGACTAAGTACTCATGATAACTGCAGTGCCAAAATGACAGATTGCTCTGATATAACTTTGCATAACGACTCTGAGATGACTAATGGATTAAAAATGAAAGTACCAGTAAATGAAATTGTGATAGAAAGTGTAAATACTTCTAAAAAAGAGGTACGGTTTAACTTAGAGCTAAATAAAACAGTAAAGATTTGCACAAATGAAAAAGAAACATTAGGAATTCCAAAAGAACAAAGGGACAGATTTAAGAAAAATGACTCATGCATGGGGAATACCAGTGAACAGGGAGTAAGTGGGGATGCCATAGCTCCTTCCCTGGGCAAGCAAAACAATGACCAAACACAGACAGAAAAAGGAAATACTCACAAGGAGGGTACAAGTCAATCACCTGAAAAATTCTTTGAGCCACATATTTTTGAAGAGGCTGAAAGGGCTGGTATTACACTAAATGATCACAAATGCACAGAATTAAAAAATGACAAATTGCTGAATGATGTTGTTACACATGTTCAGTTGGAAGGTTGTAATGTGGTCTCTGATGTTACCCAGATGGATGGGCGAACGGTGGCCACACTCCAAAAAACCTCTGAACATGGAGAAATGAATAAAATATCTCGCACAGAAATGGGTAAAAAGGAGGGAAAAATGTCTTTTCATTTACCAATGTGCTTAGCCAAAAGTGAAAAAGACCTGAGAAAGGTGAGCCCTGAAATCAGTAAGAATTCACATTTCTTATGTGTATTAGAGGAAGTTGAGGACAGATATTATGCACCCATCACTGTAGAAGAAAAATGCCACACCTTTGCTATGATTGACACTGGCGCACAGGCCACAATTATGTCCAAGGAGCTGGTAAAGAGTATCAATGAAGGGAGGCCTCCACAGAGTCAGATCACAGTGAAGGCAAATCAAGGCCCAGTGCATAACTTTAATGGGGAGGAGGTGCCCATCATAGGCGTAACTGAGGTTGACATAAAAATAGGAAAGCACAGAATGAAACAAGAGGTATTGATCACATCTATTTGTGAAATTCCATTTCTGATGGGGACAGATTGCCTGAAAAGATTGTCTCCTCTCATAGATGGGGTGAATGGAGTGCTGTGGTCCTTAACCAAAAAACCATTGAGGCCTAAGAAACTAAAATCACAAAACAGCAATATAAAAGAATGTCACACCGTTGCCAAAACAAATGATGCTGTGGAGGTATATCTCCAGAATAGCTGCATACCTAGTGTCACTGTTATATTAATGTGTCAAGACAAAGATCAGAGCGACAATGAAAAACTACCTGTACAAATCTACTTGGACCCAAGGAAAGATTGGCAGACTGCTATAGATGAGCACACATTACGTTTTTACTTAAAAGAGAATACATGCAAACAGAATATTGTTCCTAAAACAGATTCAGAGAAACACATTACCACTCTGGCAGAGATACACATGGAAGATGAGCAACCATGGGTTCACGTTGGTATAAATGATTATCTTAAAACAATAAAAGCCACTTTAGCGCTTGAACATGAAAGGAGTTTCATTAATGAGAAATTGTTGCAAAAAATTATGGAGAGGGAAGAAATCCCGAAATTTAGGATTAAAAACCAATATGTTTCTGGGTTGGACAGTCCAGACTTTGAAAACCGAATTACAGGCAGATGCATGCTTAAAATTAGCATTGGGCAGAAAACAATTTACCATAATGTATGGATAGTGAGTGGGGCACAAAATGAATTTTACATGGGCAATGACATCATGCACAGAATGTGTATGGTGTTAGATTTCCTTAATCAAAAAATATGGTCACGCCTAGGTGGGCCGGCGCCTGAATTTGAAGACAAAAGAAGGGCTTATCATTGTGCACAACTAGTTCCTTATGCAGTCGAATTACAGATGAGGAAAAATACTATTGTTCCTGCATTTACAAAACAGTTTGCAATAACACTGAAATGCAAAAATGGACAGCAGATGAAAGGCTCTGATGCATTTGTATGCCTGAATGAATCCATAAAACAGCAAGGCCTGGATTATGAATACATTCCATTGGTAGACATTGGTGAGGGATCTGTAAAAATCATGGTAAATAATAAAGGTTGTCAGGATATTCATTTAGAGGAAAACTCCCCATTAGGAATGGCCATACAAAAATCACATTATACGGCAGATTTAAATAACATGGTGATTGGGAATATTCCTGAAAAATATGTAGATGCCAAGGGCGAGTTGCCAGAACACCTGGACTCTCAGCCCAAAGGAATATTTAAAATTCATTCTGTGTATCCTTATGATTCAAATGAGACAGTGTGCTGCCATCAAGAGGATTGCATAATATTTAATTTAAATGAAAATGAAACAGGAAATCAGCCCATTGAAGTGGAAGCTGATCTGCCAAAATATTTGAAAGTGGCAGCTCTACAAAAAGACACAGCCACACAGTTAGAGGAAAGCGCTGAGATTCCTTTACCAGAAGAGTTTCCAGAATTTTCCAGAATGGTAGAAGAGCAGATCTCCTTAGCGGATGCATGTGACAGCGATGAGGATCGACGCAATCTGAGGGAAATATTTATGGAGTTTAAGGATGTATTTGCAAAAGATGCTTATGATTGTGGTTTAACTGATTTACATGTGGCCACACTACCAGAAGGTTGTAGCAGAAATCCAGTGTTTGTACGCCAGTATAGACTACCGCTGGCATGTTTAGAATCATTGGCAGAGATTATTAAAAATTTGGAATCACGGGGAATAATTAGGCCCATTCATAGCACATCCAATACGCCTATTTTAGGTGTGTTAAAGCCAAATGGTCAATGGCGGCTGTGTGCAGACTTAAGAGAGTTAAATAAAAGAGTACCAGTATCTAGATGGCCACTACCATTCATTGATCAGGGCCTAGCTCAGATACATGGTTCAAATGTATTTACCACGTTAGATCTCACATCTGGATATTGGTGTGTGCCATTGGCAGAGGAGATACAACACCTATTTTCCTTTACATTTGACAGGACTCAATATGCCTGGCTTAGAGCTCCGTTCGGGTACATCAATAGTGGGAGTGAATTTGGCATATTTTTGAGAAAGGCCATGCCGGATGCAGCGGAAAGAGGGACAATAGTTTATGTGGATGATGTCTTGATAAAAAATGAAAACCTTAAAAGCCATTTTGATGAAATAAGACATGTGCTTGGCCAATTGCAGAAAGCAGGCGCCAAAGTATCTTTGCAAAAAGCACAATGGTGCAAGAAAAAAGTGAACTTTCTAGGGCATGAAGTGACTGAACATGGGCTAAATCCACAAAGGAAGAAAATAGAGGCCATACAAAGATTAAAAGATCCTAAAAATGTGAAAGGAGTAAAAAGTTTATTAGGGATGACAGGCTATAACAGAAAGTTCATTGAGAATTATGCAGAAATCACTCAACCATTGACTAAACTGCTTAAACTAAATACTCCCTGGAGATGGGAAAGAGAGCAGTCTGATGCAGTGGCTAGATTGAAGGAATGTCTTGTAAAGGCACCATGTTTAGCATACCCCATAAAGGACAGGGATTTCTTTATAGAAATAGGCTTTTCTGAACATTGTATGTCAGCAGTGTTATCACAAAAACACGATTTGAATCACAAAACCATTGCATATGCAAGTAAGGCATTTTCCCAAGTTGAAATGAAATTTAATGAATGCGAAAAGGCCCTATTAACCACTGTGTGGGCGCTACAACATTTCCGCCCCATTGTTCAGGGAGAAAAGGTGATTATTGAAACAAATCATCAACCTTTGCAATTTTTAGAGAGTAAAAGAATTAGATCAGGCAATCTAGCGCAATCCAGAATCACTTCATGGACACTGGCATTACAAGGTTTTCCCGTAGAAGTAAGATATGGACAAAATAAAAAGAGCCCAATTGCTCAAGGGTTAGCTGACTTACATGACTGTGCAGCTGAACAAATAACAAATGAAATGGATGTGGAAGCTAGTTTACAGGAATTTGAACAATCACCACACAAAGCTTTTGATGAAAAAACATGCAAGGATTTGCCAACTGTATATGTGGATGGTTGTGCTTTTCACATTGAAAATGACAGTAATAAACAATTAGTGGCAGGAATAGGAAATGTCTGGTTGAAATGTGAAGGCGTTCCTAGTATAGGGATGAGGATTGGAGATAGGAGCAGTCAGGTGGCGGAATTGGCAGCCATCTATAAAGCAATTGCTACTGCAGTTGATAAAAAGTTCAGTGAAATTGTCCTAGTGACTGATTCTGACTATGCACGGAATAGCTTTGTGGAGTATTTGCCTGGTTGGAAAGCAAGAGGCATGGTTACATACAACAAAAAGCCACTTAAACATGGAAAAATGATACAAGCCATAGACAAATTGGTGTCAGAAAATAATTTAACAATATACTGGAGAAAAATTTGTGGGCATTTAAAAACACCAGGAGAGGATAAGGAGGGAAATGATAAGGCAGACCATCTGGCTAAGATTGGGGCTGTGATGGGAGAATTGCTACCTATTGATTATTTAATGGGTGAAATACAAATTGATGCAGTCACACGTTCTAAAGCACCAAAGGAGGTAGATCAACCGGTGGTGCAGTGGAGTCATGACACGCCAGACCAAGATTTGATTGAGGCACAAAAGAATTATCAAATTTTGGGAATCTATTATAATCATTTGATAGATCCTGAACAAAATCCTTTAACAGAAAATGATTGTATGGGAAAAGAAGAGTTGAGGGTGTTATTAAAGAACAAAACACGAATTAGATTACAGGATGGACTCATGATTAGAGAGTCCATAACAGGGCAAATACAGTGGGTAGTACCCCTTTTATTCAGAGGACTAATGCTACACCATGCACATGATGCCATAACTTCAGGCCATAGAGGTTCACAAAAGACATTAGAAATACTAAAAGATTATGCTTACTGGCCACATATGTCCCAAGATGTGGAATTATATACTAGAGGATGTCTGGTATGCGCCCAATTTAAACCTGCTTCACCAATGCATAGAGCACCATTGATGAAAAGAGGCCTAACTCTCCCATGGTCAGATTTGCAAATAGACTATGTAGGTCCTTTAAAAAGGTCGAGCAGGGGACACCGCTATATTTTGAGTGTGGTATGTTTGATGTCAAAGTGGATTGAGTGCATTCCCGCACCAGATTGTAGTGCGCAAACAGCAGCCACATTGCTGGTGAACCATGTGTTCTCAAGGTTTGGGTTGCCGCAAAGAATTGAGTCAGACAGAGGAAGTCATTTCACAAGTACTCTAATGAGTAAGGTATGGCAAATACTAGGTGTGAAAAGGAAACTACATATCGCATATCGGGCGGCGTCTTCAGGTACAGTTGAAAGAAGCAATAGGTCTGTTGTGGATATTTTAAAGAAATTTGTGGCAGAAGCAGGTTCCAGCTGGGATTTGCGTTTACCATTGGTTTTGATGGCAATCAGGTCGACTCCTGCCAAAGCAACAGGTGTTAGCCCCCATGAGGTCTTAACAGGTAGGAAAATGGTGTTACCACAACACCTACTATACAGAACACATGAGCAAACTCTAGTGAGTGCATCCACAGTTCATGAATATATTGATGAACTGAGGAGGCATTTGCAACATGCATTTGCTTTTGTGCAGAGAAATCTGGAAAGAGCTGCTGACAGTGCTAAGTCATATTATGACAAAAAGACATCAGTAAAGGAATACAATGTAGGGGATCAGGTGTACAAGTTTCATTTTGGAAAAAGTAAACAGAAAAATTCTAAATTTCTGGCAGCCTGGCAGGGGCCATTTCGAATTATAGATAAAGTCTCTCCTGTAGTGTATAAAATTTTGAAAAATGAAGGTGAAACAGCAATAGAGCAGTTTGTCCATGTAAATCAAATCAAACCATGCCATCCCAGACATGAGATCAGGCAGCTTGAGCATGTGGAAACGGATAGAGTCCCTTGAGAAAATAAATGGGTGTGATCAGGAGGCAGTGACAAAGAAGTTAAAAAAAGTTGATTGTTATGATGGCACATAAACACTGTAATATATGTGAAAATATATAATATAATATAAATAAATAAATAAATAAATAAATAAATAAATGCACATATAACGGAAGCTCGTGGTTGGTGTGCAGAGAGAAAGTGTATTAAATATTGAATGCTGTTTTATATGTGTTTGTTTTCTTTTAACTTGTGTTTAATTTCAGAAAAAAGAAAAAAAAACGAAGTATTTTTACCAAGCATGTTTTATTTTTGGCAAAAGGATGAAGTTAGTATTGTGCTATGTACTTAATCTGTTTATTTTCTATTTTGATTTAGACAATTAACATTATTTGATCGGAGGTTCCGGGATCAGAGGCCACGGGAGACGATGGAGTCCTGGAGTCCCCTGGATGAAGACCAAAAGATGCCTGCCTCCAGGTGGAGGTGAAGACAAAATAACCGGAATGCCAAAAGAGATGACTACTGTGGATTCAAGATTGCCAAGATGAAAGAGTACTCGAATGAACCGAATAACATCGCTGGTCGGGACATACCAAAAGAGACAAAGCGAAAGTTCCGGCATATGAAGTTCCACGTATTTATTATTTTAATTATTTATTTTAGCTTGTTATATTACTTATTTGTTTTAGTTAGTTGTTTTATTTCATTGTTTTTTAATTGACTTGGAAAATTTAAACTTAAAGTAATGCCACTTCCACTGAGAAGGCAAATGTGGAACATTTTATGAACTGATGGACTCAGATGAAATGTTGATTGCAAATTTTCATTGATGCACATGAATATTCATTTTGTTGGATTGCTATATTGTAAAAAAAAATAGAACAAGTTGTTTTTAGGAATTGGCTTGGATTATAGCCAAGTTCTAAAAACAAAAGGAGGGTATATGTAAGGATATTTGGCGTGTTACAGTACACAGTACAGCAATACTGCACAAGTAGCACAATTTTTTTTGCAGCACCACCACCACAAGGGTGCGGTGCATTGCTATATGGGTTAGCAGATTAACAAGGAAAGACAGACTATTCAGTAAAAAACGATTTTAACATATAAGATGCAAATCTATTTTTACAGTTAAAAGCACACGTGTTCATTTAAAAATGCACACTATTTTTCACCTGAAATGCCTATATTGCTAGAGACACATTTGAAAATTAACAGCTAACCTATTAACCATTAACCTGACTAATAAAACCTTATTTTAATATAACCCACTAATAAAATGTGTTCTCTACTGCAGAATTAGGCATACTCTGAAAACCATTTAAATAAGTGTGCAGATTTTTTTTTCTTCTCTTCTCTGCCTGATTATCCGTGTTGTTGTGCACAGTAACGGCAGGAAGGAGGAAGTCAGATTTGCAACAATTGCAAATGTATAAGCGAAGCTATTGTTGAAGAGTAGGAGGATGAGAGATGATGGATTTCATTGGGACACGTCATAAAGAGGGCTGAGAGGAAAGTTTTAGTGGGCAGTAGCAGGGAAAAAGACAGGCAGACATCTTTCTGCACTACTGGGGAGAAGACCTGGCTGTGGGGTCCTGACTGAATGCAAATTCCGGTGTCCTGCTGCAGTCGAGACTGGGGAAAGCTGAAAGAAAAACCTGTCCACTGGCTGAGGCAGTCCTATCTGAAAAAGCTGAGAATTCCAGGCAATGACCCCGGTTTGAGAAGGCAAGCGTTCCTTTTTGCTGGAGTTAATCCAAGAGAGCCACATTCACAGAGAGAAGCCTCTGAACAGATAAGGTAATTACCTAACTGGGGGAGCTGTGTGTGTGCACGGAAATATGCAGTCACTGTAGAAAAATGAAAGTCCCGTGCGTGTTTTAATCAAGTGCTAATGTTGCAATTTAAGTTCTGTTCTCCGCCACTATAATTGCAGTGTGTCATAGAAAATGCTTTGATTGTTCCATTTTATTGCTGTAAAGAATGAGATCATGTCTAAATGCAACTTTTATAATACAGAAAATATTTGAAAACAGACGGGTGGTTTATTTTCTATTTACCATTACAATGCCAATGATGTGGGGAGATTTTTAAACAGTGCAATGGTCATTTTAAGACAGATGTGTGCATGTCAGAATCAGTATGAATAATTGTGAGTGACTGTAGTATAACTTGTTGGAGGTACATGAGCCAACGGGAAGAGAGACTCTCTGAACATAGCTCCCTACCGTATATAAGGTAGTGGAAATTACCACAAGACTACCACATATAGCTCTCTGTCGTAAATAAGTCAGTGAGTTTGCCCATGGTGGCGCACCAACACTATCACTGGAAATTGTGGTATCCCTAGAATGCAGGTCTGAGGTCTCTCTAGTGATCACACGAAAAATCTAAGCGAAGATAAGGGATTCTGGACATTGGGGCCACAAATAAAACAAGGGAATTATGCTCACCAAAATACCACCAACCACGTATACCAAATAAGCAGGTCTGGGTGCTGAAATAATGCATGTCCATTGTATTATTGTTGCACATGGCCAAATCTGAATACAAAGAGTGATTATTGCTAAGTTATTTTTCGGCGGTAATAAAATACCGTCAGGCCCCAAATCTCCACAAAATACCCTACATAGGCCTTCATCCAATGTATGACCACATGGCCTTAGTCACATTCACTCTGCTGTCTTCAATTTACCATTTAGAGGTATCCGCTCTAATCTACTCTAATGTATGTCCACCAGAGTCTACCAGAAACGTCCCAACATCACTGGTGATATCACTGAAGACGGCCCATAAGAGATATATTATGGTTGAATGGGTTTCTGTGAGGGTGGTCATCCATAGGCATCCCAATATGTGCATGCATAATTTGGACATAACCACAAGAAGAGGTGGACAATTTCTTTGTAGTTCCCTTTGTGATGAAAACTACTGTAAACCATTGTATTTTGCATGGCCAAGTTTCCACTTAAAAGGAAGCATTGCATCACAGCATGGTCTGGCCACCACATTATACTCCTTGTTAGGATACTATGTACATCTTGGTGCCAAAGGCCATGCAAATACAGCCAATAGCATAACATGGCATGACATGTCTCTCTTCTCTTCAAGCAGTATGATGTTTTCATGTGTGAACCCTCTTTTGTACTCACCTTGACTCTTTTCTGAATGCATGTTTGAATCATTGTTGGCCTCTCTGTTTCTTCAGCCATGCTAATATTTGTCCCTAAGCGCATCATATGGTTAGTAAACCTACTAGTTTATGGACGTTTGTGAAGGGTTTAATTTACATGTTTTTTATTTGCTCCACTACCTTCCTGCTCCTTTTTAATTTCTTTATTTACATGCTTAGATAGAGCACACTCACAAAACAAATAGTTACAGGGCACTAGCAGAAGGGAAAACAAGGATGGATAGAAGAGGGAAAAGGGGAGACAGGAGGAGGCAGGGAGAAGATAGATAAGGAGTGCCTGGATATAGTCCATATCTAACAGATACATTCTACACCCAAAGATATTGATCTAGGATACATTGCAGCAGGATCAAGGTTAGGTTAAAAAAAGAGGTTAGCAAGAGGCAAGAAAATAGTGAACAAAGGAGGGCACAGTCAATGAGGAGGTAGAGCAAAGTCAGGAACTGAAACCAGACCATGAGAATCCTGAACTGACAGCTCAGTTTCTTCATCCAAAGATCATCAGTCCATCTGTGAGGCCAGAAAAGGAACGGATCCAATATGTCCAGGAGAGGAAGAATGTCATGGGAGGATGGGAGATTGAATTATTAGCCAGCTTAGCTCTAGAAGGCTAATAATAAATACAAAAAATAAAAACAAAAAAACAAGGCGAGGATAGCAATACCATTAGAATTCAACTTTGGCATTGAAGTAATGTCCTGGGGACAGTGGCTGCTGGTCTTGGCTTTAGGCTGAGTGGGGCTAGTGCTTGCTCATGAATCTGCCATGGCCCTAGAAGATGGCTGGATTCGCCGCTGGCATGTTGTTGGGTGTCCTGACCCACGTTTGAGCTATCATGCTGCAACATTTGGTGCTGTGGGCTTAGAAAATCCAAGATGGCCAAAAAGCCCACAAGTGCGCCAGAATCCAGGAGAACCACGCAGTTTGTGCGCACACCAAAATGGTTACCTAACTTGCCACCCACCAGTGTAAAGAAAGATCTTTGTTAACAAAATCCACTGTTACTGATGTCAAAAAGTTGCTGAAATCGTGGCTCATTGGACCACTTTAAAGATTCAACCCTTTTGTGGGGTTCCACATAACCATTTTACTGTAAGGAGCCCCATCAAAACAATGTTAAGCAAGGATGTACTACCATGTAAGAACCATTCCTGTTTGGAATGCATTAATCCAAGAAAAATCCCCAAAATGGTTGCATTACCAGTACTCACCACTATCAGAAAGCCGGTGTTTTAAAACCACCAGACTTTGTGTAAAACTGAATAAATGAACCCAAAGCAGGCCAAAGAAAGACTGACTAAGAGGTGGATACAATCTAAAGTTATATTCTGAAGTGACTTGAAGGTTTATAACAAGACTGGCTGAGCTGTGGATTTCAGCAGTTTAAGTAAATTTGGACTGAAAGACACTAAAAATCTAAATGTTTAAAAGAAATGAGTGACCTACTTTTGAGTGTCACATAGGTTGCAATTGTTTAAATGTCATAGTTTTAAACTTAGAATCAGCATTTTAGCTGCATATGTAAAAATGGTTAGTTTTATTTGAATGCAGAAAACTGGGTAACTAAAAGTGACATTAGCTGGGGCCTGGCTTAAGGAACTGAATCGCTGCCCACCAGCTACCCCCGACAGGAGATGAGACTTGCACAACAGCTGTGTTCCCAGGCCTAGCTGCCTTTTGCTGCTCCCACCAAAAGGGATATGACACTTCTCTGATTGAATTACCTGGGCTCTGCAGGAAATTGAACAAAGCCCTGTCCTGACGAAGGCAAATATTTTATTATGGGGGCCGTAAAAGTGGCTTCCTCCTGGAAGGAAAGGGGAGGAGCACTGCCTGTGAGAGCAAGCTGGCTTGGCAGAACTGGAAAAACCAGAAATTCAACCTTGTGCTGGGGGGAAACCACACCCCTGTAGCCAGAATATGGTTTTAGAAAAAGATGAATAACTCATAGTATGGACTTGTCATAATTATTTAAATGATACCATAATTCTTGTGATTTTTCTGCCCACATTTTAAGAGGTTTTTAGAACCGGTGGCATGATCTGGGGGCAAACTAGCAGTTAAGAGGGTATTACTTAAAATGTATGCATGTTAAAAATCTGACACTTCATCACTTAATGTCCATACTCCTTGCGCACATGTGTGTAAATTTGGGGTAATGTCCGATATTACGAAACCAGTTAAAAAGTGCAAATGTTGCCATTTCTGAATGCAAGCTCCCAGGAAGAGCAGATTTGGACAGGGTATACCTCCTGTGATATGTGATGGGTGCATGTAATTTTAAACAAATGTGTACCTGTGTAAATATGTCTTTTGGGTCAAAATATAGATTGTGTGTAATTTGACAGGGGTGGGTTCTCTGTATTATAAACAGACCTCATCATGATGACACTTCATTTCATTCCCCCAATCAAGGGGAAGAGGATGAAGTGGCCAATGACAAGTGGAGAGGGGTAGGGCCTAGGAAGCTTGCCTTTCCACCCATTTTCAAAACACATAAAATCAGACAGACAGGACAGATAGGGACATTCTATTCCATCTGCTGCGGGACGTTCTGCCGGGAAAATCCATACTTTACCTCCATCAACCTCCAGAGAGCCAACATAGAGACTTCAATCTATCCACCTTCAGAGACCAAGACTTTACTTCAGAATTTGTAGCAAGAGGTCAACTACAAGCTAAATCCCTCTTTAGCAGGCCTCAAATCATTGCCATTATCACAGCCAGGTGAGCTGTTTGAATTCTTTGCAAGAACTCTTGCCATTTGCCAGAGAGCAGTGTTGTATCCAGAGAGAGACCAGCTGAACCAGAGACCGCTGTATCCGGACCCACAGACCTGATCAGAACGAGAGACCCAGACCAGACCAGCAGAGTAGAGCTGACCCCGACGCTGTGCGCAGAGACCGTCCGTGGCGAGTGAAGAAAACCTGACCAGATCCGTGGCGAGGCCCATTCTATTTCTAAATATATTGTGAGTACCTAGCAGAACTGTGCAGAACCAATCTCTTAGTTAAAATAATATAATTCAATCTATTTTAATCTAAGTAGAACTGCCTCCTAACTGTCACCTGTCATTTTGCAAAACTGTCACCTGTCATTTCTAGCTGCTAGCTGTCACTTGTCACTTTGAACTTTTAAAATTTCAAATCTGAAAAACGACCTTTACCATATCGCTCATATCTCCGTGACCGTTTGTCTTAGAAACTTGGAGTAACTTTCCTCTGAAAGCTGGGAATCTTGGCTTTTCAACGAACCTAGAACCGCATTCCTATTCCATACACTTTTGCTGCAATCGAGAAAAACGCACTCGCGAATTTGCCGCGATCTGCAAATTTCTCCACGTGTGAAAACAGCAGCTTCCTTGCTTTCCTTGCTAAAAATTCGTTTGCCTCTTAAGAACCATCCCTGAATCATTGCTAGAGTGAGCCTGGACTAATATTAACTTGATACCACTCACCCTGAACCTCTAGAGGGAATTAAAAGCATTTTAGCATATTTTTCACTTCATTGCCAGCACATATAAAAGCATTTTGGGCCTGTGTTTCAAACTTCTGTAGTCTAAGCTTGCTGGGGTGAACTGAATTACATTTGATTGCATTTCTGAGAACTGTGTGCTTTCCTTCCATTTCTTTGCATTGCATAAAAGGGGGGGTGAATTGTCCAAGAAAGTGATTACATTGTCTTTTGCTGAAATCCTATCAAGTTATTTTCTGTACTGCATTTCATTCCACATTGCATCCATTTGAAACCATCAAAGTATTGTTGATATCTTATCCATTCTATAACTACTCATCATTGATTATAAAGAAGTGTGCTAGTGCCGGACTATCCATTATTGATTACTGCTCAGATTAAGTGTGATATTCAATTATTAATTTATTATAAAGTGTGATATATATATATATATTGTTTAAATTCTCAAATAAACCTTTTAACTTGCAAAACAGAACTACTTCTTGGCTCAGTGGGGTCAGGGGGATTCCAAGAGAGGGGTGTTATATAGGGGTAGTCATCCAGAACGCATGAACTGGACATAAAGATATATCAATAAGGGTTTCCATTCAGTATCCCAGACTAGGCATTGACTTAGCTGTAGTGTTGAATTGAATCCTCTTACAATGTAAAGGTGGCCACCATTGAGGCAAAGTGAAGCTGTCTTCTTAGGCAAAGATTGGAATCATTTTATTCTCTCTTTCTGACACAGGAGTTATGATGTTCCATGGTGGACAGCGGAGTCACCCCAGTCACTCAGGGGACCAGGGAGTTTCAATCTAGCATGGCTCGGCACAGAGGAGCAACTTCGGCAGGCACAGGAGTGGGGTTCAAGAACAAATGGAGAGGCACTGGACTCCAGGGGCCGTCAATGGAGTGGCGGAGACATCTATGTCACAGTGTAACCCAGGAGAAGCTGTCTCAGAGGTCCATGGAGCAGGCCTGCAGGGGAGTAGTGAGAGGAGATCTATGGCCTAGAGAGTGTCAGAGGAGACACCAATACTGCAGAAGGCGTAAATGTCAGGGCCCAGATGGAGATTCTCACGCCATCTGAGATCCATTGTGAGTACTGAAGGTGCACAAAGATGTCACTGTTAGTTGTGAGGTTAGGAAGAACGAAGGGGGAGAACATGAGTGTGAGGGGGGGAGGGGGTGTGGGTACGTAACAAACATGTGGAGGAGCAAAGCATGACTCTCTCTGTCTCCATGCTGGCCTTATCACAATAGGTGCCAACTCTTGATTGTTTTGCTACAGCGGTGCATTTTTATGTGTGTCCACACAGTTAATTCCTAATCCTAAAGCAGGTGCAAACACCTAAAGGTAGTTAGATGAAGCATGTGATCCGTTCTTAAGGAGTCTAATGAGAATTTAAGGGGTTTTGTAGTGCCGAAGGTGTTACTATTACAAAAGCATAGAGATGGCCCTGGCAGTATTCAAACAATTGGTTATGCAGGCTGTCTGGAGATCTACGTAGAGATTGTTTTGCAGACCCCATGGTTAAACCCTCATGGTTTCGGAGAGGTACTGGTTTTCACTTCCGACACACAGTTAGGTACGTGCCTACATGCAAAGTAACTGCCCACAATCCTCTTAAAATGTCAGAGGCAGCAGCTGCTGAATTGTTTGATTAGAGGGGCATAGCTATTTTCCATGAATATATGAGAGTGATCAATTACAGTGAAGAAGCCTGCACTAACCAAGTTTGTTTTTAAAATGTTATATTTTAGAGCACACTTTCTGAGAAAAATGGGGTAAAAAAGCACATAGTTTATAATTGGTTTTGTAGGACGGGCAGGACAGCATATGAACAAAGCACACAGGAGAATTTTCCAACAAATGTTCGTGATGCCGTTTGCTCACAGCAAATGCGAGTATTCTGACTGTGTAAAAAGAAAAACATGTTCATACTGACTGTGCCCATACAAGTCCATGCTGGCTGCGCCAAAATATGTCAGCATTCCCACTTAAGAACATATTCATGATTGCTTGTCCATAAAGCCAATAATGATATTATATGAAAACATGTCCATGGAAGTCCTGCCAATAATGCTTGTAAAAATGCCATGCTGCGGTAATAAAAACATGTCCATACTGGTTGCACCAATGTAGCCTGTAGAACTCCTTGTTCCCCACAGATGACCATGACCTCAGGTGAAGTTCAGTAACTTCTTTATTTAGTTCCAGTACATTATGATGGTCATATAATGTCAGGTACATCTGGGTTCAGGGCAACATACACCTGCATCCTCCCAGGTAGGCTTACATCTCCCAACTGACTCACATAGAACCCCAGTCACACATAAACATTCTAACCCTTAACACTCCATTGTCAATCAATACACTGACCAAAGGTTCCATTAGGATGCAGGATAATACCAAATCCCTACATATCTCCCTTCCTTAGGGACATAAAAACACAAGTAGATAACTTAACCATAATGGCTAATAACAACACGCGCACAAACAACCCCACGTTCAATGCACTTGCCTCATCACTGCTAACTGAGAACATTCTGCTAGTCTCATTACATATTCCAAAATAGTCCACACAGCCGTGGGACACAATTACAATCAATGCCCCTTCCTCTTTCTACCAAGTGAGGAAAAGGCACCCAACTGCTCAAACATCCTTACTAAAACTTTTACAAATAGAGGCACCCATACCTCTCTTTCTAAACTTGACTTCATCGTCCCACAAAAGAACACACACACATCTCCCTCACACCCAACAATGCAAACCGGTATGTACCTAAATACACACCACCTCCAACTAGACTGAGTATCCCAGATACCCAGGTAACTACTTCACTTCTTGTGACACCATTACCCCTAAATTGCCCATGTTGAAAGTATTCCTAAATACAATACAGCTCCTATTAGGGAAACCACACTTCATTCACACCAGCATCATACCAACATCAATGACACTACTATAGTCTTTGCTGTATCATCATGAAACTCTGAATGGTTTCTAAACCAAACAACCAAACAACAAACTTTGTTTGACACTTAGCACTCTAAACTTTAGCATTAAATAAAGTATTAATACATCTGCATTACAAAAGTCCCACCTGTGGAAATAAAACATTAGTGCACATAACTATACTTCAGATTCCACACACCAAACTCTAGCAATGTTGTCAATGCAACCTATATTTCATTAAATGTCCATCTGTGGAAGGAAAAGCGTGTTAGTTAAACATGACCGTACCACAATTTTTTTTTCCTTTGCATCATAACATTACCAAGTATTTGTTGACAGAGGTAACAGAGGCCACGACATTTACACACCATCCGTGCACACCTAACAAACATGCTAACTACCACTTGCAAGATACCTCTCATACCAATGTTCCTACAACATAAATACCAAATAGCATTTCAGAAAACACTATTACTACGCATATCTCAATCTCTTCCTACTAATATGCAACTTTAACCTACTTAATAAAACCTCACATTTGGATCACTTAATCCCTTGGTTGACTAATTACAAACACCCTTGAGACCTAAATCCAATCTAAAAAACTATAAACTTTGTTCTCTGCTCTTAAGCTTCAACAACTTCCATGAAGTACCCCTATTACAGGACAACCTATCCCACAAGAAACTACACCTGACAACATACAGGTTCACGCTCTCATGCACTCACGCTGTCCAAATGCCATTCAGGCTTCACATGACAACAGATTCTGAATCAATAACTAATTATAACTACTTAACCAATTCAATGAAGGCAAGACCAAATTGCTTCGTTTACTTATGCTCGTGAAAGCATCATCTCTTAACTTAAAAGTACCTCTGTTATTCATTCCGGCAATTAAGATCATTCACAACTTAAGCTTTTTTTTAAAAAAAAATTCCAACGGGCGGAAATGCAGCCGCCCGAAACAGAAATGGATCTACCAATCCATCTGCCACACTTCCTTTTGTAAATATCACCTCCCGAAGTGTTCCTTTCCTGGTATGTTCATAATGCTGCTTTTCAATACTGCCAGCCGCCTGCTATAAAAATTGTACTCCCTTTGCCTCCTACCGCATCTCTCAGTTCTTAAGTAGGCTCCAAGCCCCTCAGGAACTACTGACAACATGCCCTCAAAGTTCCTCATCACCTCATATGAGTGATAGCTCCTCAGGCACCTCCTTAGCGCTGCTGCAAATGGGCCCTTGCCCCTCCAGGCACTACACATGTTGTCTTGGGCAATATTCTTTCATCTCTGCACATGGGCTCTAAGCCCCTAAGGTGCAGCCACGGGCTACAAGTCTCTTAGGTGCAGGTATGGGCTCCAAGCCCCCTCAAATGCTGGAATGGCCCCCCAGGACCCTCCTCTGCTCCAGGCGCTTTTCACATTCGCCACCAATCTTCTATTTAACATATAGGCGCAGCTTAGGTTCCCAACCTCTTCTATTGCTTCTGCCCCAACTCCAGGCCTCAAGCTGTACAACATAACTCCTCATTGTTTCTTTTCCCGGCGCAGCTTAGGCTCCAAGCCTCTCCTGTTGCTACTGCCTTGGGCTTATAGTCCTCAGTTGCACAGCATGCCTCCTCATTGCTTAATTTCCAGGCGCAGCTTAGGCTCCAAGCCTCTCCTGTTGCTAATGCCTTGGCTATATCCCTCAGCTGCCCAGCATGGCTTCCTCATAATTTCCAGGCGTAACTAGACCCCAGGCCTCTTCAAATTGCTACTGCCATGGGCACCAAGCCCTCCATGCTGCAGCTAGTGGTCCCAGACCCCTTAAGCCATCAGTCTCTGGGCCCTCAGCCCCTCCTCAGTCTCTTGCTTTCCTCTTTGCCTGACCTGTCCTGCTAGTGACAGGCCAGCTGGCCCCTGGCTCTGGCGCATCCCCTTACTTTCTGCGCCTGAGCTCCATGCGCTGGGCCCTTCTGCGCCTACAGTTTTAAGTGCTCGCCCTACCTGGGAGGTCTTCTTCTTGGGTTGGGGGGAGGTGTATGTGCCATCTTCAATGCTGTCCCCCCCAGCACAGCCAGCATCCTCGTCGCCAATGTAGAGCTCCTTGTTCCCCACAGATGACCATGACCTCAGGTGAAGTTCCAGTAACTTTTTTATTTAGTTCCAGACATTATGATGGTCATATAATGTCAGGTACATCTGGGTTCAGGGCAACATACGCCTGCATCCTCCCAGGTAGGCTTACATCTCCCAACTGACTCACATAGAACCCCAGTCACACATAAACATTCTAACCCTTAACACTCCATTGTCAATCAATACACTGACCAAAGGTTCCATTAGGATGCAGGATAATACCAAATCCCTACATAGCCCTATGTGGCTACGTCAGAACACTCATTATGTTGGCTTTGCCCAAAATACCATGCCATTCCACTGTAAGAAAACATCCATAGTGTAAGAGGATTCAATTCAACACTACAGCTAAGTCAACGCCTAGTCTATAATACTGAATGAAAACCCTTATTGATATATCTTTAGGTCCAGTTCATGCGTTCTGGATGACTACCCCTATATAACACCCCTCTCTTGGAATCCCCCTGACCCCACTGAGCCAAGAAGTAGTTCTGTTTTGCAAGTTAAAAAGGTTTATTTGAAACTTTAAACAATATGGATATCACACTTTATAATAAATTAATAATTGAATAGCACACTTAATCTGATATGATAAAGATCAACAACGGAGAATCTGGCACTAGCACACTTCTTTATAATCACGAAGGAGTTGAGATGACATGGATAAGGTAGCACACTGGTAAATAGGTACAGAAGTATAATGTGGTATAGAATGCTTTATAGGGTTCAAGGAAATGCAAGGTTGAATGAATGAAATGCAGTATAGGAAATACTCAATATGATTTCAACAAACAATGTAATCACTTTTCTCTGGCAATCCCCTCCCCCCCCTTGATGCAAGGCAAGGAAATGGAAGGAAACACACAGTTCTCAGAAATGCAATCAAATGTGATTCAGTTCACCCCGGCAAGCTTAAAGAAAACAGATAGGAGTTTTGAAAACACAGGCCCAAATGCTTTTATATGTGCTAGCAATGGATGAGAAGTATGCTGGAAATGCTTTTTAATTCCCTTTCAGAGGTTCAGGGTGAGTGGTATCTAGTTAATATTAGTCCAGGCTCACACTAGCAATGATGCAGGGATAGTTAGCAGGTTAAACGAATTTCTGGCAAATGGAAGGCAAGCAGCAGCAGTTTTTACATGTGAAGAAATTTGCAAATCGCGGCAAAATTCGCGGATGCGCCGAGCGCTATTACAGAGGAACCGCAAGGACTATCGCTATCGTTTTGGGGTCCTAGGAAAGCCTAGGATCTCATCTTCCAAATGAAAGTTACTGCAAGTCTCTAGCACAAACGGTTGCGGAGATATGAGCGATTAAATGAAGGTCGTTTTTCAGATTTGAAATTTTAAAGTTCAAAAAGACAAATGCAGCTTGCAATTAGGAAATGACAAGTGACAGCTTTACAAATGACAGGTGACAGTTAGGAGACAGTTCTGCTTAGATTAAATAGATTGAATTATATATTTTAACTAGGAGATTGGTTCTGCACAGTTTTCTAGGTACTCACACTATATTCTTGAGTGAAATGGGCCTCATCACGGATCTGGTCAGGGTTTTAAATTCGCCTCTGGTCTCTGCACTTCACAGTGATCTGGGTCAGCTCTCTCTGGTTCTCTGGTCTGGGTCTCTAGTTCTGGATAGATTGAAGTCTCTAGTTTGGCTCTCTGGAGGTTTGATGGAGGTAAAGCATGGATTTTTCCGGCAGAGCGTCCCGCTGCAGATGGAATTTGAAGGTCCCTATCTGTCCTGTCTGTCTGCTTTTATGTGTTTAGAATGTGGGTGTGTTCTAGCATCACTGACCCTACCTCTCTCTCAGCTTCTAATTGGTCAAACTTCCATTTATCATTTGATTGGGGAATGAACTGTGAGTCAGAGTGATGTCATTTTACAGCCTGCAGAAAGTCCACTCCTCCTGTCAACTTACACACAAATCTAGATTTGAAACAAATACATATTTGCAGAGGTACATATTGTTTTAAAATCATATGCACCCATCATGCATTACAGGAGGTATACCCTGTTCAAACTCTGCTCTTCCTGGGAGCTTGCATTCAGAAATGGCACATATTTCACTTTTTAACTGATTTTGCAATTTCTGACATTGACCCAACTTTACATACATGTGCGCAGGGAGTACGGACATTAACTGATGAAGTTTCAGATTTTTAACATGCATACATTTAGAGTTATCCCCACTTTTCCGCTGACACCCCCCTGAACATACCACCGGTTCTAAAAACCTCTTAAACTGTGGGCAGAAAAATCACAAGAATTATGGTATCATTTATAAAATTTTCACATGTCCGCTCTATGAGTTATTCATCTTTTTAAAGTTATGTTCTGGCTCCAAAGGGGTGTGGTTTACCCTCAGCACAATGTTGAATTTCTGGTTTTTCCAGTTCTGCCAAGCCAGCTTGCTCTCACAGGCAGTGCCCCTCCCCTTTCCTCAAGGGGAAGCCACTTTTTACGACCATTTACGACTCCTGCCAATAAAACCTTTGCCTGAGCCAGGACAGGGCTTTGTTCACTTTCCTGCAGAGCACAGGTAATTCAATTATCAGATAGATGGCATATCCTTAGTGTGAGCAGCAAAAGGGCAGCTAGGCCTGGGAACACAGCTGTGACTCAAGTTTCACTCCTGATGGGGGTAGTTGCCAGGCAGAATTCAGTTCCTTAAGCCAGGTTTCAGATAAAATGTCACTTTTTGTTCCCCAGTTCCTGCATTCAAATAAAACTAAACATTTTTACATATGCAGCTAGAATGCTGATTCTAAGTGCAAAACTATGACATTTCAACAGTTACAAAGGCATGTGACACCAAACATAGGTCACTCATTTAATCTAAACATTTTCGATTTTAGTGTCTTTAAATCCAGTGCAACTTAAACTGCTGACTCCATAGCTCAGCCAGTTTTGTTATAAGCATTGTTCTGGGCTCTTCATTTCCCAGATTTTGTAGGTACACAAAACTCCATTCTACCAAATGTCTGCTGGTGTTCAGTGAATATTTTGCACATATTGCAATGTTTGAAATAGGCACTTTGGCTTGCCTTCAGAGAAACACAGGGTGGTTTTAAACTGCCGGCTTTTGGATAGTGGTGAGTACTGGTACTGCACCCATTTTTGGGATTTAAGAAAATGAATTCCCAACAGTTATGGGTTTGCTTTTGGCAATCAGCATTGCCATTCCCAATGGTTTCAGACTACTGTGCGGGTAGTCCAATGGTGATTTTAAAGCGCTTTGAAGCTAACCGGCGCTACTGTTTTTCCTTTGGCAACCCATTTCCCTCATGGCAACCCGGCCTTTCATTCTCGCACTGGTGGGTGGCAAGTGAGGCAACCATTTTGGTGGGCGCACAAACTGCGCAGCTTTCCTGGATTTCGGCGCACATGTGGGTTTTCCGCCATCTTGAATTTTCTAAGCCCACAGCACCAAATGTTGCAGCATGATAGCTTAAACGTGGGTCAGGACACCCAACAAGCCCCCCCACGCGACTACACTTTGAATTTGAGTCGATGGGGAGTCGGGTGCACAAGGGTTTTGACCCACGCACCGGTCTGTCCGCATAATCTTCTTCCTCTTCTGTAGATGGCACAGTTCAGCATCTTCTTCTCCATCCGGTACTGATCGATCGGTTCTCCTCGCCAGTCCTGATGGGAGTATTGGGCGGTCCACTGGGCCCATTGGATCTTCGTTCCCGGTCTCCGGATCGTCCTCCTTGGCCAGTCTCAAGGTCTTCTTTCTCCTAGGACGACAAAGGAAGAGCGGCAATACCTACTCATAGACGTTTTTCCACCACTGTTGAGATAGTGGGGCAGCATATGCATTTCATCATGACGAAACATTACATTCTTATTTTGATAAAAAAAACAGTATAACTAAGAGACAGTTTCATGCAAATCACAATATTTAGAGACTAGATGTGGTATGTTTTATGATTGGAACAGAATTAGTCTGAGATAGTACCCGCTAGGATTCCAGAGGATTCCTCCAGTTGTTGCAGAGCGTGCCTGGGATGGCAACATTTCAACTGGTTTATGTGGACCCACTTGTCTTCCCCCTCTGCCGAACCTTTGGGGATGTGGATTTTGTAGGCCACAGGGGAGATTTTGTCTATGATCTCGAATGGTCCCTTCCATGTAGGCAAAAATTTGCGCTGCTTGGCCTGGTTCCTTTGGAAGTTGTATAGATAGACCCGGTCCCCCACCTGATATTCCTTCCTGGAAGTTTTCAGGTCATAGTGGGTCTTCATGCTATCAGCTGATCTTTCTAGATTCCGCTGAGCATAAGCAAAAGCATGTTGGAGGTGTTTCTCTACATACTCATGAGTAGTGGAGGCATTTATCAGTGTCTGCTCTTGGGTCCTGTAGAGTAAATGCTGAGGAAGCACCATCTTGCGCCCAGTCATCAATTCAAATGGTGACATTTTGGTTGCAGATGAAGGGGTAGATCTGATAGCCATTAGGACCAGAGGTAATCGGATATCCCAACTTGGCCCAGAATCTGCCACAAACTTCTTTAATATGCTCACAATGGTTCGGTTATATCTCTCTACTGCCCCAGAAGAAGCTGGTCTGTAAGCAATATGCAGCTTTCTCTTGACCCCCAGTATCGCCCACATCTTTGTCATTACTTCACTGGTGAAGTGGCTACCTCTGTCTGACTCAATCCTTTGAGGTAGACCAAAACGGGAAAAGATGTGGTTAATCATCAAGGCAGCTGCCGTTTCTGCCTTGCAGTTTGGGGCTGGGAGACATTCCACCCACTTGGTAAACAAGCATGTCACAGTCAACATGTACTTATTCCCCCTAGCCGAGCGAATCACAGGGCCTACAAAGTCGATTTGTAAATCTGACCATGGCAGTGTCATTCCCCTCTTTTGTAAAGGTGCCCGGTGTGTGAGGGATGTCGGCTGAAATTGTGCACACACAAGACAACCCTTCAAATATTGGTTGAGGTCCTGGCCCATGTGTGGCCAGTATGCAACCTCTCTTAAGATTTCCAATGTTGTGTGAAACCCCCTATGACCGGCGGTGGCCGCATCATGGGCGTGACTTAACATCAGGCTTCGGAATGCGGTAGGAACCACCCACTGATCGTGGCCAGCTTTGGATTTCCTTACCAGCAAACCGTCTTGAATCCGGAACATTTTTGGACATTTAGGTCCTCTTTCCCAATGTAATCAGTATCCCTCAGGGGAAAGTTCTCAGGGTCCTCAAGGTGCTGGTAAAATTTACCAATAATTGGATCCCCCTTCTGAGCGGTAATCAAATCAGCATCAGGGGTCTCCTTACTCCATTGTGCAATTGAAAGGTCGTTGTGAGCATTTGCCTGGGACCTAGTGATGGCAGTGACCTGGATTTCCCCCAACAGGGACTCAATCTCAATTAGATCCCCTTGGATGGCCCCGGTTTTGGCCAGCTGATCAGCTAAGTCATTTCCAGTTTTGTCTGGTCCCTCTACTTTGGAATGACCTTGATCTTTTTCCAATAGATGGTCATCTCATTCGAGGTGACCAGATCATCAATGTTTTGGATCAACTTCCCATGTTTCAAGGGTTTGTTGTTAGCACATAACATGCCTCTGGTTTTCCAATTAACCAGGTGCTCCACGAACCCGTTCCGTACATAATCCGAATCTGTGATTATGACCAGTTCGCGGAGTTGATGCTGGACAGCAGTGAGGATGGCCTGATGCACAGCCATCAATTCTGCCACCTGACTACTTCGGGGACCAATTTTGTATCCAGCGGAGGGTTCTGGGGACTCATTCACCCATGCATTCCCTACGCCAGCCACCAGTTCTTTCTCCCCGTTGTTGTCAACATGGTAAGAGCATCCATCCACATACACAGTGGGCATTCCCTCACACTTGTCTTCTTCAAAGACTTTGTGGGGGGAATTAAGGTATGCCTCCATGTTGTCCTTTATTTTTAGACTTTCGTCCTCGAGACAGTTTTCTCTGGCACAATCATGCAAGTCAGCCAGACCTTGCGCGAGGGGACTCTTCTTGTTTTGGCCATATCTGACCTCCACAGGAAAGCCTTGCATTGACAGAATCCAGGAAGTAATTCGGGAATTACTCACATTTCCGGCCCGGATTCTGTCACTTTGGAGATATTGCAGAGGCTGGTGTGGAGTCTCCACTATGATGTGTTCCCCCTGCATAAACGGGCGGTAATTCTTCAATGCCCACACCGTTGCCAGGAGTGCCTTCTCACAATCGTTGAATTTCTCCTCCACAGAGGATAAAGTTTTTCTCGCATAGGAGATTACTTTATTGACCTTGTCATGCTTTTGATATAATACTGCCGTCAAGCACGTATTAGAGAACCCTGTCTCCAGGAAGAACTCCTTGTTTCTGACCGGGTAAGCTAGGCAAGGCGCTTGTGAGAGGCTTCTTTTGAGTTGTTTTACTGCCTCGGCTTGTTCTGGACCCCATTCCCACTTGACCCCCCCCTTCAGGAGATGAATCAGGGGTCTGGTGATCTCTGCGTAGCCCTCAATGAACTTTCTGCTGTAATTAGTCAGTCCAAGGAGGCTCCTTAGTTCCCGCAGCGTTGTGGGGTCTTTCAGTTTCTGAAGTGCTTCCACTTTCTTTTCCTGGGGACAAAGACCCTGAGGAGTAATCTCATGCCCCAAGAAGTTAACACGGGTTTTACACCACTGTGCTTTCTGAAAGGAAAGTTTTGCTTCGGCGGCCCTCAACTGTGTCAGAACATAACGGATCTCCGCTATGTGTTCCTCAACAGTTGAGCTTTTGATGAGGACATCATCTACATAAGCCAGGTTACCCCTTGCACCCAAGTCGGGCATGGCCTTGTGTAGAAAAATGTTGAATTCATTGCCGGAGTTGAGGTATCCGAAGGGAGTCCGGGTCCATGTGTACTGCTGGCCCCCAAAGGTAAAAGCCAGTTTGTATTGGTCCTCCCTGCTGACAGGCACAGTCCAGTATCCATTGGTCAGGTCTATTGCAGTGAATACCTGTGACCCCTGGATCTGGGCCAGCCCTTGGTCAATGTAGGGCCGAGGCCATCGGGAAGTATGGACCCGTTTGTTGAGCTCCCTAAGGTCGGCGCAGAGTCTCCACTGGCCGTTTGGCTTTAATATCCCCAGCACCGGATTATTGAAGGTGCTGTGGACTGGACGGATTATTCCCCGGGACTCAAGGTTCTTAATTATTTCAGTAAGGGACTCCATGGATGCGAGAGGCAAACGATATTGCTTCACAAACACTGGAGTCATGCCAGGGTCCGTGGGGATTGTTGTTGTGTGGATGTCGGTGCGACCACAGTCATATGAGTCTACCGCAAAGAGATCTTGGAAATCCAAGAAAACTTGTTTCAACTTTTGCTTTTGTTCCAGAGTCACACAGGCATCAGCTAGATTGACTCTCTCTTCCACCATCTGCCTGAAGCCTGGAAAGACTTCTGGTTTGGCTATCTCCGCGGCCTCCTCCAGCTGGGTGGAGAAGTCCCTGGTCAGAGTGCTGATTTGGACCGGAGGCTTCAGGTGGGCAAGGCAGCCCTCATGTACCTGGAAAATCACCTCATCCCTCCTGAAGTCACACGTCACATCTTCCTTACCATAGGGGCAGGAAGTGTACACCAGGAAGTTCCCCCCATGCCGGGTGAAAATCCTGTCTGGTGTTGTATTGTCCTCTCTGTCACTGTCAAAACAGTCCTTGGGGATTGGTCCTAACAGTTCATTTACAAGATCAATGGAGAAATGTTGGTCATCAACCGCCATTCCAATAATGGTGCCTGCGGCTAGAGTAATACTCTTTAAGTCGCTGTTGTCCACCTCTATTGGAATGGTGTCATGTTCTATGTTGACTAATGGAGTTGGGTTTACCCCCAACCCTTGCTGTTGGAGAGAAGCATTTAGATGTATGTAAGCATCAGGGTTTTTCAACTCTTGTCCCCTTTTAACTTTCACTTCCAGGGAGAATTGTCGGGTCCTTTCTGGGATGGTGACTTCCTCTTTAACCTGAATTTCAACTGCATAAGGTAGCAATTGAGCTGACCTAAATGCTTTTTCTGGATCATCAAAGCCCATGGGATTATCCGCTAATCGGGACCAGGCTTTGAAGTTTATTAGGTCCAAACTAATGGCAAAGCGATTGAGAATGTCACTGCCTAAGTAAAAGGCGGCAGGGACGTCTCGCACGACCCAACAATTGTGGACTATGCTCTTGTTGCCAATGGAGATTTTGAGCATACACCTGCTTGGCAGGAGATGTTTGGAATTAGGTGCTTCCAGGTCCATTTCCCATTTGTCTATCAGTTTGAAGGTGGGAATGACTGGATCTTTTGGGAGTTGGCGAAACATGGCTTCGCTGATGAAGCTCTTACCGTTGTTCACACACACTCGAGCGAGAACAGAGTCCTTCCCATCATTTAACTGAACAGGGATGAACAACTGCTCTCCGATTTGCTGAATATCAGCCAGGCTCTGAGCTGATTTCACATCTTTCTGGACTATAGGAGTGGGAGTTTCTGATTGTGGATTAGTATAGAATTTCAGAGTGTTTCCTTCCAGCGTGGAATACCACTTTAGACTGGAAGGAAGGTTGATTTTCAGAAATAGAGAGGACCCCCCATCACCAGTCTGTTGTCCTACTGCTATTACTGTCACGTCTGGAATCTGGTTGTTCTGGAAGTGAAATTCTACTTGGTCAGATTTTTGTTCAACCATGTGGCAGGTGCCGTTTAAACTAACATGGTTGACACTCTGTCTTAATTTTATTGGTCGGCTAGTCTGGGTCCAGAGGACCTTGTTTACGCAATCAATTAGGGGTGACAACCGTCTCAGGAGGTCATTCCCTAGTAAACAAGGGGTGCCCTCTGGGGTCACGACTATGACCGGGTGCTTCAACTTATGTCGCCCAATTTTTATGTCCAAGTCTGCCGTCCCCTCGACGGGAATTTCCTTCCCGTCAAAGTTCTGCAGTTGTCCAGGAAGAGAGGTGAGAGGAATTTGGTAATTCTCTCCCCTACCTGCATTCAGTTCATCAAAGGCCCTTCTGGACAGAAGGGTAGCTTGAGATCCAGTGTCCACCAGTGCCGAGATTGTACCCTGCCCCTGTACTTGTACCGGGGCATAATATCTTCCCTCCTTCTCCTCAAGGGGGCACAGATAATGTACATTTTTGGACAACTGGTGGGCTAATTTTCTGGTTTTGGACATCGCTAGCGAAGAGATTTGGGCAGAATTCTGTGGAGAGTCTTGGGAATCTGAAAGAAAAAGTTGGCAACTGGAGATCAGAGCCATTGTGGGTTCCCCTGGTTCCGGTTCTGGGCCGCCCCCCCCTTTTTGGAGGCTGTCCCCAGTATGGGTTTGAACCCGGGGATTTTCTTGCTGTTGGTTCTGGGATGAGATGGTGGGCGGCGGTAGCTCAGTCTCCACATCTCCCCAGTCTGGATTTTCATCCCTAAGGACCCATTTTTCTTTGGGAGGAGTTCCCCCCTCTCTGAAGGAGAAGATCCTTTTCTCAGGATCCTCTGAGGATCCCTCTCCCTCAAATTGGAAGATCTGTACCTCCTCCTCAAACTGAGTCTGTTTGGGTCTTTTGTTTCTCCTACCCCCCCTCTGCTCCTTAGGAGGCAGACTTTCAGGGGCAAGAGATTTTGTTTCCGGTTCCTGGGTTTCCAGGGGCTGTTTACAAGTGAGGAAGGAAGCTTCCTCCAAGGCTTTACACCCCCCTTCCCCTTGTGCCTCCTCCCTGGGAACCGGTGAGTTATCGGGGTGCTGCCCCCGTCATTGTTCTGGAGCACCAGGTCCAGAGTTGGGTGCGTTCTGCGCCGGCATGCTGATCTGAGGGTTCTGCTGTGCCCTCAGTATATGACCCATATCCCGCGCCATGTTTTGAACCTGGCGCTCTAACTGGGAAACCCGCTCAGGCTGATACGGGGCCCTGTTTTCTCCCCTGGGCTGATCCCGGGAAGGGTAGCTATCTCTCCTCTGGTAATACCCCGGGTTGGGAAGATTTGGGTACCCCTCCACCTTTGGCCTCCCCTCTCCCGGATTCAGTGGTCTGGGCTCAGGGAATTGGGGAAAGAAGCATGGATGGTTTTGGGGCTGGAAGTCGGGTGGATATCTGGGGAAAAAGTTCTGCCCAGGGTTTGGTAAATTTCTGCCCTCCTGTGGGAAGTTTGGAGGGAAGTTCCCTGGGTTGGGTGCTTGTCTGGATCCCCCCCCTTGGGCTGGAGGAGTCCACACATAACCCAGGATGGGTCGATTTCCCTTGTAACGGGGACTTACATAATCAGGAGAGCGAGGGACCCCATTTGTGGGGCTGCCTCCTTGGCTCCCTGTCTGTGACTGACCCGAGGACCTCCTGGGCCTAGCATTATTAGGTGCAGGCAGGTTTTTAGGCCCCCCCATCTCCAAATCCAAAACGGGGGTGACCTTTACCTCTGCCACCTTGGCAGCAGCAGGGGTGCTGTTGGCTTTGGGGTTTTTCTGGGCATTACTTTTGCTATCTATCGGTTTCTGCACCTCATAGATCCGGGTAGCCTGTTCAATGACCCAATCTAAGGATATTTTCTCGTGAAAATCCCTCACGAGCTGGGTCATGATGTATTTGGGCAAGGCATGGAAAAACGTATTTATGAACTCTCTACTATCTGTGCGCACCCTTCTTGTGGTCTGTGCAAAAGCACGCTTTAACTCCTGCGCAAATTCTTGTGGGGCCTGATCCTCCCCACATTGCAAATTGTAGGCTGCCTTGCGAGCCTCTTGAGGATTTCTGTGAACAGAAAAATGTTTCAGGATGGCCGCCTTATATGTGGACCATCTTAAATGATTTTGATCCTCCAGCCCCGCAAAGAAACTGGAGTATTCCGGGGAGAATGTCCACTTTACATATTGAATACAGCTTTGGCTGTCCTTCAAATGGAAAGTCTCCATCATTTGTTCAAACAACTCTAAGTGCTCCCAAACAGAATACTTAGCGTTCTTATGGTAAGGCGTGATGACGCTCCTGATCGCCTTAATCTGCTTTAAGGGGTCCTTAAGCAAGGCCCTTTTTGCCTTATTGGCCTTTTTGGTTCGGGTAACCCTTGTCCATTCATCCTCGGACTCAGAGGCACTGCTCCCAGAGGTTCCCGTCTGATCTTCCAGGTTTTCCCGGATTCTGCGAGCCTGGGAATGGCTGGCAGAATGTGGGGACCTGGTCTCCTGTGTCCTGCGCAGTTCAGAGGAGTCTTCAGATTCCTCCTTGCTGCCAGGATTTGATGGGTACCCCCTCCACTGACCTAACTGGGCAGAGGTTTTCAGGATGCCCTTAATGGGCCTACTCTCCTGGGGTTCCCCACTGAACTGTACTGTACTTGGGTGCCCATACCCGGATGCCCACCCCTCCATTCCTGAGTGGTACTGGCCTAGGAGCCCCATACTTTTAGCTGGATAGTAATCTGCCATCCCTGTGGCCCTGTGCTCATGTGCACCAGGGGACATGGGGGTGGCAGAGTCCAGGGACTGAGAGGTATGAGGGCCTCGGGTACTAGGGCTCCTGAGGTTATGCTCCGGAGTTTCCATTTCCCAGCGAACCTCATCTCTATCCGCCCCTGCTCCCTGTTGCAATGCAAGAGCCTGCATTTGGGCCTTCAGTTCCTCTGTTAAGGCCTTACTCGACTCTATCAGTTTCTCCTGCATCGCTACCTGTTGCTGGAGCCTATCATTGTGTTGACAGAGGGCCTCATTCTCCCTCTGTGCTTCCTGGTTGGTCCTGGAGAACTGGGCCAGTCTTTGCTGCAGGAGGTTTACCTCCTGGGCAATGTCCCTATTGGCCTGCTCCTTTCTTGCTAGAGCATCTTCCACCCTTCTGGTGTGCTCTACCAAGTTCTGGTTTTCTTTTTGGAGATCACCCAGCCCCTGGAGGGCCAGGTGATTTTCTTCAATTTCCTTTTTTAAGTGGCAGACTTCCTGGCCTATGGCGTCTCTTTCCTGACTAAGAGCCTGCATTTGTGCCGCCAGGTCGTCCCTTTGCCGTTGAAGGGCACCAGCTTTTTGGCGCTCCTCATCAAACTCTGCCTGGGTATCCAGGTCTTTCAGAATCAGTTTATTGCTCTCCTCTTTCTCTCTGTCTAGTTGGATTTGCAGGGTGGCTACCTGCTCTGTGCATGCCCTGTTGAAATTGATCTGTTGCTCCAGCTTTTTCTGGTTCTGCAGTAAGGAGTCCAAACTGTCTTGGTGCTCCTTCTGCAGGGCCAGAAATCGGGTATCCTGGTCTGTCTTTTCCTGTTGTAGGATGCCCATATCCTCTTTTATTTTAATGATATATTGCCTACTATCATTTTCTGCCTCCTGGCTCCTCTGCAGCCTCTGCTCAGAAGAGTCCAGATCAGATTGGGCCTTCTGTAATGCCATCTGTTGCCTATTTGCCAGATTTTGGCTTTCAGCACATCTATCCTGCATGTCTCCCATATATAGGTACAGGTATGCTGCTATCCTGGCAATCTTATTGTGTTCCTCTTTGGCTTTAGGAGCCATATATAGTTCACTCAGGGCCACATGTAAGGGACCCTGATCTCTATATATATCTGACCCTGTTTCAGTGACCTGTTGTGTGATGGCCTGCAACCACACATCCTGGCCCTGTTCGGTCCATTCACCTCTCACAAATAGCTTATGCAAGAGGTGCTCTCTGGCTATTTTCATGTCTACTAAGGTCGTCATTCTAGAGATTGGTCTCTGTCCTGACTTACAGAAGTTTGTATTTTATTTTTGCAGAACAGAACTTTTCTTGGAGTGTCCCTTTTGAGGAATGCTTCACAGCGTAATGCAGCGTGGTGATCCGACTGGATGTATGTATCCCGTCAGTTCGCACACTGTATTAAGCTGCACAAATGGTAAATCTAACCCAACGTCTCGGCTCGAGCCCCCAATTTGTAAGAGGATTCAATTCAACACTACAGCTAAGTCAACGCCTAGTCTATAATACTGAATGAAAACCCTTATTGATATATCTTTAGGTCCAGTTCATGCGTTCTGGATGACTACCCCTATATAACACCCCTCTCTTGGAATCCCCCTGACCCCACTGAGCCAAGAAGTAGTTCTGTTTTGCAAGTTAAAAAGGTTTATTTGAAACTTTAAACAATATGGATATCACACTTTATAATAAATTAATAATTGAATAGCACACTTAATCTGATATGATAAAGATCAACAACGGAGAATCTGGCACTAGCACACTTCTTTATAATCACGAAGGAGTTGAGATGAAATGGATAAGGTAGCACACTGGTAAATAGGTACAGAAGTATAATGTGGTATAGAATGCTTTATAGGGTTCAAGGAAATGCAAGGTTGAATGAATGAAATGCAGTATAGGAAATACTCAATATGATTTCAACAAACAATGTAATCACTTTTCTCTGGCAATCCCCTCCCCCCCCTTGATGCAAGGCAAGGAAATGGAAGGAAACACACAGTTCTCAGAAATGCAATCAAATGTGATTCAGTTCACCCCGGCAAGCTTAAAGAAAACAGATAGGAGTTTTGAAAACACAGGCCCAAATGCTTTTATATGTGCTAGCAATGGATGAGAAGTATGCTGGAAATGCTTTTTAATTCCCTTTCAGAGGTTCAGGGTGAGTGGTATCTAGTTAATATTAGTCCAGGCTCACACTAGCAATGATGCAGGGATAGTTAGCAGGTTAAACGAATTTCTGGCAAATGGAAGGCAAGCAGCAGCAGTTTTTACATGTGAAGAAATTTGCAAATCGCGGCAAAATTCGCGGATGCGCCGAGCGCTATTACAGAGGAACCGCAAGGACTATCGCTATCGTTTTGGGGTCCTAGGAAAGCCTAGGATCTCATCTTCCAAATGAAAGTTACTGCAAGTCTCTAGCACAAACGGTTGCGGAGATATGAGCGATTAAATGAAGGTCGTTTTTCAGATTTGAAATTTTAAAGTTCAAAAAGACAAATGCAGCTTGCAATTAGGAAATGACAAGTGACAGCTTTACAAATGACAGGTGACAGTAAGGAGACAGTTCTGCTTAGATTAAATAGATTGAATTATATATTTTAACTAGGAGATTGGTTCTGCACAGTTTTCTAGGTACTCACACTATATTCTTGAGTGAAATGGGCCTCATCACGGATCTGGTCAGGGTTTTAAATTCGCCTCTGGTCTCTGCACTTCACAGTGATCTGGGTCAGCTCTCTCTGGTTCTCTGGTCTGGGTCTCTAGTTCTGGATAGATTGAAGTCTCTAGTTTGGCTCTCTGGAGGTTTGATGGAGGTAAAGCATGGATTTTTCCGGCAGAGCGTCCCGCTGCAGATGGAATTTGAAGGTCCCTATCTGTCCTGTCTGTCTGCTTTTATGTGTTTAGAATGTGGGTGTGTTCTAGCATCACTGACCCTACCTCTCTCTCAGCTTCTAATTGGTCAAACTTCCATTTATCATTTGATTGGGGAATGAACTGTGAGTCAGAGTGATGTCATTTTACAGCCTGCAGAAAGTCCACTCCTCCTGTCAACTTACACACAAATCTAGATTTGAAACAAATACATATTTGCAGAGGTACATATTGTTTTAAAATCATATGCACCCATCATGCATTACAGGAGGTATACCCTGTTCAAACTCTGCTCTTCCTGGGAGCTTGCATTCAGAAATGGCACATATTTCACTTTTTAACTGATTTTGCAATTTCTGACATTGACCCAACTTTACATACATGTGCGCAGGGAGTACGGACATTAACTGATGAAGTTTCAGATTTTTAACATGCATACATTTAGAGTTATCCCCACTTTTCCGCTGACACCCCCCTGAACATACCACCGGTTCTAAAAACCTCTTAAACTGTGGGCAGAAAAATCACAAGAATTATGGTATCATTTATAAAATTTTCACATGTCCGCTCTATGAGTTATTCATCTTTTTAAAGTTATGTTCTGGCTCCAAAGGGGTGTGGTTTACCCTCAGCAAAATGTTGAATTTCTGGTTTTTCCAGTTCTGCCAAGCCAGCTTGCTCTCACAGGCAGTGCCCCTCCCCTTTCCTCAAGGGGAAGCCACTTTTTACGACCATTTACGACTCCTGCCAATAAAACCTTTGCCTGAGCCAGGACAGGGCTTTGTTCACTTTCCTGCAGAGCACAGGTAATTCAATTACCAGATAGATGGCATATCCTTAGTGTGAGCAGCAAAAGGGCAGCTAGGCCTGGGAACACAGCTGTGACTCAAGTTTCACTCCTGATGGGGGTAGTTGCCAGGCAGAATTCAGTTCCTTAAGCCAGGTTTCAGATAAAATGTCACTTTTTGTTCCCCAGTTCCTGCATTCAAATAAAACTAAACATTTTTACATATGCAGCTAGAATGCTGATTCTAAGTGCAAAACTATGACATTTCAACAGTTACAAAGGCATGTGACACCAAACATAGGTCACTCATTTAATCTAAACATTTTCGATTTTAGTGTCTTTAAATCCAGTGCAACTTAAACTGCTGACTCCATAGCTCAGCCAGTTTTGTTATAAGCATTGTTCTGGGCTCTTCATTTCCCAGATTTTGTAGGTACACAAAACTCCATTCTACCAAATGTCTGCTGGTGTTCAGTGAATATTTTGCACATATTGCAATGTTTGAAATAGGCACTTTGGCTTGCCTTCAGAGAAACACAGGGTGGTTTTAAACTGCCGGCTTTTGGATAGTGGTGAGTACTGGTACTGCACCCATTTTTGGGATTTAAGAAAATGAATTCCCAACAGTTATGGGTTTGCTTTTGGCAATCAGCATTGCCATTCCCAATGGTTTCAGACTACTGTGCGGGTAGTCCAATGGTGATTTTAAAGCGCTTTGAAGCTAACCGGCGCTACTGTTTTTCCTTTGGCAACCCATTTCCCTCATGGCAACCCGGCCTTTCATTCTCGCACTGGTGGGTGGCAAGTGAGGCAACCATTTTGGTGGGCGCACAAACTGCGCAGCTTTCCTGGATTTCGGCGCACATGTGGGTTTTCCGCCATCTTGAATTTTCTAAGCCCACAGCACCAAATGTTGCAGCATGATAGCTTAAACGTGGGTCAGGACACCCAACAATAGTATCTGCACTTTTATAGACCAGTATTCTACATAAGAACATTAACCATGTTGGCTTTGTCGATAATGCCACTGAATCATGCCATTCCACTGTAAGAAAACATCCATTCTGGCTGCTCCAATGCCCCCCAGCCTCGCTCAGTAGCCTGCGTATGGGCATCCACACATATATTCATACCCATTCACACATGAAGTCACTCACCACAACATCATTTCATTCACATGCATACCCACAATCATTCATACGGCACTCTTATTCACACACTTACACATTCACACTGTTACACAAAATTCACACGTCACTGTCATCCATACACGCCCTTATACAGCCATAAAGCCTCACATACATACATGCATGTATGCATACACACATGTTTAAATGCATAGATTCGTACATATATAACCTTGCGTGCACACACATATGGACAAAAATTTATTTTTTCCTACCTGCTCCTTCAGCCCTAGACACGATGCTGCCTTCAAGATGCTAAGCAGGCCCTCAGCTCTTGCGCGTTATGCAAACAGGAAGAAGATGGAAGCCCTTCTTGTGTCCTTATTTGCGCAGTGGAGCCATCCTCGGAGGCTCCTCCATAATAAAATGTAGGGTCACCACCCCATCACCCAATAGGGGCGAGGCGCTCCTGAAAATCACTACTTCAGAGTAAAGCACAGTATGTGATAGACCTAAAGAAGTAGCAGGCTCTGTGATTAGCTCTGAGCTGCTCCCCAAGGTTCCTCTGGTTGGAATGGGGCCAGCAGGCATACATCTACTGTCTTATAGTTGTGTGTAGAATAAAGGTGGCAGCAGATTGAAAGGATGGGTAAGGAGAGGGCATGATTTGGAGCGTCTGAAGAGCACTATTAGAATATTAGGGATATACTGAATCAGTAGAGTTCAAGTTCTGTTGTTATCCATTTTCACGAGGAGTTGTTACTGGGTTCTGGGTCCCATTTTATAATTGCGGGTTGGTATCTTTGGTTTATGTGTGTTGGAGAGAAAAGGCACTGACACGACTGGGGTCCAATCTCCAAGGTGTTCTTGATTTACGAGTTGTGTACAGATGTATTGCACATGTCGGTAAGGGTGACCAGAATGGGCAATCTCTATTTTCTCCTTTTTGTGCAAGTAGTGCTCTGATCAGTTTCTGTGTCCGGATCTGTTATGTTATGTTATGTTGATTTATACCGTGCACCGCTGCAATTTGCATGGTCTCCAGGCACTCGTGTGACTGTAAACAAAAGTGGATAGGGTTGGCTAGTGAGCGAGAGAGGGATAGGATAGAGTGTGTGCTTCTGGTGATGTGCACACATTCCAGGAGGAACCTGCGTCTGTACGTGTGAGCTTTCTGGGTGTGATTTGTTATGTACACTCGACTTGTTGTGTCCGTAATGGTGGCATCCAGTGTCTGACTTGTTGGTCGTTTGCAGGTGTTGGATTAGTAGTATGATTAGAGAGGGGTTTGTGGTTTGTGAGTTTTTGGTGGATTGTTTCACTAGCCCTTTGGGCATGTGTAGTATGCGAGAGGTGTGTGGGTGTGGAAATGAGAAGGGGGTGGTTAGTTGATTTTAGGTGATCTACGGGTGTTGAGTAGTTTTATTTTCAGCTCTTCGTTCTATATTTTCCTGTGTTTGCTCTGGTCCAGGTGTTTGCAGAGTAGTGCGTCAAAACTAAATCTAAACAAATAAATCAGTACAATAGTTGAATTGAGGCTAGATTTCAAAGCACACCACATCAGTACTGTTCTTTTGTGGCGAAATTTAAAATCACTGGATTGCAATTGTGTGGTTAAATTTAAAAGCAGCAGGTTGCAATTCTAGTGTGGCTGAATTTACAAGCAGCATTAACTAACTCAGTACATTTCTAGTGTAGCTAAATTTAAAGGTAGCGGGTTGCAATTCTTGTGTGGATAAAATTCAGAAGCAGCGTTAACTAACTCAGTATAATTGTAGTGTGGTAAAATTAAAAATCAGCAGCTTGACATTTTTGTGTGGCTGAATTCAAAAGCAGCTGGTCAGTGTGGCTAAATTCAAAAGCAGTGTTAACTAGCTCAGTGCAATTCTATTGTGGATGAATTCCAAAAGCAACAGGTTGCAATTCAAGGGCGGCTGATGGTTACTATATTGTTAAAAATAATTGTGGACCATCCCAGGGAAGTTGCAGAACCCTGCTGGGTCATCTGAGTGGTTCACACGGGTCTTAGAGTCCAGGACTGGGGTGCTAGAGGCTGAAAATGCCCCTTGGTATGATCTTTAGTGGGTGCTGTGCAGGTTTGTATTTTGCCTTTATTGAACAGCTAGATTTTGCGAGATTTCCGATGACTAGGTGAGTGTCCTCTGTGCGGAGTCACCTGGACATTGGATTCCATAGTTTGGTTGGTAGGGGGGAGAAGGAGGAACTTCACGGTACTCAGAGTATCATCGTATAAAGGATGGAAGACCAAGTCCACCCTGCCAGAACATAAATGTATGACTGCACTCAGATGTCCGAGATAAACAATATGTCTGCAATAATGCGGCCAAAGATGCTTGATTTGAGCAAGTCTGACCCCACTAACCCTGCACTGCAATCCCTATAGCGGGCCCTGAGTAAAGCATCATATTTAAAACGTTGGGCTTGACTAACTCACAAAGAATACAGGGCTTGGGGCCCTAAATAACCATGGAAACTACAACCTGCCTCAGAACCTGAGGTCCACGTTTGAAGAACACATTACTCTGGCATCATTAAAACATAGACATTTAGGAGGCTACTTCTCGGGTGTAGTTAAGTTAGCTGCATGGAGAACAAAACACAGCCAATCTTTGAAATTAAAATAAAAGAGGTTTAGCGGGAGTAGTGAGAGAGAGGGGCAGAAAAGGTGAAGGTGTAGGTTTATGTGTAGCTTGCAATTTATGAACCTATTCTGTATGGGGGAGCTTTCAATTCTACTGCCCATGCACCCATGCTGTCTGTCCTGCACAAAACCTATTTTCTCTGTTGGGCGCAGCTAAGGGTAAAATAATCCTGCGTATGCAGCAATGAACATTATCCTTTGCTAGGCAGGCCCTTCTATGACCAGACTACCCGAAGGCATTAGCTCACTTTTTATTTGCATACTGATCGGTACAACATATTTGTATCTATGTATCAGTGAGGCGAGTGGGTTGACTAGTGACCACGTAACTCTATGTCACTGAGACACCTTTTTTACTGCCCTTTTTACGCTTGCAAATATCCCAATATTCTGGAGGGATAGCAAAGGGGAAATAGACCTACACCACTACTGCTTCTTTACACAATGTATATTTATATGCAGAAAGAAAGCTCTTGAGATGTATACTCTAAGAGCTCAGATGTTCATGCCCTTGATGTTCAAGCGTCTTGCTTTCATAACACTTCATTTGGTAGTCTTGTACAGCAATTGTGCTCTTAGTTCCAGACTACAAAGCCAGGTTTATATGTACCAGAATGCAATGTGATGTTGCAAACTGGTGTAACTACTCACGCCTGCAAACCCTAATCTGAGATGTCTTTAATCTTCCATCTGGGTTGTACCTAGGCTAGTCACCTGCACTTAGTCTTTGTTTGATGATGGCATGCAGCTTGTTGTTATGCATGATGTGAGAGACAGAAGATATTTAATGAGAAGACATCACTCATTGTTCTGCTAATAGTATGCACTCAGCAAGAGACTTCACCATTTTCCCACTGCCCGCTCACCATGTAATGCGAGTGCTGCTCCTGGGAGCCTAAGAAGCAGGTGCACTGCTGGCTGCCTAGGAATAACTTGCTCCTAACCAATGCAATCAGGAGTGCCGAGCACAACAGTTTCTATTCCTCTCAATGTATCTACCCCCAGCAGCCAAACCCAAATATCGCATGGCCTACCCACAGCTTGTAGGTTGGAGTTTGGGGAAAGCCAGAGAAGATGGATAAGCAAGAAGCCCATTGACTAAGAAACACGCCATACCATCCCAACGGTAGATAATTAGAATGGCATGCTGCAGTGTTCGAAGTGTACATAAAGAAGTAGTGGAACTATGTTGCCTGCTGGTCTAGCCCCGCTCTCCACAAACTCCATCACCACGCCCCCTACCACACGTAACCCAAAACCCCAAATAAACACACCTGCTGTTTAAAGGAATGCTGAACTGCAAATTTCAATTTCTTCATACACTTTTTTTAAAAAACGAAACTATTGCAGAACGGTTTCTTTTTTAAATAAAACTATAGGAACAGCAAAACTTGAAAAATAAAAGTAGAGGAGCTTTAATCTCCTTCGGGAATCATGCTCAGCGAGTGCAAAACAGTATATTGGGAGAAGCCAGAAATGAAATCCTGACTATTTCTTTTCCAGAAGAAAACAGCAAAATGAAACAATGGGCTTCATTATGCATTTTTGGTTATGGTTCATTTATGTTATGTTGATCTGTTTTGATACGGTTTTGTTTCGATTTGGAAGTCATTGCTCGATTTTAGGTTTCTTCCTGGTTGGTAGTGGTTGATTTTGACTTGGATTCTCAGGGTAGGTGTGATGTGGTATCTTCTGTTTAGTCTCAGGTGTACTCTTATAGCAGTATTTTGGAAACATTTGAGTTTTTTGTGAGACGGCATTCAAGGTAAAGGCTGTTTGCGTAATCTAGACTTGATAATACCAAGGTGCTGATTGTGAGGGTTTTGTGTGGGGAGGAGAGGTAGGGGAGTGTCCCTCTAATTAGTCGCAGGAGATAGAATTGCATTGACATGTGCGTCCTGTGAGAGTCTGTTGTCCATGAGTATTCTAAGGTTTATCGCCATCGAGTTGGGTTCCCATGCATGGTGGCCAGTTCAGGTGTGTGAGTGGCACGTTAGCCTCTGGGGGGAGATCATTGTTTCTTTTTTGGCTGGGTTTAGTTTGAGATTGTTGATTGCCATGCAGGTATATGTGTCTGTGAAGCATTTGGTGAGAGTGGTGTTTGGATCCTCGGTTGAGGTTACCTTGAAGTTGAGTGGGGTATCGTTTGCATAGTTGTAGGCAGTCAGTCTGCAGGTTTGAGTGAGTTTCATTAGGGGGGACATGTAGATGTTGTAGAGGAGTGGGGCGAGGGGAGATCCTTGCGGTACGCAGCAGTGATGTTTGTGTTGTTAGATGTAAATAGCTGCAAGTATGTTCTTTCTGTTCGGTTGGTGAGGAAAGATTTTAGCCATTGTAGAGCCGTGACTTTTATGCTGCATTCCTCCAGCCTCTTTGTTAATGTTGTGTTTCTGATTGTGTCGAAGGCGGCTGATATGTCCAGTAGTATGAGGGACGATCGGGTGCTGCTGCCTGCATTTATTTTTGGGTCGAAACACATGTCTGGGTTACTGTTGGTACTCTTGTTCAGAGAAGAATTGCCTATAATTTTGGTGCTGGACTGCCCTTGTGGGTGGGGCCAGACTGGATAATTTTCTCTCTGAAGGATGCTGTGAGCTAAAAACATGGTTGTAGACCCTCCTGAGCACGGGCAGGGGGTGGGGGGGAATTCCATAGAACAGGGTATTTGCCCAATGTTCGTTCTCAGTAGAGGGGCTCTCACACTCCTTTGTAACTTAATAATTAGGTTGTACTTGGAAAAATAGGAGGTATTTCAAATGCCACCGGTTTCACTGTTACTGCCATTCTCATAATAGGCCTTATGGGACAAAAGGTTACATTTTGCTGAATGAAAGTATTGATAAACTCAAATTGACAAAGTGAAAAAGCAAATGTCTCCAACCAGCACACTTTCCTCTTGAGTGCCATTACACCTGATATATTAAAGCGAAATACTCAGCAACTGAGTACAACAAAAGGCAAGTAAATACATCTGTCAAATTTGTGACTAGTCTTTCCAATTAAATTACTTTTTAGGCACAAAAAGAGTGGCACGTATGTGTAAAAAGCAGCCCTCTCCGAGCCGGCTGGTGCCATGTGGTTTTCAGTAGGCGATCACCACGTCAAAATCTACAAAGGAACAGTTCAATTGCTTTAAAGAAGTGGTAAACATCAGAGCCCACTGCTTTCTAATAGCTCAGGACGTAGAAATAATGGAAATGCCAACTGTGGTCCAGAAAAGATGGCTGAGCTATAGAGCCGGCAGCAAACACATCAGAAGCCGCCCACGGAGAGGACAACAAAATATAGCCAATGCTGTGAAATCGTATTACCGCTTTTCTCTCCCTACTTCTCGGCTTCCCGTTCCCGCCTCTGTGCCACTGTCCCCTGGGTTACACACAACATTTTATTTTAAGTTGTTTTTTCTTTTGGTAAAATATTTCGATGTACTCTTGAATTTCTTAATAAACATAAAAGTCCAGGAAGCTGAAAATGTTTATTGTGAAATTTAACTTAAACTAAAAAACGTTCAAATCAATAATCAGAATCGTCTCTTGTTACCTAGCCAATCTGTTTTTTTTTGTTTTTTTGTTTGTACTTTATGATCTACCATTGACCTGAGAATAGTTTTAGGAACAGGGAGCCACTCCCAATAACTAAATCATTCAATCTTTGTAAGCTAAATACTCCTTTGAACTGATACACAGTGGGTATGTGCCACGTCACTATTAGATTTTGCCCTCCCAAATACTAGTTTATTAATTAAGTGGCAATGTCCCTATAAGGTTTCAAATATTGTGCAGAATAAATATTATTCCAACTGCATAATGTTTTTGTATGTGGGACAAATGTAGTTTTCATTGCTGTTTTGTAATGATTTGTCATATATCGCATGTCTACCCAGCGAGGGTCAATGAGCTTACCTGCCCAATAAGGCTCGGAGGACTGCCGCGTCCCAGGGTTCTTTCCGTGAATGGCCACCATGGAAAGGGAGAAGAAAGGTCTACGTGCAGTCCCTTCCCCATTTCATGGTGGCCATTTTGTTTGTTTACTTTTTTGTTAATATGTGTTTTAATGGTCACCATGGAAAGGGGGGTGGGGCTACTTCTAATCCCCTCTCCGCAATCCCTGGTGGCCATTTTATTTTTTGCTTTTTTTCCTGTAGTTGAGAAACGGTTCCAGCACTGTTTCTCGACTTCAGAAAAATTGTTCATAGTACCCTGGTACGATATGCCGGGGTACTAATTGCAATATAACCCTTGGACGGGGGGGGGGGCATTACCAGTAGGGCAATGCCCCTGTGGCTTCACTTGGGCTTCTAACTATGGCCCGGGACCCTTACCCTATGGGTAATTCCCCCCTCCTCGGTTTTTATTGCCTAAATAATGCCTAGTTAGGATAATTCTACATATACAGTGCCAAGGAGCCATTGTCAAACTTGTGCCATTGAGTTATTATTCAAAGTGAATTTAGTGGGGTGTTCTTTGGCAAGCCATCTTCATTCCCCCTTTAGCCCCATCATGGTCCCCTTCAGCCTAAACCTCCTCCTCTAGCGCACTAACATGATTTTCCCATGTCAAATGTGTGGTGTTACTGCTCACTGACTCCTGGATGAACACAATATTACGTTTTACGTTCTAATGCCACTGGCTTCAGAATGTACACTTTGGGCCTGATTATGACTCCGGCATATTAAAAACGGCAGGCTGCTGCCAGAGTCATGTTTTTTTCTGGAGCCTGGCAATAGGGAATCACTGGGGCATTACAGCCCTCGCGGTCCCTATGGCCAGGCGCCAGAAAAAAACCCCTCCCCAATGGTAATGGGGAAGGCGGATGCACCTGCACTGTCTGCAACAGTGCCGGTGCATCCGTCAAGTTCTGCGAGTGGGTGCCGTTCTTCCCCCCAGGTCAGACCTGGTGGGCGGAAAGGCACCCGCTCGCAGAACTTACCAGCACCGTTGTTACCGCGACCAGCACACAGCCCACTGTTAGGTTATACATTTTAGCACCTCAAACTTGTGAATTAAATCTAGGCCAGCAACAGGCAGACAGCATTGAGCAGGCTACTCGTCATGTGGCCAAGGCCAGCCACTCAGTTTCTCCACCCACCACCAGTCTTCACACCTTCAAGGCAGCTACTTAAGGACTCCCGGCCAGTTCCAGGGATACAGCATTGAGGAGGCTGCGGGTCACGTGACCACACCCTGCAACTCAGTTGCTGCGCCCACCACCATTTATCACGCCTTCCAGGCACCTCTTATCCATGGCACTTGGTTAGCAGGTGATAGTGGATATAGGTCTTATCACCTAAGCTTCACACAGCTGCTTAGCCTTGCCCCTTCTTTTCCTTTCTTAATTCTTAGATCAAGGGCTTCTCTCATCTGGGTGCCCAATGTGAAAGGCATATTAAGGCAGACTGAAAGGGTGAATTCAATTCAGACCTGATCGACCGGGAGGCTGTAACATTGGGTAAACTCACTCGAATATGTGTTTCACCCCTCTTCCAAAAGCCTATTCCTACAATCACCACTTATTGCCACCACACAGCTCACCAGAAACATCATGGACACCCCATTGCAGCAATCTCACCCGCATCACCATAGACTTCATGAGCACTCCATCCTCTAACACTACACGAAAACTGATGCTTGCTAATGTCCACACTGAAATCAAACATGTGACAGACATTGCTGTCCTCATCACCACAAGTGTCTTGGATGCCATCTTTATTACTAAGACCTGGATGACATCCACCTCCACAAACATCCTAGATGTCCTCATCCCCAAAAGCAACAGCATTCTACAACAAGCACATTCAAACAAGATCGACAGAGGCCCCACCATCATTCACAAGGCATCATGGCCATGGGCCCAACTGGACGTTGCCAGCATTGGCTCTTTCATAAACCTTTCCGGCTACTTTCTTCTCTCTTCAACGTACACCATCATTTTTCAACTGATCTACAGACCACCCAAGCACAACACTTCCTTCATCGAAGACTTCTCAGAGTTGGTCACCCCATGTCTCTCAAATATGCTAAGGACAAACAAGTAAGAACTCCACTGACTACTCAAAACTCTGTCCCCCACACAGCATAAAAAAGATATTACTCACAGGAAAGGTAATATCTTCAACATTCATCATCACTCCCCTACCTGCCCTCCATCACAACTCTCCAAGGCTGATCTTCCTCTGACGAACCAGGAATGTGACTCACTTCTCCAAGAACTCAACACCACTCTCACAGCCAACATCACCAGTCAAGTCCCAGTGAAACACGGCACCCTCAAGCCTAAACCTTCTGCGCCCTGGTGCACTCCAGAACTCAACTTCAACAAACAAACCATCAGAAAACAAGAAAAGAATTGGTCAAAATCCTGCCGCACATCTGACCTCCCCCTGCTCAAGTTACTCCTAACGTCAGATGACTGCTCACCGCTGCCAAGGCCAATGGCTAGCAAAACACCATTGTCAAGGCCAACAACTGAGTAAGTCGAGCCCTCTTCAAAGACTTCAAGCCCTTCATCATACCTCTGCCGGACCCACATTTACCGCACTCCATTGAAAAATGCACTGCCATCAACACTTTCTTCATCAATTAACCAACAATTTCACCCCTCTGCACACACCTCTCAAAATGTAACTAAACACAACCACAAGCTTGTAACACAACAATTCGCACAAACTTCACTGCACTGAAACAACAAAACAAGCCACACATAGATTTACACAACAGTGCACGACGCCTACCGACCGAAAAACACCCCAAGCCCAGCCAACGGAGTTAACCGGGTTGTGGCCACCAACAGCACATCAATGCTCTCTTGCACTTTTCCAGCTTATTCCCACTAACTCAACCCCCACCTTTCCTTTTTCAGGGACGCCAGAGCGCCAGGGGACCACTCCGGTGGTGATAGTACGTGGTACAAATGTCCTTTAACATTAACATCAACATCAACATCAACAAGGTTATCATGATCCGCCAACCCGTAGACACCAATCCTACAACTGTCAGCACACTATACATCCATCTAGCAAAACCACAACTACCTGGAGAACTTTCAAGACATTCACTAAGAAATGAAAGCAACCATAATACCCCTTAAGTTAACATTGTACATGGATGTTGTCCTCCCTGGCTTCGAACTCCAGGTGCTTCCTACTGAAGCACTCCTCCCTTACCTGATCATCATAATTAACAGATCCCCAACTCATGGCGCCCTCAAGACTGGACAAACCCTCCAGATTTTCAAGAAACCAACACTGAACCCTGATGACTTCAGAAACTACTGCACCATATCCCATCTTCCCTTCCTACTTAAGATCCTTGAGAAAGCAATGGTCACGCAACTCCTCCAACACATTGAAGCCAACACCCTCCTTCAGTCCTACCAATCTGGCTTCAGACCCATGTGCAGCACAAAAACAGCTATCATTAAGATGACTGACGATGTCCTTCAATTCCTCGATGATGAATATTCTTGGACAACCCACATTGCCTTATGGGGATCTGCTAGATCATCATCAGCTGGTTCAAATCTTACCTTGCTAATCACCACCAATTTGTGCAAATGGATTCCTCCAAATCACCAACTGTATACATCACATGTGGAGCGAACCAAGGATTCATCCTCTCCTTCATGATTTCCAATGTTTACATGGAACCCCTTGACGCCCTCCTCGCTCCACACAGCATTCACCAATACGCAGATGACATGCAGCTCTAGCTCAAGGCCTTCCTCTCATTGATCCAGTCGTGAATGTCCAGTTGTTACTTGAGGCTCAACCCTTCCCGCTCTGAATTCCTACTCCTGAACAACAACACAGAACACCTTGACATCCAGACCTGGCTCTCCTCTATGAACCTCGAGGGCTTCACATGCCAGCTGGCCACCTGCACAAAGTCACTTGGGTTCGACATCGACAGACACATCTCCTTCAAAGAGCACATAACAAGGAAGATATTAACAGCTTAGCACCAATTTTCTCGCCTTCAAAAAATCAAGCCTTTCATTTCAAAACAACTTCAGATCTGCTGTCCAAGCCTTGGTTGTCTACCATCTGTATGGTGGAAATTCCCTTTTGGAAAGACTTCCGGCGACTACCCATTGCCCTTGAGATGTGTTCTGCATGCTGCAGCATGACTTAACAAAGGACTCCCCAAATTCGACCAGATCACCCCAATGTTCATTGAACTGCAATGGCTCCCGCTACAAGCCCTTTTCATCTTAAAATCCTGCTACATCATCTACAAGGCGGGCCCCCTGAAGTCTCCAAGCTACCTCACTCAGAAGAGCAATATCTTTGGAGGCCTTCAATCCCCAGAAGTAAGGGCATGTGCAGACTTGTACTCCGCCAGTGGAGGAAGGAAAGAACCAGAAGACAGTCCTTCTTTGTCTAAGCCTCCTCCGCCTTAAACATCAGCCGCCTGGCTTCTACAGTTCAGGAAGGACCTCAAGACCTTCCTCTTCGAGGAATGGCTCTGCCCTAACACGTAGATCCACACACCCTTCACTTCCCACCCTACCTGCTGACAAACTGCCCATCTTCCCCCTCACCTGTTGTTAGCTCCCTACGCCTGTGTTCCTCTGCTTCTCCAATACCCTATCCATGTTCGTCCCCTATAATTATTAAGCACTTCATTGCTTCGCGAAGCCTCGTCCGCGGTCAATAAATGCCATACTAATAATAATAATAATAATAATAATATTAATAATGATGATAATAAAGTTGCGTTTTACATTCTAGCGCCATTGGATTCTGAATGATCACAGTGTTACGTTTTACAGTATAACAGGGGCTTTTTGTGTTGGCAAGCTACCCAGTTCCTTTTTTCCACATATAGTGTGGTGGAAATAGAAATAAATGGGAGATGCCCCAGAGACCGGCAAAGCCCAGACAGCTCAGTGCGGAATGTGATAGGTTGCACTCAGGGTGCAACCAAGCATACATTTTGCAGGGGGGTTGGGGTTAACCATTCAAATGTTGGGAGAGGCGCTAACATCAAAAACGGTGGTGGAGTGGCAAACGTATTGTGTGGGGGCATCCAACTTCTTTAGGCAGGCTAATGAGACTATTCTAGTGCACCATCAATGCCACAAGCAGTTAACTCTCTCCTTTATCTCTGAAAGTACCCAGTTAAGGACTGATGTGAGAATAAGCAGTCTCTTGTCCTTTCTCTACCCTTCCAATCGCTCCCCTGGCATGCAAGTGGTAACCCACATCACGATTTCAATTGCCTAAAAATGTATGCATATGACTGCAGGTGCTAAAAGTGAAATGCTTTATGATAGTAATTGCGGGGCCTTTGTTTACAGCAAAGCCCAGGTGCCGTTTAACATCTGTGTCCTGTTCTGTTTGCCGGCTCTGTTGCTCAGCCAGGTTGAGTCAACATAGCCCAACATTTCGGCATCGGGCAGGGGAGGGGGACGGGGTGGAGATGATTCGTGTTTTGCTTCCATGAACGTGTTAGTGCTGCAGATTTGTTATGTGCATCTCTCCTCTCCAAGGTCCCAAGCAACAAAATATACAGACAACTAATGATAAATCATTCGTTATGCTAACAGGGGGGCAGCTTTCCCAACAGCACCATTATTCATGGTAAGCTGCACTGCAAGACCTGTCCGATTGCCTGTGCAGGAATGTCTCACATGATGAAGTGCTCATCTGAAATGGTTTGCTGCCTCAGCTGTTCTACAGTAGCCTTCCTTGCTGTGGCTACCCAGCGGTTCCACGTGAGAATGTTGCCGTGAAAGTCGCAAGGTAGCCGACTTTTTTTTCCTGACCCCTAAAATTCTTTCCCCAAATATTCTAGGAGGGGTATAATTCTATATTATTACCTCCAATCCTAGAATAGTTGGGGAAAGTGTTTGTCTGGAGGGTGCATTATTAATTAAATGTCACCACCAACACCACCACTGGATACCTATACACCGACATGGCTGTGGTGGAGAGCGGCCTTCATTTGCAGTTAAAAGATAAGATCCTCGCGGGATCAGCTCGGGTTTATGCCCTTCAGATGTAGATTAAATTAATATAATTGATTAGGCTAAAATATACAATCGATTTTTCAAGCACCAAGGTACAATGATATATAGGTCAATACTATTCCTCACTTTTCGTGCTGAAGTCTAAGGTAAGGTCAAAGGTTGTGTGCGTTACATTGTTTTAGTAAATATATTGCATTAATCAGTTTCATCCAGGGTCCAGTACTATTTTATAAGCCGGGCATAGGCTTTAACGTTGTGTGTCTATTATTTGATACCTGCGCCTCATTACGAGGTTGGAGGTAGCAGGCTACCTCCAAACTCGTATCCGGGTCCGGCACCCGCGAATGGGCAATTACCGAGCTATTCCGGCCCTGCCAGACCCGGTAATTGCCCTTTCACGGGTGCCGGGCCCGGTACATCCCCATTTCCATTTGAGCCCCATAGGGCTCAATGGGAATGGGGAGGGTGGTACCACCGGTATCGGTAATAACGGTACCGGTGCTACCATCATGTTGTGCTCGCGGGTACGGCCACCAGGTCAGACCTGGTGGCTGCAAGGGCACACGTGAGCAGAACTCTTAGTATGGCGGTACGGCAGCAACGGTGTCGGTAGCGATACCAGCTCCGTTGTTGCCTTAACGCCATACTTGTAATGAGGCCCATTTTTGTTTCTGAATGATGGGATCAGCCGATACACACAAATAAAATGCTCGTTAATGTTTAATATGTAAGTGAGTACATCAGGACTGTGCTACATTTTCAAAGCAGATGGGCTTTTACGAATAAAGCAGATTTTTTTCTCATTTGTATCCCTTTTTATTTATTTAGATAGGGAGAGCATCATCAAGAATCTTTAGATGGGAACATATGGAAGACAGGGCATTCCCTTGGCTGTGTGTTGAGTAGCGCAGACAGGTTCACTTACCAGGTGTGGCCATGAGGCAGCGGGACAGCGAGAATAGCTCCTCATCCTCCTTGATCTCTTGGCTGCATTCGACACAGTCGACCACTGTATCCCCCTCTCCTCCTCTTCAATAGGCTGGAACTCTCTGGTACCATCCTGAATTGGTTCACCTCCTATGTTTCAGGCAGTCACCAGGCCGTCCAGATGAAAACGCTGTGTTCTGACTCCCAGTCTCCTGTGGATCGCCCTATGCTCCATCCTCTCACCAATCCTTTTCAACCTTTGCATGGAACTCTGGGTAGACTCCCCAAAGTCCCTGATATAGCCATCCACTAATGCTCGATCAATACCCAGTTGTATAAGAGAATAAAAGGGTGCAGATACATCAATCTCCTCCCTTTTTTCTTCCATTGTGACACATTGGAGGTCATTACGACCCTGGAGGTAGGGGTTTAACGGGGCCGGTAGAGCTGCCGGCCCCGTTAAACCCCTCCCGCCTCATTATGAGGTCCGCTTGCGGGACCCAGGTAAGGATGCCTGGTAAAACCAGGCATCCTTAGCGTGTCCCGTGAGCGGCCCAGCATGCTACCAACGGGCCCGTCATTAACGGGTCTGTTGTTAGCATGCTCCCCATTCCCATTGAGCCCTATGGGGGCTCAAATGGGAATGGGATGCACCGGGGAAATACTGGGCCCTCCAAGGTCGGAATGGCCCAGTAATTCCCCATTCAGGGAACCCAGCCCGGTACCCGGAATCGGGGTAGCCATGCCGCAAATAGCGGCATGGCTACCTCCAAGGTCGTAATGACCTCCATTGTCTCCCTTTTCTATTCAGTCTGAGACCCTCTGGCCCCCCTCTCCTTCAGCTGCCCTTTCCTTCTTGTTATCTGTTTTCCACTGTAAGGGCGCCAAAGGAGGAGAGGAGGATGACACACAGGTGGCATGATTGTTGGCATAAATGTTTATTATACCAGTAAATAAAGAGAACACCTAGCTTGCCATAACTCTAAGAGCGGTTGCCCTGCCTCAACAAAAAAAATAAAGGGATTCATCAGAATGTCAGTGGAAATCAATATTCTAGCGTCCATTGTTAAAAAACCTACTTCTGTCCCTTAAATACTAACCTTAAAAGGTAGTGGATCTTCTTAATCCAGAAAAAATGACTCCCTTCTTCTGGACAGTGGCCCACAGTTCCAACTGTGGTGCGGCATCTTGCCCAGAGGAATGACTCGCTTCCCCTGGTCTCAATTCCTTTTCCAGGCCCAACACAAAGTTCCACTTTGTAACGCTAAATAATACTACAGTTCTTAGTTCAAGTTCACAAGGTAGAGTTCTGACTCAGACATCAACATTCCTTATTGCCATTGTTTCTTCACTATCGAGTTCCTGGAGAATGTCTCCCCTCCGCAGTTGTCTGATTCTCCAAGTTTCCACAATGCCAAGGGGATGTCTCCTTTCCCTTGGGCGAAACACACTCAAAGGGCAAAGTTCAAAACAGTTCTTGTCAGATAAAGGGAATAGCTTCTTTTCCCAGGTTACAGTACAATAAGGCAAAGTTCCACACATCCAGGGGAATGACTCCCTTGCCCTGGTCTTGACTACCAACCAGGAGAATTAATCCCTGCTCCTGGTATCATGACTATTGAATTTGTACCACCTTGTTTACTGTGAGAATGCCTATCTTGCCAGTTCAACAAAAACAGGGGAAATGACTCCCGTCCCCAGATTGCGGTTACCAGGAGAATGACTCCATTCTCCTGGTACATTTTCAATTACCAGCACAGATCCAGATCACCAGAGGGAATAACTCCCTTCCCCTGGCCTCCCTCTCACTTTAGCTTCAAACACACAGTTCTTAACTTCTCTTCTTTGATTGGGGTCAGTTGATGTCTCACCTTTACTAAGTACTGCAATGCGGAAGATGACTTGTGCTGTGTGCAGATTTTGGGTCCGAGACCCTGGTTTCTCTTGCTGTTCGATTCGGCCCACTTGGTTCACCCTACTGCCAAGTGGCACCACTAGGAAGCCACCTCACTTCCTGGTTTGGGACCCAGACCCCTGGTTCTCTTCTTTTTATGTTCTGGAACCTTGGCCCGCAAACCCACAGGTCCAACTGCAAGGGGGATGCCTCGCTTCTCTTTGGGGGTCCCCAACCCCTATTTCTCTGCTTCTTATGCTCGGTTCCCTTGGCTCATCTTCCCACCAAGTACTGATGTGAGCGCTATGGCTCACTTTGCGTTCTGTGCCCCGGATCCCACTGTGGTGGTCAGTGGATATCATGACTCTGCTGTGCTAAGGAAGCACTGTCTGCAGCAGAGCCTTCCAGCCGCCTGCCCCATGTCCTATTGGGCCTCCCGATCACCCCGATCGGGTAGCTCTCCAGTCCTTTCTGGGATATGGCATCCTCACAGTAGCACCGACATTCCTTCTCTTCGGCTGCTCATGTCTGTGATTCTCTACTCTGTTTCCAGCTTCCTGTGGCCGCGCCACTACATGATTCCTCGATACGGGTGGGGAGGTTGCCTCTTGCGTAACCTCCACGGCTGCTTGCCTCGGTCTGCCACGCCACCTGGTCTTCTTTCTTGCATGGTATTTGAAATTCCTGGGTGTGTTGCAGTCCGAACGAGAATTCCTTTTTCAGTTTCCTATTTGTTTTGGAAACTCTCCCCTTGGTGCAGCATCCACACCTGCATGGAGAGCTGACAAGTCAATCCTTACTCCTCCTAGTGGCTCCCTTATCCCAGTACTAGGGTCAGGAAGATCATTATGGTGCTTAAGGATCTTCTTTGTCCCAGTAACTTCAACTTTACAGATATTAAAGAATAACATAGACCTATCCTGTCCATGTGAGTGTATGTTAACAGAGGGGTCTAATGACTCAGGGAATGTGCAGGGTACGGGTGTAGAGTGTACATACTGTATTCTCCCGAGATGTTCTCCCTTGTCCCCAGAGGGGAGGTCTCCTCACATGAGATCCTCCCATTGAGCACCACACCCATGCGTACTATCGGGTGACGGTCTCACCACCCTGGCCTCATGGGAAGGGTCTCTCGCTGGGGAGAAGTTGACGACATCTCTGGATTCATCACACCACCTGCCATGTTTTTTTGTTTTTGTCAATCTGGTTTTATTGAATTGTTTTGATACACACAAATCATCAACCAATACACTCACTAAAGGGACAAATAAATGCAGACCTACCCACAAACCGGACACTACAAGTCTCCCAACACAGAGTCCCCATGGTCTTCAGAACCACAGCATCAGGGTTACGTATAACCAGTCCATTTGATAGTCAGAGACCAATCCCAGAAGCCTAACATCCAAGGACCATTCATAGCAATAACATAGGGCAAGAAAATACGGGTTACAAAAGGGGATAATCCAGGAGAGACTCCATGAAGAGGGAATGATTGTCACATCCTCAATATGTTAGCTTCTCCATCAAATATTAACTTTTAAATCTTTTGTAGTCAGTCAGACTGATCTGGGACAGAGGGTTTACTCTACCTTTGCGCCACTGCTGCTCACGCATAAGGGCATCCCACACTCTAGGGAATCTATATGAATTGTAATTTGTGTGCGGAATCCCTAGAAGGAGCATGAGCAGTTACAGTTGCAGGTATACCCCAGTTATATCCTTAATCCAGCTGAGCAGCTCAGCCCAAAAGAACTGCACCCTAGGACATGCCCACCACATATGAATAGAAGTCCCTATCTCCCCACAGCCCCTGATGCACTGTGGTTAAGCCCCCAAAAACATCTTAGAAACTCTCAGAGGATACCTGTACCACCCGTGTAGGATCTTACAGTTATGCTCCATTGCGTATGTGGAAAGATTATCATGGACTGTGACCCTACAATTTCTCCCGGAGCCCCTCCCGTACAGTATCTCCCAACACGCGATCCAAATAAGTCTTACATTTCGGCCTCCCCGCCATCGTGTTCAGCACTATAACCTTATATAGCTTAGACACAGTCCCTTCCTCGATTGTGTTTTTTCAAGGATAATCTCGAACTGTGTGAGTTCTCGGAGCAATCCTCTCTCCATCCCGAGCCCAGGACCAGCCCTTTAAGTCTAAGATATTTCAATATTCCAATGTTATCCTTCCCCAACATCTCCTGTACATCACCGAAGTCCCTACATTTTCTACTGATGCAGGAGATGGCTTGCCCTCTCCAGACCTAAATCCGACCACTTCTGGGTCCTCTTGGCCCCTATTTGGTTAAACCCCCACACCCCCACATATCCCCCCATGCTGTACTTAATAACACCAGCGACAGCACACACTGCTTATATTTCATAATGTGAAATATATTCACAATGCCCATAGTATCACCCAGCGCCTTACACAATGACTAGCTATCACATAACATAAGACCCTTTGACGCACAAACTAGTTTTGATAATGGCCTTGGATTTCTTTTCGTACTGTCCCACCCAGCAACAGCAGAATACACACTTTAGAATGTTCTCAGTTTGCTGAGTTTAATACTGAGTCTATGAAGCGAACCTAGCTCCGTGGTGCCTAGTTCCTGCTCACTCCTTGGTCTCGCTCCTTCATCCTGGGCCTTTCTTTCCCCACAGGCTCACCCGCCAATCTGTGGGGACTATGAACACTACAATACACAATCCCACATCCATATTACATCATGCCTAAACCTAAATCACCTCCTCGTCCCAGTGTTTATCATATGAGGCTGTCAGCCCCAGACAGACGGATCATTCTTTAAACGGGCGGGTGCGCAATATACTCCAGATCCGCCCACCACATAATGTTCAAATGACAAAGAAACTTCTAACAATCTATGTAGATTTTGTCTTGACTCAGTCGAATCATCAAAGCACTTGATTACGGAATGCGTAGAATGAAATTCCAAATGGCTAATTCATCTCAGCAAATGTGTCCCCCAAACTGGTGATATGAAAGATTGGTGATTTTTGATGTTGGCGGGAACAAACACTAAATTAACCTGTGCTGTGGTAAATTTTATGGATGCAATAATAGCTCCCATGTAGCATAGACGAGGAGCAGCACGTGAGTCTTATATCAGACGTTGGGGGCCTGCTGACGATGAACACGCTCATGATGACGAAGTTGAGGATGATGTTGATGATGTCATTAATAGGATTCTCTTCTTTTTCCTTTTCGAATATGTTTTAAAGATGTTTTAGGTTGAAGCCAAGAGGCTTGAAATGAATGGTGTATGTGTGATAAATGTTTGTATAAGCCATATGTTACAATAAAAAATGAAAAAAATTACTCTTGTACATCTGCAGACAGACCTTGTTGGGTATTGATCCCCTCCTCACTAGGACCGAGAGGAGCCGTTTTGGAGGAGATGTGATTAGGGTAAGAGGGCCTGCGAAGCATAAGCATCCTTAAAGAGATACGTAACCCCCGGCCCAATTGGTATAGGCAGAGAGCATAGATAGTGGGCCGGGATGTGGTACGAAAGATGCTTTTATATGTAGCCTGTTGGGTTTTGTAATATAAGTGCCTGCACAGGTTTAAACTCCCCTCCGGTGTACTATGCTTTATTTGCCATCTGGAACTCAAGTTTGTGGCTCATTCTCCTATTATAATATCATTTGCATTACAGATTGCTCAGTAACCCTTCCCTGCCAGCTGTTCAGCTCTGGTGGTTCTAGTGTGGTCTGTTTCTGGCCTGGGGAAAATCAATGTGTGCACTCACCCGGCCCAGGGCCAGAAAATCAGGGGTTACTTCCTTAACACTCAGTTCATTACATATTGTTGGTGGCCTCATTACCTCCATGTTCCTCTTCCTTGTCCCAATGCTTGCTCATACAGGACTCTTCCCTTCCCAGCAGTAATCCCAATCCAAAGTCAACTTTATATATAAAAGTTGCACCTCCCCATACCCTATAAGGTGTGTGGCTTACCTTCGATCTTCTGCTTTGGTTTGCTGCTTCACGGCAGTAGTCTCAGGACCTGCTGGGCCCATGCTGCCTGGCTGAAGGGGCATGAGGATTCCCTCCTACCCCTCCTGCTGGGCTGTCGGGGGTTAGTGGAGGAGGAGGCACGGGAATCCTGGGTATGTTGGGCTGTTTAGGGTTAGCTGAGCTGGGCCGACAACGTAGGTATGTCCTAGAAGCATCAAAGTGTGAGGAAGTGTCTTCGAAGAATCTCTGGGCGGACAAGCCACAGAAGATCACCAAAGGCAGTCCACCCCTCACAGATGGTAAGGAGAGGGTGAAAGAAGGGGAGAAAGGCAGCAGGCTGCCCCTCACTGCACAGTAGCGAGAGCACTGCTGTGCAGGCAAGTGCGAGCCAATGCCAGAGGGAGCATCGGTGCAACCACACCACACGCCTGGATGTACAGGTAACCACCATGTTGGGATGGGTGGAAATTGAGCGTTGGGACCGGGGGGGCTTTCTTCTTCAATTATGGGATGGGCGGAGTTGAATGGCTGCCTGGAGTGGGTGGCTCCCATTGGTTGGAAGTCTGGGGCAGGGCCTGGAACGTCTAAAAGTCCCAGGCTCCCAGTGACTGGTGGCTCACAGCAATAGGAGCCACGGGAAGTGCTCTGCAAAACACCACCATATGGCAGAGCCATCCTCATTATCTGAGACCACTCAGTCCAGGAGGAGGCTAAGCGAGGCTATGCTCCTCAAGATCATTAAAATGGCCCTCAGACAAGACCAGGGCCACTAAGGTGCACAGAAGGCAGGTTTTCTCTTCCTCGTCATCTTCCTTGTCCTCCTCCTTCTCCTCTTGCTTCTAGGAGGATGCGGAGCAACCAAAGGGCAAACTGCTGAACAGATAGTTTCAGGGAGGGTGGTGGTCCCTATATTCATGAACAAACTGTACCCTGAGATGGAGAAATCGATAAGCTTCCGGTAGCACTGCATATTGATTACTTTCTGTCTAGTCTCAGAGGGAGGCTGTCTATGTGAGCATAAGAGGTGGCAGTGAGGCCCGGTGGATTCTGCTCTTAAGGAGATGGTTGCGGGCCATCTGTCCTTGTGCGCGGCCTCCGTTGCATCATACACTGCAAAGTTTCTCCTAGAGGATGTCCAGAAGCTGAATGATAAAATGGAGGAGGGCATGGACGGCTCCTCAATTTTACATGATATGCACATGGAGGCCAAGTTGCTGTCAGAACTTGCCTATGAGTCCACCTCATTGATGTTTGGGACCACAGTGGCAGCGTGGATACATCTGTGTGTTAAGGACAGATACTGCCCAGAAGACTGTTGCGCTTCATCTCCCAATTCAAGGCAAAACATGTTTTGGGATGAATTAAAAGAGACAGCCAACTGGGTCCATAGGCAGGCCAAGCATGATGGGACCCTCATAAAGTGTCCCTGGCACATCCGAATAAACCATTCCAGGAGGCTGCCTCAAAGTCATGCTATCGTTCTAAGACAGGAAGTGTCAAGATGACCCTGGGTTCTTGAAAATCTCCTGTCAGGGATATCAATTGGAGTTTGCAAATCAGGGAAGAGGAGGGGCTAATAACAGCCAACTTGAAAAATCTGGTAGCACGGATAATGTCACCTTCACTAGCAGGATGTTTAAAACAAAAACATGGGAGAAAACCAGCGAGAACCCCCCACCATGGAAGTGATAGGATGCATTAACTGACGTGGATTAGCATGCATGCCTCTCGAAGCAGTAGGCGAGACAACCACCCGAAGAGTAAACTTACCCTTGCAAGGGGGGGACTGGTAATTCTATCGATGTTTCAAAAGAAAAAAATATTGAGTGTCTCTATCATGAATTGGGAGGACAGTCACAAGTGGAGGACAGGGTGCCTACATAAAACATAAGCAGTGTTAGGCTAAATGTAAGGGTTGAGTGCTCATAAATGCGCAATCGCCTAGTCCAAGGAATAGAATAACCTGTGGGTGGGTCTTTCCAAATGTGAAATGAGGGTGCGGAACCTGTCTGCTATTTTTGGCATCAATTAAAGCGTGGTGCTCCATGCAAGATGGTAGATGTCTAGGGCATACAAGAAGCATGAAGAATTTTTTATTAGAACTGGGTATGGGGTAAAATTAGAAACTATCAGAGGCTATGTATGCTGATAACCTATAAATAGATACATACTGTGTTGGTGTAAGATTTAAATCGAGTTCAACTTGCGTTCAGCCATTGCGAATTTCATTTGAGACCAAAAACGGCAGTGCCCTAATGGCGGTTTCGTGATCCAGCAATATATTTAGGTAGAGCGAGTAAGGTCCGCATGATGGTGTATACGGCGGAGTAGGACCGTAGGCATTTCACATCATTTAAAGGCCAGCCTGTGCTTTCAAATCTACTCTGGTGGCACGACAAAGGAAGAAAGAAAAGATTCATTACTGGCACAAATGTGCCAGTAATCTTAGGGTACACCAGCGGTACAGGGTGACCACAGCAAACCTGGCACTTTCAAACGCTTAGCTATCTCGCAAGACACTCGCAGAACCAATTCTTGTAGTAAATTGTATTTGAGGACCCTGATGAAGTTGGAGGTCTGAGATGGAAAGTAATTAACCTAGCCGAAACTCGAGTTGGCCAAGCTTTCAGCTTGTTTTTTTCAAAGAGTTCTTTTGTTATTGGGCTTGGTTTCCCAATCGGTGCCGTGACTCCTGGGATGGTGATTTCTGAAGCATTTAGCTATTGGTCAAGAAAGCAAATCCCAGCCGGGATTTATTACTGTACTCATTGTTGGCTGATTGAAAAGTGTGAAGCAATCTGTTGGAATGAATGTGTAATGGTGTGATTGAAGAGAGGATGAAGTATGCAAGTTTTAGGTGTTAGAATGTATATTTTTAATTAAAAGATCTGCATTGAGGTATACGTATTTATGACTTTCTAGATTGTGTGCATTTTTATTTAGTTTTGTATCATATTGGTGTATAATTGAAGACTTTGTGCAGTTGTCTTTATTTATTGCGTATTGACTATTGCAGTGTTGCAGAATTAATTGGTGTTGTCCACTGATTATATATAAATTTCTTTTACAAAGGTCATTGATTTTGTATATCATTGCACGCAATGCGACTTGCTGGACTTGTCCATTGCCGTAAAACGAAATCTCTTGATTGTGGCTCCAGCCATTTGTACTGCTGGCCTATCAGAGACCACTTTCTGAGCTGCTGGCTTTTTAGCAGATTTTAACTTTGCTACCTACAAAACCGATTTTCTAGTGGCCATCACCACAGCTAGGCATTTTGGGCAGTTAGGTTCTCTGCTTTGCTCTTCCCCCTTTTTTAAAGTGCCCCCTTCCGCCATTGCATAGCAGCGTGATCCATCCTTCAGACCAAAGGTGATGTTGTTTCATTTGTCCGAGGAGATTGTTATTCCATCCCTTCCTGGGGACCTGTCCGATTGCAGGGCTGGATGCACAGCAGGTTCTCCTCTCTTAATTAGCGAGAGCTGCAGAGGTCTGTAAATCAGACAGTCTGTTTGTCAACTTTGGGGCATAGGACAGAGGGAGGAAAGCCTCTCCTGGGATTGAATCCAGGAATGAATCGAATAAAGAGGGAGATTCCATCTACTTAGAAAGGCAACATGCCAAAGGCGACTCATTAAAAGAAAGCCTGCTTTAAGGAGTACAATATTTTTTAAGGTAACAAGTAACTTGTGCATTTTGCATCATAATCAAAGTACTTTGCATGTGCAGGAAGTGTAGGTTAAAGGAAGAAAAGGGAAGCTGACAGAAAAACAAGATGGAAGAATACGTCCTCTCTTTGGTGCTGTTCTGTCTGCCTTTCTAAACACGCCCGCTGTTCTAGCCTTGAACTTCTAAGGCCCTTTGGTGTGCAACCCCCTATTGTGAGGCCGGCCTTTGTTATGGCATTGACTCTTTGAAGCCATGCCCCCGGGAGTTCTCCTGATGTGAGAGACTAGCCCACGCAGGGAGGCATTACTAACCTCCCAGAATGAAGGAATCCTGCCATTTGTCCCATTCACTGGAAATCAGATAGCCACTGTGCCTGGAATTCACGTCGCCGCAGAGGGTTGACACTGGTATGCTACAAATCATATGCGGCTTTAATAATTATGTTAACAACCGGCCATCATAGCAAAACCTAGGTTTTTCTCCTATTTCCAGATTATCCAACAATCACACTGAGAGCTTATTACAATTACTATGGTTTTGGAGCAGAGGTGCACTTTTAAATGCCACCTCTGTACTGCAGTGCCTTTTCTTTCACAGCAGGTGTCCAACAGTGAACCTGTGGCCTTTTCACCTGCTCTGTGCAACAAGAAAGAAGGAGCTGCGGATCAGGATGCAGATACAGCAGGGCACAAGTGTAGACTATGCTTTAAGCATTGGGTCTGATGAAAGGGAGAGTCCGTATTGAAGACCACACTTTCTAAGATGGATTACCTGTTACATTTTATTAAAATAATTTAAAAAACTAGCACGTCTCTACCCTCGCAAGATGACAAAACCTTCACAGTCTTGGCCCCGGCTATCAAACACAAACATGTTTTGAGGTATTTTGGGGAAAATACACACATATTCCACTGCTAAACAGGCCGTTCCCACTTCACGGCCATATATCAGCAAATTACCTGGGTTACAAGGCTTGCTCCAAGTCAGAATGCCATCCCATTCCCAGAGCTAGTTATGACCTAGAATTACTATATAGAGGGCATTCTGACAATTTACGAAAGGGAATGTAACAGATGAGATGGATTCATGAAACTCAGCACAAGCAGCTCCTCCACTAAACTGTATATGGGTTTTGTACACGCTATGCACCTAAGGTTAATTTTAACTCAGCATATTGTGAGCATTCTTTCTAATCATCTGTGTCACTGAGCGTGGATGATACTTGCTCACTGTAACCCTATGTTTTTAAATATTGCAACTTCTTTGGCATTTGCCTTCTCTGACCATGATTATGCACCCTGCCTCGATGGAAATCTTACCCTATCATGACCTTATTGATTCTCATGCTCCCCTAGAAATTCAAATCTAGGCGCTGTGCTTTTTTGTTGATCTGATTTTGTTGCTTGTGTTTTTGGTAAAATGCCACCCATTGTGACACTATTGATTACTGCCTCAACCTAGAAATTCGAATCTAGGAGCTGTGATTTTTTGTTGAACTGAATATGTTGCCTGTGATTTTGGTGAACTGCTATTGATTTCTGCCTTAACCTAGAAATTCAAATCTAGGCGCTGTGATTTTTTATTGAACTGAATATGTTGCCTGTGATTTTGGTGAACTGCCACCCATTGTGACACTATTGATTACTGCCTCAACCTATAAATTCGAATCCAAGCGCTGTGATTTTTTGTTGAACTTAATATGTCGCCTGATATGCCCACACTCGTTGCAAACCTGATATTTGCTTTGCCGCTTGTATTTCTACTATGAATGTGCCCACTCATTCACTCAGTATCGCTTAGACTGCCGCATTGCTACTACTGCACCCTGTGACCTATTTAAAACCATTTCGGTTGCCGGCCATTACACCACGTGACCTATTCAAGACCATTTTGGTCGCCTACTACTGCACCCTGTAACCCACCTGAGACCTTTCTGGTCGCCGAGCATTGCACCCTGTTACCGATTTAAGACGCTTTGGGCACTTGCCTTGTACGCTGCTAACTACGTGAAGCTATACATTTTAGTTCATATTATAATTCCTGAATCTAGGTCAACCCATCTGCACTCTGCACTCTTAGATTATACTACCACTAGGCACTAGACTACTACAGGCCAATTTACCAATAAACTCTGTCATGACATCTCCCATGTCTGACACACCTATAAGCTACTTAGTTACACTTATTACACTCTCTGCCTTAGCCATTATGGTAGCTCCATACTACAATCTGCCTACAGAAAGGGAACCAACCAGTAAGATGCATACAAAGCTACCATCCCAACAGCCTGCTCCCTTTACCCAGACCCCACCGAATCATGCTTATCCTACCGGTCTAAGGAACCTCAGACTAGGCACTAGACCACACAAACAGCCTGCTCTCTTTACCCAGACCCATCCGAATCAGGCTTGTCCTACCCAACTAAGGAACCTCAGACTAGGCACTAGACTCCCCAAACAGCCTGCTCTCTTCACCCAGACCCAACTGAATCAGGCCTGTCCTACCGGATTTAGGAATTTTAGACTTGGCACTAGACTTCCCAAACCACCAGGTACACACCCACCTCACAGCCACCCTAAGAATGAGCTAACACACGCCAGGCGAAACACGCGCAAAAGGAAACCTAGCTGCAATCAAACACCCTGTGCCAAACCATCTGAAACTTCACCCTACAAGGACCACTTTAGCAACAACACTAAAATAACACAAAACCTCAAGGGAGGTCTCATCAACGCTAGATCTCTAATAGCCCACGCCTCTGAAATTGCTGACATTATCACCTGTAACCAACTCGACTTTCAAGCTGTTACTGAAACATGGCTACACAAAGTTGCTGGCCCTAGCCTTATGATAGCCATGCCCCCAAACTTTACCATCTTCAGAAAAGACAGGGAAACGTCCAAAGGAGGAGGCATAGCTCTCATCTGCAGAGCCAACCTCACCATCAAAGACAGACAGTATTACTATGCCATCAGCTGAACTACTCTCCCTAAAACTAGAAATCTCCGCCTCACGTACTATCACGGTACACCTTAGCTACAGACCCCCCGGTCCATTAGGCACTTTTGAAGAAGACTTAACCACCCTCTTAAACACTAATGCTAAACCGGGAACACAAATCATTCTACTAGGCGACTTTAACTTAGGCTATAAGGACTTAAAAGTCTCCAATGCCTCAACCATAGCCAACACTTTTGTGGAAGCAGGCATCACTATACGGAATAATGGCCCCACGCACTCTAAAGGCCGCACATTGGACTGGGTCGCAGACATCAACTGCGTTTCCCTCATAATGGCAATTGAACCCTGCATATGGACTGATCAATATCTGATCTCATTGTCCATCACAGACCCTCCCCAACCTAAATCTACTAAACCTCATGCTCCTCCTGCTCTTATCCGCTGCAAAAAAAACATAACACTCTCGAATCTTCTCCCCCTGATCCAGCCTATCACCAATCACTCTAGCCTGATCTCTAACCCTAATGTTCTAGCTGACCTGTACAATGACACCATTAACTCAGCGATTGACGCCATTGCGCCGCTGAAACTCACCAAATCTAAACCTATTGCCCATCTTAACACCTGGTTCACTCCTACGCTAAAAGCCGTGCGCAAAGAGAAACGACACGCAGAAGCCTGCTGGAGAAAAAACCCTTCTCCCCATAACGAAAATCTCCTCACTACCCTTACTAATAGCTTCAAAGAACAAATCATTCAGGCAAAAAAAGAGACCTTTAATGACAGAATCAAAAAAGTGAATTCGAATACCAGGGAAATCTTCTCCACCCTGAGAGAATTAGAATCCCCAATCGCACCCATAGACTCTTGTACCAAAGACAAAGCCTGGTGTACAAACATCCAAAAGGCCTGATGCAATAAAATCACAATGTTACAAGACAAAATATCTGCCAAAAAATCTGCCCTCCACAACATTGCCCTCTCCACGGAAGAGACATACTTCAGGAACTTGCCGCCAACCAAACCAAACCAAACCCCCTAACCAATTTAGTTTTAGGGCCACTTCTATTGCCGAAACCAACAACATCATCATGTCTCTTAAACCGTCTCAATGCCTTGGTGACACCTGCCCAGCCCTAATTATTAAAGAGGCTGCAAACGAACTAGCCCCCTTCATCACATCATTTATCAACTCATCATTCAAAACATGTTCTGTGCCAACCAACCTTAAAGATGCCTAGATATTACTTCTCCTAAAAAAGGCAAACCTGGACCCCAATGTCCCAATGAACTATAGGCCCATAACAACTGTCTCATTCCTCCTCAAAATCTTAGATAAAGCCGCATATCTACAGATACAATCTTATCTGGAGATCAATAATCTACTAGGGACAAGACCATCAGGATTTAGACCGAGACATGGAACCGAAACGGCTCTCCTCGATATTAAAAACCAACTAGACGAGCGTAAAGATAGAGGAAACATCTCTATTCTCCTACTCCTAGACCTATCAGCTGCCTTCGACTTGGTAGACCACAAGGTACTTTGTAATCACCGCAAATCGGCGGCCAACTTCTCCACACCGTGGATAAACTCATTTTTGGACCAGAGAACCGTAAGTGTCTTCTCACCTACATCAGCAGCGGACCCAGTGTAGTCCCTCAAGGATCATGTGTTTCCCCCACTTTGTACAATATTTTTACAAAACCTCTCTTTGACATATTGGACAAACTAGGGGTCTCATATACCAACTATGCTGATGATACCCAGATCGTTATTCCAATCCAGGGGGACTATGATAAGGACACTAGCCTCATAAATAAAATCTACCAAATCATCCAAACCTGGATGGTCACACACGGACTATGTCTTAACGACGACAAGACCGAGCTATTAATCATCGGATCTACCAGTAAACTTAACAAATTACCCCATCTGTACAACTCCATCACGATTGATGGTATCAAAATTAAGGTAGCCAAGCAAGTTAAAACCTTAGGATTCTACTTAGACTCAGCTCTTACCCTCGACAAGCAAGTAAATGCCAAAGCCTCAGCAACCAGTTACACATGCAAACTAATTCACGCATGCAAACCATACCTTTCCACAGACAGCTGCATCACCATAGCGCGTGCCCTCATCATCTCCAAATTAGACTACTGTAATGCATTGTATCTAGGCACTAGTAAACATAACATCAACAAACTCCAAACCTAGCAGAGCAATGCCCTTAGAACAGCCCTAGGTATTCCCAAAGTGCAACACATAACTGTCCATAGAAGAACCGTCAACTGGCTGGCCATCAATGACCGTATCAAATTTAAAACCCTGAACATTACACACAATTGTCTGAACAACAAAGCTCCTGCATACCTCACAGAAAAATTCACAAAGCACACGTCCGGACGACCCATCAGAAAGGCCCTCTCAAACAGCATCAAAATCCCCAACTTTAAACTGAAAAGAACTGGTGGGTCCAGCTTCCCAGTTCTAGCAGCTCAGCTCTGGAACTCCATCCCAGACGCACTCAGAGCCACCCCCTCCTTCCATGTGTTTAAAACTAAAGTCAAACTCTGGCTTCACACCAACGATTGCTAGATGCCTCAACTGTACCAAATACTCTGTACATTTACTGTAAAATACTTGAAACTGTAACATATCCTACCTGTAAGCCATTTGACATTGTAACATAAGAATTGCTTGATATATGATCCTGTAACATAAGAAATGTAACATATTTATGTACCTGTAACTAAGATTTTTATTTTTGCATGCGCCCAGTTGCTTAACAGCCAGGTGTGCTCTATAAATAAATAAACAATACAATACAATACAACAAGGAAGAGAATGATATTCCTGCAATATCGAGCTGCCAAATGGATGATCTTGTGGCTTAGGTTGTACCTTGCCTTCATTTATTATACTGTTCTCAGTGTTTCAACACAGGTTGCGCAGTATTCCAGGTCCCGCCTGCACTTGCTGTTAGTGATGTGCATCTGATCTGTAGAGGAGCGGCCGAATGCCTCTACAGGAAGTCCCTCCCCGATGCTACCTGTTTGCTGGAAACCAGAAGTTGCAACATGCACAACACCAGTGACTGTGACTATTCCGAGAAGAGTCTTCGAGACAAGGTATCCATTAAGAAAACCCCATCTAATGTGTCCTCGGAGAACTGACAATCTCCTGGAAGAGATCCCCGAAGGAATATGAAAATGAGAGAAAGCGAAGCTGGTGATGTCACAAGAAATGAGCCTGACGCACTGAGAAGAGTGGCTGAAGAAGAGACTGCATAGACCTTATAGAATCTGGGGACTGTATTCTGTATCCATACAGTCCCCCACCAGCACCAGCACTTATGTCTGCTCTTACCTTGCACTTGCCGCCATCCGGCTGTTTATTTATCTTATTTATTCTACTATGCCATGTACTGCACTTTTCTCTCTCTCATGTACTTCACTTTCCCCTCTCCCTTCCCCCTCTCACTTTTCCCCTTCCCCCTTCCCATGCCCTTGCGCGATCTGAATGACACCTGGCCTAGTAGGATTGTTTTCTGTCTTCCCTCTGTTCCCCCTCCTTTGCCTCGTCACGCCTCGAAACACTTGTGTATAGGCACGTTATAAATTCCATATCATATCATACCATATCATATCTGATGACAAAGCGAAGAATCAAGAAGACTTTCATATGCGGATTGAAGATTGCATGTGTAAAGAAGCATTGAAGAAAATCCAAGCTGTTTTATAACTGTACAGATGCATGAAAGGAAGTAGATTAAGCAATCAAAAGGCTGACTATAAGTAATGAATAGACTGCAGGCGGGGCCACCATTATATAGAATCTGGATATTCAATGTCACAATTTTAGTAAGATCAAACAGCTGGAGAAAGTGGGATTGATAGCTATGCATATGTCACAGCAAAGAATTAGCTGAAGCTCAAAGCAAGACCAAGAAGGCTGTCTGGCCTGGTGTCAGAGGCTGAAGCAGTCAAACTGGTTATCAGTCCTTGAAGAACAGTGAATGTGAGACGCTGAGGCATCCCTTGTTAAGTTGCAAAGAGAGAACACCATGAGTGCCAAGTTTCTTTATTCAAGACAATTAAATGCTATAACAGGGCCTATTCACTGTCTCCTGTCATTTGAGCTGAGGAAGAAAATAGGATTGGATGTGCAGACCTGAGCTATGATAAGGATGTGCCTATACTCCCTTATGTTCCCAGAGAAGAGAAGCTACTACAAGGCCAAGTTCAAAGGCAAATTGCATGGCAGAAGGCATGAGCAATTAAAGATATGGGGCTAATTGGGTGGGGAGACATGGTCAAGTCCACCCATCAGCACATGGGGTACCAGCTTACGTGCTGCTAGTGAATCGAATGTTCCAGAAGGGTACAAGCATGCCAATCAATTGTAGAGGGCCACATAACGAAGGGCCTTATGGTTGAAGAACCAATAGTATTCTGTGAATTTAATAATTGCTATTGATATTAATATTCATAATTTACTTATATCGTACTCATACACAAGTGTTTCAGAGTGTGACCAGACAAGGGGGGGGAAACAAGGGTGAACAAAAACAACGATCCTACGAGGCCCAGTGACATTGAGAAAGCGCAAGTGCATGGGAGAAGGAGAGGGGAAAAGTGCATGGGGGAGAAATGGAAAGTGCAAAGCAAAGAGAAACAGATAAGTGATAAATAATACAAATAAATAAGGGCATCAAACAGAGCAGAGAAAAGGAGAAAACAGATAAATAATAAATAATAAAAATAGATAAGGACAACAAAAAGAGGTAGTGCAGCCAGCAAGCGGCAAGTGCTGGGTTTAAGGCAGTAGACATCGTATGTCTGATAAGTGCAGGAAGAAATGGCAGGGTTGTATGGGTACAGATACAGACCCCAGTGGAAGGAGTGGGCTGAAGGCAGTGCGAGATGTGGCAAGGTGAGCAGGTACCTGGGCCCGGAAGCCAGAGGGTAAGCCAGGTGCATGGTGCTGAGATAGAGATGATATCTCGTGTGGCTGAATGCCACTTGTCCCTCTAAGAAGTTGAACGCCGACCACTGGGGGTCACGTAACTAGATAGCATGGAGGAGTCTCGCTCATTATCAGAATTAACCAGACAAATCGCCGCACCAACTAAGAACAGCCATGCACCACCAGCCACAGAATGGAGAAAGAGCTATCAATCTTTTAATCCTTTCCGTGGCTGGGCCGGGTGAGGTTTCCCGTGTTGAAATGACTTGCACTTGGGGTGGGCATGAATTGTCCCTCTGACTGTAGAGACCCAATCAATCACAACCCATCCCAATATAGAAAGTATACTTAGCTGTTCCCCTTGTGCCAACCACAATCCCATGTAGGTTTTTCTTGTTTTCCACGTAGTATGAAGTCATGTATGATGAGTTTTAGCTATATAAGAATGCTTTTCTATGATGTCCGTTGTAATTCCCTGTTTTAGATAATTGAAAATAAAACAGTTGAAAGAGACATTTTACCAACTTCTTGAGTCGGTCTGGTTATTTGGTGTAAGAGTTATTCTGCATCCCCTCAATCGTACGATATGTTACCTCAATTAAAGGACCATAAGGGTTCACTTGGTAGCATGTCGGATGGTTGGAAATAAGACCCATCGACCTGTAGACTCCAGAATTTCAGATGATCGAACATCCTTCACCTTCTAGCTGGATGATCACAAGGTTACCTGTGGAGAGTGATCAAATCGAAAACTTGCAGGTAGAATCGAGACAGTGGGCAGGGTCCCTATTTGACAAAATCCCTACCTGGTTTCCACAGGCACTTTGTGGACGGAAGGCGAAAGAGGTCAATTGGAGGAGGGAGTCGATACCGAAAGCCTCGAACAAAACAATCGAATGGTGAGTAGACTAAGGGGAATGGCAAATTGATGGGATTGAGGTAACGGGGAAAGTAACGTGGAAAGTAACGGGAGATTTATGTGATTTATGTGTAACGAGAGAGAGAGAGAAAGCCCAAGGGGGTTGTAGAAGAGACTGTCTTACACTCCAGTCAGAGTAACTTAGCGTGCAGGACAGGTCCGCATAACACGACAATCTAAACTCTGGGGGGATCATTGTCAAAGGCGGTATTGCAACAAATTACAACATACTTGCACGCTGCATACACAGGAAAGAAATTGGAGAAAATGTTAGCTATTTTAGAGCTCTGTGAAATGTACCAGGAAGAGAGAGAGGATCCGCCACCTGAGGAGTGGATGCTTAATCAGTGTAAGGAGGAAGATGCTGAGCCTTCTGCTCCCCTTACCTCCCCTGAAGAGAAAAGCGCTAGTACATAAGACTAAGAGTTGTATCACTTAAGGGAACTAAAAGCGGCAAAAGGGTGTCGGGGGGAAATTCTGCCGGGGTCGGCCGGGCCGTCCGCAGACCTCCGGGAAGGGAGGCCCCAACTCCTCCCATATATCCCAGATGAGATAGAGTATGAGACACACGCAAGAAGCAAGGTGACTCTGCTGTTTATTATACAAAAACGGCAGGGATGAGTCAAGGATCGTACGCGTCCGTCCTGACACACACACAATCGTGGGGCTCGCAGGCCCTTTTTACTGTATTATGACGCGCTACTTGCGTCACTTTAGAAAGTTAACAAAAAACCTATCGCCACTCTTAATTGGTTGCTCGAGTGGTAGGGTTAGTATAGCACACGTATAGAGAACAATATGAGTGGTCGAGGGTTAGTCAGGTGATATATCTGGGTTGTCCCTACAATTAGATACATGAGAATTGTTACATGAAGACTCCTAAGGATTGGTTAATAATCCTGGCGTCAGTGATAAGAGCCCCATGTTCTGATTGGTGCGATCGTGAGCTTCCCAGCCTGGGACCACCGCTGTTCCCAGCTCTCGGTGTACCTGCAATTTGCAACAATGTTTCACTATGGGTACGTGCAGACAATGTGAGGATTTATTCATAGTTGGAGGCTGACCGCTCCCACAGTCGCAAATGTCCATTGAGCCTTTGAAGTGTATCTGCCTGTGTCTCGTAGCGAGGGATCCAGACGCCTCTTTTCTCCTGGGCTTGGCATCTCGTCAGGTTCGGCTTGGCCACGTGAGGAGGGACCGTGTTTGAGGCAGAATTCTGCACAATTAATATTGTTTTTCCACTGTGTGTCTGGTTTAATTTGCAGGTGTGACTTTAACGTTGGTGCGCGGAGTGCGAGATTGCAACATCGTGCCCTTGATGATTTGCTCTTGGAATGTGGGTTTGCAACATTGCGACATTGGCTGGTTGCTTCGCCGGGCTCATTCTGCAGGATCAGCAACCTGACTCTTGTTTTGTTAATGTCCACGGGAGCTCTTGCTTGAGGCCTACTTAGGCCTGGTGTATAAGTGGTCCGTCTGGTGTACAGGTGATTTAGGTTAAAGTAGCATATAGTTCCATGACCAGTATCGTGTCTTCATTATATTTCTCATGGTGGTAACTGGTTTTAAGAGAAGCGTGAGCAAGCTTTGTAGATGAGTTCATGACGCGTCTTGCGTTTCTGCATTCTGAAAGCCTATGTAGAAAATAATAAAGATGCACGTCCGTGAGTATGCCTGTCGCCTACGTCATAGCACTGAGTATATTCTTCGTGTAGATTGGTGCAGGAATGTCCAGTGTGTATATTTGCACAGGTGTGCTTACCGTTGTCTAGGTCGTCATGGCATCTCTAACGACGTGTAGATTTTAGTCTAGTTGGTCCGTGCCGCAGGTGTCGGCATGGCCAGTGCGGGCTGCTGGGCAGGCAGATGGACACATCCGTATGTTCCTGTACCAGGGTATCTGGTCGTCTGGTAAATGGACAAACTCTTCTCGTGGCGGGTGTCTGGGTCGTGACCCTTTAGGCCAAGCGCGAGAGGTGAAGGACGGGAGCCTGGTCTTCCATTCTCCCACTTCAGTCCCCCCTCTGGTCGACTTGTCGACCACAAACATATCCTTTTCGTTATCTCCTCTTACTCGCCATATCTTAGTTATTCCTCCTAGATGTCCATAGTGGTTTACATGATCTTCAAATGACCAATACATATATTCACAGGTTCCTCCAGGAGTACAGTATACCCATTTCCCTATGTAGCTCCTGGGGTTTCGTGGGTTCTCGATCTTCACTGATGGTGGGTCTAGATGGTTGGTGATGATTTGGTTGCGCAACTTCTCCCTCTCCTGTATTATCACACCTGTATGTTGGCCGTCATCTGCTGGCATCAAGGGGTGCATTCCCACCATTTCGAGCAACTCGTCAGTGGTACGTGCCTTCCGGGCCTTCCAAAATCTAATTATGATCAGCGTAGCTCCAGCCCAAATAGTACAACCCACTATAATTTTCAGTCCATCTGAAAGCCAGGATGGCATCCACGACCATAATAGTGAAAAACAGCTCTTATCCTTGTTTACGCCGTTACTTTCATCCATCATTTTGGAGTGCATCTGGGCCAATTGTGAAACTGCTTCTGTCAGTGTACCATTGTCAGCATCGTTGGCAGGTATGAACATGCAGCATGATTGTCCTATCTTTGCACAAACTCCTCCTTCCATGGCTGTGAGAAGGTCCAATACATATCTGTTCTGGAGTGCTACCATCCTTATAGCTCGCAGCTCCTCTTTTATTGCGTTAAATCCATTTACTGTAGAATTGATGGTCATCATTAGTTCCCATCTAGTTATCTGGAGCCATTTTGCGTTTGCGTAAGCCTGCAGTCCCGGATGTATTATTGAGGAGAAGAACATTGCTGCTCTGCTGAATAGTCTGTGTTCTGGCGGTATTGAAGTGAGTGCCGTTTCCGACCTTCCCCACAGGTAATTTCCTGTCAATGGTTCTCCTTGTCTTTTCCTTCTATTTAGGACAGGATCATTGCTGTTGGTCCTGTTCCCTTGCTCCTCCTGAAGTGGTGCAGATCTCTTTTTTCTCTTGTCCCCTTCATCCATTTTGGGAAAGTTCGCCACATTGACATGCTTCTTGGGTACCACTAGTGATGGTACATTGACGTGCACCATTGTGCACACACCATTCCACAGGGAAGGCAGTGTATGGTATGCCTTTTCTCCACAGGCCCAATAATGGTCCATTATTACTGCTGTTCCTGCTCCCCCCTCAGGTAACTCCATCACACTTGCACAGTTGGTGTTATATCCTACGTCCACCTCTCCTTTATGCTGGTAGCATACCTTGGGCGCAGTCAGCGGTAGTATTGTTATTGGGTCTTCATCTGTTTCTACCCACGTGAGCATTGGTACATACTTGATCCACGTTGTCCAACATCGGTGGTTGTGTGCCTCGATAGTTGAGATAGTTTCTTTTGTTACCATGTTGCTGCCAATCACTCCTATCTCCCAGCTGTTGTCCAGGTACACCTTCCCGGTTATCGTTACCAGCGGCCTCTCCCAACATCCTTGTTTACCCGGAACTTCAGTGGCGTACCAATCACATGGTAGATACTGTAGTGTTACTTTCTTTGTTTCTCCTTTTGCAGGACCACTTGTTATATATCTGAATGCTTCAGCATGTAAACTGCTCTTGTGGTAACTCAAATAGGTCTTGAGGAAGTTGTTTTCATATGGGTATGAGTCTCGTGTTTTCCACGTCATATGCACCACTGTCCCTTGAAATCTTCCTTTCGTTTGGAACAGTGCCAAGTATATTATGCACTGTGCTGTCTTTTCATCTATTTCTGTGGCAACAAATGTTCGTGACGCACTCATGGCGTATGGTATTAATGAGAAAATGTAGCAGCTGTCCTCAGTTGTCTGCTTACCAATGCGGGTCATGTGTTGGTACCATATGTTGTTTGAGACATGTGCTGAATCTTGTATATAATTATCAATACCTTTATTGTCTGAGTATGTGCTGCGTTTAACTCTATTTTGCTTGGGTGCAATGTTACTACTATCACCTGACGTAACACCTGTTGCAGCAGGGGACGGGGGTGTATTAGGTGTGGGTGCAGCAATAAAATTAATAGCATAGCTGTACTGCCATACAGAGGCAACCAAGAACCCGGTGATCATCAAAATCCCTATTATTTTTATTACATATGCTAATCTCACCGGCATTTTGCTCTTACCTTGCTGCAGTCCTGGCAGCGTATTCTTGCGACGTTAAAGTTGCCCGCCTAAAAATTCTCAAAATGCTTGTTATTAGATGTTAGTTGTTGGTTTCCTTTAAGCTCTCCCTATCAAATAGTCATTCAGTGCCCAGGCGAAGAGCTGTTCCCACGCTATTCTAAGTGATCTATCTCTTAGGACCGGCAAGTATGGGCGGAGGTGGGGCATTGAATATTCTATGGCCAAGAGGAATGCTGTGTAGTAGACACGTACCCTTCTCCTTTTTAGGTACGTTGGCCGTTTTATTTCGTTTACAAATTGGTGTGACAATTCTTCTGGGTAGTTATCGTCTGGGAGTACCATCTACGCCTGGGCAGTGAACTTGTTAGTTAGCTATTTTCTTAACAATACAATAATACGCAGTTCCTGTATGTGCGAGAGAAGAGAAAAAGAGAACATTCACGTGTCTACATGTGTACTTGTGCAGGCAATGTCCTTCAATTCAGTTATTACTATATTTGGGGGTCAATGGGCAGGGGGGATTGGGCTCGGTTGGCGGGAGTATTTTTACTCCTTGAGCGTCTGACCATGGGGTGGGCAGTATGGGGATCACCCCTTTCTTCATCAGTTATTGTCTCCGGGGAAGCTGGGTAGTGACACGGTATGGGAACAATTGGGTCGTTGTCTGTGGTAGAACTTCCTTCCGCTGTTGGGGATGTTGTTGCTGTTCTTCCAATGGACCTATCGTTGGCGCTGGGGCGGGTCTGCAGTTTGTAGATCTTTACATCATGTAGGTGGTTCCAGGCACGCTTGTCCTTTAGCTTTACTGCTCTTGTTGATACGTCCTCTACCAGATGGGGGCCAGTAAATCTTTTATCGTTCCATTTCCTGTTGAAATTGCGAAGTAGCACGTGGTCACCTTTAGCAAGTTTGCACAAGTTCTCCTTTTCCAATTCCGTATTGGCGCCTTCTTGTTGATTGCTGGTAGACCCGCCCCGTGTGCGCTCGAGCTGTTGAGACACAAACACAACACTAGTAATCAAAGAAGACACATATTGGTACATTTCATCACCTAACACACTCGCTGTGCTTTCGTGATCAGTGAATGCTCTTGACGTTGGCGTTAGAGGAAGGCGCATTTGACGTCCAGTAACCACCTCGTGAGGGGTGAGGTGGTGGTCGGACCCTGGCCTATTCCTCAATTCAAATAGGGCTAATGGAAGGCAATACAACCAGCTTTTCTTTGGTGTTTGTTGTATTTTTGCAATTGCCTCCTTTAATAGGCCATTCAGGCGTTCACATATACCGTTAGCCTGTGGGTGGTATGCACATGCGAATTTGTGTTTTATGCTCAGCAAGGATGTGATATGCTGGAACATTTCATTTGCGAAATGCGGGCCATTGTCCGACCTTAACACCTTGCACACTCCCCACTTGGGGAAGACCTCCCTTACTAGGAATTTTGCTGCTCTAAATGCATCTGGGTGTGAACAGGGCCCTGCTTCAATCCACCTAGAAAATGGGCATACTACTACAATCATATACCTATTACCTTGACATATGTTGATCATATCAACATAGTCAATGTGAAGATGCCGAAAAGGTCCCTCTGGCCGGGGTATAGTACCTCTTATCACTTTTAGGGTATGACCGGCCGTAAACTGCTGGCATGTGAGACAATTGCTGATAAAATTTGACACATGAGAATTTAACTCGGGGCAGAACCAATCTTCACTAATTCGTGCTGCAATTACTTCCTTGCCTGTATGGGCTAGGTGATGTAGTTGGCTCAGGGCGGTGTTCAAAAGCGCCAATGGTATTACAACTTTTCCAGTGCCACCCTGGCGCCATAGTGCGTCGGTTGGTGACATTGTACATCCTCTTTTCACCCATATTTCTTTTTCGGCCATCGGTGCAGCCGCTTGTAGCTCCATAATCTGCGTGGCTGGGAGATGGGTGTACCCCTCTCTTATCAACATCTCCCTAGCCATTCCCCTCCCTCTCCCTCTCTGTGATTCTGGGGGGTTCCATGTCTCACCAAAGTACGCAGCATATTTCGCATGTGCGTCCGCTGCTGCATTCCCTTTTGAGACGTGGTCTTCACCATTGGTGTGTGCGGTGCATTTTACTAGGGCTAATTCTTGGGGGTCATTTATTACTTCAATTAGTTCAGCCAATAAGAGGGCATGTTGCACTGGAGTGCCATCAGCTCTCCTAAACCCTCTTCTTCTCCATTTTGATAGCCCTGAGTGGACAGTGGATGTAACATATGCACTGTCAGAGTATATGGTTACTCGTTTGTCAAAACTTTCCTTTAATGCCAATATTAGTGCAACCAGTTCCGCGGCTTGAGCGGAGTAATGCTGTGGTAATTGTACACATTTCATAGCCACACACACCGGCGCCTCCATCATTTTTACCACTGCTGCCCCAGTCCTCCGTATCCCATCTCCTTGATCAATAGTTGATGACCCATCAATAAACAAAATCGCACCTCCCTCTAGTGCGTTTTCTTCAACTTTCCTAGTACATGAGTACATTTCAGTTGTTTGGGTGCAGTCATGGGCATACTCTCACTCCTCAATTACTTCTGCTAGGAACCTTGCAGGGTTAACCGTGCTACATCTAACAATTGCTAATTCAGCTCTAGACAAAATGATCTCATAACCTGATGCCCTCTGCGTGGTTAGGGTGGACTTAGGTCTATTCAATATTGCAAATAGTGCATGTTCCACAAACAGTGTAGTTCGACACCCCATGGTTATTGCTGATGCTTTTTCCACTGCAAAAGCAGCTGCAGCGAGACCTTGTTCGCAAGGGAAGTGACCTAACATCACAGGGTCTAAGTGACCGCTGTAAAATGCTACTGGTTTATAGCCCATGCTCGTTTTTTGGGCCAATACTGCTTTCATCACTGCTGAGTCGCAATGTGAAAATATAAAAAATCGTCGCTCATAGTCTGGGGATGCCAGTACTGGAGCAGTTGATATCGCGTCTTTCAATTCATCAAAGACCTCCCTCATTTCCATAGTCCACCCCAACTTTTTCTCACCTTTATTAGCTTCCCTCAAACCCTCAAGCAGTGGTCCTATGTATGAACTGTAATCAAATACCCATGCTCTACAGTAGTTGCACAGCCCCAGGAATTGCTGCAGTTCCCTCACAGTCTGTGGCATTGGAGTACTTGAAATGGCCTGTGCTCTTTGTGGTGCAATCTTTCTTCCATGTTGGGATATCAGTTGGCCAATGTAAAGTACCTGTTCCTGACAGTATTGTATCTTTTCCATGTCTACCTTGTACCCTTTTTCAGCCAATATTGTCAACATCTTTAATGAGTCCTCTCTGCATTTACTTTCGTTTGTACTGCAAATTATTATGTCATCCACGTACTGTAACACTGTGCTTTCCACTTCAACGTTACCCAAATCCATCTGTATTACTCTATTGAAAATTGAGGGTGATTCGCAATACCCTTGTGGCAATCTGGTATGTTTCCACTTAGTATTTCGGTAAGTGAAGCTTGTCAAATCTTGTGAGTCTGGGTGTAATGGTATTGAGAAAAAAGCATTTTTAAGGTCGATCACTGTAAATCGTGACGCTTCTGCTGGAATGCCACACAATATTGTGGCTGGGTTTGCTGTTACGGGATATTCTGCTTCTACTATGTTGTTCAAGGGCCTGAGGTCCTGTATGAAGCGCCAAGACCCCCCCTTTAGCCTTGCGCACTGGGTACACAGCCGTGTTACATGGTGATTCTGAGGGGACCAATATGCCATTGTTTATAAGGGCCGTTATGGTTTCATATGTGCCCTCATCTGCCTCTTTTGACAGTGGGTACTGTTTCACTCTGGGTAGTATGGCACCTTTTTTCAACTTTATCCTTACTCCCCCTATGCTTTTTATGCATCCCACATCATAAGGGCTAATAGTCCACAATGATTTGGGCACCTTTGACATATCTTCCTTAAAGAAGGTGACAGGGGTGCATGCGGGTGCCTCAAGTGCCATCGCAATTTTCTGTGCTACTTGTTTGTGATCCACTCTTAGCCATATTTCTACACTCATCATGAACACCATTTCACCTTCCTCCTTTTCTTCTGAGAACAACTCCTCATCTGACACCTGGGTCAGCCTACATCCTTCTGCTAGTGCTATCACCGCCCTCCATGCTCTCCCTTCTTTATCTTGGGCGTGCACAGCAATATAATCAGCTGTTGCAATAATGCTCTCAATGTCCATTACAACTACCTTTCCCTCTGGTTCATTAACAGGTGTTTCTGGTCGGAACAGATAGGCTGCTGGCCTCCTCCATATTTTCCCTTCTATCCCTGGCATCCATGCAAATGCCATGTCTGTTCCATACTGGAATAGCTCGCCATCTACTGGCTCTTCCCTAATCGCTGTCTGTCCACAGTATGCTTGCATAATCTGTCGTGCTGCGAGCATGTTAATTCCTGGAGTAGAGCAAATTATGCCGTCCTCTGTAAAGGAGATCGTCATATTCAACCTGTTCATTATGTCCCTCCCCAGTATATTTACTGGTGAGGCACTATAATATAAAAGTGGAACTGACAGATCATAATCTCCAATAGATAAGGGAACGTTATCAGTAAAGGGAACCAACCCTTTAGCCCCAGAGAATCCTTGGGTGTTCATGGCTTCGCCTGACATCTTAAATTTACCTTCCCTTATGCAAGACCGGGTTGCCCCGGTGTCAACAAGGAATGATAATTTTTTGTCACCTATCGTTACCTCTATGCGTGGCTCCTCCGCACTATTAGGTGTTACTGACAGGATGGGACACACCAAGGCCGTCTGTGGGCTGTCCTATTGAGGGTACAATGATTGGCCATTCCCTGTGTAAGGGTTGTGTCCCAAGACCGTCACCCTACCCAATTGTGTTTTTTGCGTTTGGGGTTGTTGTGATATCGCTACTTGTTGTTGTGGCAGTGAATATGTTTGTGGCTGTTGTTGTGTTATTTGTTGTTGTGGTTCACTCCCTTGTTGCAACGTCGGCTGTTGTTGTATACCCTGCTGTTCTTGTGAGGTCCTAGGTTGTACCTGTTCATTCCATGCTGGTGTTCCTGGCCTGACCCTACACGTGCGTGACATGTGTCCTAATAATCCACAACTCCAACACACGGGTGGTTCCCTGCTTTGCCATGGGAAGCTCCCTGTGTTGTCCTGGTACACTGGTTGCCCTGTGGGGTAGGAATTTCTAAGTCCTCCCACCTGCTGTTGGGTGTTATATCCGTATCCTCTCCCTCTCATAAATCCACCTCTCCCCCTGTTATAATTATAATACCCAGCTCCTTGCATTGGGTACCCTCCTCCCATGTTTGGTGCGTGTAATTGCAGTGGCGGCACTTGTTGTGTTATAGTCTGTGAAGGTGCTATTTGAGCGGGATCTTGTGCAGCCACTACTTGTGTGGGGCTTTGGGCCATTGGTGTGGGCGTAGTTATTAGTGCCCCTTCCATTGTGTATTTAGTAAGTTTTTTCTGCACTAGTTTAGCCTCTTCTGTTTTCCTGTCCTCTTCCTTTTGTTTCATTTTTCCTTGCCATGTCCTGCAGTGATGTACTATTGTCAGTTGTATTTCTGGCCATGGTTTTGCTTCCATTCCCACTACTTTCTTTAGCTGTTTCTGAACTCCTTCTGGGAGCCCTTGTACCAGTATATGATAAAATATTGCTGGTGTTTTATCCCATTGTTCTCTAGTTTCCATGCGCCACTTCTCTTGGATATCCTGGATATAATCAACAGGATCCTCATTCTCACGCATCTTACGGGAGGTAATTGCTCCTATGTCTGATGTGTCTGGGTACTGTACTCTTAATGCCTGCCATAGTGCATGTCTGCAGTTCGCAAATGGTGCCCCATCATGCGATGTGTTTGTTATTGTTACCCCATGGAATCCCGCTCTCTTCCAAATATCATCCGCTCTATCCCCTAATATTGAAATTAACAGGCCCTTTACATCTCCTACTGCTAGTTTCTGTCCTGCAGTGTGTTTTTCCATTTCATATATCCACTTACCCGCACCTCCACTTAGTGATGGAAGCCTACATTTTATATTTTCTTTATCCGTATGCTTCCAAGGGACATACTGTGGTCTAACCCCTCCTCTCTCCAACAGTGGCATTAAGTTGTGTCTTCTATCACCCTTTACGTTCCATAATATCGAGTCCTCACACCCCTCCTCTACTTCCGTTTCTTTTTCCTCTTCAATTTCGCCCTTATTACCCCTGCCCTTAACTCCTTCTTCTCCATCCTTCCCCTCCTTTCGTCATTTCCTTTATTTAATGTGGGCGTGTTTATTAGTCTGTCCTGCCTGCGACTAGGGAGGTCTCTAAGCCGACATGCATAGGGTGTCAGTTCGTTCATGAAGGGCGCGAGCTGTATTCTGCGCAGCGAGCGTGAGGTGGTTGAGCATGTAGGGCGCGATTGGGGAGGGCGTGATGGGGATGGGGATGGTGGGGTTTCATGGGTTTGTCTTTCCACTAGTCCTTGCTCTCCCTCCTCACTTCTCTCCAGCTCCCCCTTTCTCTTGCTGATCCATGGTGAGTCTATGTTGGTTCGAGTGAGGTATAGCTTATCTAAGCTTTCCCTTTCACTTTTTCTTCCTTCCCTCTCCACTCCTTCTTCCTCCTCGCTACAAAAATCATTCATAAATGGCATCCCCCACTCTGTCTTTTTCCCTTTTATTGTTACTGTTTGTAAGTATATTAGGTCTATTTCTCCTTTTTCTCCGTTACCAACTTCTCCCCCTAGTGCTGATGTTGTCGCTACTTCTCTGCTTCTGTATACATCCCCCCATCTTTCACTCTCCCTACTCCTCTCTTCCCTTCCTCCTTCACTTCTCTCCTCCATCTCCCTACTATTTTCCTCCCTTTTCCTTTTCAATTCCTCCATCACTTCATTGCTCATCTGTTCCAGTATCCTTTCATCCTCTTTCTTCCTTTCCCATTTCACCCTTTCTCTTTCTACTATACTCTCTATTACCTTCCCCTCTTCATATTTCTTGGCTGTCTCTGATAGTAACCTCCTCTTCCATATTGCCATTTCCTTTTCTTTTTCTTCTTCTTCCCTCTTCTTCTCTCTCAGCACTACTCTTGATACCCTGTCTGCTGCTGCTTTTACCCTTTCAGCTTCTCTCCTTTGCTCCTCATTTCGTTCCCTTAATTTTTCCAATTCGTTCTTGCCTTCTTTTCTTTTCCTCGCTCTCTCTCTTTCCTCCCTCTCGAGCTGTTTGATCAATTCATTCTGCTCATCCCTTAGCTTTGCTAATCTTTCCTCCAAAATGTCTTCCTTTTGCCGTAATAGCTCCTCCCCCCTCATTTCACTCTCTCTGGCATCATCCTCGTCTGTTCTCTTTACTACCTCCCTCTCTTCCCCAGTTAGTGAACCTCGTAACTTTAATAATATCTGTGCAGCTACCCACTCATCATTTCCTATCTCTACAGTCTGCTCTTCTCCAATCCTCCCCTCCCCCACTGGCATCTTCCTATGAGCCACATATGGTGGAGGGCTGTATGGCGGGTTCGAGTATCCTTCAGCCGCCCTTAGCTGTCCTTCTATTTCTCCTAATTCTCTCAAAGGGTACAACCCCCCTCCCTCTGTTTTCACTCCCGGTGTTATGGGTATCTCGTTGCCTGGTTCCTTTTTTATGTCATCTGATTTATCAATCTTTTCTCCTCCTTCTCCTCCCTACCCCGTGTTCTTTGTGCTTTCACTCTCCTTTTTCCCATCCACTCCTTCCTTCTTAATCTCTTTTTCTTCCGGTGTTTCCCCCATAGTGAACATTCCATTTGGTCCTGGGCGGGACCCCTGGAACATCCTCCATAAATTAAACACCTCCACATGGCTTGCCAACTTCTTCCCCTTGTATGTATTGTGCAGATGGTTTAGCAGTGAATGTTGGGCATATGGATCGAAGCTACCATTAGGCGGCCATGGTGTTAACATTTTGTTATCCGTCCCCTGGGTCCATTCTATGCTGTACTTAATCAGTTTCTCCCTATGGGGTGGCAGTGTGGTGCATATGTGTTGTAGTGGGGTAGTGAGGGTGTTCCCCCACCCTCCCGACCCTGTCCCTTATGACATAGTAGCGCTCCACTTGTTACCCTTCCCCTATCTGGTAGCAGTTTATCTCACTAGCAGTTTACAATATACAACCTTATATTGTTTACCTGGCCCCGTAAGTGTGGGGACTTACGACAATCCCTTGACAAAATTAAAAAATAAAAAAAAAATATATGAGGTTTTACATTTGTATATTCCCTTCTATCTATCTTTCTTTATACAATAACCATACGGCCCCCTGCGGCCGAAGCGCACGCAGCCCCCTGCGGCTGCGTACCCCTTATGACGCTTTAATACAGTCGTCCTGTATCCACGTTCTCCTCCCCCTTTTACACTCGCCGTGGCCGGCGTTCTCTGTGCTCAGCCACGCCCCTCCTCCCTTCTCCTTTCCCCGATCAACTCATTTACCGTTTATCTCCGGGTCCGCTCCCTTACCATATTTCTCTTCCCCACCACTCTCAAAACCAATGTGCCTTGTGCTTGTGATATCCTATTAAAGCCCTACTGGTGACGGCACCGATCTCTTCCAGCTACTGGTAAATTCTTCATATGTTCTTTAAGTTCAAAATACACTTGCAATCTACCCCCGCTAACCCTACAGCTGTCTTCCTGTCACTCCTGGAACAAGGTAATCAAATCAATAATATAATCGGACTGCGCTCGCTGCGTCGCCTCGCGTGTGATACGCCCCTCAACAGGAGGGCTTAACCAGCCAATTATCTTCCGTATTGGGCAACTAGCTTAGCTACCGCCTACAGGGAAACATCATCTACCTATCGAGTTTCTTGCTCGAACAATAGGAATCCTCATCTACTCATTGATCAATGAATGCCAAATCGTAGGAAACCACACACACCCACCCTTACACGTAGTCGCAACCTAGGCCAATCAGTGTCTACGAGCGGCCGCACGTGATGTTTTCGTGCTCCGCCCCCTCTGTCGCGTGACGTAGCCGACTGCTCTCGCACTCGTTTCACTACCATTCATTCCATTGCCAACACTAAGTTGTTAAACCTTCGCCGCGCACCTGTACAACACCTCCCTCCTCCCTTATTTACTTCCTCCCCCTCCCTCACAATTTCGCATTGCTTGTTGTGCGTGTCATGCTCACCAAGTTCTCTCGATGCAGGGCCGCTCGACTGCGTGCACCCCTCCAAGCGGCTCGTCTGGACACTCGCCGACCGCGGGCGGGATACTTCTCAACCGGCTCCCGAGGGCCAATATCCGGATTGCGCTGTCCGGTCTTCTCGCAGCTCCGCGATGGTCCTGTAGTCCTCAGAAGGGGGCAACGGCAGAGGGGGCCGCGCCGCCGGGCCTCCTCGCAACGGGAGTGCCTGGAAAAAGTAAAAATAAAAAGTGGATCTTAAACAGATCTCAGCAGTGCCTCCAACTTGTCGGGGGGAAATTCTGCCGGGGTCGGCCGGGCCGTCCGCAGACCTCCGGGCAGGGAGGCCCCAACTCCTCCCGTATATCCCAGATAAGATAGAGTATGAGACACACGCAAGAAGCAAGGTGACTCTGCTGTTTATTATACAAAAATGGCAGCGATGGGTCAAGGATCGTACGCGTCCGTCCTGACACACACACAATCGTGGGGCTCGCAGGCCCTTTTTACTGTATTATGACGTGCTACTTGCGTCACTTTAGAAAGTTAACAAAAAACCTATCGCCACTCTTAATTGGTTGCTCGAGTGGTAGGGTTAGTATAGCACACATATAGAGAACAATATGAGTGGTCGAGGGTTAGTCAGGTGATATATCTGGGTTGTCCCTACAATTAGATACATGAGAATTGTTACATGAAGACTCCTAAGGATTGGTTAATGTTACTGGCGTCAGTGATAAGAGCCCCATGTTCTGATTGGTGCGCCCGTGAGCTTCCCAGCCTGGGACCACCGCTGTTCCCAGCTCTAGGTGTACCTGCAATTTACAACAATGTTTCACTATGGGTACGTGCAGACAATGTGAGGATTTATTCATAGTTGGAGGCTGACCGCTCCCACTGTCGCAAATGTCTATTGAGCCTTTCAAGTGTATCTGCCTGTGTCTCGTAGCGAGGGATCCAGACGCCTCTTTTCTCCTGGGCTTGGCATCTCGTCAGGTTCGGCTTGGTCACGTGAGGAGGGACCGTGTTTGAGGCAGAATTCTGCACAATTAATATTGTTTTTCCACTGTGTGTCTGGTTTAATTTGCAGGTGTGACTTTAACGTTGGTGCGCGGAGTGCGAGATTGCAACATCGTGCCCTTGATGATTTGCTCTTGGAATGTGGGTTTGCAACATTGCGACCTTGGCTGGTTGCTTCGCCGGGCTCATTCTGCAGGATCAGCAACCTCACTCTTGTTTTGTTAATGTCCACGGGAGCTCTTGCTTGAGGCCTACTTAGGCCTGGTGTATAAGTGGTCCGTCTGGTGTACAGGTGCTTTAGGTTACAGTAGCATATAGTTCCATGACCAGTATCGTGTCTTCATTATATTTCTCATGGTGGTAACTGGTTTTAAGAGAAGCGTGAGCAAGCTTTGTAGATGAGTTCATGACGCGTCTTGCGTTTCTGCATTCTGAAAGCCTATGTAGAAAATAATAAAGATGCACGTCCGTGAGTATGCCTGTCGCCTACGTCATAGCACTGAGTATATTCTTCGTGTAGATTGGTGCAGGAATATCCAGTGTGTATATTTGCACAGGTGTGCTTACCGTTGTCTAGGTCGTCATGGCATCTCTAACGACGTGTAGATTTTAGTCTAGTTGGTCCGTGCCGCAGGTGTCGGCATGGCCAGTGCGGGCTGCTGGGCAGGCAGATGGACACATCCGTATGTTCCTGTACCAGGGTATCTGGTCGTCTGGTAAATGGACAAACTCTTCTCGTGGCGGGTGTCTGGGTCGTGACCCTTTAGGCCAAGCGCGAGAGGTGAAGGACGGGAGCCTGGTCTTCCATTCTCCCACTTCAAGGGTATACTAATCCAATATAGGAACCGCCCGCTTATAGCAGTGACAATAGCCCAGAGAAGAATAGAAGAAGCGAAGAGATCTTTAAGATCACACAAGACAAAGAAGAAAAGAGTGAGCATTCGAGCTTATCGACAGAATTAGAAAGAGAATTCAAGAGATGGAAGGGAGAAAAGGATAAAGCTGACGAGGTAACGCTCGTACAGAACAAATGGATGGTAGGACATATATTACTCAAGCTAGATGGGAAAAGCATCGAGGAAGTCAGGCAAAAAGAAGATCAAGATTAACACTATAGAAAAGACAGGGAATGAGAAAAAAGATTGAAGGAAGGCAGATGCAAAAGAAAGAGCAGCCAGAGGCAAGAACAGATGTATCAGGAGAAGCAACAAAAGAAAGAAGAAAGGGCAGAGGAACAAAGAAGGTATGAAAACAGACAGAGAGCGATGGAAGAAAAAGATAGGCAAGAAAGGAAAAGTGGAGAGAAGGAAGCACAGAAATGAAGGGACAAAAGAATACAGAAAAGAAAAGAAGAGGAAGAAAGGAGGGCAGGGGCAAAAAGAGAAGAAATAAGACAGGAAGAGGAAAGAGTTATATCAGAAGCAAAAAAGCAAAGGGAATTAGATGAAGAATTGGAACAAAAGAGAAGACAGTGTGAGTGTGATGTTAACCTCATTCAAAAGGAGTTGATGGAACCAAGTTCAGCAATAACATGGAGCAGTATAGAAGAGTTCCCCCGTTACAAGGAGCAATGTCAGAGCCATCTAGGTTAACCTTAGAAGAGAACTTTTACATAGGAATCATCAAAGACTGGCTCAATAAAGCCTATGAAGAGTTAAGGGAACAAAGCAAATCGGGAAGCCGAGGGACGGGAGATCAAACCCTAGTCTTCCAATCACAGAGCAAAGAGGAAAATCTGTTCATCCTCGAGCAAAGGGCCTTGTTCTTAAGCAGGCTGACTTTAGAAAAGGGTGAAGGTGACTAGAGCCACACTAGTTGGGGACTAGATATTTCAGACGAGGAAAGAGAATCCTTCCATGGGGAAGACGGAGGAGGTGCACGTGCCTCCGAAGGAATCCTGCAAGCAGACAAAGAAGTAAGATGGTCCGATCTAGAGCAACCAAAGGATAGGACACCAGATACCATAGCATATCCAGAGTGTCCCAAAGGACAATCGTATATTGAGAAAAGAGAATCACTGCCATATGTGAGTAGGTTAAGATTGTTACCAAGAAAGAAACGGTCAGGAACCATTGTCCCTACTATGGATAGGCAGGCGATGGGAGCCGATTGTGGGTCAGGATTTATGCATTTTCCCTTGTTGGAAAAAGAGAGGAGCAAGACCACAGTATATCCCATGGCCACAGATGGATAAGGATAATTTAAGATGCAAACTCCCCAGTTTATCGGTGGGTGCAGGAAAATAGATTTGTGAGTTCAAAAAAATGAGAGGAGGAAATACTTTGGCAACAGGGGACATTAAGAGTTTAATAGCAGCCATCCTTAGAGAAAGTGCTAATGACATATTGAAGAGAGCAGGCTATTTAAGTGTGACAGCATAGAACACAGCGCACAATGGAGCGCTGTTCAATAATTGTAGAGCAGATAGTTGGAGGGCTCTCAAGGTACAGTATCCTGGCACATCAGAGATGGATGCAATTATGACATGTAAGATGAAAGAAGACAAGGATCCTCTTGCTTACATTCAGGACATTCAAGAGTGCTGGACTCTTGAAACATGCAAAGCTATGGGCAGGAATACAGTTGACTAAAGTGCATCACTGTCGACAGTTACAGGAGAAAAATAAGAAGAAAGAAGAGGTTAGGAAACTTGAGGAAGCTAGACTAGTTCAGAGGAAATTATCAAAATATGCCATAGAAGAAGCAGCACTGACAAGCGGAGAAGGGCTGGGAGAACAGCAAGCAACGAGTACATTGCAGACAAATAATCAGCGCCCGATGGACCAAGGAGGGAATGGGTATGTACCACGAGGTAGAGGCATGGGCTGCAGAGGTAGGGGTGGATTTCAAATAATTAAGGTGCGTTTCAGAATACTCAGAAAGAGAATCAGAATGTGCAAGGAGAGTTTAACCAAGGGAGACAAGTCAGATGGGCTCCTCCTATATTTTGGACATGTGGGATGACAGGGCACATTGTGCACATATGCGGAAGTCAAGGGTATGTACAGAATGGCCAATTCTCAAGAGGGGGGACAGCTTATCCTCCAGCATATACCTCACAGGTTAGGGAGGTGAGACAGTGGAGCTCGGGTGTCTTCAATCACAAATCAAGGGTGTAAGTATAAACAGGGCTGCCAAAGAATTGTTTGGAATTTGTTGCAGGGTTTTTGATTCGGCCAGGTCAGTTTGCCACAAAAGAGAATTTCCTCCTTTGCCATGGTACCCGACAAAGATGGAAACTCTCTAAATCTAAAATTGAGTATGGGAATTATATTATGCAAGAAAATCCATTATTGCTAACATTAGAATAATGTGACATTTGACTAACAGAGAAAGAGGGCATGTACTACGTGGGACTGATTCATAACATGTGTCTGTCTCCATAACTAACTGAGTTGAATGCCAAGAGGTTTCCCATCTACATCACCAGTCTATACAAAGGGTTAACTACAATATATACATTATCAATAAATGTGGTATAATTTCTTTTCTCTAATAATGTGCACGGGTAAATCTAATGGTTATTTTAACCTCAGTTGAGGACAAGGGGGCAAATGGAATTGATGAACAGACTATTTACATGAGCATGGTACTAGATGGGGATTTTAGATTGTGGTGCCTTGCAAACAATGTTATTATCTCCCAATGCAAAATGTTCTTCCTGTGTTTTGCTTGTGTTCAATGAAAAGGCAATGCTGATGTTTTTTCTCTATATAATTTTCCTGGTTTACTGAAGGTTTATAATGTTATTATTGTGTGGTCTGTTTATTTCGTGACACATAAAGTGTGAAGTTTGATGCATCCATTATAATCTGTGTGAAAACCCAGGGTGCCTAGCATTGCACGAAGTCTGACATTCCTCTAGCCAGGTGTCCCAAATAAGAGTATAGCAGTACACAGGTTACCACTGATCTTAATTTCCCACACTGAAGCAAACAACAATCCTTACAGTCCCACCTAGGGTGGACATTTTTGCGATACAATTCCCTGAGATCCTGGGAATCCAAATCCCTAAGTACTTAAAACTGGCTAACTGACTAACTGAATCTGGAAGGGCAACTTTTCCATAAATCCCCTGTCCCAAGCATCCTACTAACACATTGGAAACACCACTAATTTCTCAAAATGTATTTGAAAAACTGACAGCTCTCCATATCTGACTAGCCCATGGATCAAGTGTGGAATGGTGTCTCTTGGGGTTGTCACATAGAGCAAGGCATCATCTGTAAAAAGTCTTAATTAATACTTCACACTACCTTAACATCAGAAATCCTCAAATCTCCTCTCACCTCTATCGCCCATGGTTCCATAACTAACGCATAAAAAGGAGGTCAATGGGGGAAAACCTGTCTGGTACTCTGTCTTAGTGAGAATCCCCTCAAATCCTCACGATTCACCACAACCTTAGCTCTAGGCGTTGAACAATGGGCCACAATCCACCCCAACCAACTCTGTTTGGTCAGGGAACACCACCTGGAGAGATAAAGCTCTAATCCGGATGCCAGTACCCTAGAAAACAGTTTAGCGTCCACATTGGGCAATACAATCAGTATAGAGGTCTTGCATTGCATGTGATCCTTTCCAGGCTTGGGTTTTACTGCAATCATTGCTTCCAGAAAGTAGGTGGTATATCCCTGTTTCACTAATTGTATTAAAGAGTGGCCGGACCAACATCTTTTGGAATTCTTTATACAAATCTGTGGTGTATCCTTCATCCCCTGGGACTCTGCTTGCTTTTAGGTGTCCTATGGCTTGCACAACCTCTTCCACTGTAATTTCAGGCTCTAGCATTTCCTTTTCCACTGCGATCAGCAGAGGGATGGGAAGCCCCCACATCCCCACCTGATATTACTGAATCCTGTCTATCTCTATTGCAGAGCCCTCATTATACAGCTTCTCATAGCGGTCTCCAAAGCAATCTGGAATTCTTCCTCGGTCATCTACAATAGTCCCGGTAGTTCTCCTTATCCTCTCCATTCTCCTTGCCTCCCTGATCTCTCGCACCTTGCTAGCTAGAAGCGTCCCCAACCGATCCCCCTTTTCATAATATTTCTGTTTCGTGAACCTCATTTTCTTTACAACCTCACCTAAAAGGAGTGAATGTAGTTCCTGCCTCTTATCCCCAATGCAGATCAGTATCTTCTCTGTCTCTGCCCTTTTTAGTCAATTCTATTCTCAATCCATTGATCTACTCCCTTAGTCTAGAGAGACTCTACCAGTTGTCTACAATTTCAAAAGGTCCCTTCCAGGTAGGCAGAAATTTCCGCTGTTTGGCCTGGTTCCTTTGGAAATTGTACAGATAAACCCGGTCTCCTACATTGTATTCCTTTCTGGTGGTCTTCAGGTCATGGTGGGTCTTCATGCTATCGGCTGATCTCTTTAGATTTCGCTGAGCATAGGCAAAAGAATGTTGAAGGTGTTTTCTTAAATTTTCAACATACTCATGAGTTGTGGAGGCATTGATCAATGTCTGCTCTTGGGTAATGTAAAGCAAATGCTGGGGAAGCACCATCCTGCGTCCAGTCATCAGCTCAAACGGTGACATTTTAGTTGCAGATGAAGGGGTAAATCTGATAGCCATTAGAACAAGAGATAATCGGATATCCCAACTTTGCCCAGAATCTGCCGCAACTTTTTTAAGATGCTCACAATGGTTCGGTTGTAAGGTTCTACTGCACCGAAAGAAGCTGGCCGGTAAGTAATGTCTAGCTTCCTTTTAACCCCCAGTATCTCCCACATCTTTGTCATTACTTCGCTGGTGAAATGGCTACTTCTGTCTGACTCAATCCTTTGCGGTAGTCCAAAACGCGAAAAGATGTGGTTGATCATCAGGGCAGTTGCTGTTTCTGCCTTGCAGTGTGGGGACGGGAGACATTCCACACATTTAGTAATTAACCATTTCATTGTCAACATGTACTTATTTCCCCTCGAGGAGCGAATCACGGTCCCTATGTAGTCGACGTGCAAATCTGACCATGGCAGTGTCATCCCCCTCTTTTGGAGAGGCGCATAGTGTGTGAGGGATGTTGGCTGAAATTGTGCACACACAAGACACCCCTTCAAGTATTGGTCGAGGTCCTGCCCCATGTGTGGCCAGTATGCAACCTCTCTTAAAATCCCAAGTGTTGTATGAAACCCACTATGACCGGCTGTGGCCGAATCATGGACGTGAATTAACATCAGGCTTCGGAATGAGGTAGGATCAACCCACTGATCATGGCCAGCTTGGGATTTCCTTACCAACAAACCATCTTGGATTCGGAACATTTTTGGACATTTCATCAACACTCTAAGGTCCTCTTTCCCAATGTAATCGGTATCCATCAGGGGAAAGTTCTCAGGGTCCTCAATGTGTTGGTAAAACTTACCAATTATTGGATCCCCCTTCTGAGCCATAATCAAATCAGCATCTGGGGTGTTACTCACCGGTGAGATGAGTGCGTGGAACCGGGGAGTATCCAAAACCCAGGAAGTTGCTTGAAGAGCTTTGGGTAGGGCCTCTACCCAAGCCTCCTCTCTGTGAGGGAATAAGACCTTCAAAATGATATGACCACTTGCTGTATTTAACCAGACAAGGGGACTGATCACCCAGAAGGGCGGGGAGAAAGCGCACCGACACGAACCAGGCTGTAAAGGAAGAATAACAAGTGAGTAACACGAAGGTAACAGTTGTCCCCTGTAAGCCTTACTAACTGATGTAATACCTGGGCTTTTTCCCCCCGTAGGATAGAAGAGCAGCACGATTCGGGAATCACCTAGGAATATAACAAGACTTAGTATCTAACTGGCTTAAACTAAGACACAATTCAAGAGGTGGACAGGATCTTACCAGTGGAGAATGAATGGAGGATTTGAGTAGCTTAGAACACAACGACAGGGATAAAATAAGAAAAAGGAAATGTTAGTAGGAGGATGCTAATACCCGGGCGGCACGAGAGTCGCACTGGATTCGGGATGGTGCACAGCTGCAGAGCGTCCTTGAGTGCACGGATTAACCAGGGGCTTTCCAAATGTTCCGTTTGTGAAGCAAAAAGTCTTACCACTGATGAACGAAGGATGATGACAGCAACCAGTCGGGATGGTAGTTCCAGGGAAGGTAAGTGGAAGGCAGGTAAGGTTTGGCGCGATGCAGAACAGCCAGTCGGGATGGCTATTCCTGAGATAGGAAGTCGAAGGCAGGCAAGGTCTGGTACACTAGCGGACAATAACAAAGACAAACTTTTTCTAGCGGGGTCCGTGAAGCAAAACAGGTTCGGTACACGGGAAGGCAGTTCAATAAGGGTATTCCAAAATAGAGGGTCCAGTAAACAGTCCGAGTCGAATCCGTAAGAACAAGGAGGTTTTCAGCAATTGAAGATGGAGCTTCTAAATGCCGGGAGTAGCTGTAAACAGAAGCGGCGCCCTGGCTGTCTCCATGGACTACATCAGTGAGAGAGGCGGGGCAAGCCAATGCGAGGCTCTACCGGCAAACTACCGTACGGAGCCAGGTTTGCTGGGGAATGTAGTTTTCGATTCGCTAACTTCCATGGCAGCTGCCATCGTGCATGAAATGGGGCAGCATAATGCCGAATTCTTTTGGGGAGTGCCAAAAATCTCCTCTTCATTCTGGTAGTTGCACTAGGAAGTCGAAGTGCTAGAGGTGCAGGTGGCTGGGTTTTGCGCACCACAGAGGGGGGTGAACGACGACCCATAACAGCATCCGCCCCCAAAGACGGCGGCAACCCCTTGCGGGCATGGAAACGCTGCAGGAGTACAGGTGAGTGGATGTTACACAAGGGTTCCCAAGACCTATCCTCAGGACCATACCCTTTCCAATCGACCAGATAAAAGGGCCGACCCCTGCGGAGCTGGAAGTCCAATATATCGGCAACCTCATATTCATCTTCGCCATCCACGCGAATAGCGCAAGGTCGCGTAGGTAGGCGCGTGGAAGGAAGGCAAGGCTTGAGGAGACTGACGTGGAAAACAGGATGCAGTTTCCACGAAGTTGGTAAAGAAAGACGCATCGCCACAGGATTCAAAACCTCCGTAATGGGAAAAGGACCCACAAACTTCGGGAGCAGCATACGTTTGCCAGGAATACGAAGATTACGCGTAGACAGCCAAACTTCCATGCCCACTTTGTATTCAGGAGCTGCAGTCCTATGCCGGTCAGCGTATTTTTTCGCTCTCTCCTGTGCAAGAAGAAGATGGGATCGAACACCCTCACGGACTGAGTCCAATTCTCTTACACAAGCCTGAGCGGCCGGGTTGTCAATGGGGAGTGCCGGATCCAAGGGTAAAGAACGTGGATGGAATCCATACAAGGCAAAAAACGGTGATACACCCGAGGCACAGTGTACCGAATTATTGTAGGCAAATTCGGCAGGGGCGAGCGTCTCTAACCAGGTAGACTGAAATTGGAGACACAGGCATCGGAGGAACTGTTCCAAAGTGGCGTTAGCCCTCTCAGTCTGTCCATCGGTTTGCGGATGGTATGCAGAGCTGAAACGATCGTCGATGTGCAATGAAGAAGTCAAAGCCCTCCAAAAGCGAGAAGTAAACTGAGGGCCACGGTCCGATACTATGATAGAGGGAAGTCCAAAGAAACGAAAGACATGTTTGAGAAACAAAGAAGCCAGGACGGGGGCCGAAGGTAACCCCGAGCAGGGAACAAACAGAGCCATCTTGGAGAAGTAGTCGATGACAACCCAGACGGTATCATAACCGCTTAGAGGAGGCAGATCCACGATGAAATCCATGGAAACCATATACCATGGTTTATGTGGCACCGGAAGGGGTCGCAAAAGGCCCACAGACTTGGATCTTGAGACCTTGCATTGAGCACACACTGAGCAAGAGGCCACGTAATCGATGGTATCCCGGGACATCGACGGCCACCAAGCCCAACGTCGCAGCGCCTCCAACGTCTTTTGCTGCCCCGGATGGGCCGCCATCAAGGAATTGTGTGACCAGGCTAAAGCTCGAAGACGTGCTTCTCCAGGAGGTATAAAGAGACGACCCTGAATATAAGGCAAGCCTTGTACGATTTCGAGATTCAAAGATTCACATTCCTCATCATTTGAGGTCATCCAAGATGATATAAGGGCACGGAGCGAAGGCTGAGGAGTGCAGGCACAAACCACCCTTTCAGGTAACAGCAGGGGACAATCAGCCCTAGAAACACAGGAACCGTGGGATAACCTTGAAAGAGCGTCAGCACAGGCATTGAGGCGAGCCGGTCTATATGTGATGACGAAGTTAAACTGGGAAAAGAATAGATGCCAACGAGCTTGTCGGGCCGTAAGGCACTTCATAGATTTGAAGGCAAGGAGGCTACGATGATCCGAATAAACGGTAACCTGATGACGGGCCCCCAACAGATGATGGCGCCATTCCGCAAAGGAATCTCTGATGGCTAATAACTCACGTTCTGTGATAGGATAATTGCGTTCATAAGGGGTCAATTTCCTGGAAAAATGTGCCACTGGATGGATTTCTCCTGAATCGGGACATTCTTGTGACAGTACTGCGCCAACAGCTGAACCGGAGGCGTCTGCCTCCACTAGGAAGGGAAGGAGAGGGTCTGGGTGTTGCAAGACCGGTGCTGTTGAAAAGGCGGTCTTCAGGATTTCAAAGGCCCGCTGTGCCTCCGGATTCCATGAATATGGTTTCTTGGAGCTGGTCAGTGCTGTTAAAGGAGAAGAGATCGACGAGAATGAATGGATGAAACGTCGATAAAAATTGGAGAACCCCAAGAAGGACTGCAGTGCTTTAACTGAGGCAGGAACGGGCCATTTCAGAATCGCTTTAACCTTAGAGTGACTCATACGAATGCCACGATTGGTCAAGTCATAACCAAGAAATTCCACCTCGGCGGAATTAAACACACACTTCTCTGCCTTGACGTACAGGTGGTTCTCCCTCAACCTCTGTAACACAAGATGCACATGTACGCAGTGGTCTTTCATAGAGGATGAGTAGATGAGGATATCATCTAGATAAACTACGACAAATTGATCCAGATAATCATGGAAGACGTCATTCATGAAGGCCTGGGAGATGGCCGGGGCATTACAAAGTCCAAACGGCATCACTAAGTATTCGAATAAGCCATACCGTGTCTTAAAGGCAGTCTCCCACTCGTCCCCTGCTCTAATCCGAACGAGATTATAGGCCCCCCTGAGGTCAAGTTTAGTGAACACCACTGACGAACCAAGTTGATCTAGAAGCACTGATATCAGCGGGAGAGGGTACTGATTTTTTACCGTAACATTATTCAATGCCCTGTAATCTATACAAAGGCGCAAGTCCCCCTCCTTCTTAGGGACAAAGAATAATGGAGATGCCGCTGGGGATTTGGAAGGCCTAATAAAGCCTGTGGCCAAGGCTTTATCTATGTATTCTTTCAGAACCTTGTCTTCTGGTAAGGTAAGGGAATAGACTCTTCCGGCTGGTATCTTGGCCCCAGGTAACAGGTCTATTGGACAATCATAGGTCCTATGAGGTGGTAATCGATCTACCATGCCCTTATCAAACACATCCCGAAAGGATTCGTATTCAGAAGGGATGTCCTTACTAGCGTCACGAACAATGGCACCTATGACAGACAAGGAAGCCACCAGAGCTTGACAGGAAGACTCTGGGCATACATACGTATCCTGAAAGCAGTTTTCATTACACTCCAAAGAAGGGAATCGAACACTTTTCTTTACCCAATCAATAGCAGGGTTGTGGTGTTGCAACCATGGAATACCCAATATGACCTGGTATTGAGGAGCTTTGATTAGATCGAATGAAAGCGATTCCACATGTCCGTCTTCGGTCTTCATGCTGACAAGGGAAGTGTTCTGTGTAACCAAACCGGATACCAAAGTTGTACCGTCCACAGTATGGACCCTCTCGGGTTGAGCCTTTGGTAGAATGGGCACTTTGTTTTTTGCAGCTTAGTCAAAGTCCATATAGTTCCCCGTAGCTCCGGAGTCTATAATAGCCACGGAGGGGAACGTAGCGTCTTCGGCCGTGGTAAATAACACAGGAAGACTGACAGGAGCAGACAAAAAACCCTGTGAGTCCAATGAAGACACTCCCGGCGTAGGGACTCTATCTATCGCCGGGATTTGGCGTTTCCCGCCTTTTTGACCGGTCTTTTGGGACAGTCTTTCAACTGATGTTCTGAAGAACCACAATACATGGACAAATTATGTGAATGTCGATATTCACGTTGGGCTTGAGTCAAAGGACCCCTCACCGCCCCTATCTGCATGGGTTCTGGAATCAAAATAGGAGGAGTAACTACATCTGCTGGAACGGGGGTAAGGATTGATGTTTTACGTTCTCCTCTTCTTTCAGACCTTCGGGCATCTATTTGCAACACCAAATCTAATAATTCACTGAAGGAGGTCGGAACGACCGGTACTGTGGCTAGGATGTCTTTTAGTTCTTCGGACAACCCCTGGTAGAATACGGCTGATTTCTTCTCTTCAGGCCAGTCTGTTTCAGCAGCTAGCTGATTGAATCTGGTGAGATAAGAAAAAAGAGAAGAGCCTTGTCGTAGACTCAACAACTCCAGGTCCGATGCTTGAGATTTGTAACGGTTATCAAAAACCTTATTCATGGCCAATATAAGTTCGTCACAGTCATAGAGGACGTAGCTGTTGGACTCAAGTAAAGGGTTGACCCACGCAGCCGCTGTACCCCCGAGATGGGAAAGAATAAAGGCTGCCTTGGTGGTGGAGTTTGGAAAGGCGGTGGGCCGACACAAAAAATGCAATTTGCATTGATTCATGAAGGTCCGATATTGTTTTGGATCTCCCGTAAAGCGTTCCGGAGGGGCCAACGGGAATTGAGTGGCCATCAAAACCGGGGTCGCAGAGAACCCAGAGGCGGAAGCTAAAGGTAGACCGGAACCTGAAGCGGCCGCACCCGTCATGTCTACCCCGAGTGTCGGGGGGTTTTGAAGACTCCGTAAGCTGTCGATCCTTTGATGCATGGCGTCATCAGCTAATGTCATGTCAGATCGTAACTCAGACACCAAACGAAACAAAGCAGCCAAAGGGTCAGCTTCATCCATGGCTTCTGTTTTTGTTACTCACCGGTGAGATGAGTGCGTGGAACCGGGGAGTATCCAAAACCCAGGAAGTTGCTTGAAGAGCTTTGGGTAGGGCCTCTACCCAAGCCTCCTCTCTGTGAGGGAATAAGACCTTCAAAATGATATGACCACTTGCTGTATTTAACCAGACAAGGGGACTGATCACCCAGAAGGGCGGGGAGAAAGCGCACCGCCACGAACCAGGCTGTAAAGGAAGAATAACAAGTGAGTAACACGAAGGTAACAGTTGTCCCCTGTAAGCCTTACTAACTGATGTAATACCTGGGCTTTTTCCCCCCGTAGGATAGAAGAGCAGCACAATTCGGGAATCACCTAGGAATATAACAAGACTTAGTATCTAACTGGCTTAAACTAAGACACAATTCAAGAGGTGGACAGGATCTTACCAGTGGAGAATGAATGGAGGATTTGAGTAGCTTAGAACACAACGACAGGGATAAAATAAGAAAAAGGAAATGTTAGTAGGAGGATGCTAATACCCGGGCGGCACGAGAGTCGCACTGGATTCGGGATGGTGCATAGCTGCAGAGCGTCCTTGAGTGCACGGATTAACCAGGGGCTTTCCAAATGTTCCGTTTGTGAAGCAAAAAGTCTTACCACTGATGAATGACGGATGATGACAGCAACCAGTCGGGATGGTAGTTCCAGGGAAGGTAAGTGGAAGGCAGGTAAGGTTTGGCGCGATGCAGAACAGCCAGTCGAGATGGCTATTCCTGAGATAGGAAGTCGAAGGCAGGCAAGGTCTGGTACACTAGCGGACAATAACAAAGACAAACTTTTTCTAGCGGGGTCCGTGAAGCAAAACAGGTTCGGTACACGGGAAGGCAGTTCAATAAGGGTATTCCAAAATAGAGGGTCCAGTAAACAGTCCGAGTCGAATCCGTAAGAACAAGGAGGTTTTCAGCAATTGAAGATGGAGCTTCTAAATGCCGGGAGTAGCTGTAAAGAGAAGCGGCGCCCTGGCTGTCTCCATGGACTACATCAGTGAGAGAGGCGGGGCAAGCCAATGCGAGGCTCTACCGTTAAACTACTGTACGGAGCCAGGTTTGCTGGGGAATGTAGTTTTCGATTTGCTAACTTCCACGGCAGCATAATGCCGAATTCTTTTGGGGAGTGCCACAAATCTCCTCTTCATTCTGGTAGTTGCACTAGGAAGTCGAAGTGCTAGAGGTGCAGGTGGCTGGGTTTTGCGCACAGAGGGGGGTGAACGACGACCCATAACATGGGGTCTCCTTACTCCATTGTGCAGTTGAAAGATCGTTGTTAGCATTTGTCTGGGACCTAGTGATAGAAGTGACCTGGATTTCCCCCAACAGGGACTCAATTTGTATTAGATTCCCTTGGATGGCCCCTGTTTTGGCCAGCTGATCAGCTAAGTCATTTCCAGTTTTGTCTGGTCCCTCTACTTTGGAATGACCCTTGATCTTTTTCCAGTAGATGGTCATCCCATGTTTCAAGGGTTTGTTATTAGCACATAACATGCCTCTGGTTTTCCAATTAGCCAGGTGCTCCACAAACCCGTTCCGTGCATAATCCAAATCTGTGATTATGACCAGTTTGTGGAGTTGATGTTGGACAGCAGTGAGGATGGCTTGATGCACAGCCATCAACTCTGCCACCTGACTACTTTGGGGACCAATCTTGTACCCAGCGGAGGGTTCTGGGGACTCATTCACCCATGCATTCCCTACGCCGGCCACAAATTCTTTTTCCCCGTTGTTGTCAACATGGTAAGAGCATCCATCCACATAGACAGTGGGCATTCCCTCACACTTGTCTTCTTCACAGACTTTGTGTGGGGAATTAAGGTATGCCTCCATGTTGTCCTTGATTTTCAGACTTTCATCCTCGAGACAGTTTTCTCTGGCACAATCATGCAAGTCAGCCAGACCTTGCGCGAGGGGACTCTTCTTGTTTTGGCCATATCTGACCTCCACAGGAAAGCCTTGCATTGACAGAATCCAGGAGGTAATTTGGGAATTACTCAAATTTCTGGCCCGGATTCTGTCTCTTTGGAGATATTGCAGAGGCTGGTGTGAAGGCTACACTATGATGTGTTCCCCCTGGATAAACAGGCGGTAATTCTCAATGCCCACACAATTGCCAGGAGTGCCTTCTCACAATCGTTGAATTTTTCCTCCACAGAGGATAAGGTTTTGCTTGCATAGGAGATTAACTTATTGTCCTTGTCATGCTTTTGATATAATACTGCAGTCAAGCATGTATTAGAGAACCCTGTCTCCAAGAAGAACTCCTTGTTTCTGACAGGGTAAGCTAGGCAGGGCGCTTGTGCGAGGCTTCTTTTGAGCTGTCTTACTGCCTCGGATTGTTCTGGACCCCATTCCCACTTGACCCCCCCCCTTCAAGAGATGAATCAAGGGTCTGGTGATCTCTGCGTAGCCCTCAATTAACTTTCTGCTGTAATTAGTCAGTCCAAGGGGGCTCCTTAGTTCCCACAGAGTTGTGTGGTCTTTCAGTTTCTGGAGTGCTTCCACTTTCTTTTCCTGGGGACAGAGACCCTGAGGAGTAATCTCATGCACCAAGAAATTAACCTGGGTTCTACACCACTGTGCTTTCTGAAAGGAAAGTTTCGCTCCGGCGGCCCTCAACTGTGTCAGAACATAACGGATCTCTGCTATGTGTTCCTCCACAGATGAACTTTTGATGAGGAAATCATCTACATAAGCCAGGTTACCCCTCGCACCCAGGTCGGGCATGGCCTTGTGTAGGAAAATGTTGAATTAATTGCCGGAGTTGAGGTATCCGAAGGGAGTCCGGGTCCTTGTGTACTGCTGGCCCCCCAAAGGTAAAAGCCAGTTTGTATTGGTCCTCCCTACTGACAGGCACAGTCCAGTAACCATTGGTCAGGTCTATTGCAGCGAATACCTGTGGCCTCTGGATCTGGGCCAGCCCTTGGTCAATGTAGGGAAGAGGCCATAGGGAAGTATGGACCCATTTCTTGAGTTCCCTAAGGTCGGCGCTGAGTCTCCACAGGCCGTTTGGCTTCAAGATTCCCAGCACCGGATTATTGAAGGTGCTGTGGACTGGACAGATTATCCCCCGGGACTCAAGGTTCTTAATTATTTCAGTAAGGCACTCCATGGATGCGAGAGGCAAGCGATATTGCTTCACAAACACTGGAGTCATGCCAGGGTCCGTGGGAATTGTTGTTGTGTGGATGTCAGTGCGACCACAGTCATATGTGTCCGCTGCAAAGAGATCTTGAAAATCCAAGAAAACTTGTTTCAACTTTTGCTTCTGCTCCAGAGTCACACAGACATCAGCTATGTTGACTCTCTCTTCAACCATCTGCCTGAAGCCTGGAAAGACTTCTGGTTTTGCCATCTCAGCAGCCTCTTCCAGCTAGGTGGAGAAGTCCCTGGTCAGAGTGCTGATTTGGACTGGAGGCTTCAGGTGAGAAAGGCAGCCCTCATGGACCTGGAAAATCACCTCATCCCCTCTGAAGTCACAAGTCACATCTTCCTTACCATGAGGGCAGGAAGTGTGCCCAGGAAGTTCCCCCCAAGCCGAGTAAAGATCCTGTCTGGTGTTGTATGGTCATCACTGTCACTGTCAAAACCGTCCTTGGGGATTGGTCCTAACAGTTCAATTCCTAAATCAATGGAAAAATCTCGGTCTTCAACCGCCATTCCAATAATGGTGCCTGCGGCTAGAGTGATACTCTTTAAGTCGCTGTTATCCACCTCTATTGGAATGGTGTCATGTTCTATATTGAGTAATGGTGTTGGGTTTACCCCCAACCCTTGCTGTTGGAGAGAAGCATTTAGATGAATATAATCATCAGGGTTTTTCAATTTTTGTCCTCTTTTAACTTTCACTTCCAGGGAGAATTGTCGGGTCCTTTCTGGGATGGTGACTTCCTCTTTAATTACAACTGCATAAGGTAGCAACTGAGCTGACCGAAATGCTTTTTCTGGATCATCAAAGCCCATGGGATTATCCGCTAATCGGGACCAAGCTTTGAAGTTTATTAGGTCCAAACTAATGGCAAAGCGATTGAGAATGTAACTGCGTAAGTAAAAGGCGGCAGTGAAGTCTCGCCCGACCCAACAATTATGGACTATGCTCTTGTTGCCAATGGAGATTTTGAGCATACACCTGCTTGGCAGGAGATGTTTGGAATTGAGTGTTTCAAGATCCATTTCCCATTTGTCTATCAGTTTGAATGTGGGAATGGCTGGATCTTTTGGGAGTTGGCGGAACATGGCTTCGCTGATGAAGCTCTTACCGTTGTTCACACACACTCGGGCGAGAACAGAGTCCTTCCCATCATTTAACTGAACACGGATGAACAATTGCTCTCCAATTTGCTGAATATCAGCCAGGCTCTGAGCTGATTTCACATCTTTCTGGACTATTGGAGTGGGAATGTCTGATTGTGGATTAGTAAAGAATTTCAGAGTGTTTCCTTCCAGTGTGGAATACCACCTTAAACTGGAAGGAAGGTTGATTTTCAGAAATAGAGAGGACCCCCCCATCACCAGTCTGTTGTCCTACTGCTATTACTGTCACGTCTGGAATTTGGTTGTTCTGGAAGTGAAACTCTACTTGGTCAGATTTCTGTTCAACCATGTGGCATGTGCCGTTTACACTAACATGGTTGACACTCTGTTTTAATTTTATTGGTCGGCTAGGCTGGGTCCAGAGGACCCTGTTTATGCAATCTATTAGGGGACAACCTTCTCAGGAGGTCATTCCCTAGTAAACAAGGGGTACCCTGTGGAGTCACTACTATGACCGGGTGTTTCACCTTGTGTCGCCCAATTTTAATGTCCAAATCTGCAGTCCCCTCGACGGGAATTTCCTTCCCGTCAAAGTTCTGAAGTTGTCCAGGAAGGGAGGTGAGAGGAATACGGTAATTCTCCCTCCTTCCTGCATTTAGTTCATCAAAGGCCTTTCTGGACAGAAGGGTAGCTTGGGATCCAGTGCCCACCAGTGCCAAAATTGTACCCTGTCCCTGTACTTGTACCGGGGCATAGTATCTTCCCTCCTTCTCCTCAAGGGGGCACAGATAATGCACATTTTTGGACAACTGGTGGGCCAATTTTCTGGTTTTGGACATGCAAAGAGAAGAGATTTGGGCAGAATTCTGTGGAGAGTCTTGGGAATCTGAAAGTAAAAGTTGGCAACTAGAAATGGGAGATATTTTGAGTCCCCCTGGTTCCGGTTCTGGTCCCCCCCCCTTTTTGGGGGCAGTCACCAGAATGGGTTTGAACCAGGTGATTTTGATGCTGTTGGTTCTGGGATGAGATGATGGGTGGCACTAGCTCAGCCCCCACATCTACCCAGTCTGTCTGTGAATCCCTTGGGACCCATTTTTCTTTGGGAGGAGTTTCCCATCTCTGAAAGAGAAGATCCTTTTCCCAGGATCCTCTGAGGATCCCTCTCCCTCAAATTGGAAGATCTGTACCTCCTCCTCAAAGTGAGACTGTTTGGGTCCTTTGTTTCTCCTACCTCCTCTCTGCTCCTTCGGTGGCAGACTTTCAGAGGTAGGAGATTTTGTTTCCGGTTCCTGGGTTTCCAGGGGCTGTTCACAAGTGGGGAAGGAAGCTTCCTCCGAGGCTTTACACCCCCCTTCCCCTTGTGCCTCCTCCCTGGGTTATCGGGGTGCTGCCCCCGTCATTGTTCTGGAGCACCAGGCCCAGAGTTTGGGGCATTCTGCGCTGGCATGCTCATCTGGGGGTTCTGGTGAACCCTCAGCATGCGACCCAGATCCTGTGCCATATTTTGGACCTGGTGCTCTAACTGTGAAACACGCTCAGGCTGATACGGGGTTCTGTTTTCTCCCCTGGGCTGATCCCGGGAAGGTTAGCTATCCCTTCTCTGGTAGTACCCCGGGTTGGGGAGATTTGGGTACCCCTCCACCCTTGGCCTCCCCTCTTCCGGATTAGGTTGTCTGGGCTCAGGGAAGTGGGGAAAGAAGGATGGATGATTTTGAGGCTGGAAGTTGGGTGGATACCTGGGGAAAAAGTTCTGCCCAGGATTTGGGGAATTTCTGCCCTCCTGTGGGAAGTTAGGAGGGAAGTTCCCTGGGTTAGGTGCTTGGCTGCATCCCCCCCTTGGGCTGGAGGAGTCCACACATAAACCATGATGGGTTGGTTTCCATTGTAGCGGGGGCTTACATAGTCAGGGGAGTGACGGACCCCATTTGTGGGACTACCTCCTTGACTCCCTGTTTGTGACTGGCCCGAGGGCCTTATGGGCTTGGCATTATTCAGTGCAGGCAGGATTTTAGGCCCCCCCCATCTCCAAATCTAAAATGGGGGCAACCTTTACCTCTGCCACCTTAGCAGCAGCAGGGGTGTTGGTTGGTTTGGGGCTCTTCTGAGCATTATTTTTATTTTCTATTGGCTTCTGCACCTCATAGATTCGGGTGGCCTGCTCAATGACCCAGTCTAGTGACCTTTTCTCATAAAAATCTCTCACTATCTGGGTCATGATGTATTTGGGCAAGGCATGGAAAAAATGTTAACAAATTCTTTGCTTTCCGTGCGCACCCTTTTGGTAGTCTGCGCAAAGACACGCTTCAACTCCAGCACAAATTCTTGAGCGGCCTGATCCTCCCCACATTGCAAATTGTAGGCTGCCTTGCGAGCCTCTTGTGGATTCCGGTGAACAGAAAAATGTTTCAAGATGGCCGCCCTATAGATGGACCATCTTGAATGGTTTTGGTCCTCCAGCCCCGCAAAGAAACTGGAGTATTCTGTTGAGAATGTCCATTTTACATACTGAATGCAGCTTCTGCTGTCTTTCAAATGGAAAGTCTCCATCATTTGCTCAAAGAGCTCCAAGTGTTCCCAAACAGAATACTTGGAGTTCTTATGATAAGGAGTGATGACGCTCCTTATTGGTTTGATCTGTTTTAAGGTGTCCTTAAGCAAGGCCCTTTTTGCCTTATTGGCCTTCTTGGTTCGTGTAACCCTGGTCCATTTATCCTCTGACTCAGAAGCACTGCTCCCAGAGGTGCTGTTCTGATCTTCCAGGTTTTCCCGGATTCTGCGAGCCTGGGAATGGCTGGCAGAATGTGGGGACCTGGTCTCCTGTGTCCTGTGACGCTCAGAGGAGTCTTCAGATCCCTCCTTGCTGCCAGGATTTGATGGGTACCCCCCCACTGACCTAACTGGGCAGAGATTTTTAGGATGCCCTTAGTAGGCCTACTCTCCTGGGGTTCCCCACTAAATTGCACTGTACTTGGGTGCCCATACCCAGACTCCCGCAAACCATCCTGGGATGTACTGGCCTATGAGTCCCATACTTCTCGCCGGATAGTAATCTGCCATCCCCGTGGCCCTGGGCTCATGTGCGCCAGGGGACATGGGGGTGGCAGAGTCCAGGGACTGGGAGAGATGAAGCCTCTGGTACTAGGGCTCCTGAGATTATGCTCAGGTGTTTCCCTTTCCCAGCGAACCTCATCTCTATCAGCCCCTGCTTCCTGTTGCCATGCAAGAGCCTGTGCTTTCAGTTCCTCAATCAAGGCCTTACTAGACTCTATCCATCTCTCCTGCATGGCTACCTGTTGCTGGAGCCTATCATTGTGCTGGCAGAGAGCCTCATTCTCTCTTTGTGCTTCCTAGTTAGTCTTGGAGTACTGGGCCAGTCTTTGCTGCAGGAGGGTTACCTCCTGGGTACCGTCCCTACTGGCCTGCTCCTTTCTTGCCAGAGCATCTTCCACCCTCCTGGTGTGCTCTAACAAGTTCTGATGCTCTTTTTGGAGGTCACCCGGTCCCTGGAGGGCAAGGTGATTTTTTTCCATTTTCCTTTTTAAGTGGCAGACTTCCTGGCCTAAGGTGTCCCTTTCCTGAGTAAGATCCTGCATCTGTGCCACCAGGTCATCCCTCTGCCTTTGAAGGGCACCAGCTTTCTTTCGCTCTTCATCAAACTCTGCCTGGGTATCCAGGTCTTTCAAAATCAATGTATTTCTCTCCTCTTTTTCTCTAACCAATTGTCTTTGCAGGGTGGCTACCTGCTTTGTGCATGCCCTGTTGAAATCTCTCTGTTGCTCCAGCTTTTTCTGGCTCTGCAGTAGGGAGTCCAAACCTTCTTGATGCTCCTTCTGCAAGGCCAGAATTCTGGTATCCTGGTCTGCCTTTTCCTGTTGCAGGATATCCATATCCTCTTTTATTTTAATGATATACTGTCTACTATGATTTTCTGACTCCTGGCTCCTGTGCAGCCTCTGCTCAGAAGAGTCCAGCTCAGATTGGGCCTTCTCTAATGCCATCAGTTGCCTATTTGCCATATCTTGGCCTTCAGCACATTTGTCCTTTATGGCTCCCATATATAAATATAAATATGCCGCTATCCTGGCAATCTTGTCGTGCTCATCTTTGGCTTTAGGGGCCATATATAGTTCACTCAGGGCCACATGTAAGGGACCCTGATCTCTCCATATATCTGACCCTGTTTCAGTGATCTGGGGTGCAATTGCTTGCAACCACACCATCTGGTACTGCTGAGTCCACTCACCTCTCACAAATAGCTTATGTAAGAGGTGCTCTCTCGCTATTTTGATGTCTGCCAGTGTCGTCATTCTGGAAATTGATTTCCTTTCTGATTTACAGAAGTTAGTATTTTATTTTGCAAAACAGACCGTTTCCTTAGAGCGTTCCTTTGAGGAGTGCTTTTACAGCGTAACAAAGCGTGGTGATCCAACAGGATTTATGTATCCTGTCAGTTAGCACACTGTATTAAGCTGCACAAGTGGTAGTTCTAATCCAGACGTCCCGTTAAGAGCCACCACTTTGTAAGTGACTTCAATCAAGCACCCCAACTAAGTCAATGCCTAGACTGGGATGCCCAATGTAAGTCCTTATTCATATATTTTTATGTCAAGTTCTTAAATCTGGATGATAAACCCTTATATAACGCCCATCTTTTTGAATCCCCCTGACCTCACTGAGCCAAAAAGTAGGTTTGTTTTGCAAATTAAAAGGTTTATTGGAAAAATTAAACCATATATATATCACACTTTTACGAATAAATTAATATTTGATAGCACACTTATGAATATGAACAGTGATCAGTATTGTGTAATATTACAATAGCGACAACTCTTTCATCAGAAAGGAGTAGGAATAGGAAGGATAAAGAAGCAAAGAATACTTTTACGGTTCAAGGAAATGCAAGATGGAAAGAATGCAGGCACAGAAATAAAACTCGGTATGAATTCAAAAAGAGATAATATGATCACTTTTTCTCTTGTGACAACTCATTCCCCCCCTATGCAATATGAAGAGATGGAAATGAGGGCACACAGGTTTTCAGGAATACAATCAAAAGCAGTTCAGTTCCCGTTCCCCCCAGCAAGCTTAGAGAAACCGTGATGATTTTAAAACACAGGCCAAATACTTTTAAATGTGTTTGCAATGAAGTGAAAAATATTCTAAAAATGATTTTCATTCCCTATAGGAGATTCAGGGTAGGTGATAGCTACTTTGAATTAGTTCAGGTCAACACTAGCAATGATTCATGAATGATTATCAGAGTGAAAACAAATTTCAGCAGTGGAAAGCAAGAAGCAGCTATTTTTTACAAGTGGTGAAATTGGGCCAACTTGCAATTCGCGGCACTTTTTCCGAGTGCGTAAAGCGCGATTACGAAACAACTATAGGAGTTGGGTTTGTTGGAAAGCTTAGGTTCATAGCTTTAAAATGACAAATCCCGCTTCTAGGACATACGGTTCAAAAGATACGGACGTTTTTGTGGAGGTAGATTTTCAGAAATTAAGTCAAGATTTCAGAATGACAGATGACACTTTTGCAGCTTTGAAATCACAGAATGGACACACGATTTCTATGCAGTTCTGGAAAGGTTGTAATGGTTTGAATAAGATTACTTTAAACTAAGAGATGGGTTCTGGACAGTTCTAGATACTCACTCCTAGTTTTGGAAGGGAATGGACCTCGTCACAGATCTGCTCAGGTTTGGACTGCGCTTCTCTCTCCACTGGACAGGTTTCAGGCCCTCTGGGTTCTGTGTTCAGCATGGCCTCTGGTCTGCTATCGGCACTGCACAGCGGTCTGGTCTGGGTCTGGATACGGCACTGCTGTCTCTGGATCTCGGTTCTGGCATGGGGTTCTGGATACAGCTCTGCTTTCTGGGTCTGGTTCTGGCACAGAGTTCTAGCCAGAAGCAAAACAGCTTGCCCGGCTGTTGAATAGTTTAGTTAGGTTGTTGGATTCTGAAGCCTGCTGAGATGAGTTCAGCTTTTGGGTTAGACCCCTGCTTAAGGTTCTAGAGCTGGGTTATAGAGTCTGGTCTCTGGATCTATCTGGGTTTGAAGTCATCCGGCAAAGTGCTGCGCAGAAATTGATTGAAGAGTGGAAAATGAATGTCCCTATCTGGGTCTCAGTGGTTCTTTTTATGTCTTTTTAAAGTGGGTGGGAAGGCTGACTTTCTATGCCCAACCCACTGAGGGTTTGATAGGTTAAAGGATTTAATGTCCTCTGACTGGAGAATGAAGGAGTGAGTCAGAATGAGTCATCCGGTGTCCTCTTTATGGCTCAAGGAAAGGACACTCCCCTTTGTGTCCGTACAGCATATCTTCTATTTCATAAAACACATATTTACAATATACCCCACTTGTTAATATTACCTCAATTGCATGACAGATTGCTTAAGGTACAGTTCGGTTCAAGTCACATGTTTCTACGAGCTTGGGTTCAGAAATGACAACTTTTTGCGCTTTTAGTGGGTTTTGCCATATTGAATTTACAACAAATCTTACACGGAGGTACACACCCTCTCTGCGCATATTAGTGGAAGTTCTTAGGTTTCTAGCATAAATGCAGCAGTGACAATATTAATAATTATGGGGTTTGGCCTCAGAACATAATAATAATAATAATAATAATAATAATAATAATAATAATAATAATAATAACATCCCACAGCGTCCAGTTTAGTCTCAAATTGTGGGTACATTTTTCATATTAAGAATCCCCAAATTGTACATTTCTGTCAGCTTGATACAATATTTTATAAGCAATTTAATAAAACAAACATTTGCTCTCAATTCAGTATACCCATTGGTTTGTCCCCGCCTCCAGAAGTTTGGCTCCGTCTCATAGATCAGATGTCTTGCCTTCCCCCAGAGCAGTGTTGACAGTTCACACCCAAAATCAGCATACCCTATTCAGCTGAAGGAATCCTTTGTCCTGTTTTTCCTGCTTGCAGGGCATCAGTCCAGGGTGCCACTCTCCATCTGAATAAACAGAACCATGTGATTGCCTGCCTTCTTGCTGAGAAGACTAGGTGTGAAGACTTCCCGGGGACAGCCAGCCTTTGAAGTCTCAGCTAACTCCGGGTACAGTTTAGCTTCAGAAATACAGGTCTCCTGTCAGAATTTAGATCGCTAGCACCGGTCAGTGTCAAGCACTGGTATTGCACCCATTTTTGACAACTGCCTTACCAGTAACCAATCCTCAAAATATACTTTGTTCAAATATAGATGCACTTCTGTGGACCTCAGATTCATGTAGATTCTTGCTGGAGAATGATGTTGAAGGAGGTGGGACTTTTTTAGTGTTTCTGTGAGCCATGATTTTAGCAATTTTTGACATCAATTAAAATGAATTCCCCACAGCTTGGGGTTGCTTTTAGCAATCAGTATTGCTATTCCCAAATGGTTTCAGGCTACTGTGTGTGTAGCCCAATGGTGGTTTTAGGCAGCGACCTCCTGTGCTCACTAATATAGGCAAAAGTGGGTGGCAGCCTATTCTTCAGATTTTTTTACTGCACATTTTTGGATGATTTCTGGCAAGCAGCATGCTTTCCGGCGGCCGTTATGATGTTTCCGCTGCCGGTAATGCACAATGATGTAGCAGGTCTTGGATGAGTGGGTTCAAACATCCCACAAGCCACAACGTCTAGACACCACTCACATTTAGCTTCATCCAGCTTCAATGCACAGGACACTGCTCAACCACCATCGTTAGTTACTAAGCATCAAATTCAAGTAATTTCTTGCTTAATTTTAGTAAGTATTTTCTCTATATGGCACCACCATTTATTAGTGTTACAAAATCTCACGCCTAAATAATGAAAGGCAAGAACAATTTCTAATGGTTGAACCCTGATATAAAGGAGCTATTCTTAACCTTTAATGATGGTAAATTAAACTTTAGATATTGATACATTACTAGGCGTATGTCGGGAATTCATGGAGTCACCATAGCCTGCAAAGAAGAGCCTGTATCCCTTCTGGAGTACCTTCTGACAATACGGAACATAGCCTGTAAGAAGAGCCTGTGTCCCTGCTGGAGTACCTTCTAACAATACCGAACATAGCCTGTAAGAAGAGCCTGTATCCCTGCTGGAATACCTTCTGACAATACGGAACATAGCCTGTAAGAAGAGCCTGTATCCCTGCTGGAGTACCTTCTAACAATACGGAACATAGCCTGTAAGAAGAGCCTGTATCCCTGCTGGAGTACCTTCTAACAATACGGAACACTAACACACTGATCTTAACGATACATATGGCGATCCATTCTTGTATGAAATGTACATCACATTATACTGATATCGTAACCATATTTTTCGTAGTGTACAATGCTATGTGATGCCACTTCCTAATTTGCCAATGGGTGAAAGGTTGTGTTCCTTCGCTTCACTCGATATCATTTCGGGGTGGGGTCAAATGACATCACTTCCTGTGATGTCATCAGGGGGTCAAGGGTCGTATGATGTCACTTCCATTACTCCTTTTGGTGAAATGACGTCCCTGCTTCCATTCCTAGTAAGATATCTCAGCCTGCTAATGCCTTCGCCTTTTTAAATGCTCTCAATAACCTGGGCTCTCTGAATGATAGCACACCAGCCCCCAAGAAGCTTAATAATACAGTAAGAATGCCTGGGGTGTGTGTATGTGTGCGCGTGTGGGTGTGCGCGCGCAGCAACATTAATAATACATGTACGGCTGAACATTTCGGTGTGTAGGGAGGTTTAGGAGATATCCCACATGGAAGAATTGCGAAAAAGAGTATTAAAGGAGAGTTCCGGGACTTTTTTTTTATTGTCCCTACGGGTCGGCCATGTGTTTGTAAGCATAAATCGGTAGATCGTAGGAAACTTTCCTATGGACCTTACCCGACTTTTCGCCCCTTATCGCACTCGAAATCAGCCTCCATTTTGTGATAATCCTATCATTCCGCCGCATCGACCTGGCTCACCTGCCTTTGCGGCACTAAATCAAATCACCCGCCCCTGAAACAGACTTTATCAAAACATTCATATTCCCCGCCTCTATCCGTGACGTGACTGTGCTGCGTAGGCAAACGCGCCCAGGCGTCTTCTACGCGACTCCACACAGACCCCGGAAATCAACACAGATCAGCTCACAATACAGCGCGCCACAATTCGGAATATGAAACTGTACTTTGAAATCAAACCGCAAGATTGTACATTTGGCAAAGTACGTTTATTGGACATCAAATGTTTAGAGAATATTCAGCGATTTGCATTTTTATTTGCTCACGTTCCAAAAAGTTCGTATTGAGGAACGCGATGGTCCTTTGCTGTACACAGGGTCTTAGAGCATCTCACAATACAGCGCCACAATTCGGAATGTGAAACCGTGGTTTAAAAGCAAACGGCAAGATTGTACATTTGGCAAAGTACGTTTATTGGACATCAAATGTTTAGAGAATATTCAGCGATTTGCATTTTTCTTTGCTCTCGATCCAAATTAGTTCGTCTTGAGGGAAGCGATGTTCGTGTGCAGTACACAGGGTGTTGGTTTACGATAAAAATAAGCTCTTCGGTCGCACTGATAATCGCATGGCTGTTCCAACAACGAGGCACTAGGCCACCACAACGGTAGGTATGTTGCATCTAACCGTTAGTACCGCATAAGGGCATACTTGTACTTGGCGATCGTCCCATAAAATGGTCAGGGTGGTAACGTTGTTCACGCGGAGAAGCAACTGGCGGCTGTAGAAGCCGTCCGCCGGTGTCTGGTACTCGTGACACAGACAGTAGTGAATGATGTACCTAAAAACATAAAAAATGAAATTAGTCTCACCATCAGATCCTTATTAAAATTATTCATTTCATAGCGAGGACAGCGCTACTGGGTGTACACAAGTGTTTAAAGGCGTGGCGAGGCATGGAGGGGGGGGGGAGTGCAGGTGGAGAGTGGAAGGGCCCAGGACTGAGGTCGCAGACAGTGGACCAGTTGTAGCAGGGGAGAGGGAGAGAGAAAGCAGAAGCAAAGAGGAAGGTTTTGAGGTGCTTCAGTAAAAGCAGATGTTTCTCCTCAAGATAGTGCGCGGTAGAAAACAATATGCCACATAGAACGAACAAGTACAACTGAACCCGTCTTTAAAGCCACTGTATAGTAATGAAATTGCGGTATAAACTCATCAAAAGTTACTTACATTATATTTGCATTTTCCATTGTGTCTCTGTGTAGGGCAGACCCGAAACACCACTCCTTCTTTGCCGACGTTACTTCTTCTAATGAACGTGGCTCATCGTTTCGTTTCTGAAATTTTATTCATTATCTTTTCTTAGTCTTTCAGGATGGTCCCGGCCTGTCAAGGTCAAATCACAATAGAACCTTATATTGGGTCGTGGGCCGTTCCGCCACCCGAGCAAAACATCAAAGCAGCTGACCTTCACTTTGAGCGAGCACACATTTCTAGTTAGCTGCAGTTAGTTTTAGGGACATCTTGTCTGCGTGCCTTTTTTTTTATTGTCCCTATGGGTCGGCCATGTTTTTGCAATACGGAAACATTCTATAATTTTTGTAAAAATGATTTATATTACTGTTTGGTTTAATTGCAATGGGCCTGCAACATGAGGAGACTCGAGAGAACAGACAATCAAATTACAATCATTTAAACCGTGATGTGTATTTCTCAATGAGCTCTGCTTTAGGTGGACATGGAACAGAGGCAATGTTGGGTGGCAATGCAGTTGTCCCCTGCATAGGTTCGTTCACCACTCCATGTATGTGCCTATCGAGGACATCTACGATAAGTCTCTCAATAAACTCATATTGCATATCCTCAAACACTGGTTTGATCACCCATTGTTTACTTCTTTTAGTGAAGGCCTTATTGTAGCGAAGCGTCCCTAAAGTTCCGGTCGTCCTACTTTGTTGACGGCCAACATTATGGTTATGTGCCAAGACCGCTAGAAGAGTCCGATTTTTCATGCCTTCCATGCCAAAATGCAATCTTTTGGGCCTGTACTTTAGGCACATATTGTGGAACACCTCCAAATCTCCTGTGTGGCAGAATTCCGTGAGTCCCCTCAAATCTCTTGTTATAGTTTTATCAAATACAATCTTTTCAATGGCCTTGTGAGTGGGTGATGAAGGAATCAACCACTTCTTCTTCCGTGCCTCCTCTGTGGACAAATGGCCATGTTCACATTTGTGGAAATGCTCATTTGTCGACCATCGATGTACGTTGCTACAGTGCAACATTACTGACCGCCATTTTTCCAGTAGAATTTCCAACGACCCTTCACATGTTTTTGAGCTCCACCAAAGATGGTTGCTGATTGACTTGGACCACTGTGAAATACCTTGCATATCTTTTTTTTTTCCTGCAGCCGACAATTTTTTATTGATTGTTTTTGCAAGATGCCATACGTCAAATTGGTGATTTATATTTTTGTACTCTTCTCTCATTGTCTTGGCAATTGAAACGTGTCTGTCCGTGGCTATCAGGTCGATCACCATTCCCCGCGATTGTAGTTCTTGCAATGATGCTACAAAGCCAACTTTCTCCATGGCCACTGAGGATGTACTTTGTGACACCTGCACGACCACCGAACTCACAATTTTCTTACTTTCCATGTCCTGAAAGTGGTAGGTGCAGTACTTGGCTGAAAATCCTGGGCTGTCGCACTGTCCATCACCGGCTAGCCTGAAGCGTTTGCCCGCGAATGTACTTTCCATTGACATTTTTTCCATTCTCCAAGCTTCGCTGATGGCTGGAAATAGATAATCGGTTTGGTATTTGTAGAACTGACTTTTCGCAATGAAATGGATTCCCACAAACTGAAAGAAATACTGTAACTTTTTAAAACTTGAACCACTAAAAAGTGCGGCCGCTGCACAAAGTAGATTGCCTGCTGGCAGTTGCCCCAGCATGGGTTGTGCAGACCATGCGAACGGATGATATTGTGTACAGGTGGCATGTATTTTAAGGTTAGTGCCTCGAATTGCACGAGTCACATTAATCAATGGCTCCCCACATACTTCCCCACCAACCGAATGCCCACATTTCATCATCATAATAATATCCATCAAACAGCTATCGAATACAATGAATTTGGCCTCTTTCCTTATACTGTCACTCTGCATCCCAGCTGGTTCGGCCTGTAACGTTGAGGACATGTCACTCGCATGAAAGGTACAATCTCTGATATCGTCTTCCGCTATGCTGAGTGATATTGATGGTGTTTCATTGTCGTCCACGTCATTCTCTTCCATTGCAACATCTGTTCCTTGTCCGGAGATGGGAGAAAAAAACAATGTCTTCAACTTTCGCGCGCTCTTATTTTTTGCGGGTGTGGATTCTGTGAATTGATCTCCGACTGCATCCAAACTACCAGGAGGACATTCACTATCAATGGCTGGTGGTGGTATAGCTCCGTTGTCAATCACTTCATATTCTTCCCATTGGCACGATGCATCTCCAGTCTCAAGTCCCTGCCAAAAGGTTTGACAAGCAACATCTCTCGTTCGCTTCACTGTCTGTGTAGATTTAGTTCTTACACCCACTCGCAACTAGAGGACAGATTAGAAAAGGGATGTTCAGTTTAAACACAACTTACAGTATTGAACTATTGACAGTGAAAGACAACATAATATAGTGAACAGGACACTAACCTTCTTTTGCTTTCTTTTCTTTGAAACTTTCTTGCCTCGAACTTCAACATCTGGACGCTGTTGCTCCGACTCGTGTGTGCATGTCTCCACTTCCTCTCGCGCTGCAACGACTATATTTTCATGATAAGCACATCCATCACTCACTGAGGCTCCATCGACTCCCTGAAACATAGAACTTTCATTAGTATGTATAATAATATTGAAAACACAAAATGTACTTGGGGACCAATACCCATACGTACATCTCAATAGCAAAACACGAATGAACGCATTGTGTAGAACATTCAAACGACAATAGTTCACGCATTGTTGATCTAGTTAGATTGAACTGTCAAGATCCATACCTCGGGCTCCGCATAGACTTCCATTGATGATATTATTGAAGATGACGCTTCAGCAACTCCCTGAAACACAGTAATTGCATTAGTATGCTTTTCTATTTTGTTAAAAAGAACATAAACTTTGAGCAGGCGTCAACGGCTCATCTAAATAGACCTGCACAAATGATCAGTTGTCTAAAATAAATAATGGATATGTAAATATGATTCGATTTGCTCGATCGTTGGAAGTGTCACCACCCAGAGATCTGCATCAACTACTAGGGGTGATGTTCTTGTAGAAGAAGCTCCGTCATCTCCCTGAAACATAGTACTTGCGTTAATAAAGAAGGAAGTATAGCGGATGTAATCACGTCATATGATTTCGCTTGATCGAACTGTCAGTATCCATACCTCGAAATGCATAAGAACATCAAGGGACGATGTAACTGCGGTGCACACTTCTGCAAGCTGTTGCGCCGACCCGTAACTGCATGCTCCCCCTTCTACTTGGACTAATGCTCCATCGACTCCCTGAAACATAGGACTTTCATTAGTAATGAACACAATATTGAAAAAAGAAGACAAATAGGAGGGCGACGACAGAAGGACATATCAATGGCTAAAAACGAAAGAAACATTGTGTGTAACAATCACGCTACAAGAATGCAAGATCTGATGATCTCCATCGATGGAACTGTCCGGAAACGTACCTCGAGCATCTGAGTGACATCTACGGTTGTCGTCAATGCGTTGGACTCCTCAGCATCTCCCTGAAAGACAGTACTTGCATTATTTTGGATAACAATAATTATAACTGAAAACAAAGACTAGAGGACGAGTACAAGGGTGTACCATTAGGTAAAATAATTACACGATCAATTAAAACTATTGATTTACATGCCTAAAACAAGTCAGTGTCAGAATAGCTAAGTAAGATTACCCGATAGGCGCTTGAAGTGGCTGATGACTGCAATAACGACACGGATGGAGAATATTCCGCCTTCATATTGAGTGGATACATAAATGGGGAAATTATTGTTAGCTAATGCTACACACTACCGCAAGGCCGAGAGATAAATACGTAAACTTGACTCACCAGTGGAGGGATGTGGACGAATAGAGTGGGAATAGCGGTTGAGAGCAATTTTCGCCTCGCTCGCGGTGTTTTCTTCTTTATTAGCAATGATGTGGAGTACATGTCTGGGCTAAAGTGCCTGCTGCAGATGCGGTATCGATCACCCCTCTTGTCCGCAAAGACTTCTAGGACTCTACTTTCTAGCTCAGAGGCTGGATATCCGCAATATCGGACCCATTCTCTTATCTGATCTATTGTCTTAGGGAAAACATGCATTATAGTACCTTCAGATTTGTTATGGGTCTTCGAAGGGCAACCGCCAATGGAACAGGCAGGCATTATGGAAAGTTCTGAAAAGTAAAGATCAACAATTCTCTATGAATACCAATGTGTTAAAACAGTAAATGACACATAAAAGGTTCAATGCAAGGTCCGTTTTGGTTCTTGGAACTATACACGTTATTCACATGCGGATAAGTATTTCAATAACTTTCAAAAAATAGAAAAAGTAATTTGACTAAACTCAGAACATGTGACTAGTTCCTTGCATGTACTGTCGTGAACGAAAAGAAAACATGGATGCAATTTGATGACTACTAGCAAATAGATATAAATTAAAAAATTGGACGCAAAATGATTATGGTACATGGACTTACCTTGACGAACAAACAGTTAGATGCAGGGATCAGAGTAGTTTCTTGTCGTAGAACAGGGAGCAGTTCACAGGTTGCAAACTGACGAGTTTGCTCAAAGTGGTCACGGAAGTTCACAGAGACGAAGAGCAGATAACCAGCACCTTCACGGGTTGACTAGCAAAGCGCAAAGAAGTTCTCATTAGAAATATGAGGTGGGTTATAAAGAATTCGAACCAGGGGTGTGTTTGTGAATGAATGACGTGTATATGTCGTGGCATTATGTGGATTGCAGGGGGCCGTCCAGCGTGAGGGGGATGCTTGGCAGGAGACACGGGGTCTGGAGGTAGACATGGGAACAACAAACCCATGCTCTATAGACCACTTTGAAGTGTACATGGTCTTTGGCACCTCTTGGCCTTTATCGCTCCCTGACAGCTCCACTTGCCAGCAGCTCAAGTACCCCGGTGCGAACTGCCTTTGATAGGGCGGGGGGTGGATCGGGGCGGTGGTCGTGCAGACAAGACACAGGAAGACTCGTGAATGGAGACACACTTATGTGGATTGCAGGGGGCCGTCCAGCGTGAGGGGGATGCTTGGCAGGAGACACGGGGTCTGGAGGTAGACATGGGAACAACAAACCCATGCTCTATAGACCACTTTGAAGTGTACATGGTCTTTGGCACCTCTTGGCCTTTATCGCTCCCTGACAGCTCCACTTGCCAGCAGCTCAAGTACCCCGGTGCGAACTGCCTTTGATAAGGCGGGGGGTGGATCGGGGCGGTGGTCGTGCAGACAAGACCCGTTTGCCGCAGGGCCTCACCAAGGAGAGGCCATCTAACTGAATGTAAGAGGATGGCTGCAGGATCTACTACATGGAAGGCAGGGGGGTGAGTTTATAAATACCTCACCCTCCCAGGAGAATATACACTAGATTCATTTAAAAAATCAAAACAACCATTGTTAAAATATATGTTGGGCTTTATTTTAGATTTTAATTAAACATAAATAATAAACATTACACATTGTAAAGTTGAGGTTGCAGCACATCGAGGGAAAATCCGCGGTATTGTCCACTGTCACTGGGGAAATGTTGTCTAATGGCAAGTACCGCACAGGCAGGTATTACTCTCCGAACGCGGTGTCCGAGCCTCCCGTGAAGCCACCAAGTGAAGCAACGATAGGCCACCAGCCTGTACCACCTGTGAAAAAAAAAGATGCAAACTGTATTAAACTGACCAAACTTTCTTATCAATGTCGATTCAGGTAACACATGTCATTTTCCTTAGAAAAAAATTATATCTAGAAAATGCACTATATGGAACCAATTTACATGCGTTCCAATGATATGTAAATGTAATTTTATATGTGGGAGACGACCATGAAATAGTGGTGGCATCACTGACATCACAAACAGAGTATACTTACTCGTTACTCGGATTACGCGGACGAACAGTGCCACGAAGTTCGTGCATAAGCACCATCATCATCCTCAACACTGTCCGTGAGAGGCAGGCTTCCCTGAACTCTGGCAGCTCGGTGATGCATTGCGGACTTTGCTCGCCTTCCTGCTGACTTTGCTCGCTTTCCGAAATGTAGGCCAAGCACCCGGAATTTTCACGGCAGCAGCAGTTCTCCTCCTCAGTTGGCATTAGCTCGCACCGATTGCACGTGCACCAGGTGGAGACGCCGTCCATGCGACATGGTCCAGGCTCTTCATCCGTTGACTGGTCCTCCCAACTGCCGTCCGAATCCCCATCGTTTTCGCGTGCTTGCCTTTCCAGTAGTTCTTCCTCGGTGTACTCGGGCTCGTACATATACGGCATTATTGTGGCCATTGTGCGGTAAAGATAGTAAAATAATTTATAGCGGTGGTACTGGTATCTGTTCACACGGGCTACAAGCGGCGAAGGTAGCTGACCAGAGCACTGAAACGAGTCACAGAATACTCAAAGTAACACAGAGAGAGGAATGGAATCGAAAATCTGCTGCTGTATGTTGTGAAACGGTCTGTTTATACTTATTGGGGAAAGAGGCGTCCTGCCATTTCCATGGCAACACGTCAATAGCTGAGGCGCAGCGATTGTTGACACGAGACGTGCTTGAAATGGGCAGTACGCGTCTGCTGATGTCAGGCTCAGGGGCGGGGGATTTGATTTAGTGCCGCAAAGGCAGGTGAGCCAGGTCGATGCGGCGGAATGATAGGATTATCACAAAATGGAGGCTGATTTCGAGTGCGATAAGGGGCGAAAAGTCGGGTAAGGTCCATAGGAAAGTTTCCTACGATCTACCGATTTATGCTTACAAACACATGGCCGACCCGTAGGGACAATAAAAAAAAAGTCCCGGAACTCTCCTTTAAGTACTTTGAGCCAGTAACCTTCATCAAAAATGTTAAGGGGATTTTTAAAAAAAACAATTTTCACAGGGTGGGCTACTTGGCAAACACACTTTTAGAAAATATGTATAATATCATGCCTTTTATGTCAAATTGGACCCATGTCATGCACATGAGGTATTTACTGCCATGGTTTGGCGTTACTGTGGCATCTGAGTTTCTGCTTGGCCTATGACGTGAGCGCATGCGAATGTGAGACTCACCTCAAATATGGTCCCTATGTCATGGCGTTTTGGAAGTATTTGAGGTTGCCTTCTTAGCACAGAGGAAGTCAGCACTGAGACGTGTGTGGCATGTACCTTATATTTGGTGACCATATCATGCATAAGGCATTCACTGGCATTGCTGTGCATGTGATGCTTTGCATTGGCACATGGTGGCAGCTGGTAGACCTGTGGTGCTGCACCCTACAGTGTCTAAGTCAAAGGGACGTGTGAGTTATTAAGTGCCATTGGAGATTGTGCCTGCATATGGTGAGGGCACCTGGGCACCTGCACATGTTGTGCTTTAAAAAAGATAATTGTTCAATTTGAAAGGCAAACCATTTGACTTTCTCAGTGTTCCTTATTTTGACTATGTATCGTCCTCGTTTATAGGGTACATATTTCTATTTTTAAATCTTGCACACTGCCCCCACTTACCACCCATGACTGAGGCAAACCGAACTGTCTTGAACCCGAAGTCGGAGTTGATGGTAAAATAAATGTCACTTCCGGCTGAGAAGCTCTAGACTCTTCAAGCTGGCCCCTGACCCTCTCCATCGCTGCAGGGCCTTTGCAGCAGAAGCAAAGCAAATCGTCCTAGAAGCTTCAAGTGGTCCATGGGACCTAGAATGAGCGTCCCTGAGTTAGCCCTTAACATGGCAGATATCACCGACAGGAGCATGAACTGCGTGTGCTTTCCAGGCATGTCATCAGTTCTGCCATAAATTATGCCATATGCGTTATCATGAATGATAGCATAAGTGATGTTATGTTATATGTGATGTCATCAGTGATGTCCTCAGTGTGCTCATGGGCTGCACAAGAGGAAAGTGCGGTGTCAAAGTGGAGTAGTTTACGACAGTTGAACTTCAGGTTCCATGTGATATCTGGCAGCACTTATTGAGTCTCCGGCACTTCTCCTCACCCCGCAACCCCTTTGGCACTTCTCCCCTCCCCTCTCCCCCACACTTGCGCGATCTGAATGACACAAGGCCTAGTAAGATCGTTATTTTGTCCTCCCTTTGTTTCCCCCTCCTTGTCTTGTTGCGCATTGAAACACTTGTGTACAGGCGCGTTATAAATGACTTATCATATCATAGTATATTTCCGCAGTTTGTAGGCCGAACACAAAAAGATTATTTGTGGTGGCTTCTGTATGGCCTCCAAAATGCAGATGTATCATATTCTGGAGGGGTGGGGTCATCCCTCAAACACCCTGAGAAGTTAATGCCACCCTCACCCTCTACTACAATGGTAGGATTTAATTTTCTTTTTTTAATTTTTTTTTTATTTAGTGTGCATTAGCCAAAAACAATTCTGACTTTTTACATGAAAACAATCAAACAGAACACTTTCATTACATTTAGAACAGCAATGAAATATAAAAATTTCAAGAACTAAATCAAATCATGTAAAACATTATTATGCAAACACATCATTCAAATAAAAACCTGAAAAACAGATCAAAGTCAATTACAGGTCATGCATACATTGTTTCTAATCCGAATAGAAAGAGCGAAAAGCCTTTAGCATTTTACCACACCTCTTCTATCAATCCTTTGACTTGCATTCAAATACTGCACAATCAGTCTTATCCGTGAGTTTCAAAGCTAGGATTTCTGAAAAATCCGGTGGGGGATGCCCCCCAGACCCTTTTCTCCGCCCGCCACCTCTATTCCCCGCCACACCCATTCTTTCATAACCCCTACCACAAACATTCACCTAGCTCCCCCACACAGACAGACACCCACAAACACTTATGTCTCGCTCCCTCAACTTTTTTCGCCCAGCTGCGCTTATCAGCCCCCGCACGCACTTGTGTGTGACAGTGGGGTAACAGAAAAATTCACAAAGAAAAGCAGCCTTTCTGAAATCAATCTTGTTTGCTTTCACACACACAAAAGAACTTTGCACTCATGATCAAACTTCAGGAGTTTTATTGCATTCATCTGTTACCTTAATGTCACTGTAGCAAAGGTTTTTTCACTGAATGCATAGTTATAAATGTTCTAATTTCCTTTGTAAATCCTTCTATACACAGCAGTCTGGCCCTTAGGGGGTATCTACCCCTCAAAGGCTTTATCAAAAAATACACACTGACAGTGATGGGGGCCCTGAGATTTATTATTCTATGAAAGTGCTTTTTAAATAATAGTTTTCAGACACCCACTGAAATCTTGGAGGCCTCAGGAACTATGTGTACAGCTGGCATGAATTACCACTTATTCTTTCTTCAATGCACCCCTATTGCTGGGTGACAAACAACCGAAATCATATTGACAGCATGTGTTTTCTTTTATAGTCTCCTAAAATATAGCCTCGTTTTCTTATGCGTGGGTTATCCACCCTATACTTTCATATATTGTTGTCTTTTTTATCATTTTTGTTTTTAATATAACAGAATATTTAAGAAGGGTGAAGGGAATGTATTTAGGGTATTTTTCGTTGTTAAAGACTTTTCTTTTTAAAGTGTTTACTTTTAATGGATTTCTTTTTTCTGTAACGTATTTACTTTGGCAACGATTCCTTTCTATACATGTGCTTAAAGTTTTGATTAACATGGAACTAAATGCACTATAAAAAAAAATATATTTTATTTAAAGCACACAGTGTGCTTTATTTTTTCCCTTGATTCGATCGCAATACAGATGCACGACATCAGTGAAGAAACCCAGAAGGTTGTATAGCCAGGCACAGCTGCACCTGTATTATGCTAACTCGCGCCTGACGCAACGTGTGACGTCACCGCGTTAACTGGTTTGAACCGTCGTACGTGCACCTCAATGCCGCGGGGGCGAGTGTCAAGAAGGTTGAAAAGGAAAGAGAGGAAAGTAAAACCAACAGCAACAACATTATAAGCACCCCAGGGAAGCTACATAGGTTTTGGCAATAGCAGTGTCATCGCCAGTCGACTGTGGGCGAATCCGCGGGTGCTGACACTTTCCTGTGATAGCCATAGAAGGCTGGGGTGCAAGCGGCAGGGGGGACTGAGGACCAAGTACGCGTCTGTGGTGTTTGAGAAATGTGGTTAAGCTTCAAACAGTCGAGGTGTAAGCTGATAATCCTTTTTTTTGTTTAGATAAGGATTTTTATTTGCAGCTATTAATACATATAAAATTAACAGTAATATGCTAGACAACATTTCCAAAAGTCACTAATGATTGATCCAGACAAGGGGAAAGAATAGCACATGAAACCAATGTATATATGTACAGCTTAATGAGAATATCAAATTTCAAATAGGGAGCTTTATACATACGCATAGGAGACTAATAACAGACGCGTAGAGGGGGAGAGGGAGAAACAGGAGGATCTATTTAGAAATGTAAATACTGATCATGTAAATGTCATATCATGTAGAAACAGTGGATAGAAAGCTAAAGAACAAATTCCATTTCACTTCGTGTTTGCGAGCAAAATTTGGGGAGGACGCAAGACATCTCTTTAATCTATGAATATTGCAAACAGAGTTCCACCAAATGGTATCATTAATCCCATTGAGATGCTTCCAATTGGTAGCGATAGTTTGGATTGCAACCAAGATGAGATGGTCAAACAAATGACATGCATCATGCTCCAATAAGCTCTGCAGAAGAACACTGCCTAGCAATTGAAATGTAAAAATGAAGTTATGTTGTATCTTAAAGATATGCTTCAATGTGTCCCAGACATTTTCCCAATAAGTTTTAACAAATTTACATTCGACATTCTGTGTCACTACATTTGAAGAGTTGTGTAGGAATAATAAAAACTCGTGTGATGGAAGAAATATAAAGTTTGTGTCAAACTGGCTGATGTGGTGACACAGCGATTAGATCCATAAACTGATATTCCTAGCTGGAAAATCTACAGCTCTGAGACAAAGATCCCTCTACACTCCACTGCCTTTATCCAGACAACCAAGAATGCTTGTGCTACGTCTACCTGGGAAAACATACACCCGAGGGCCATATATATTATCCACATATACACAAACCGTAACTTTGCATTAAGAAAGCTCCCAGCACCTCTGAAGAATTATTCTTGCTATTTTGCAAGCACTGTCTATGCAGCACGTTGTCCCTCCGCTGCTCAGAGAAAGCCAAAATATTCCTGGCCCGATGCCTCAGTTCCATGTTTTTGGACATGTATTGTGCCATTAGCCCCCAAAGCCTAGTATTCCCTTTACAGGAATCACAATGACTTTTTCAGGTTTGGCTGTCTTTTTCGTAGCATCTGCCGGGAGAATAGTTAAGGGGCGATGCATCGGTCTTGGAATGCAAGACAATGCAAAGCAACACAGGTTAGAATCCAGATCCATCTTTAAAGACGAGCAAGACAACGCAAAGAAACATAGAGGTTTGAATCCAAGTCCCGTCCTATTAAGCAGGTTATAAAAAAGATGAATTCATCCCCCATAACTTAATCATTCTAAAGGGTGCAAACCTTGGCTGCAAGTCTTCATTTAGTTGTGTAAATGGTAGACCCAGTCGTCTCATTTTCCAGTTTTGTCACATTTTTGCCTTTATGCTTTCATCTGCTGCTCTGCAATGGACAAAGAGGCCATTCATGAAATGTCCTATAGTCAAACTATACATTCTCAAGGTACTCTACTCTTTTATTGCAACCTTCAGCACCACTATATTTTTACAGAAGCTTCAAATCTTGTGCTCAAAGACATTAGCTTTCAGAAATGTAAGCTTTGCTTCTATATTCTGTTATGTACTCTTTCATTCATGTCGGTGAAGGAGGCATCTTTTGGTGTCAGGTGGGGCGGGTGGCAGCTGAGGGGGCAACAACATTCTGAATGATTCAAGGTCCATGGCAGAGGGTAAAGATTTTCAGTGGAGGGGTACTCACACTTTGACTGCATTGCAGGGAGAGACCAAGCATGACGAGGGCACCCTAAATAGAAGGCCGGCTTGGGGACGGGGCGAAGGTGACTTCTCGCACAGAGAACATAAAACTCATCATTTTACAATCAGTAATTGCCTCGCCGCGTCCCAAGCCTCACATTAACCCAACACAGTCTCCTCTAAACCTGATTGGTCACCCAACTGGACCTGCTGGTACCCACCACTCGCTCAGTGACCCAGCTGAACATAGTTTCAACCACATTCAACCGCTGCCTCAAACCTGTTGGAACCCATCAACTTTTACCAGTTCATATGCATTCTTGATGCACATAGTGTACCGTTTCCATGCTGATTTAATGTTGACTAGCTGCTGGATCCATCCGACTTGCCCCATCTTGACACCGATTTGACATCTTTATGATTGGGATCACTAATGTTTTAGTAGTAGTGTGTGGCTGAGTAGGTGGTTTAGCCCCTACTCATTCCTGCACTTGTGCAGAGCAGTGTCATTTTAAGACAGTCCCAGTACTTGTGACACCTCGCCTGTTGCCCCCATGACTCACCACCACTGCTGTTCACCTTCACAGGTGCCAGTTCTCTGCAGCTCTCCCAGTCTCAGCTCTCCTCCATTAATCCTTTGTGAGATAATGCTGCAGCTATGACAGTTTATTGAGAGGCCACCCTCAACACAGGGAGTTCCTTCAATCCCCAAGCACAATAAATGGTTGATGTCAGTTCATTTATTCAGTCCTATTTCAGCTTCATATTATGCCCGTTGGATCCTTCCACTTAAAGGCGTGTGTTGGGGAAGCTGGGATGATAAAATGGGGAGGATTCTTTTTTTAATTTTGATCTAGGAAAAAAGGTACCCCTCTTCCTAAAAGATGTTAGGGTTAACAGGCAAAATAGAATTACCCAATTACATTACAGTCTATAGTGTTCACCGCACACCGAGGATGATCTTTGTTAATTTTGAATTTTAACAAAAATCACCCCATAGTGTTCTGCAAGGGCAAATCAATATTTTTTTTGTTTAATAGATTAAGGATCTGAACAATTTTGCACACCCCGTCCCTGACCACTATTAAAGAGAAAGGATTTAAGGCGAGCAGATTCTCCCACCTTTTGGTTAGAAAGGGATCAAGTCTACTTATGTTGAAAACCTCTGTTTAAAGTTCAGGACATCCAGCGGCATTTCAGGACCATATGGAATGATAGGGCAGGGTCTGGTCACTCCACTCTCAAGGATGGCCTCCAGCTCTCCACCATAGGACCCACTCAGCTTTATGCCTTCCCAGCAATAGACAGCTGCACGCAGAGGCAATCACTACCAAATCTCCATTTGGTGTTTCCTAGTGGCTGTCAGATGGTAGGTTTTATCAGCTCCTTTCACAGTCGTAATTTTAGGGGCTCTCCCTTTCCTCATAGTGCATCCGCTTTATATAGCAGTGATGACACCATCAGGTTTACAATCTTGGGGAGTACTCTACAACCAGGATTGGACAGTTACCCTCTCTCTCCTCCCAAATCCAGCCCCTTTCTAACAATTGGTTTAAGAGTCTGGAACAGACATATGGCACCTTCCCTTTGAAATCCCCTTTTGTTTCTATGTCCGCATTTGGGCATAATTTATTTTTGTAGCAGAACTTCATAATTTTACTAGTTACTGCCATAATATATATGTATTCTGCTTCAGCTGCTCATGGGGAAGTTAAAAAAACAACAGCCATTTCCCGATTATGTTGCACAGACGTGTGGCAATTTCTGCTAGTTTCACTTAACGCATAACAATTATGAACACGCAATTTCCTCCCCACATTACTAATTTTACAATTCACCAGTTTGCCAACTCTTAAATTCAGGACAATTTTCAGATCAGCCAGAAACCCATTTTAGCTGGTCATTACAGATCCCTAAATCGCAGGCAAATGATTTTTATTTCAACAAAATTGCCTGAAAATTATAAAATAACAGATAAATCAAAGCAGTAAGACTTGTGGTTGCTGGGGGAAAATCCATAAATTATAATAGTCCTTTTAAATTATTTGTAAATCTTCATGTTGGGCAAACAGGAGCACTGCTACCTCCAGGCCATGCGTCTCTTTCGGCAGTCCTGTGACCATAGTTTTTTATTAGTCTCTTTGTTGTTTGACGTTCGTTGTTTGAAGTTGGTGGCTGTATATCGTTAATGGGGGACACATTTTCTACACAGATATCTCCCACTGCAGATAATGAGCTAGGCCAGCCTTGTCATGTCACAAGGCATGTCCTCTCATCTGAAGGGGACCACCATTCTGATCTGAAAGGCTTCTATTTGTTGAATTTCTTGCAAAGTTTCTGATTCCCTTGCTTGTAGCCCCTGATTTCACACCTCCCCCTACATTCCGGACATGCACCAGCCAGGGACAATTGTCCTGCACAGTTTCATTCAGTGAAAAATCAACGCATTTTTTTTCTCAGACCGCAACGTGATGTATTTTTGCAATCTGCACTCGGATTACATTTTTGGTTTAGCCTTCTCTGGATTCCCCTTGCAGAAAGACACCCAGATACTCTGCCTAAATAGGCCCAATTCTTCATTGAGCAGGTTTCTGAATGCTGGTAGTACAGTTTCCCAGTGGTTCCTTCAGTTCCATTGGTTTGGGTTCTTTGATTACACCCCACACAGCACATGCACCAACGCCACCCACTCATTTTACAGTGAGGTTACCATCTTGGGTGCTGCTAGTATCTACAGAGTGCAGACAGATATCAATGTGGGAGAAGGATTGTCACCCTCATGCTTCAGTCCTGGCACCTGGAGTGTGTGTATGCATCCCTGCTGAGTGTACGGCCCTTTGGGTACTAACTTTGGAAGATGGCAACGTTTAGTGTGTTCATATCAATTGTCTAAATCAGGGAGTTACAATGGACATCAACAGACATTTGCTCAAGTTCTCGGTACATTTCACATAAAAACACATTTATGTGATGTCATACTACGTGGCAAATGAGAAAAAGCTGTGAGAGGTTGTGATAGGCTCAAGGGGAACATCCAAGTATACTTTCTATATGGGGTGGGATTGGATATCTACTGTCAGGTGGACAACTTATGCCTACCTCTAAAACATGTAATCTTCAACAGTATTAAGTACACGGTATATCTTTGGCTCTCAAACTATAAGTCCCTTTCTTACATGGCCCTCTGTAATTGGTTGGTATGCTCTTGCCATGTCTGGAACATTCGGTTAATTTAGCAGCATGTAAGCTCAAACCCAGGTTCCAGGAGGTGGATTTGAATTTACCTCTCCACCGGATTAGCCCACCATTTCTCATCACCCATGCCTTCTGCCATGAAGATTGTCTTTGAATTTGGCCTTGCAAAATATTCTTGTCTCTGGGAATAAATGGGAGTGCAAGCACGCACTGTTGCTGTTCTAGGACTCCAAGCTCAACTCTATTTCCATCTTTGGCTCATGTGACAGTAAACCACGATTTGGTCCATTTTGCAGCTTTTAAATGTCTTAAATGAATAATACTTGGTACGCATGGTGTTCTTTCTTTGCACCTTAACAAGGGATGATTCAGCTTCTCATGTTTACTGCCTTTGAGAATAGATAACAGGCCATGGCTGCTTCAGCTTTTGATACCAGGACAAACAGCTTTGCAATTCATATCCATGATCTCAACTTAATCATGCTGCAACAGAGTTCTCAGCCTTTCCTCTCCATGGGTCCGGGCTTACCAAAAGGTGTGTCCAGCTACAATACAATGGTGGCTTCGCCTACAGTCTATCCACTACGTATAGCCAGCTTCTATGAATACTTAATCTACATGTGTTGCTGCATCTGTACAGTTATTGAACAGCTTGCATTTTCTGCAGTGTGTCATACACATGCAATCTTCTTTTTGCATATGAAATTTTACGTGATTCTTAACTTCGTCACCAGTTTCATAAGCTCCTTGAATTCGCTTAACCCAGTATCTCAGGGAATCACGCTCGTCTTTCGTGATGTCACCAGCTCTTCTTACACTCGTTCTCATATTTCTTCAGGGGTTCCTCCCTCAGATTATCGTCTCTTCTGGAATACATTTGATAGGGTTTCCTCAGTGGGTATCTGCTCTCAAATATTCGCTGTGGTATGGTCACAACTGCTGGTGTCAAACATGGCACAATCTCAGGCTTCCAATATACAAGAGGTAGGGGGGTGGGATTTCCTGCAGAGTCATGTTACTGCTCCTCTACATTCCTCCCGCTGTTGAAGTCCTCGACCACATCCTCAATTGTCTCCACAGCTTGATATTTTCTCTTGTAGAAGTGCTTCTTTGAAGTCCAGATCTTTATCACCCCCCTCAGGGTGCCAGCTGGTTTGACCTGCTCATCCACACTCCAGGTCATATAGCTGCACTGTCTATTCGGATTACAATAGACCCATCGTCCCACATACTTCTTATGATTCTTCGGATACAGGAACTTCATTCCCTCAGGTGCTGTGATGCTGGCCTCTATGTATTTTCTAACATCTTCATCTGTCAATTCCTTGGGTCCAAAACCTGACTCAACATCAATTATGATTTTCAGTCCTACTACTTTTTTTACTCTCTTTTTGCACTGTGTAATATTTTCTTGATCACACAGAATCCGAACATCACTATGACCAAATTTACCATCCATTGTAAAATCCATGAGAATATGTAAGTAAACCAACTGTCATCCGCAGTGCCCTCTGTCTCGTCTTCCATCTGGTTTTGCTGGTTCGTCAACCGGTTTATGGCCACTGTCAAGTTCCCTTTCTCGTCATCGTGAGAAGGTATGAATGTGCAACTTGATGGCCTGATTTTGGCACAAGCTTCTCATTCCATGGCTGTGATCATGTTAAGGACATATCTGTTCTACAGGGTGATTAGTCGTATGGCCCTCAGCTCTTCCTTGATACCATTGAATCCTTTCATGGTGGTGTTGATTGTCTGCAGGAGCACCCATCTGGAATTTTGCAACCATTTGTCATTGCCCATCATCTGAATCCCAGGCATGATAGTCGTAAATATTGAGGCAGTCTTGCTGAACAACCTCTGCTCATAGGGAATGGAATCATGTGCTTCTAATTACTTGTCTGAAAAGTAATTCTCTCTTCCGGTTTGATTGAGAAATTCAAGAGAACCTCTCCTTCTCAAGTGGGTATCCACTTTTGGAAATTCTCCAATGTTCAGGTCACTCTAAGGAATCACTAATACTGCAACATGGATGAGCACCAAGGAACACGTTCCCCCCAGTCCTTGGGCAGTTTCATGTAGGCCCTAGGTCCACAAGCCCAATATCGATCCATTAGGATTACTGTCCCTGCTCCCATCCTGGAAACTTCAACTGTAGTCTTGCAGCCTATGTTGTCTCCCACATGATTCTTTCCATGTCTTCAGAATCACAATGTTGCATTCGCCAATGAGATCACAACCATTGGATCCTATTCACCTTCTATCCATGTCAGTACTTTGGCATACTGAGTCCATGACTTCAAACATCCGTCTTACACTCTCTGCACCTCTTGTACATTTTCTGACTTTAGTAGATGAGGTGTGCAGGACGTCAGTCCTTCTTCCCATCCTTTCTTGGATTTCACACGACCACAGACTAAGACTTGAGTTTGTTCCAAACATCCAGGCCATCCAGCTACGTCTGGTTCTATCAGGGCAGTTCATTCTCTTCATCTCTTTAATGACTTCCTCTTCCTGTCCTGTCGCAGGATACATAAGCATCTTCTCAAAATGCGCCCTTCATTTTTTATTGTTGATTATGCCCTTTGGTTTACACGTGTTTCGGCCATAGGGCCTTTTTCAAAACCAGACATAAGCTAGATAATCATGGACATTAAGCAACAAATGAATGTATGTCTGGGAGACAGACAAGAAAAGGGGTTGGAGCAGGGGAGATTATGAGGTTTTGGATAATTAAAAATCAGAAAGAAAAAATGAAAGTTTTTTTTTTTTTTTAGAAATAGCAGAAGAAACAGAATAATGAACAAGATTTTGCATAATCATCATGGCCACTCTATTTGTAATTGAACATCTATCGCAGTTATTGTGTGCATGATACTTTAACCAACTATAAAGCTGGAATCCAAGCAATCGTTACTTCAAAAATGGTACTCTCCCCAAAAATAAGTGAATTTGCTTCTTGCAAATAGATAAGCTAGATTACAATGAAACATTTGCAAAAATAAACATAAACGTCATGTACCAACTACACATAATTCACATAAATATCATGACCAATCAATTAGAATTTGACAATATTGTGTGCATGATCCTTTCACCAACTATGATGCTGAAATCCCAACAGTCATTGCTGCAAAAGTGGTACTCACCCAAGAAAGTTGTAAATTTGCCTCATGCAAATGTGTAAGATCATTTACACCGGTGTCAGTCCCGGGTTCATCCCTTGGTTGTGCTGCAGAGATAAACATCATATACCTAATGCACATACTTTAAATGCATCAAAGTGTAATCCTTACATTAATATTAATGTGAGTGCTTAATATTCCCCATTCAACTGAAAGTACCCTATGGTGGTATGGTACGAGATCCCCTCTATAAAACATGAGGTTGGCTGCATAGCGCCAATGTTACACTTCTGTATTTTTCCAGGTACAGCTCTCACTCACACTACTCATGATCTGAAATCTAAACACAAGTGAAATCCCTTGTGCCTCTTAAATAGTATTGGTTTGTTAGTTTAGAGTTGGTCCTCATCAACCTGGTACCTTCTAGTAACTCCCCATATGTAAGGAGGAGTAGACTCTTCCCAACATATACTATAGAGTATGGCAGCACTCAGTGGTGCCGCCCTATGTTTGGTGATATTATCTACTAATTCCCAAATGAACCACAACAAATGCTAGTGCCAATGTGCCCTCCACTCAACTGTATTGACAAAGTTAAAATCTCTTCACGGCGCAATCTGTGTGAGAATCTCTGCCGCCATTTTGAAAGCTTCTTTATGTGATTCCCAAAGTCCCTCCCATTTTTCAAGCATTCCAAAACCAGAGGAATGTTGCGATTGGCTTTAAATTTGGATATTTTTATTATTATTCATATGGGCTGTGTTTGCCCCTTATCATTGAGTGCCTGTTTGGAATGCATGTTTGCTTTTATTGACCTTTGACGATGTGTGTATTAGAGTATGTGTATATACTCCTATGCATGTCTTAACCTTACTGATAAAAGTCGGTTGTATGACTGTTGTGTATCTAGTTAAGAGCATCATCTGATAGACGTCTTATTCCTCTGTCAGAAAAAAGGGTCCAGCAAGATCTGTATTGTTAATATATCTTGTAACTGAGGGTAAAATAAGAATATCACAAATGGAATGCACCGTGATTAATCATATTAGCTACCCAATTAAATCACTTGTACGATTGGTCCTGTCTCAAAATGTTTACAAGTTTTAATATTCCTGATAATTACACACTTGCAAATTGTGTAATTTCCTTGTACTGTTCCTTGTACCCATAGTCCACTTTGCCTTGCCCATGTAACTGTCAATATGAGCTTTACCGATTGCAAATTCACATGGCAGTACCCATTTTAAAATGTGCCTTATAGAAATGAACTAATTTGGTGGTCAAATTTCAAACCAGTTTCTGTTGCTCTGAAATGGCAAATCATTCTTGCCTCTGTTTGCCTAAGGAGTCTTTCCTTATTGCCCCCTCTTTTGCTCATTGAGATTCTTTTCAGACCAGTGAATCTGATGTTATTTTTGTTCCCCATTTGATGATTCTTTTGCCAATGCACTGACAATGGGAGTCTACGGTCCTGGCTGCTGATGGATGACATATGTTCCCTTATTTTGGTTCAAAGAGTTTGTATTTGCTTCCAATGTAGATCTTTCCACACACGCAAATGATTGCATAGCCAACACATGTTGTTTGACAATTTATAAAGTCTGTCACGGGCCATGAAATGCCTGTGGAATCTGTAAATCTGTTTGTTGTTTCTTGCCCATATTTGCACATTATACAAATTCTGCATTTGTGAAAAACGTTTCTCTTTGTATTTAACTAGGTAACACTTCTTTCTGTCATTAGGCTTGGTAAAAAAGAGGAATGACACTGTTTCTCAAAGTTTTAGCTCTCTTGAAAACCATTTTTGGCCTGTTTCCATAGTACCCTGCTAGGTCTTTGTACAGTCGTAGCAAATGCCAATGCTTGTTAAATATTTGTCTGATCTTTAAATAGTTTTGGCAGTATTTTGTTACAAATTTGATCTCCAAAGGTTGAGTGTTTTGTTTCTTCTTGTTTCTTTGTTTCACGGTGTCATCCCTGTTCATTCTCTTGGCCTTGTCAAGTGCCGCTTGTACATTAATCTTTGCGTAACCTTTCTCATGAAATCGGTGTGTTAGTAAATCACATTCTCTGTAAAAAATACTCTGGTCTTTGCAATTCCGTCTATCCCTGACACATTTCCCCATGGGTATATCCCGGACCACTGCATCATGGTGACAACTTGTTGCGTACAATGTAGAGTTAACCTCTGTCAGTTTCCTAAAAGTTCTGTTCTCAATTCGTTGCCAACTATGTAAATTTGAAGATCTAGAAAACTAATCTCCTTTGGACTGTGTGTCCCACTGAACGAGATGGTGTTAATATCCTTGATGAATTCATTGAGCTGCTGAGAATTTCCCTTTCAGATCATTAAAATATCATCAATTTATCTCGTCCATAGCATTACCTGTTTCAGATATTTATAGTTTGTATAAATGACTGTATCTTCAAATAACCCCATAAAGAGGTTGGCCCATGCTGAAACATACTTCGTGCCCATTGCCACACCCTGAAATTGTTGGTAATAATTGTCATTCAATATGAACTTGTTGTGAACTAGTGTGACATCCAGCATCTCAAGTAACATATTTATGTGATGGTAGTGTGAGGCTGAGCTGTCTCTGAATACATATTGGATGGTTTTAAGTGCCAGTTCATGCTTTATGAATGTGTATAGCGCTGTCACATCAAGTGTAGCCAGCAGATATTCACTATCCACTTGGCATTCATTGATGATGTTTAGTACACTGGTAGTGTCCTTCAAATATGATTTTAGTTGGGTAACATAAGGTCTTAGCATGTTATCAATATATTCCGATAGAGGTTCCGTCGCCCAACCAATACTGCACAAAATAGGTCTTGCTTCTGGTGTTGTGTCAAACTTCTTGTAAATTTTGGGCAAGAAGTACATCGTAGGAAGTGTGGGTTCCTTAATAGTCAGGAACAACTCTTCAGCATCGGTTACAAGACCCTGCCTATACCATTTGGTGATCAGTTCTGCAAAATTGTGCACCACTTCCATCTTAGAATTTCCTTTCCATACTTTCTAGCAGCTGGGGGTGTTTAAATGTTGCATTGCCATTAGAATATAGTTATCTCTGTCCATTATGACAATATTAACACCTTATCTGTCTCCTTGATAACAATGAACATATCATTATTTAAGACATGCAATGCCTGCCGGTCTTAACATGAGAGTTTGCCTCCTTTAGATGATTTTGTGTTGCCTCCAAAAAGGTTGGAGCATTCATTGTTAAAATCATTGGTGAATACTTTCCAAAATGTGTCTTTCTGTTCTGAACGCTTAGTTCTTCACTGGTGAGAGTCTGTTTGGATATGTTGACAACCAAGTTGTTCATATTCATCTGCTGGTTCCACCTTTGGCGCTCGCTCTTGTTATGAGTTTGCTTGGGTCTGTTGCGAGACATCGGTCTGTGCCGCTGCTCCCCCCCCCCTTCTTTGCTTGAATGAGTTGTGGGTAGACTCAGTGGTAGATGAAAATGAACCTGTTTGAAGGGAGTGTTTTAGTTGCCTTTCTTAAATCTCCTAATCTGATTCATGCATCATTTATGCATACTGGCTTGATTATCTTCTCTTGTCCCTCCACCTTCTTGGTCAGATTCAATATCCAAACATCCTGTTGATGTGTTGGGGCTGCTTCCCCTTGAAGCAGTTGACAGTTTCTGATCATATTTGCTCTGAAACGTGTATACACGATCCTCCCTGTAGTCACGATCATCACAGAAATATTTCCTAATTTTGCAAAGTTTGACCTCATCTTGGTATTTCTTTAGAATAGCATGCATTTTGAGGTAATTCTTTTCCTGCGTTGTTTCAGCTGATTTCATTTCAGCTATTTCTTTTTTAATTGTTTAAATCTGTTCGACAACCCTAGAGAGTACCCTTGTGGCATGTTCAATAAGTAATTCCAACATTATTTTGGAACTGGTATTCAAATTTTCCTCTCATTGGTTTGCAAGGTCCGTATCCTCAGAATTGGAAAAGTCTCAAAATATAAGAATTCTTAGTCCTCTTGGAATTTGATCAATTTATATATAATTCTTCAGTGACACCATTACCCAGTATTTATTAATTTCCTTGATGGAACCTCACTCTAATTTGACACATTTGTATCTTAAGTCCTCCCGTATGTTGGTTGATGGATGGAAGGCATGCTCCATGCTTCCTCTTAGTGCAAATAGGTTGTTCACATCTTCCTCTCTTGACATTAGGTATTCATCCATTTTACAATTGGTCCCGTCTGCGGTGAGGTCCTCCTTTATCACAGGCTTGTAACAATGAGTTTGGGGTGTTCAGGGAGAATCTCTCTGCGACTGAGTTTTTAATTAGTAAAACTGTCTGTATTGTGAACTGTGTCACATTTGGAGTGCCAAAGGAGTGAGCCCCTACTCCATAGATAGATAATGATTCAAGTTTTACTAATTAAAAACCCAATTGCAGAGAGATTTTCCTTGAACACCCCAAACTCATTGTTACAATACGTACACATCTTGCTCTTCCATTCAGGTTCCTTTTCCATCTGTGTAGTCTTGATATAATCATCCTAGTATGGAAACAACCATTTCGATCTCCATCGCAAAGTGGCCGAACTTACCTGAAATTGTCGTCTGGTCATGCATGATGCAAGATGAACGAGACAATTGGCATTGTGTTCTGGAACGTCTCTCGAAATTAAACTGTGCACTGTATTCATGGCATATGGTATGAAAGCGCAGATGTAGCAACTCTCCTTAGACATTCTCTCGCCCACCTTTCTCATGTGCTGATACCACATGTTATTACCCAAGTGTGCTGCTCTGTCTAAATATGTATTTATCCCCTCATTATCTTCCTCTGCACTTCTCTTATGTCTCACAAAGTCAATCAGGCCGATTCATGGAAATACAGTCAAAAGTATCGCACGCGGCTGGCGCTGAGTGTTCCCGTGCGAATGTCTGCACCAGCCGCGTGCGATAAAATCCATTTCAGCGCACATCGTATTCATGGATTAATCCTCCAAAACAAGCCGTGGCGCAGAGTATCGCAGCGACCCTGCAGCAGCGCCAGTTACGCCCCCAAGAACGCCCTCGCGCAAGGAAAAGCCATCAAGATCGCAAAACCATCACAAAGGGCTGCGCCAACCCTGTACCAGTGCGAGAAGTAACACACGCGACCTGGGGGAGTGTGTGCGTGTAATTCAGGGGTGTGCAAGAAGTTCCACACGCGATTGGCCTGTGCGCGTGTATTTCAGGGGCTCGGGGGTGCTTCCACAAGCGATCGGGCCTGGGGGGAGCGTATGCGTGTAATTCAGGGGTGCGCGAGAAGTTCGACACGCGATTGGCTTGGGCGCGTGTATTTCAGGGGCTCGCGGGTGCTTCCACACGCGATCGGGCCTGGGGGGAGCGTGTGCGTGTAATTCAGGGGTGCGCGAGAAGTTCCACACGCGATTGGCCTGGGCGCGTGTATTTCAGGGGCTCGCGGGTGCTACCACACGCAATCGGGCCTGGGGGGAGCGTGTGCGTGTAATTCAGGGGTGCGCGAGAAGTTCCACACGCGATTGGCCTGGGCGCATGTATTTCAGGGGCTCGCGGGTGCTTCCACACGCGATCGGGCCTGGGGGGAGCATGTGCGTGTAATTCAAGGGTGCGCGAGAAGTTCCACACGCGATTGGCCTGGGCGCGTGTATTTCAGGGGCTCGCGGGTGCTTCCACACGCGATCGGGCCTGGGGGGAGCATGTGCGTGTAATTCAGGGGTGCGCGAGAAGTTCCACACGCGATTGGCCTGGGCGCGTGTATTTCAGGGGCTTGCGGGTGCTTCCACACGCAATCGGGCCTGGGGGGAGCGTGTGCGTGTATTCCAGGGGTGCGCGAGGAGTTTTACACGCGTTAGGGCTGGGTGCGTGTATTGCAGGGGTGCGCAAGAAGTTTTACACGCGTTAGGGCTGGGTGCGTGTATTACAGGGGAGCGCGAGTAATTCTACACGCGAATGGGCTGGGTGCGTGTATTACAGGCGAGCGCAAGAAGTTCTACACGCGATTAGCCTGGGCGCGTGTATTTCAGGGGTGCGCGAGAAGTTTCACACGCGTTAGGGCTGGGTGCGTGTATTACAGGGGAGCGCGAGTAATTCTACACGCGAATGGGCTGGGTGCGTGTATTACAGGGGAGCGCCAGAAGTTCTACACGCGATTAGCCTGGGCGCGTGTATTTCAGGGGCTCGCGCGTGCTTCCACACGCAATCGGGCCTGGGGGAGCGTGTGCGTGTAATTCAGGGGTGCGCGAGAAGTTCCACACGCGATTGGCCTGGGCGCGTGTATTTCAGGGGCTCGCGGGTGCTTCCACATGCGATTGGGCCTGGGGGGAGCGTGTGCGTGTATTACAGGGGAGCGCGAGAAATTCTACACGCGTTAGGGCTGGGTGCGTGTATTGCAGGGGTGCGCAAGAAGTTTTACACGCGTTAGGGCTGGGTGCGTGTTTTTACAGGGGAGCGCAAGTAATTCTACACGCGAATGGGCTGGGTGCGTGTATTACAGGGGAGCGCGAGAAGTTCTACACGCGATTAGCCTGGGCGCGTGTATTTCAGGGGTGCGCGAGAAGTTTCACACGCGTTAGGGCTGGGTGCGTATATTACAGGGTAGCGCGAGAAATGCTACACGCGAATGGGCTGGGTGCGTGTATTACAGGGGAGCGGGAGAAGTTCTACACACGATTAGCCTGGGCGCGTGTATTTCAGGGGTGCGCGAGAAGTTTCACACGCGTTAGGGCTGGGCTCGCGTATTTCAGGGGTGCGCGAGAAGTCCTAGACGCGCGCCTACAACACGTATTCATGGAATCGAACGTGGCCAATCCGGAAGCACGTACGCCAGCAGGAAGCAGGCGTACGTTGACCCGCACAGCATAAAAGTGCGCGCAAACAACAAACAAGCTCAGACGCCAGGATGAATATACCGTTCCTAGCAGCAGTGGCCGTGGGATATCGCAGGAGGAGGAGGATAGTCTGGGCCAGAATTTTCACACCCAGAACCAGCCTTTTTGGGATGCCTGATGACCAGGTGTATGGGAGGTACAGGTTTCCACCTCACATCATACTCGACCTGGTCAGTGAGTGGGAGGATGACCTCACATCACCCACCCTTTGCTCCCAAGCCCTCAGCCCCCTGGAGAAGGTCCTCAATGTACTGCACTTCTTGGCCACTGGATCATTTCAGCGGACAAGTGCCATAGTGGGGGGGGTGTCACAGGCCACCCAGTCACGCTGCCTACACCAGGTCTTGGCCATCATCACTGCACGCCCATCAGTCCGCAGGCACATATACCTGCCCAGAACACCTGCAGAAAGGCAGGCTGTCGCACAGGAATACTACAGGGTGGCACAATTCCCCAAAGTGCTAGGCGCCATTGATTGCACCCATGTGGCTCTAAGTCCCCCCAGGGCAACTGAGCACATCTATAGAAACCGCAAGCACTGGCATTCCATCAACGTCCAGGTAGTATGTGATGCCAAGGGAATCATCACCTCAGTATATGCAAACTATCCAGGCTCAACCCACGACAGCTTCATCTACAGAATGTCTACCCTAAACCGGGACATAGAGGCTGGGCGGCATGGCGATACATGGCTGCTCGGTGAGTATAAATGCCACTGCGCGTGCATGCATGTCAGATACTGAGTAATGTCACAACCCCACTAATGATACCCATCACCACCTCCCCAGGGGACAGTGCCTACCCTCTCAGCACCCACATGATGACGCCAATTCGGAACCCCACCACGCCACCCCAGGTAAGATACAACACAGCCCACATTGCAACCCGGGGCATAGTGGAGCGCACATTCGGAGTGCTCAAGTCAAGCTTTCGCTCCCATGACCGTTCTGGCGGGCAGCTCTTATACGCTCCCCCAGTAGTGTGCAGGATCATAGTGGCAGCATGTGTCCTGCACAACGTTGCAACACGCCGGGGCCTGGCCGTGGACATGGTGGTGCCCCCACATCCCCAACCACATGCACGCCCATTGCGCATGGGAGGGGAAAGGGCACGGGGGGAGGCAGCCCGCACGCAGCTGGTGGCTGATTACTTCACATAAAATCACACCCCTGTGGAGTGGGCACAGCCCTGGCACATACCAGCTGACAATCAATGATGACTCATTCTGACAAAGAAGATGCCTCAATGGAGAGTCACCTGTCACAACCATACCAGCCTGAGACTGTACATCTGGAAGTGTACCATTGTGTGCCACCCTACCTACACAAACACCACCAATGCTGTGTCATCAAAAGACACACTTCAATGATGCCAATATCACTACCACCATCAAAGATAGTACATGACAACAGTGCCATGTCACCCAGCACCTCCCCCCCAGGCCCCCATCCATGTCCCCCTGCACACCCACCCCCCAGCAGTGAGGGGCACCTGCCAACAGGCCCACACTCCACCATGGCATGTCATGCGATGTGAGAGCAAACAAATTCATACCCCAAACATTACACAAGTGCCACAGAGTACAGTGTCCCAAATGGAAACTGCCCACACACAGTATGCCCACATACATGTATAAATAACAACAAACATGACCAAATACTAAAGGATACGTTGACCTACAACCTGATGATGCCAGCACATCGACCACCTCTTACTGTACAGTGTTGGTGCCAGCCACATCTGCGAGTGCACTGCTAACAACATGAACTCAATCTCCAAAGTAGACAGGCTTGTGAAGACATGAGGACTGACCCTGCAAATTAGGAGGGAGACATGGAAGCACAAGCACACATCAATACACCATGCAGTGTACAATACTACTACAATATGCACTAGGAATGTATACACAGTATTGACTACAGACTGGCCACATAGCTCATTGGAGTCCAACGTCACTGTGTAATTCACTGTCACTTGGGCACACCCTTTGCAAGCCCATGGAAACGGGAAGCAGGAGGGGTGTGTGTCTCACAAACCCAAGCATCTAACCCAAACTCAGGACAAGCCTGCATGTGCCCAACGGAACACAGTGGAAGCCCACGGGAGCCACACAAGGCAACACACTGCACCTCAAAAATCAAAAAGCAAAAATCAAAAATGGCCATGTGGGGGCTAGGGGGTGTGGGGGAGGCCACCCAGGAGGTCCGAGGACAGGATGCTCACCAACAGCCACCTGGGTGAATGTTGCGAAAATAAAACACCTCCATGGGCTCATGGCCTGCACGGCTACTAATTTGTGGGAGAATCACTGCTGGATTCGCTCTCCTCGACCTCTGCTGCTGCCACAGGTGGTGGTGGTGCTATGGGAGGCAGCCCACGCAAAGCCCTGGTGTGGTCCTCCATTGCAGCAAGCATGCGGGTGTTGAAGGCCTCGTTCTGGAGGGATATGGTGCGGAGATCCCCATGCAACACCCGACGTGTTGCACGGACCTCCGCACGAGTTGCCTGCATCTCTGCCGAGAGCCTACGGGTGACGCGCTCCAGCAGCTGTTCTGTCCTGGTGACAGTGGAAGCCTCAAGGTCCAGTAGAGTCTGCCTGAGGTGCTGAACCTCCCCCCTCAGGGCTTCCCTCTGTCCCTGGGCATCTAGAGAAATTGATTCCCTCAGATTGTCCAGGGCCGCCTGTCTGTCCCTGTTGGACGCCAACATGTCCTCCCTTACTGATTGGCAAATGGAGGCTGTTGCCTGCTCTAGTAGCTCCCTCTGCCTTTCTGGGGGGACAATTGAAGTGGCCACCCTGTCCATGGCTTGAGCAATCATTTCTGATGATGCTGCCTGTTGGTTGGCCATATCATATATGGATTGCTCCCATACGGTATTGCCAGGTGGCGGACGGCCACCACGTTGGCGGGCACCACACCTGTCTGGGGCAAGGCTAACTGCGCCTCGCTGTGTCGGCACTGCCTGAGGCTGCAGGACTGCATATCCCCTCTGATCTGCTGGCCCAGGAACAGGATCAGCTGTTGCGGAGTGTGGCCCTGCATCCGTAACCACCACAGGGGCACCTACCAACACTGACATCCCCATTGTGGGCTCTACCTGTGGTGCAGGTGGGTCAGACAGAACAGTATCCCTTCCATGAACACATACCTGCGAATCCACATGGGTCTCATCCGAATCAACACTTGAAAAGAGTTCTGGGGAGGTGCACCCATATACAGCCCTGGAGAGAATGCCCTGCAGCAAGAGTGGGTTCTCACCCACCAACACACCACGTCCCCCACTCGTGCTCGGACGTGTCAGAGATCCCTCCTGGGTGAGCACCATCTCCTCACCCTCAACAGCATCAAGTGCGTCATCCTCTGAAAAAACATGAAAGACAGAAAATGGAAACAGGCATTAGCACCATGGCACACAAATAGGCCAGACAAGCTACAGGAAATGTACTTGATAGACACATGTCCCACATGACTATGTCCCTCCCATGCATGCACTGTCACTGAGTTGGAAGGGGAGGTAAATGTCAGACACTGATGACACCAAGATGGAAGGGCAACACATCAGATGCATGCTGGCTAGCAGTGCCATCCCACAGTTGGCATGTACCATAGGCATGTCATATTTGTGAGAATAGGGCAGAGTGATGTGCAATAGAACTGGGGGTATTCCTACAATCAGCCAGAACGTGCACAGCGAAATACGGAACAATGTTGTTGCATGTTGCCAATTCAAGGTCAACTGGCGCAATATAGTGGCAAATGCCTGCTGTGGCCAGAAGGGACACTGCAATACCCAAATCCCGGGGGGCAAAATGCTTTGGATGAAGCACATGGGTGACCCAAACCACTCAGGCACACACACCCTGACCTGGCACCCACCCTGGACCCCTCCCACATGCAACGTACACATGGATCACACACACATGCATGTGCAGTCACCGGACAATGCCTCGTAATCTGGAAGTTCTCCCACACCTTGGATCTGCTCCTCTGTGACGTAGGTCCCAGTGACATTCTCATGTGGAGTGAGCTCAATGTCCTCTACTGGAGACCCACCTCCAGTCACCAGAGTTGCGGCATGACTTGAGGCCAGCTTACTCTTTGCCCTGCGCTTCAGGTCATTCCATCGCTTGTAGCACTCAGTAGCTGTGCGCCTCATAAACCCAAGGGAACTTATGCTGTCCGCGACAGCCTGCCAGTGTGCCTGACGGCGAGCAGGTGTGATCCTAGACCCTGGAGTGCTCAACATTTCGGCATCATGATCGGACACATACTGCACAAGTTGATTCAGTTCGGCATCATTGAAGCTAGGCTTCCTCGGCTTCCTCGGCGTGCCGGACTGTGTAGCCGTGTCTGGGGCATCAGCCTGTAGTGCACGTGCACTCTTCCTCTTCCTCTTGTAAGGTGGTGGGGACTGTGAGTGGCATATGCCGCTCTGGCCACTCGGGGCAGGAGCACCGGTGGACTGTGTCATAGTGTGCAATGGCACACTGACCATCTGACATCCTGCAGGCATTAGCTCGAGTGTGATAGTGGAAGGGGGAACCTCAGACTGACGGACTGGGACCAACCTGTCCTGGCTGGGAGAGTCAGAGCTGGGGTGGACGGAGCTGCAGCTGCCCCTGACATGGCTGCCCCTGATACACGTGGCCTGGTGACACTGACTGGCACGGCCACCCGTGGCCTAGACTTGTGGACCTGGAAATCAGTCTCGGAGTCAGCCTGTGCCAGGTCAGGTGCCACAATGGACGGGTCCAACAAGGGCTGAGCATCGATGGTGTCAGCCACGTTTTCCTCAACCATGAGGGGGGGAGGGGCATGGGTCTCCCTGACTGGTCCTCCACATGTGGGGTGCTAGGGGTAGCCTGCAAATCCGGGCCACGTCCCCTACCGCGCCCACCTCTTGAGGGTCGGCCACCTTTGCCACCCTTACCTCTTGCTCGCCTCCCAGACATGGCACTGATGTAGCTGTGCGTATGGGAGTAGCAGGGAAGTATTGTCCTGGGCAATTGGGGGTCAAAAGGGTAGGGTACTAGATGGTATTCGTACCCTAGTGCACTTGCAAGGCTGAATGGAATCCCTGGGGAAAGATGACGGGTCACGCAATGCACAGGCACCCCAATAACAGAAAATGACGTGCAAGCGACCCCTCGTAGACCACGTGCGTGTAAACAAAAACACGCACTACGCTGTGGCACCCAGAAACACAATAATGAACGTATGCGTGTCACACGCAGCCTACAATGACCTCTGAAGGGGTACGCGACACACGGGGCAAGCACTGTTGGAAAATAGGTGCGCAACTCACCGTCTGCCTGGAAAAAGTGCGTGAAGTACACGCGCGTGCGCGCGCACGCGTTGGCAACACCCCCGCCAAAAGAAGAATTGTACGCTGTCTGAGGGGACAGGACTACAGGAGAAGTGAACGCTGTCTGAGGGAACAGGTCCAGAGAAAAAGAGAAAAAATAAAAACTGACAGAGGTAACAGGGAGTAGGAACTCGAAACGCTGTGAAGTAATTCGCGTGTGAACGGACAAGAAGTACAGATTTCACCCACTCGCTCTCCACGAAAAGCACGTACAAGGAAATGACGTCCTACACGTACCTTTTAAACTGAACCACACGTCCAACGTCACTTCCGCGTATACGTGCTAAGGACCTATTACTAGTGCTGATACTAGGACGTGCAGTTCACGTCACAGGCGCGCCTGCGCTGTAAGGGCCTTTGGTCCAATGGATTCGCGTACCCAGCCAATACGCGTGTGAAACTTCTCGCGCACCACTGGAATACACGCACCCAGCCAAAACGCGTGTAAAACTTCTCGCGCACCCCTGGAATGCACGCACCCAGCCAAAACGCGTGTAGAACTTCTCGGGCACCCCTGGAATACACGCACCCAGCCAAAACGCGTGTAGTACTTCTCGCACACCCCTGGAATACACGCACCCAGCCAATACGCGTGTAGAACTTCTCGCGCACACCTGAGATACACGCACCCAGCCAAAACGCATGTAGAACTTCTCACGCACCCCTGGAATACACGCACACAGCCAATACGCGTGTAGAACTTCTCGCGCACCCCTGAGATACACGCGCCCAGCCAAAACGCGTGTAGAACTTCTCGCGCACCCCTGGAATACACGCACACAGCCAAAACGCGTGGAATACTTCTCGCGCGTGTAGAACTTCTCGCGCTCCCCTGGAATACACGCACCCAGCCAATACGCGTGTAGAACTTCTTGCGCACCCCTGGAATACACGCACCCAGCCAAAACGTGTGTAGGACTTCTCGCGCACCCCTGGAATACACGCACCCAGCCAATACGCGTGTAGAACTTCTTGCGCACCCCTGGAATGCACGCACCCAGCCAAAACGCGTGTAGAACTTCTCGCGCACCCCTGGAATACACGCGCCCAGGACAATCGCGTGTGAATACACCCGCGAGCCCCTGAAATACACGCACACGCTCCCCCAGGCCCGATCGCGTGTGAATCTTCTTGCGCACCCCTGAAATACACGCGCCCAGGACAATCGCGTGTGAAAACACCTGCGAGCCCCTGAAATACACGCGCCCAGGCCAATCGCGTGTGGAACTTCACGCGCACCCCTGAAATACACGCACACGCTCCCCCAGGCCCGATCGCGTGTGGGCCTTCTCGCGCGTGTAGGACTTTGGCGCACATTATTTTTCTGCGCAGGGACGCTACCGCCTGCTTTCGTGTGGCGGACATGTATGGGCCTGTGCGCGTCTTTGGCCGTGCGCTGTTTTTCCCTATTCGATTCCATGAATACATGTTGTAGGCGAGCATGTGGGCGTTCTGCGCACTTGCCTCCTGTACTTCCCCCGTGACGCCCACATTTTCACGAGTTGTTCCCCATTTTGCGTGTGACGCCCCGTGTTACGCCTACTTTTGTTCTGGGCGCCGCGCTATGTGCGAATTCGCTGTGGCCTTATCGCACGGCGTTCGGTGACCTGTGCGCCAGCGTGCGCCAGCGTGCGCCAGTGTGCGCCGCGCACTTTCTCAGCGCACATCCCACATTTTGTGCGTGCCCGTGCTTCCATGAATGGATGTGCGCTGTTTTCTGTGCGATTTTCTGCGATTTTTTCGGTGCCACTGCGAATCGCACGTTTTCGCACGCGTGCGCCGTTTTTTCCGCGCACATTATTTCCATGAATCGGCCTGAATGTTTCTATAATATTCATGAGGCAAATCAAAAAGCAGTTCACACAGTGTGGAGAACCATAGGAGCCTCTATCTCAATCGAAGTAAGCAAATCAAAAGCATTTCCCGTAGTGGGGGAATCATAGAGGCCTCTTCCTCAGTGGGAGTACCAGTATGATAGAGACTGTGAAAAAGAAGGAATAGAAAGACAAAGAGTATAATCGTGCAGGCATATAGTATGCACCAAAACAATGGCATAGACCCTTTGCACCATCTTGGTATTTGTTGCACGTGTTCATTCTCTAGAACCGTACCAGCTTACAAATGTCTCTTTTCAATACAATTATCAAATTTCTTTACACCTGCAATTGTAAAATGTTTTCAATAATTGCAATTAGCAGCCTTCTAATCACAGGGCCATTCTTAGGATCCTGTAAAAAGTGTGAATATCAACGTCTCTTCTGACAAGTGCAGGATAAGTTTGAAGTATAATTGCAAAAACAGCAAGCACAAGCCGATGCACATCACTATCAGTAAGTACCATAGGGAAAACTGATTAGAACATGTATGTACCACGAAATGAATCTGGATACTGATCTCCTTTCCAATTTCCAATCAAGAACTGACGTTTAGGGCATAACTTTGATGCTTCAATGTGTTTCTAAAGTTCATTTTTGGCCTACTAAAATCCTTGCACTCCTGCTAAAATATCTATAAGGAGTGTCCTCCGAATTCTAGTCCAAGCTAAATCTGTATCATCCACAAGTTGTTGCCTTGTCGTTCTTCTTCGTCGTCATCGATCGAGTCCGCACACGCTGAAATTCTTCTTCTTGTCTTGCTTCTGGATCACCAACGGTGGGAGGAAGTGTCTCACCATTGTAGACTTCTACATCGCCCAAGTGAAGCCAAGCTTGTCTTCCTTGGACCTTTACAGCTGCAGGAGTTATATTTTCAACGCAAAAAGGGGCCATTAAAACGTGACTCATGCCACTTTCTAGTAAAGATTTTGATCAGGAAAAGGTCACCAACATACAACTTAGGGGCAGATAGAAGTTCAGTTGGGATGTTTGTTAAATTGTCTTCATCTGTGTTCTGAGACCAACCCCCCCTGGCACTTGGCTTGATCTGAAATTAGAGAAATGATAGAGGTCATACATGTGAAATAATCATGCAAACCATTACCTAACGTTTTAGCTACACTCTGGGCATCACATCTACTCCTAGAGGGAGGTGTAAGAGGTGTTCTCATGCACCACCCTGGCCCTAGTTCATGAGGGGTGAGGTGACGGTCTGATTCTGGCTGATTCCGAAGGGCATACAAAGCTAATGGTAGGCAATATAACCATTATTTCTTCAAAGACAATTTAATCTTGCCAATCCTTTCTTTAAGGAAGCCATTGAGTCTCTCACATATCCCGTTCATGTAATAAGCAAAAGAAAACTTGTGTTTTATATTCAATAAAAACCCAGTTTGTTCAAATAACGCATTAACAAAATGTGTCCCGTTATCAGATCTCAGCACTTCACACACACACCCCATATCAGAAAGACTTTGCACACTAGAGACTTCGATGAGTGGCATCAGAGTGTGTACACGGAACTGCCTCGATCCACCTAGAAAAGGGACACACCACCGCTAATAGATACCTATTACCATCAGTTGAATTATTACCCCTCTAATTGTTCTCAGTGTATGCCCAGCAGTAAACCTTTGACACACAATGCAGTTTACCATAAATAGTGCAACGTGTGCCAACAAATTTGGAATGAACCAGACTTCTGCAATCATAGCAGCAAGATTCTCCCTTGTTATATGCGCGGGTAATGCCATTGTTCAATTATGACATTTAATAATGCTACTGGTATCATTGGGTTTCCAGTGCTATCTTGTCGTCGTAATGCTTCTGTGGCGGATAAAGAACACCCCCTTCGTTTCCACAATTCCTGCTTGTCCTGTGACGCTGTCCCTGGAATCTTCATTAATTGTTTTATTGACAATTTATTAAACCCTTCTTTCTACTTTCTCTTTAATATTCTCAGTATTAAAACGCAAAATATCTGGAGAATATGCAACCCTTTTGGCTTCTTCATCTGCGGCTTCGTTCCTGCAAGAGAAAAAAATCTCTTCACTTAGTGTGAGCTGCACATTTAATGACTGTTAGGGCGACTGGGAGATGTAGCGCCTTGATAAGCCTGTCCAATAAGGATGCGTGCTGCACTGGAGTGCTGTCCGTATGGAGGTAGCCCCTCCTGTTCCAATGCGCTATCCCTGCATGTACGGTTGACACCACTTAGGCGGAGTCACTGTACAGCGTTACTTCCTGCCCTTACTTTTTTCTCGAGTGCAACAATAAGCGCTTCTAATTCTGCTGCTTGCGCGGAAAAGTGAGACGGTAGATTGCACTTGCTACAACTTCAAATCCTCCATTTAATTTGTGTCTCACTAACACTGTACCTGAATGCCTTTTCCCACAAGTCTGATCAATTTTCGAAGAACCATAAATAAAGTGAATTGCCCCTCCTGCCAAAGCATTTTCCTTTTGGAGCATATCATCATAAAATTCAACAAAATTATCATCTTCATGCACATGATCGCCTTCTTTTACTGGCTCAGCTATGAACATGGCAGGATTTTACATCTTACAATCTTAATCGTCGTATTAGAAACCATTACCTCATAAACTGAAGCTCTTTGGGATGTCATTGTACCTTTGGGTTTCTCTAAAATGGCCAACAGAGCGAGCTCCATGAAAAGGGTCATAGAGCAGCCCATAACATTACTTGTAGACTTCTAAATTGCGAACACAGTGACTGCCAATGACTGTTTGCAAGGGAAATGTCCTCTCATAACTTCCCACTGTAATATGCTAAAGGCTTGTACCTCAGTGTAGTTCTCTGTGTAAGCACTGCAGTCATGACTGTCCCATTTGTGTGCAAAAACAAATACAATTACTCAGCATAATTGTGAATTCCTAAAACAGGGGCTGTACAAATAGCTTTTTTCAGCTCTACAAACCCTCCTCCATTTCCTCTGGCCATTCTATTTTCACTTTATCCACTTGTGCTTTCTTTAAAGCTTGCAAAATGGGTCTTGTGTATGAACTGTAATCAAACATCCAGGCTCTAACATAGTTGCATAACCCCAGAAACGGTTGCATCTGTTTGACTGTATTTGCATTTGCGGTTTTCATAATCGCCTCAGCTCTCTTGGGTGTCACCTTTTTTTCCTTCATGTGAAATCAGCTGCCCTATGGCATATTATTACTTCTCTTTGTCTACTTTATATCCCTGTCTGCCAAAATAGTCCTTAACTGAATAGAATCTTGTCTGCACTCATCTTCCATGGTGCTACAAATTAAAATGTCATTGACATAGCGTATCACTGCACTCTTAAGATCAATATTACCTAAATCCATCTGTAGGACTCTGATAAAGATTGATGGGGACTCACAGTATAGTCGAGTTTGACAGAACGCAAAGGAAGTCAAGTCTTGCGACTCCTTGAGCAATGGGATCGAGAAAAATACATTTTTCAAATCGATCACTATGAAATGTCGAGCTTTCACTTGGATACTACACAGTATCGTCGCCGGATTAGGAACTCTGCTTCTACAATCTGGTTAATCGGTCTCATATCTTGTATAAATCTCCACAAACCTCCTTTAGATTTTTTGATCGGATACACCGTGGTATTACATAATGATTCTGATCCCTTGCTTCATCAGTGCTGAAATGGTCTGAAATATACCTTCATCAGCCTCTGGAGACATGGGGTAATGTCTTGCTCGAGGTAAAATTGCTCCTGGCTTCAGCTTTATTTTAACTTCCACTACTCCCTTTAATAAACCTACGCCATAAGGGCCTGTGGTTCAAAGGACGCATGGCACCTTCTCCAAGTCTTCCTGAAAAAATGCTGGACGCTGCCACATTACCGCGATTCACTGTGGGACTTCCCTCTTTTGTTTCCTTATCCAGTATGTAATGCTCATGAAGAACACCACTTCATCATCTGTTTGGTCTTCCCTGAACATGTCCTCATCAATGATGTCAGTCATTCTATACCCTTCCTTGTGAGCTATTACTGTCCTTCATGGTCTACCCTCATCATCTACTCCTTTGAGCATTGCCATTTCCCTTCATACTATGGCTGCTTCTAATTGTATAGGGATAGTCTTTCCCCCCTCTTCATCCTTAGGTATTCGTCATCTAAACAAGAACTCATCAAGTATCCTCACAATTTTTCCCACTAAGCCAGGTAGCCATGTCATTAGAATGCTCACTCCATATAGAAAACCTCTGGATCTAGTGGGACGCCTCGCAGAGCCACTTGCCAGTAAAAAATATGCCCACGTTTAAATAGTGTTTTCCTGGAGTGGAGCACACTATCCCTTGATCAGTGAAAGAAATTGTCATATTGAGTTTTGTCATCAAATCTATTTCCAAAATGTTAACCGGTGTCTGTCGTGAATATAACAAAGGAACAGACATGTCACACTCTCCTATAGAGATTCGGTAGTTCATCAGTAAAAGGAACTCGATACGTAGCTCCAGAGAACCCTTGAATATTAATGGTAATTCCTGTCATTGGATATTTTCCCTCTCGTATACAGGAACGAATAGCTCCAGTGTCTACACGAAAGAAATAGATTTACCTCCGATCATCGTCACATCGACCCTTGGTTCCTCTTGGGGGTTGGGTGTCACAGATAGTACTGAACATATCAAGTCATCCTGTGAGCTGTTCTATTGTGCGTTCAGGCTCATCCCCATCCCTGTGAAAGGATTTCCTCCTACCGAGTGACACCTCCTATTCTGGGTGTCAGCACTTGACCTGTGTTTGCATACTGCTGTGTCTGTATGGGGGTTTGTTGCGACTGCTCTTGTGGTGGATTCATTTGCACTCACTCTTGCTGTTGTACCTGCTGCACTTGCAGTGCTTGTGTCTGAAAAACCGTATGATCTTGGGCAAACCCCTCTTTAGTTTGTGTGCTGCATGGTGGAGAATATTGTGGAGGATAAACTGTCCCCCATCTTGAAAATTGGCTATTCTGTACATTCCCTTGGCTCCCACATATGAGTACAATATACCCTGTCATTCCACAAGTCCAACATACTGGGAGTGCCCATCTAACAAGTCACCCTTGGTTAAATCCTCCCGGGGGTACTCTGATCCTCATTCTGAGTATTCTGAAACCCACCTTGATTGTTTTGAAATCCTCCTCCTCTTCGTCTATAGTCCATACCTCTGCCTCCTGGCAAAAACCCATACCCACCTTGGTCCATCGGGTGCCGATTATTCGCCTGCAATGCACCCATTGCTTCCTGCATTCCCAATCCATCTCTGCTTGTCAATACCGCCCCCTCTATGGCAAATGTTTACAATTTTTTCTGAACTAACTTGACTTCCACGATTTTCCTAATCTCATCTTTCTTCTTATTTTTCCCTCGTAACAACCGACAGTGATGCACTATCATAAACTGTATCTCAGCCCACGGTTTCGCTTCCATTCCCACTTGTTTCTTCATCTGTCTCTGTACTGGCTCAGGCAACCAGACATAAAATGTGGTGAAATAATGCCACCTTTTTTCCCACGGCTCGCAAGTTTCAAGTTGCCATTATTCCTGAATATCCTGAATGTAAGCAATAGGGTCTTCATCTTCCTTCATCTTACGTGTCATAATTGCACCTATATCTGATGTGTCAGGATACTGTAGCCTGACAGACCTCCAAACATCTGATTTACAATTATTAAATGGTGCTCCGTCCTGCACTGTGTTTTGAGCTGTCACGCTTGAATCCCTGCTCTTATCCATATGCCATCAGCTCCCCAAGAATAGCTGGCAAGAGACTTTTTAAGTCCCCTATAGCCAGTGTGTTTCCTCCTGTGATTTTTTCTAATTCGTATATCCATTTCCCAGCACCCAAAGTCAAACTCGGGAGCTTACGTCTTAAATTATCCTTATCCACTTTGCGACATGGAATATACTGTGGTCTTGCCCCCCCCCTTTTCCAATAAGGTAAACTGCGTAAACCCGAACTCAGGGTCGGCTCCTAGCATTAGTCTATCCACGGCAGGGACGGTCATCTCTGTCTGTCTGCTTGCTGGTAGCGACCTTAATCTGCTCACATATGGCTGCGATTCTCTCTTCTCACTATACGATCATCCTCTGGGATGCTCAGGATATGGTATGGGATTTGGCGTCCTATCATAAGGTTGTTCCAGGTCCGACCATCTTACTTCTTTATCCATTTGCAGGCTTCGCTCAGGGGCACCCGTGCTCCCTCCTCCTACCTTGAAGATGGAGTCTCTTTCCTCGTCTGATATGTCTTGTCCCCAAACAGTGTGACTATCATCCCCTAATCCTTTATCTAGGTTCAGTCTGCTTAAGAACAATTCTCTGCATCTGTGACTGAACGTAATTTCTTCTTTGCCTCATGATTGAAATGCTAGGGTTTGATCTCCCTTTCCTCGACTTTCATACTTGCTACCTTCTTTTAATTCTTGATAGACCTTATCAATCCTTTATCCGATGCTTCCTGCATCAAAGTTCTCTTTTTCCAATGCTACTCTAGATGCCCCTGACGTTGTTTCCTTTATCGGAACAAACTCTTCTATTCTGTTCTATCATATTGCTGGGCTTGGTTCTTCTGGTTCCTTATGAGTGAAACTTGCATCAAGACCCTGCTCTCTTCTTCTCCGTTCTATTTCTTCATCTAATTCTCTTCGCTCTCTCGTCTCCCTTCTAATTTTTTCTTCCTCTTGCCTTTGTTATTCTCTCCTTACTCCTTCCCTTCTTTCCCTTTCTTCCCTTAATCTCTGTATTCTTTTGTCCCTTACTCTTTGAGCTTCCGCCTCGTCTCTCTTCCTTTCTCTTCTATCCCTATCTTCTATCGCTCTGTGCCTATTGTCTTATTTTCTTTGTTCTTCTGCCTGTTCTTCTTTTTTCTCTTGCTCCTCCTGATACAGCTGTTCTCGTCATTCCCTGCTCTTCCTTTTCTGCTCATCTTGTTTCAATCTCTTCTCTCGTTCCTTGTTTTTTCTTCAGTGTTCGTCCTTATCTTCTGTTTGCCTAAATTCCTTGATGCTTTTCCCATCTAACTTGAGTAATATCTATCCTCCCATCCATTCCTTCTGCACGAGCATTACCTCGTCAGCTTTATCCATCTCTCCTTTCCATCTCTTAATCTTCCTCTCTATTTCTGTTGACAGACGTCATCGCTCACTCTTTTCTTTTTTGTCTTGTATGATCTTATGGATCTCTTCTTTTCTCTTACTCTCCTCTGCACTATCATCGCTATTGTAGGCTGGGGATTTGTATATCGAATTACTATACCCCCTTGGCACTTTCAACTCCTTTAAAGGATATGACCCCATTTCTTCCATGCGAGCGCCTTTTTCTTTGGGCGAGGTAGGGGATGCTGAGGGCTCAACACCTTCCTCCTTTCTCTGACTGAGCATTCACTCCTCAGGTGGCAAATGTTCCCTCTCTTCCTGATACATTTTCCAGAGCTCTAAAATTGCTCAACTTTTCTCTAATTTCTTCTCGGTGTACACAGCGTGCAAGTATGTAGTCATGTGTTGCAATACCGTTTTGACTGCAATCTCCCTTGTGGCCACGGCATGAACATTTTATCTACCGTGCCTTTCACCCATTCCGCACTATGCTGTTTGAGCTTGGGCATGTGCTCTGGCAGTATCTTGCACAGGTGCATCAAAGGAGTACCTCCCATAGTGACAATTCTCAATTGACTGTCAATACTTACCAGACTTATGAAATAACCTTTATATTTTTGCTTAAATCACCACTCGTTCAACTCTTTAAAAACAACAAATATGAGCGCACCATCAATCGCCGCTCAAGCCTCTAATTTCTTAATTAGCTATCTCTACCTTTGGATGGGTACCAACCACTTCGCTATGGTAGTCACTAAAGCTCCTCAACTTTTCCAATTCCTTCACAACTCCTATCACTCTTCGATATTTCTACTCAACAAACAACACACAGACTAGTTGGCTTTTCACACTAATAAACATTATGATCACCTTTTTCTCTCTCGCCTTTACTTATACCCGGTACAGGGTTTGCAACATCACCTTATGAAAACCTCTTTATGCATTATATGTTTCTGTTCAACCCCCATTGGGATTTGAAACATCTCCTTCTGAGCTCCCTTGAGCCAGGACTTTAGGCACTATCTTTTCTTCATGCAATATGTCATGTTACTCAAAAAATAATCACAACCCATCCCCTTCATTTGCCATTCCCCTTAGTCGACTCACCCATTTGTTTGTTAATCGACTCGGGCCTTCAGTATTGTTTCCTCCTCTAATCCGACGACTTTGTCTTCCATCCGCATGGCACCCGTGGAAACCGAGCAGGGATTTCGTCAAAGGAGGACCTGCCTGCCATCTTGGCTCATCTTGCACGTTTATTTCTATAGGCCGCGACCTTCCGGCTAATGGCAGAGGATACTCAATCGTCCAAAAGATTGGGGACAAACTGGTTTGGATCTTTTAACCATCTGCACCGCTACCACGTGAGCGTAGGGCTCTTTGGGTAGTGTGCATGTAATGGATGGATGCAGAATAACTCTGACACCAAATAATCAAATCAACTCAGGAACTTGGCAAAGTTTAACGTTTTAATATCAATTGTCTAAAACAGGGATTTACAACAGACGTCAAGGGATGTTCACTCAAATTCTCGGTAGATTGCACATAAAAACACATTTATATACTAAAAATTAATCATAGGTGATGTCATACCATGTGGCAAATGAGAAAAACCTACGAGAAGTTGTGATAGGCTCAAGGGGAACATCTAGGTATACTTTCTATACAGATTGTGATTGTGAATGGATATCTACTGTCAGGTGGACAACTTATGCCTACCTCTAAAACATGTAATCTTCAACACTATTAAGTACACAAAATATTAGCTCTCAAACTATAAGGCCCTTCGTTATATGGCACTCTATAATTGGTTGGCATGCTCGTGCCATGTCTGCAACATTCAGTTCATTTAGCAGCACGTAAACTCAAACCCAGGTTCCAGGAGGTGGACTTGACTTTACCTCCCCACCGAATTAGCCCGTCATCTCTCATCACCCATGCCTTCTGACATGAAGATTGTCTTTGAACTTGGTCTTGCAAAGTATTCTTGTGTCTGGGAATATATGGGAGTGCGAGCACGCCCTATTGCTGTTCTAGGACTCCAAGCTCAACTCTATTTCCATCCTTGGCTCACGTAACAGGAGACCACAATTTGGTCCATTTTGTGGCATTTAAATCTCTTAAATGAATAAAACTTGACACTCTTGGTGTTGTTTCCTAGCACATTAACAAGGGATGATTCACCTTATCACGTTAATGCCTTTGAGAATAGATAACCAGCCTTGGTGGCCTCATTTTTTGATACCAGGTGAAACAGCTTCACCATTCGTATCCACGATCTTAGCTTATTCATGCTGCAACACAGTTATCAGTCTTTCCTCTCCATGGGTTTGGGCTTACTAAAATTCGTGACACCGATGTCCAGCTTCTATACAATGGCAGCTTTGACTGCAGTCTATCCACAACGTATAGCCAGTTTCGAAGATTACATAATCTACTTGCGTTGCTGCATCTGTACAGTTATTGAACGGCTTGCATTTTCTGCAGTGCGTCACACACGTGCAATCTTTTTTTCGCATATGAAAGTTCACTCGATTCTTAACTTCGTCACCAGTTTCTATAAGCTCCTTGCATTCTCTTCAACCAGTATCTCAGGGCATCACGCTTGTCTCTCGTGACATCACCAGCTCCTCTTTCACTCGTTTTCATATTCGTTTTGGGAGTTCCTCCCTCAGATTATTATCTATTCGGGAATATATTTGATAGGGTTTTCTCAGCGGGTATCTTCACTCGAATATTCGTTGTGGTATGGACAGAATTGCTGGTGTCAAACATGGCACAATCTCAGGCTTCCAACATACATGAGGTAGGGGCGGGATTTCCTGCAGAGGCATGTAACTGCTCCTCTGCACTGCCACCAGGTTTTAGTGGGCCAGAGACGTGAGACTGATCTGGATTCTGTTAAGAGGTGCCCTCCATGTGTCCAACATTTTAATCTTGCATTAAACTACCAGCTTTCAGCCTCCCATCCCATTTTCAAAGCACTGATAAAAAAGCAACCTAAGACTTTTCATTACAATTCTAATTAAATGGTTTGTCTAGCTTTCATGCCTCCCTCACAGAAGGCTTTTCTTGGGAGACAAAGAGGATAGAACCTTTCAGTGATCATTGAACTAAATGTTTAACCCGGGGAACCTGGCACTTATAACATTCTCCTGGGATCTTTTCAGCCCTGGATAGTACTTGAGAGAAACAGAGATGGTCCCTTTCCATATGCTTTACAGGTTCAGAATTCGGAAATGTATTAGAATCGCTGTATATCATTCAGAAACGTTTCACTGAAGCATTGAATTCATTTTTGATTACCGAGTTTCTGCTTCATGGCTTTGATTAAAATCCTAGCAGAAAAATGAACGATTTCTCCAATATCCTTCATGAGAGAAGCATGCTGACAGAAGATGATTAGAGCTGAGAACATTTCATTCAATCACAGCCATACGCTGCTACCTCATCACAGATTGTACTCATAAATTATTTTATGCGGAAACTGACCTGGCCTGAACAAGTTTGCATGTGATGTTTGTACTATTTTCACTGATTTTTGGAACAATATGGAATTGTCATTCTTGCGTTTGTCTTCCACCTTCCACCAGCCCTGCATGGCAACCAATTGTGATGTTCATTTTGTACAATACTAGCAGACGTTTGAAGCTGTTAGTGCGTGAGGAGAAACATTTTCAGTGTTAATATTACATCTGGCCTTATTTATTTCTAAGGCAACACCTCCCTCTAGTGGTGACAACAGACAAAGCAGGCAGTTTCTACTGTGCATGACTGCATCAGACAAATATACATCTGGTTTTTATTATATTTTTTATTATTATTATTATTATTATTATTATTATTATTATTATTATTATTGTATTTATTGAGTGTGGACATTGCTCCAGGGTTAAACAGTGGACTTTGCAAGTCTTAGGGAGAAGTACACAAAATGTAATTTTTGTTTGACTTTTAAAAGCTAGTTGCCCATGAAATTCATATTTCCATCAGTTTGGGCATCTGCATAAGGGACACATTTTCTGTGATAGTAGGTTTTGTTGCCACATGCACAGATACTTGCATCATTTGCCAGGTGGTAACACCTTACCATTTCTATTTGCATCATTTGCTCAGGTACCCTCACCATTTTCTAGCTTTTGACATGGCGTGACGAAGCACTATCACCATTTGTCAACTATTGCCATGATATGCTCAGGTGCAAACCACATATGGTAGCTATTGCTATCACATGAAAGGTGTTGACATAAATTGGCCATGTTCTTGTGTCATTTGCAAGTATTGTCACTATAAGCATGGGTAGTCACTTTATTGGCCAGGTATTAGCACCATAGAATATGTTTGCATTTCATTTACCAGGTGTAATCGCATCCTGTAGGATAGCTCCAGGGCTAGGCACTGACCTCGGATAAAGGCTGACCTACCTGCAAGTTGCAAGTTTGAAGTCCTTCAGGGCTAACTCAGTCCTTCATCTTTCTCAGGCTGAGAAATAGACTACCATTAAATGTGGTTACAATAGCCATAAATGCAGCAATTAAAAGTGGCAAGAAGTGTTATTTTTTTATTTTTTATATTATTTTTAAAAGCGCGGACTTCGCTCAAGAGCAGCATAGCTCTATACAAGCTTTGAGAGCCAGCGTTTGGGCTGGGAACTTTTAAGAGTAGCGCAGTACTGGGTGAGAACCTGATATTATTATTGCCAACATCATGATTATGATATGTCAAGATCTCCCGCTTACTTGAAGCCTTGCAAAGGAGAACAGCAGCACAGACACTTCTCCTGTGAATCCTTGGCAGAAAGCCTTTCCTGGACAAGGGTAAGGGCCGGGAACTGGGCTTTCACAGGAGAAGGATCAGGATGGTGACATTCTCTGGCACTGGTGTTGATGCTGTCGTGGATCCTGGTCTTTCACAGGAGAAGGATAGGGATGGTGACAGTCTCTGGGATTGATGAGGCTGGCCCTACACCTGGGCTTTCACAGGAGAAGGATCAAGATGTGACAGTCTCTGGCACTGGTGAAGAGGCTGTCCCGGCACCTGGGCTTTCACAGGAGAAGGCTCAATACGGTGACAGTCTCTGGCACTGGTGAAGAGGCTGTCCCGGCACCTGGGCTTTCATAGGAGAAGGCTCAATACGGTGACAGTCTCTGGCACTGGTGAAGAGGCTGTCTCGGCACCTGGGCTTTCACAGGAGAAGGCTCAATACGGTGACATTCTCTGGCACCGGTGAGGAGGCTGTACCGGAACCTCAGCTTTCACAAGAGAAGCATCAGGATGGTGACAGTCTCTGGCACTGGTGATGAGGCTGTCCCGGCACCTGGGTTTTCACAGGGGAAGGTTCAGGATGGTTACAGTCTCTGGCACTCGTGATGAGGCTGTCCCGGCACCTGGGCTTTCACAGGGGAAGGATCAGGATGGTGACAGTCTCTGGCACTGGCGATGAGGCTGTCCCGGCACCTGGGCTTTCACAGGAGAAGGCTCAAGATGGTGACAGTCTCTGGCACTGATGAGGCTGTTCTGGCACCTGGGCTTTCACAGGAGAAGCATCAGGATGGTGACAGTCTCTGGCAATGATGAGGCTGTCCCGGGACCCAGGCTTTCACAAAAGAAGGATGAAGATATGACAGTGTTTGGCACTGATGAGGCTGGCCCGGCACCTGGGATTTCACAGGAGAAGGATCAAGATATGACAGTCTCTCGCGATGAGGCTGTTCCGGCACCTGGGCTTTCACAGGAGAAGGATCAGGATGTGACAGTCTTTGGCACTGATGAGGCTGTCCCGAAATCTGGGATATCACAGGAGAAGGATCGGGATGGTGACAGTCTCTGGCAGTGGTGATGAGGCTGTCCCGGTCCCCGGGCTTTCCGAGGAGAAGGATGAAGATGTGACAGTCTCTGGCACTGATGAGGCTAACCCGGCACCTGGGCTTTCACAGGAGAAGGATCAAGATGGTGACAGTCTCGGGCACTGGTGATGAGGCTGTCCTGGCACCTGGGCTTTCACAGGAGAAGGATCAAGATGGTGACGGTCTCTGGCACTGATGACGCTCTCCCCATCACCTGGGATTTCACAGGTAAAGGATCAGGATGTGACAGTCTCTTGCACTGATGAGACTGTCCCGGCCCCCGGGCTTTCACAGAAGAAGGATGAAGATGTGACAGTCTTTGGCACTGATGAGGCTGGCCTGGCACCTGGGCTCTCACATGTGACAGTCTCTGGCACTGATGAAGCTGTCCTGGCACCAGAGCTTTCACAGGAGAAGGTCCCAGTAGGTTGGCAGTCTGCAGCACTGATGTCCCGGGAGGATAGCTCAGCGGCAGCGTGCGCGTCTTGGAAGCAAGACGACATGAAGCAACAACAGGTTCGATCCCCGGGTCCGCGCTTAGAAACCTCTGGGTGTTTAAGCGCGTTTTAAATACGTAACTAAGACAAAAAAAAAAAAAAAAAAAAAAACGCAACTAAGAAAAACAAACAATTCCTGTAACAGCGCCTCGATGCCTGCGGGCTGTGTGAGCGCTTTATAAATGTAAAAATAAATAAATAAATGATGTGGTGCTTCTCTGAAAGGCAAGAGGTCAGGGTGGTGTGTAATAATGACAGCGCAGAGAAGCTGCATTGCTCACTTAGGGCATTTGGGAAGTGGTGCATGGCACCAAGGCGCTGGGTAAGGCCTCTCTTGCTCCTCAAACTGGGACAACGAGCGAAGTGCTGTGGCGTAGACAGGCTGGGCCTGTGGGGCGGAGCCGGCCCTCTATTGCCCAGGGCCCAAATTGTGACATTAAATAGAGGGAAAGAGAAGTGTGGAGTGTAAAGCTGCCATGTTAACCGGTACACCGCTTGCAATGAGCTGATAAAGGCACACACTTAAAACCTTGGGAGGGGCCCCATCTTGTTGCTTCATACAAAGTTATCAGTGCACATTTGTTACACAAATAAATGACACAGTTTTCTAGTGTGCTGCTGAAGCCCAAAGTGGACATTGGTTGTCAATAACATACATTTTGTATTTAGTGTAGTACTGAAGTATACAGTTTGTCCGTTCACCATTGCGCAACCTATGCGACATCTTGTTTTTGGGAATATGTTAATCACGTGCAATAATCAAATGTGAAATGCATGTTGATGAGTTGAGTGCCTCAATGGTTTAAAAGATTGCTCATTCTGTAGCGCACTTGTTACAAATGTTCCAAATCTTGGCAAGGCAGAGTTAGCTTTTTCTCTCTATGATTGTTAAGAGTAACACCTGCTGGGCAACAAAACAATCATACGTGCAACAGAAAACACCAATGATAAAAACGAGCGCAGCATCATTATGCTGTAGGTCTAGAGCTCGATGGGTAAGTCAGGGGGCGTTGAGAATAGGTAGCCCGAAGACAAAGGGCCTCATAAGTTGGGTGCTGTGGTAAAATACAGCAGTAAGATCGTATACTAGCGCATTGCTGCACCGACAAGCTATGCGTTTGGGGGAAGGTGGAGGAAAAACCTCCAGCACGAGGATTGAGGTATTTCCTCCACCTATCCAACCAAAATCAGGCAATTCAGCAGAATTACTGCAGGAGGAAATTCCACCATGGAGTCCTATGGGAAGAACACCACCTACCGCCACTTGTAATCTGGTGGTAATACCGCCGGACCAAGTGGCGGTAACGGTAATACAGTGGTATCTAAGCGGATTTATCCCTGAGATACCATCAACCTCGTAATGAGGCCAAACATGCCATGGCCCATTTCCCTGTTATGCCAGCGGACCATAATGGGATCCTGGACAGACTATCGACAAACAATTTCTATTGTGTTATTGTACTTTTCAGGTTGTAATGTTTGTTTGATAAATGATTATTAACTAGAGTGTAAGCCCGTATTCACGGGCCATAGTGCGTGAGGAGAAACATTTTCAGTGTTAATATTACATCTGGCCTTATTTATTTCTAAGGCAACACCTCCCTCTAGTGGTGACAACAGACAAAGCAGGCAGTCTCTACTGTGCATGACTGCATCAGCCAAATATACATCTGGCTTTTATTATATTGTTTATTATTATTATTATTGTTGTATTTATTGAGTGTGGACATTGCTCAGAGGTTAAACAGTGGACTTTGCAAGTCTTAGGGAGAAGTACACAAAATGTAATTTTTGTTTGACTTTTAAAAGCTTGTTGCCCATGAAATTCATATTTCCATCAGTTTGGGCATCTGCATAAGGGACACATGTTCTGTGATAGTAGGTTTTGTTGCCACATGCACAGATACTTGCATCATTTGCCAGGTGGTAACACCTTACCATTTCTATTTGCATCATTTGCTCAGGTACCCTCCACCATGGAGTCCTATGGGAAGAACACCACCTACCGTCACTTGTAATCTGGTGCTAATACCGCCGGACCACGGTAACGGTAATACAGTGGTATCTAAGCAGATTTATCCCTGAGATACCATCAACCTCGTAATGAGGCCCAACATGCCATGGCCCATTTCCCTGTTATGCCAGCGGACCATAATGGGATCCTGGACAGACTATCTTATCTCACTGTATAGTACTGTGCCGTCTTCTGTGAAATGGTTTCCCTTCTCATGTTCAAGAAGCATTGTTTAGGTAATGTGTTACTCTTTCTTTTCATGTAGGTTATTTGAGAAGAAAGCCCAGATGACCAGGTGTTTCCGTCCTCTCGTAAGCGTTAAAGGTTAACATCTGCAAGTCTGTGTCAAACAATGACTATGAGCAGGTGAACTTTTCACAAACCTTCTTTTGCTTTACATTTTTAAAGTAGAGTAGGCTTCCCAGATGAGCTCTTTTACATCTAATGGCATTCTTATACCTGTGTGAAAATGAAGCTACAATCATTCTGCTTTCGCATAGCCTGTTTCTGCAAAGATTTGTCTTTGACATTTTGATACATTATGTGATTTGCATACTTTCCAAGTCATGTCTACAAAAGGAAATATTAGTTTATTTTCAAGAAAGTCAAACATTCCAAAAAGAATTGCACCTTGTTGAATGACAAAAATTGAGTTATTATTTTAATGTTTGTATGGGGTTTATTGGTTAAAAACAAACCTTTTTCACAAATTGAGTAGCCAAAGGTAAACACAATAATAAATGACATTACAAATGAAAAACAAAAACTAAATTTAACGTTAAATATTACATCTCAGTATTACACAGAGTTAACAAATCACAGCTCACGAGATTGATAAACAACATCAACAAGAATATTTTTTTAAGAATCATTAATTAAAACACATGCTGTCTTCCATACATAATAAGCTGCTGCCATGATACTAACTGATTCTGCTCACAGTGGAGTGCTCCAGAACTGGCCCCCCCTCTCTGTTAAGATCATTAGTAATAGAACCGGCATAACCTTTTGCATAAGAAGTAGACATTTCTGGACATTGTGTTCAAATGTGACTGACAAATTGTATGCCCGATTACAAAGATGACACATTCTTTTCTCCGTGGGCAGTTTCTTCCATCTACCTGTATGTTCAAGAGTAGGTAAGATATTCATACGAAGGTAGGTAATAAATCCTCGGATGGGGCCGAAAAGACGTTTCTCTACCGAACCCCTGTTTGATGTATTCAGCATAGAGTGTCATAGAAGATAGGCGATCAACGTTATTGCAATGATCTAGAGCGTGAGCCTTCTTCTTTAAAATAAGAACGCAGTTAGGAAGGGTTATACATTCATTTAGGGAGAGATTCAAGTCAGTTAGCTGAGTTCACACACAGCTGTAATAAGAACTCGTTTGTGCAGGACCGTGCGTTTGCTGAGGCTACATAATGTAAGAGACTGTTAGGCGTGTAAGTTGCCTGGAGTATTGTGATGTACATGCTACTACGCTGTATAGGCCCGTGAGATCTTAATGATTGTACTCCCAATTTGCACCAAAGAGCCTCCACTGGTACTGACTGGGGCACCCGAAGGATAGATCTCAATAGTTTGCCTTCGAGTCTGCTCACCCAACTCATCAGGTGCCCCGGAATAGCAGCCATATAATATAATATTCCTGGTACTATACTTTTCCAATAAAGGGCCACCTGCCCCTCAATATTATTATCTCCCTTCAGACGGATGAACTTTTTAAAAAGAAGCCATTTCTTCAATATCACAAAATGTGTATAATGGTTATAGAATTCCAGCGTAGGGAATCCCAGATATTTGTATTGGTCTACAACTTCTAAGCCAGTCCCAGTCTTGTGCTAGGTGTACACCGGCCTGCTAGAGCGCACACCAACTACCAATATTTTAGTTTTGCAAACGTCGATGGTTAGATTATTCATGCGTGCAAATCTGGCTAGTGCATTAATAGATCGCCGCAGACCAATTGGTGTGCGATCCAACAGTACTGTGTCATCGGCAGACCGAGCCAGGCCAACAGGTGTTTACCAATTTTGGAGGGAAAATGTCAAACCGTTTGAATAGATGGACCCATATGACACACATATAAATTATAAACAAAGGGCGCGAGTACGCACCACAGCTTTACTCCAATATTCACTATTATTTCAGAGGTGGTGTGCCCCTCTTGATTTCTTTGGACCACAACCAAATTATCAGAATGTAGTAAGGTGATAAAATGTAATAATGAATTATCGATGCCCCATTGGCGCAGTTTGTTCCACAGCAGGGGGCGAGGCACAGTATCAAAGGCTCGACTAAAGCCAATGAAACACAGATAGAGGCTGTCCTTTGGTGTCTGTTTGCAGGATGAGATTATGTATTCTAATGCACAAATATTGTGCATAGTGTTTCAACCCTTGCAAAAACTGTTTGACAGGGTGGCAGTAGGCCCATTTCCGATGTCCATTTTGTACGTTTTTTCAGGAGGATGTTCGCAAAGAACTTTTCGGCAAACATCAAGCATTAGCAGTAGGCGGTAATTCGCTGGATCAGTGCGATCACCCCTCTTATGAACAGGGATCAATATGGACCAATTGAATAATTATGTGTATGTGAACTTTTATAGCTTTTTGCAGAAATAAAGTTTTTATGTATGCAATAATGCAAGCAATTGCCAAAATGGCTGACTGGGCCAAACGTTTTAAAACTATAAACTGGAAGTGTTTGGACAAATTGGATTTTGTGCTCTCCTAAGTCTAAATGTATTGTGCCTTATATATAGTTGCAATGGTCTGGAGGCTGGAACACTCAGACTACCCTATGTCTAAAACAATAAGTAAATGAATGACCAGACACTGCTACGCTGTGGATTATTTTTTATAAAATGTATTAAATATTGTGTTCATGAATAACACTTGTAGAATTGGCAATTAGGATGTATATTGATCCAAAAAAGCATAATCAAAATCAAAGAACCATTCATTGGCAAAACGAGAGACACCCCCACAACTCGGAGGATACCCTCATAAATCAGGGGAACCAAGTAAACAGATTAGATTCCTCAGAAAGAGCTAACCCAACAATAACTCATTGGACAGCACGTGCCAATGTTTTGCCCTGCCGGGCTTTGTCTAGGCTGTTAACAGAACTGTTTTCTTACTGCACAGTAAAGTACATATTAACATTTAAGTACAGAATACAGATGATTATCTTCTTTTATAAGTTTGCCAACATGTGGGTACACTTTCACAATCTTGTTTTTTAACAAGTTGCTCTTTGGGACTGTGTTTCTTGTAAGTGGTTTGTTATATTTCTTAAGTAATTTCTGTAGTCAAGTAAATGCAAGCCCAAACATTAGAGGTGCTGGTAGTGTCTCAAAATAATTTTGTTCTCTCCAAGTGTTTCACGTGCACTGGAACAGGTTTTCAATGTCCCCCTAATTAGGATAGTTGTTTACCATTGGATTGAGGCTCCTGCGTTGAACACCAAGTTTGTCATCATGGGCAACCCATGCAAAGCCACAGTGACTAACATGTCAAACCTGTCCCCCCAATAAAGTATTTTAGCTCTCAGCGTGTGTGCTTCAAAAAATCCATGCTTATGGTTTAGGTGGCTTATAGTGTTTCTACACACATAGTAGTGACTATTGGAATATTGTACCCCACAACTTGTTTCGTGCTACCCCTGTGGCAACAGATAAAGCCATGACGTCTTCTAATTTCAGTCTGTGCTCAAGTACAAGCACCTTCTTAGTACCTTGCTAAACCGTATCATCTATCTATGCTGAGCTCTGTGTGCTTTTCCTGTTGCTTCCAATCTGTTTCCTTTGCCCACATTTCAGCGGTTGTTCATTCTGTGAGTCCTGTACCATTTCTGGGGTATCTGTGCCTTTCTCCTATGCCTACTAATCTGTGTTGCTCACTGATAATCTGCAAATTGGCACCAGAGTGCCCGTTCTACAATATTCCCATGGTATGGTCTGTAACACATTGCAAATGCTCCTTCTCTATGGAAAAGTTACACTACCCTGATACTGTGCAGCGTTTAGATTATTTCCAGAGGGATAATGCCAGTCCCCATACGCGGTGGGATTTTCGTGTGTATCAACGGTATGTGCGACTCAGTGTTACTTGTACAACTTCCAACAATGGGCAGATGAGCACTGATCTTTCCACCAGCGTGCCTCATTAAGAAAAGACACATTCCCCCTCACCCACCTCCCCAATCATCGCCCACATTCAATCTCTCACCAATATCCAATTGCCCGTCTTTCCTTGATTAATAACTAAGGGGTTTCATAAGTGAAATATTGATGACAGTTATGTGGCACACAATATATCTATGGTCCTAGGGAGGTTAAGAGTGAGTCTAAGCTTCGACGCCTCCACTCACTGGGCCCTCCCTCTTCATCCATAGAGGCCGGTTCATACCTCACCCTCGGTCAGTATTTCCCTTCTGTGCGTAGGTACAGAGTGAAAGAGGAACTGTTCTGACTGCTGATAGTGACAAAGCCAACCTTCACCCATTTGTGAGCTTAATGTGATTTTACACTTTGCACTGGTGTATATTTTGGGTATACCACATTATCCCAAAGGTAAGGAACACTGGCTAATATGATTTTCTACAGCACTTTGTCACAGATGAATTTATTGAGATACAATTAGCCTTGTCTGTGTGGCATTAATAAAGGAAAACAGTTGCATTTTACCTTAAAAAAAAAAAGACATTCTTTTTCGCACACTGTGAACAGACTCTTAAGAGAGAGTACATGTATAGTAGATGCAGTCTTTCTCTATACAGAACTTTTCTTTGGGGAGGGCAACCATGGTGGCAGGGTCATCAGAGCAGCACGAGTCTGGTAGCACAGAATACTACAGCCATGCAATCCTTTACTCTTTGCAAAGGGAAATATGCAGGGGGGCCGGGCTCTGTCCAGGCCCACTCCTCTCCTCCGTGGATCCATGTGATAATATCGCCGCAAAAATATCGCTGTACAAAAATGTCGCCATATTTTTGTGGCAATATTACCCCATGGAACCTGCGGGGGACACCCCCGCAACCCCCATATATTTTAAAAGGGAGCGGGGGACACCCCTGTAACCCCCCATCCATTTACCCCATAAATTATCCCCACCAAAAATATCGCCTATGGCCGTTCTCGACGACCATATGTACGGCGATATTTTTGGTGGCGATAATATTACCTGATACCTCCTCCACACTATATATTTACAAGTTTTGGGATTTTGAGGGTCAAATAAGGTGGAAAACCTTTTTGGGGATCAACATTGGAAATGCTTAGTGGCACTCCCCGGCCAATAATAAGATGTAAGCTGTGAGCACGGCATTGTTTCCTTAGAGCCTAGCCAAGGATCTTTCTTCTAAAAGATCATGTTCTCAGATTCTTCCAATATCTTGGAAATACTGAAGGAAGCGTTAAAGTTGGAAATAACCCGCAGCTAGCTATCCTTCAAAAGAACGTGTTGTATTTGTTTAGGGATATTGAATGCATACAAAACTCGAGTGATCCGTTAACGTTACAAATAAAACACATGAAACACAAGACCTATTTGTTTGTTTATATACAGGAAGGAACAATGCGTTCTTGATCACAAAAGAACGTACAATAGATAAGAGACCAGATTTGACAGGAACCAGTGAGCTTCTTACAATGGGGTGAGTTTGAGGGACATTCATACCAGGTTGTAATTGTAATTGATTATTTGTGGAGAGCCTATACACAAGTGAAGTGCTTCAAAGCCCTTCAAGGCGGGAAGGGAACAAGGGAATACAGTGGGCATTCTTAGGCCTTGAAGTTTCCAAATGATCTAATAAAAATAACTAGCATACCAGGCCAAAGGCATTTCTCCTAGTGCAAGTGCATGATGGGAGGATAGAGAGAAGGGGGGAGGGAGGAAAAGAGTATACAATCAATAAACTACCATACTATGCCTGAAGACTTGTCAGATAGTGTAAGTGCATGACAGAGAGTGGGGAGAGCGGGGGCGGGGGGACATACAGGAAAATACACTACCCTACTAGGCCTGGCAATATTCATATTGAATTGGTGGTTGGTCATCACTAATACGCATGTGCACAAATATTTCAGTCACAAACAAGCTGTGGTCAGGGAGACAGAGGGAGGGTAGGACAATCTTGCTAGGCCTAGTACATTCAAGTACGTGCAAGTGTGCAGACAAGAAGTGCCAGAGGGGGGACAAGTGCGCCCAGTCCAGCAGGGGCCAGGGTAAAGTGCAGAGTGGTTGCCCCTCACATGGAACATATTCAGAGTGCAGTAGTGCCAAGCAGAGTGCAGAGGAATGGAGGCCAGTGCAGTGCAGCGGCCCAGAGGCATGTGCACAGGTTGTGGTGGGGAGTGAATGGAACAGTCACGGGGGACAATACATGGGGGACATACATAGATTAAGGACAATGAACATTAGACATTTTGAAGTGCAGGTAGGCGGTACGGAAGCCTTGTTAGGGATGTGATGTATTGCCTGCATATGGAAATGGGTTCAAAATGCTTTCAACATAGCTAAGCTATCCCAGACACAAGAATACTACAAGTGTTTGCCTTCTTGTTTGCTTTCCCTCCCTTACATTCATCTGTTTCCCGATAAGGAGGTGTGTCACACCTTTTTTTAGATTTCGATTGAATTTTCTCGAGATGAATGAGGTTATGGGTCATCGCTTGAAGATAAAGACCTAAGAATGTTCTGCGTTTCTAAGAATTGCAAAACCTTGGACACGCTTTAAAGTGTTCATTTTTTGTCTGAAGCTTGTTTCACTGAAGCTAAACATTTATTGGAAAATGTGCTTGCTCTATGGAAACCCTTTCAAAAGATTTATGGGTACGTTATATAAATGGGCTACAATTGGGAATTTGTGTGGCTATTGTAAAATATTGGAAAGAAATATGAAACACATTTAAATTGTACGGTAGAAAAAAGTGTACATTTGAAAAAGAAACCATTTATTTTTCAATGTGAGTTGATCTATTCGAAGGATGTTAACTGTTTTAATCTTTTTTGGAAGAATGTTATCATTTATGATTTTATGTATATATAAAGTTAGAAAATAATGTACACAAGCTAAACAAGCACTTAAAATTAATTGTGATGGTCACATCGTTTTAAAAAAAAAAGTGTTATTGTATATATAGTTTATAGACATCTACACAGATTTTTCAAAAGTAATGAAAAGAACGAATAATGTCATTGTCAATGAAATACACTAATATAATATAATCCATACATTACCACAATAGAACAATACAATTAATTACACAAATTTACTATATAAGGCAAAACAATTACAATATTACAAAATCCTTACCCTAAAATCATCATAAAATCTAAAAATCCACATCATAATCAGCACCTATTGATATGATATGATATGATATAGCATTCATAACGTGCCTATACACAAGTGTTTCAAGGTGCGACGAGTCAAGGGCGGGGGAACAGAGGGAAGACAGACAACGATCCTACTAGGCCAGGTGTCATTCAGATCGTGCAAGTGCATGGGAAGGGTGGGACTGAGGGGGGAAAGGGAGAGGGGACAGTGCAGTACATGGGCTAAAAGAATAAATAAACAATAAGTAAAAGTAAGGCCAGCAGGTGGCACGTGCAAGGGTAAGTGCATACAACAGGTGTCAAGTGCTGGTAGTAGGACTGCAGTGATACAGAAAACAGTCCCCAAGTACGGGGGTTACCAGGAAGGCAGTGCAGGTGTGCGACTGGTGGGGGAGGATGACCTGGGCTCGAGATCAGAAGGTGGCCAGGTAACCAGTGCAGTTTCGGTTTCAGCCAGGAAGTTAGCAGGGGAGGGGAGGAGAAAACGCAGAAGCAAAGAGAAAGGTTTTGAGGTGCTTCCGGAACCAGAGATGATTCTCCTCAATTTTCAGGGAGGCTTTTCCAGAGGGAGGCCTATCACCAACTCGTTGCTTGGAGAAGCGACTGGCCCTGAGGGAGTTGAAGGTGGATGAGCGAAGAGGTCAAGAAGGATGATATTTAGGAAGAGAGAGTTGAAGGTATTGAGGCCCCAGGCCCCAGAAGGCCTGGTCGACAATGCAGACGGTTTTTAACTTAATCCTCGCAGCCACTCGGAGCCAGTGCAGAGATTTCAGTCCTGGAGAGATACGATCCCTGGGCTTGAGGCCAAGGACAAGTCTTGCAGTCCTGCTCTGGATGAGTTGCAGAGGGCGGAGAGTAGAAGCAGGTAGATTTAGGAAGAGGCTGTTGCAATAGTCCAGCCTAGAGAGAACCAGAGCTCTGGAGACAGTGAGCTGCACTTAGATCACATTCAAGTATATTCATACATTCCTCCAGTGTCTTCTATATTCAACAGATGTCTTTCTAGCCCTCTCCGAATCAGGACTACTGCTATCAACAGGCCACAACTTTAGCCTGAGACACATCTCATCCAGAATAAATTGCTAGAGATTTCCTCTACATTTTCAAAATGCTTACCGAAATAATGCACCTATAAGGAATTAATCGCACAGCATGATGTAACAACATGACAAATAGTTTCTTCTTGCTGTTCATCTTTGCATAATCTACATGTGCATGTTCCTTTAGGGTAGCCTGTCCATGCACATTTAACATCTAAAACCACCAACCTATTAAGTCGCAGGGACATACAAAGTCTTCGAGTTAATGGTGAAAGGCCCAGTTTTATGCAATATTGTGGCTTTTTGAACACAAAGTGCATTTTAGCAAATGAGTTAAGGAACTTCATTCCAGCCACCCTATCGTGGCTATTTGACCAATCCCATTTTTCTGTACAGTTCTTAAGCGATTTCAAAAGGGCGCCTTCACCATAGTCCCAATGCGCCTTCCAGTCAATTTTCATAAATAAGTCTTCATTTTTTCTTTTTATATACCTGTAGGGCAGTACACTTATTATCTTGCAAGGCAGACCGAACAATTCTGAGCAGTGAGTTATGCTTTGCCAGCTGGATCTTGATATACAATTTACCTCTATTAATATCCATTAACGTAGACAGCGAAATAAGCCCAAACTCAAAGCATATAGCCGCAACTAGAGTATAATTGGAGAGGTCCAGTACCTTCCTCCAGATAAGCCCTGCCCAATCTGTTAGATCATCATAAGATGTTTCAAGGGTATAAAGAAAGGCTGCTCTCAGTTTCTGCTTGTAGTTGTTATTACTCCAATGAGGCTACAGCCTGCAGTTTCTTTAGAGAACTGGACTATTGCTGACATGGTGGTCAAAGCTTTAGCTCTTTAGTTTTTTGCATGGTTTTGTTAGTATTCTCAGTGGTTAAATCATAACCCAAATATCTATAATTGGTCACTCTCAAACATACCCATACTGTTACTAATGGAGAACCTTTCCTGCAGATCTCCTACCAGCTGACATGAATTGGTATTTCTTAAAATTCACTTTAAGACCCTTCACTTCGGCATATCTTATGGTGGCCTGCACACTCTGACTAATTTACACAAAGGAGTTATCAAAAATTATCATATCATCAGCCTATCCAAGCCAACCAATTTTCTTTCCTCCCAATCTCGGGAAGGCATTCTTCTTCTCTTCGAATGCATAGCCAAAATCAGAAATATACAAGTTAAATAGGAGAGAAGTCAGAACACATCCATGTCTGACTCCTCTCCCAACTGGGATATGTGTCAGGTTACACCCATGGATTTCTCTTTGGTCCTGTTACAGACAAGCTATGCCCCTCTCAAGATGGCACCTATTCAGTGTCTCTACAACCTTTCCAAGATGTCGGCCAAGCATTTCCGGTTACGGCCACAGTATTTGAACACTGTAGAGCGGAACGGCACGCGCACTACAAGAGCTTGTGTCTCCTGTAAGGCTGTGCATTTAAACTTTCTTTCCCCCATTGCTGGATGCTTGTTTCTCTTTTCTGTGCTCTCCTTGGACTGTGCCTTCTTTCCTTAGTACGTCTCCTTTCTCACATCGATCTGCCGCCTTCCCTAGTTTCGGCTTCCGGTGGTAAGAAAGACCATAGCCACTCCCAGTGTGATTTTATATCTGGGTCACAGCTCTGTGCCGATAATTTCATTCTACTTTATCAATAATCCCCAACTTCCTACTTACGAGCTACATTGCATTTTGCTGGTTATTCATAGGGCATATTCTATTCTAATTCATATCCCCATTTAAAGATAGATTCAGAGTTTTTCCCTTATTAAGATTCCTCCCTCTGCAGAGCAGAAATGTACCTTAGTTACATAGCAAGGACATGGGCCACATTGTTCAACAAAGCTGAAGTCACTACCCTTGATCACTCTTAAGGGCAAAATATTGCTAAGGATGTGCAATAATCGGCTTTTGTTTATAGGCTGCTTTGTACTTGTCAAACCGGCTCACAATGGTGAACTCCGCAAGTGAAAGGGCAGCCACAGCCTGTGCCAAAGGTCTCACTGTCATATACGTTTGGTTTTTACATGTATTGCCAGCAGTAACAATTTTGTTTATTTGTGTCCCTTGGCTCTAGAAACAGTAGTTGCTACAGATGTTTCAAATGATGTCTCAGTAGCATCCATAGAATCCGAATCATCTATTATTTCTTTCTGTGCTGACACTAATATTCTTTTGGTTTCCTTGGAGTCAATTCACCAATTAGTTAAATTATGGAGCTCATTAGCGGAGTCTGAGCAGAGTCAGTTGCAGTCTCTGCAGGTTGGACTCTTTCTCCTGCTCCTGCTCTCCGAGTCTGTTTTTGCCCTCTACTACCTGGGTGGATACAATTACCCAGCTACACCGCGGAGTCTGAGCAGAGTCAGTTGCAGTCTCTGCAGTCCCTGACAGGACCGGCAGAGGCATGGCAACTGCCCCTGATCCCCGGCATCAGCAAAGCCCAAACACCTCCAGCGAGACACTGAATGAAGAAACAATGTGCCTCAGAAGTTCGCGGCAACTCCAACTGCCCGCTACCCATCTGTTTTCCGCAAAACACCCGGTCAAATTGATACCACAAGCTCTGCTACCCACAAATGCCATCTTGTCAGGCAGCGGCCAAAATTGCACACCAACGGGACTACAGCGCCCAAAAAAAGCGGCAACAACCAGCCAGAAATCCCCAAAGAGGAGCGATCAACCTGGGGCGGACTCTCATCTTCCGCTGATTGAAGCTCTAAACATACAAAAAGCTTCAAGTAAAAGAAAGAACGAGACGGAAGCTCCTGCAAAACTCCTCTCTGAAAACAAGGAAAACGCTGCAGCAAATGACGTGCACGAGGAACTCGCTTCGAGCAACCAGCCCGTGCCCTGTGACACAGACTGCCCCGACCGGCCGGCCGGAGGACCGACCGCGACGGTACCGTCTCCATGGGAACACGGGCTCGGTCAGGAAGCGGCAGCAGCGAGGCAAGCAAAAGCTGCAAAACAAGCAAACGGCTGCGCTCTACGAGAACTGGCTCTTACCGTGGACGTCTGCCTGGAACAGAGGATTCAAAGCGGACGAGCAGGATTGCCGTCCCATGCCGCGAGCCAGGCTGGGGAGCAGTCTTTGACTTCAAGGACGGAGGACCTGCCAGGGCGAAAGGGCGTGGCGGCTTTAGCGGTCTTGGCCACGGAGACTCGCGCCCTGATACACGCAGGCAGCCTCAAGTCTGCCAGAGCCACTGGCTCACCACCCCTTCCGTCCACGGAACCAGCGGGCGGCTCGCACCTGAGTGAGTCCGAATTCAGCGTGGATTTGCTAGCTCCCCTGGAGGAGACTAGTGGAACTGCAGAACAGCCCGAAAAAAATAAAACGAAAGCTGGAGAAACAACTGTCCTCCACGAGAATGCTGAAGAATGGGAATACATCCAAGATCCTAAAATAAGCCCTCAGACAAAGAAAAAAACCAGCGCCCAAATCCCAAAGGGTGAACCGACAAACACAAAAAAATCACAAATAAAAACAGGACAAAAGAACCCAAAAAGACTTGGCCAAACTAAGAAGACTCAGCAAAGAGTACCAGCGGACACCATCCCGAAAACCATGATATACAACTCCTTAAAGGAACTGTTTGCCAGACAGGGCAAAAGAAAACATGATGTCCTCATGGAACTAACAGACGATGAAATACTCGAGGCCCTGACGGACCAGCAGCCAGCAGTGAAGACAAGAAAGACTGCCCCAATATTCAAAGCCAGCAGGGCTCCAAACACTACAAAAGACTACTTACCTATAAACCTCGCAGCCGAGCCTGCACAAGACGATCCAAACACAGCAACGGGGGTGGCCGAACTGCCCTCACCATTGGGGCCTCAAACCACAAATCAACCCTCTGAATCTTACCAACTAAAGACTTAGGAGACGTAGAGGCAGTCCAGCCCTGCAACATCGAACCCAAGAAAGCGGATGAAAGCTGGGAGACTGGCAGGCAAGGCAGCCAAATAACATCCACGCCGGACCATCCGGAAGTCTTCCTGAAACCTAAACCCTCAAGATCCCAACACCCGAGAATATCCGCAGATGAAGAATGGCTGCTCTATGGCGGACAAAGTTCGGTGAGAAGGTCTTCTCTTCCACACTTCTCACGCGAAGCCCGAACATCGAACCATCACCAGGAGCCGAGGGCTACCCAAGACTCCGACTATGAGGCTCCCAATAGAAACCAATCAGACCCATTGGTTGCGCAGAAAGAAACCCCTACCAAAAAGAAAACAGACCTAACGACAATAATGTCGGCCAGAACGATGGGCCTATCGCCTATCGCCATTTGGGAAACTCTACTTAAACGAGACACTAAAAGACCACACCACGTTAATTGCTATGCTCCACACAAAGCTCATTTTCATCGAAGGCTTCATTACCGCGAAAGAAAATAGCACAAAAACAAGCGAGGACTAGTCTAACCTCGCCTATGCAAGCTCGAAAGCAAACAAAATGTCAGTAATGGAACCCAAGCCTAAGAGCTCCTGTGTACACACACAAACTGATGCCCTGCAAGGACCCTCTCAATTTGTATTTTCGGGCACTACAACTAAAAATGCCACGGTCAACTACGATCAAAGTGAAATCATATACATCAGTGAAGAAACATCATCCAGATCGTCCAAACATCGAATCGAACACATTGAAAAAGAGCCATCTACAAGTCAAAACGGAAATGAAACCGAATCAAACGACAAAGACCAGGCTTACCCGATCTTCTGCCTACAACATGGAACATCAACAGGGAAAACGGATACACAGGAACCAGGGCCCACACTCCAGAAGGCAAAGAAGATCCAATCCTTAAAGTGTAGCCCTCCAATTCTTCAGGGCCCTCCTCTCGTTTTTAAGATCACAAATGAAATAAGAGCTAAACACTCGCCAAAAACAGTAGAAGACTTTCTGGCGGACGATCAATTAATGAATATCAGCGAACATCTAGAAAAGGACCTGACAAGTAGTTCGCAAACTGGAAATGACCAAGTTGAGAAAAGGGAAAATAGGAACAGCCCACCGCACCAACAAAAGAGCCCCCCATTCTATACCATGGAAGAACGAAGAAATAATCTTCAGTGCACTTCAAGACCAAACCAAAAAAAAACTAGTCAAAGCAAAGTATCATTTACCTCAAGATCTGAGCCTCCATCTTTTCATCAAGAAACCCCAAAACTGGAGAACCGACATAAATACAGAGAAAGAGACAGAAAATCAAGCAGAGACGATTCACGACATGAACCAAATAAAAGGAGCTCAAAGGATCACCGACCTCAAGAAAATGAGTTGTTGGCGAGACCCCACTATAAATCAAAAACTGAAAAATACCATGATCGACGCTACCCCACTAAAATATCCGTTTGGACTCTTAAAATAGAGAAACGGTCAGAAAATCGGGATGAAATAATTCTCAACAGAAAAGGAGTCCTAACCCTCTTTGGATTCATTCCAGCACTTGGCCAGATTAAATCAGAGGACCTGAAACTAGTGGACCCTTATCACTCTAACCATAGAGCAAAAACCAACTTGCACATTCCCTCAAAGAAAATACAGATGCTAATAATCAACGAAGCAGAGGACTTAGCTAAACTTGGCTTTAAGGTGTTCGAAAACTCGACGTAACCTAAAGAGCAGAGAGAAACTCAGGAAAATGACCCCAGGACGCCGAAAAGCGAAGGCACTGCGAGTAACAAGGTAAAGGACCATCCGGTCACTGAGAAACTGTGCCAGGAGCAGGCAGACCTTGGAAGAAGAACTGAAAGGAACCCAAGAAGCAGGGTAAACAGAGTCCCACACCCTCAAAATAACCAACAGAATTCAGAGAATAATGAACCCTTAAAAAAAGGTGCGCCTAAGGCGCGGCAAACAAGCAATTCACCTCTTACGAAACAATCAGAAACTCAACAACTAAATGAAAACCCGCAGGGAATCTGGTCCTGTTTGCCAAAAGCACTCACAAAAAAATTGGACAAATAGCAACTCGAAGGTTGGCAGAGCGCCGACAACGACACCTTGCCAGCCGACAAATTCCCCACAGTTCTAAAACTTTGTTCCTGGAACACTCGCGGACACACCCACTTGACGACTCGAAACAATGCCGTTCTGGTATCATTCGACGTGATTTGTCTTCAAGAAACATGGCTCATCGACAAACCCATCCTGGACGGCTACTACATAGTCCTGGCACCTGCAAAAAAAGGCCTTTTAGGCCGACCATCATCCGGATTACTCATGGCATGCAGAAATGGTGTAGGTTTAAGAATGGAAGAAACCTTGCTGTCAAACCAATCCATACTGGCAGTACTCATCGATCTTGAAGGCTGCGAAAGGACGTCAAGCACAGAAATAGCGATCTTGAACACCTACTGGAATCCGGCAGCATTAGAAGCAAAAAACTTCACTCATATGATGGAAGAAATAATCGACGAAATTCAGTCAAATCGCCAAGTCTCGTCCTTCATAATCTGTGGAGACCTCAACATCGCTCTCAAAAACCCCAGCTCAATAGAGGAGAAAAACTACAATTCGACATCTCCCGTCCCTTTTTGGACACCGTAACAACCTTCAAGGTGCGCAAGACAATAAACAGTGACCACAACCAACTAATAACAATGTGGTCAACCAACTTCTGCAGAACCAGCGACGAACCATTTGGCATTGAAGTAAATACCCAGGGAAATCAGCTAAAACTTTCAACATCGGCAGTAAGGAAGCTCACACAAAGATACTCCGAAGGGGGTATGTCGGAAGAAAATCCAGAACCTGACTATGTGCCTCTGCTCGTGGCTTTTTCCACAAAAAAGACAGCTCAAATTACCAACACCAAACACAAGCATACCTATGATGCCCAGTTAGCCCAAAAAAGACGCCAATTTTTCGAAAAATCAAGAGCCAACTGAAGCACACACAGTCCAGCGACCAGGGGCCAAAACTAGCAGAAGCCTCGAGAAACTACAGAAATTGGGTTAAAAACCATCGCTCAAACCTCTACCAACAAGATTCTGAAAAAGTACTGAAGGCGATTTGCGGCAACAAGGCAAGAGAATTTTGGTCCCTCATAAAAACTACGTCATCATCAAAAAAAAACTTGATTATCAACTCAATGGGGGAGCAGAAATGGATCGATCACTTTTCAACGCTCTTTGAATCTGCAACCAAAGAGGACGTTGGGCCTAGAGAAAACGACCCCTCAAGCTAGTTATGTCTCGATGACCAAGTAGAAATCTTCGAGACGCTAAAAAAACTAAAAAACTCACGAGCGGTTGGCCCAGATGGGATCTCCAATATGGACCTTAAAAAAAATCCGGCAGAGTGGTCAAAACTACTAAAGAAGATCTTCATGAGATGCGCAAAATCTAAATCCATTCCACCATCCTGGACCAAGGCAACCATCGTCCCGATTTATAAAAAGGGGGATGTGTGTGACCCTACAAATTTTCAGCCAATCGCCCTTCTACACTGTATTGGAAAGGTCTTCGGAGCCTTACTGCTGAAAAGGCTGCAAACTTGGACTAAACTTGCACCATGCCACGATCGATTCCAAACTGGCTTAAAAAACATTGGCACAGCGGCGAACATCTTGGTCATCAACATATTAAAAAGCAAGGTCCTTGAAGGAAAACCAAGAACTTTTGTGGCCTTCGTTGACCTTTCCCAGGCCTTTGACCTGGTAGATAGGTGACGACTTTGGTCAAAACTTGAAGGATGAAAATGTCCAAAGGAGATCCTTCTACCACTGAAGGCCTTGCATACAAACACCACCCTCAGAGTACGATTAACCCCGCAAGGTCAAGTTTCAGCAGAAATTCCCACAAATAGGGGGGTCAAACAAGGTTGTCCTCTCGCTCCGGAGCTATTTCTCGCATACATGGGCGACTTCAGTGCAACAGAAGATCTTACAAAAACCTTTCCGCCAAAACTGGCCGAGGTACAAATCAGCCGCCTTATGTACACCGACGACCTCGCCCTGTTCGACCAGACCCAAATAGGTCTACAGAGAGAACTGACAAACCTGCTACATTACACAGCGAAAAATAATCTACAAATCAACAAAGAAAAAACAAAAATACTAATTCTAGAATCAGCATCGAAAAGATCGGACAAATTCAAATGGTATCTAGAAGATACAGAGATTGAAAGAACAAAAGAATTCAAGTACCTGGGAGTGACCCTTAACAGTTCCCGCACCGAAAGTGCAATGCAAGAAAGCCTAAAAATAAAAATCAGAAAACTAGCAGCACAAGGCAAAGCTATATATCTCAAATTCGGAAAATTTTCAACGATCCCGGTAATTGAATTCTACAAGAAAAAAGTAGTACCATCAATTACATACGGAACCGAAGCAATGCCCCAAATTCCCAAAAAACTCTGGACAAAGCTTGAAGGGCATTTTTGGAGAAAAGTGTTGTGTTTGCCAAATTCAACCTCAATGCCGGTGATTCGACGAGAATTGAGCCTCCTCTCTTTAGCAGGCACGGTAAATATCAACTCGGTCCTGCTCTACCGCAAGTGCATCTCCCAAGACAAACAAAACATCTACACAATGATTGGCGAGGAAATTAAAATGAACACAGTGAAAATGTTGACAAAATGGAAAACGGAAAATTTAGCATCACTGGATTCAGTAGCTTGTACAGAAGCTGACCTGTCCTCAAACCCGGCCAGAGTGACCGAAAAACTCAAAAATCTGGACTGGTCAATCACCATAGCAGATGCTACAGCAAATAAACTTTTAAGTCATCTGCCTCACACCCAGTGCAAAGTAAATGAACTCCAGAGGTACATTAAAAAATTCCCAAACAGAGCTTCCAGAAACTACCTCCTCAGGATAAGACTAAACTTAATCGAAACAAACGAGATTCGCCACATTCTAGGTATCTCTGAAACAAGCGAGTGCCGATTCTGCAGCGCCGAAAAGGAAACAATTCGCCACCTACTAATGGTCTGCCCAAAAAAACAAGCGATAAGATCTACTTACCTCGACCACCTACTCGCAAACGAACACTTTGATGCGGACCAATGGTGGCTAAGACTGATTGGAGGGGATCGAACAACGTGGCAAATCGCCTTGGTAAAGAACATCCAAGAAACATTGAAAATCCTGGTCATAGTCCCCTGAGGACTTGCGGATATAAAGGAACAAAATTTTGTAAAGTTATATTTTGGAACAAACACAAAAAAAAAACAAAATTAGCTGCACTTTTGGCTCTCCTCGCGGCTCTTTTCCTAGATCTTTTAGAGGAGGGCTTGTCTCTTCTTCCGTTATCTGAACATTACTTTCAGCCAGCTGACGAGATTTAGCTACTGCTTTAGCCTTGTCATTTTTAATTCTTTGTTTTTCCCTTCTAGTTAAAGGCGGATGGTCGTCCTCCTCATCACTACCCACCAGAATCTCCACCTTAATTGATTCCATGATTTAGTCATGGTTTACCTGTCGAACTTCATTAGGTAACTCACTATTAGAGGCAAAAGTAGCGTGTGGCAGAGGCACACTAACTCCATCGTCTGCACAAGACTTTTTTTGTCGAGATAAAATAGCCAGGCAATCAGAAGTCTTTTGATCGAGGCCAAGCATATTATGTGTTAATTTCAAAAGGATTTGTACCGCAAAACTTGTATCCAAATTATGTGCATCAAGCTCTTTAACTCTTTCACTAACCATGCTAGCTGCACTCACTTGATTACTGGCGACCGCCATAAAATGCAACAGATCAATTGATGTTTTAGTGTTTTCGTCAATAAGCCCGGAGAGCCGAGGTGAGCAGGAGAGCCTCACTGGGGGCATCGTTAATTGACTGAGCTCAATAACAGTTTTTTTCATTGATATTTACAACAGCTTCAGTACCGACCTGACCAGATACAAAGTTCAGAGCTTCACCCTGATGGGAATAACACAAATTCAACAACAAATTATTCTTATCGAACTCTGCGGTAGTGCATCCTAAAGCACTATTCAGATGTTTGCAAACTGCAGGTAGTGGATGTACATCGAGGATTATGGTCAGTCCTTTGAGAAAGTCCATTATTGTGTCCATCTTTGGCGATTACGGTTTTAAGGTAGTTTCCTGACATGTAGTTGCAGTTGAATCGACGCATGCTGGTGTTTTATTGGGTTTTACAGTTTTAACAGCCAACTTCTGCTTTCAATTTCTCAAATTCATTTGTCAAGGCATTTTACAGTGACACCCGGAACATTTAGGTATTTCTAATATGCTTATACGGCTAGAAGATCCAATTTGTACCCCACTCTCACTCCAGTAGAAGGTATTATTATCAAAGGTCCACACGCTGTACAACGGCAAATATAACAGACAATCCAGGCTCTATAACACAAATAAACAACAATTCAGGTGCAACTCAGAGGCCAAAGGGACACACAGACACAGCTCTGGGTGCACTATTAGCAAAACCTTCTTTAAGCAGTTCAAAGGCCAGACGGACCCACAGCCACTGCTTTAAGTGCACTAAACCCCTTCTTAAGCAGCTAAAAGGCCAGACGGACACACAGTCTCTACTTTAGGTGCACTAGTAGCAAAACCTTATTAAGCAGCTCAAAGTCAGACGTACCACTTTTTAGAGGACCTTAAATTAGCCAGCAGCCAGGAGATCAGGATTCATATGGCCATGAGAACCACAAACAGGCGCAACTTCCCCTTCTTCTCACGTCGAACAACAGCAAACCACACTCTCTTGCCACACTCCCGCACTGCACTATCATGCTGTGATCATTTCTTGAATTTGCTCTATTTGTCCACCCACCTCCAAAAATGACAGCCACAGTAGAGAGACTCAGGGGGACAACTCCACAAACCACGGCAAACCACACTCTCCTGCCGCACTCCCTAGATGGTCACATCTAGGACATCATGTGGCTCCAAAGAGTAATTTGAGATGGGGAACTGTTACATGTTGAGATACACATAGGCAACTCCCCAGGAACAAATTGTGGCCCTTTGCACTCTGCCATGCAAAGTGAGTAAACGCTGTCTGCCATGCTCAAATGCCAGAAAACAAAACCTGTTGTATGCCAACAGGTAACCCCTCTATGCACTCCTGTGGGATTAGATAATCCCTAAATAATTCTGCAAATGAACTAAGGACTTCGACCCTAACGCTCGGATCCCCCTTGTGCATGTGTGTAATTACAGTATTCAAGTCATGTTCAGTGTTTAGCCTTGGCTAGATGGATAGTACCAACACGTACATTCATGATTAATATGAAGCTTAAACAAGTTCAAACAGTTAGATACTTAAGTAAATAATGAAAGTCTCCAGACTCAATAAGGTTGTTTCAAAAAATATAATCTTAAAATAGATATCATGAAGGACAAAAGAAATTCTTCATATCCAGTTAAACAAACTTAACATATGTGTAGAAGAATTCACGTTATACAGTGTTAAATTGTGTTATGTCTCTCACACAACATAGTGTAATAACATCGAGGTTTACAAATTTCTAACAAAAAATGCAATAATAAACATCCTAATAGGCTCCACTAAAGGTGGTCTTGTTAGTGTTTGCCAACGAGTTTCGGATTCTTCCTGAATCCTTCTTCAGGGCCTTGGAGCCTATTATTCCTTGTTCCTGTGGTCAATAAATCCAGCTTGATTGTGTACCTCTAGGGTAACACAAAGAGCTGAATTCAGTCTAATGTGTGGATATAATATGAAAATACATGTAAGGGTACGTAAGGTAAGTCAAAGAAACTGACCTCCGATCTCTTATTGCATGTTCCCAGTATCTGTCAATCGAAGTCCTGTGCAGCCAGAGCAAGACTCTTCTGCAGAACCCAGCTGCAACACTGTGAATCTAATCATCAATATTCTCCCTGGACGTATTTGCCGAGAAGAAAGAAGAAGATCTTCTTATGTATCATAGAGACCCCAAAATTCTAAAGATAGAAGATGGGAGTTGTCGAGTTAGTAGTAGAAATGATTGAATGCGTGAAGTCAAGAGTCTAAATACTAATAGTAGTCCATCCCTTTACTATGGTTTTAACTGTGAGATCACTAAGTGAGGGAGTAAATACGAGTCAACGCGAGTCAAACTCGTTGTTGCGTGGCCAACGTATGCTTTCTCGCTGTCGTAGCGGGTACCAACCTTTAGTTCCTAGGAGTATATTCGCTTATCATGATCTACTATATTACATGGCATTACTGTCTCATTACATCTCGACTCACCTCAGAGCACCCGTAGTGTGTCTCACGACGACCTCCTCGGTAGCACATTGCCCTTGAGGAGAATGTATATGTGGTTACTAGGCTACCATTGATCAAGCGCATTCATATCACATTCAGCCATCTTTCTGTGGGTCGTGTTAGGTTGCCATAGGATACCATGGCACTGTGTCTCAATGGGTGTGTATACTGGTATCTCGGTCTCAAACAATGACAAAGTGGTAAGAGTCTGCATGAGTAACTCGTGTGTGGACTGTGGATCGGGTAAACCTGCACCCCTTTAAAGTAAGTGCAACGACCCTACAGCGATATTCAGTATTGTCACCTAATGGGCATGACTAATTGTTAAAAGTCGACAGGAGGAGGGGCAGCAAGCCGAAGGGAATTGGCTGGGTGGCCCCGTCCGGTCTGTGTAATCAAGGAATGGGAGCCCTAAAATGTAGGCAGCAGAGGTGAATCCACTACCACTATCTATAAAGGCTACTATTCCCAGGCTGTGTTATCTACACTATTGTAAAATGATATTCAAAGTCGTCACGCTGAGGGCGTGGCAAATGAGTGGAAGTAGACAGGAGGAGGGGCAAAAAAGCCGAACGAAACCGGCTCGGTGCCCCATTCCTGTCAGTTCAGTCAATTTAGGGAGGATGCTACTCAATAAAGGGTCAGGAGGGGTAAGTCTGCACACGCCAGACTGTGTACCCTACATTCGTAGAACACAGAATGTGGTTCAGAACTCCCCTCCCACCGTATCACATAAGGAACCCCAATAATGTGTGTCAAGTCGATAATCTCAAACCAGCCAATCCGTTGTCAAAAGATAGAATAATGTTTGCCTCAGAGGTTTAATAACCTTCTCACAATCTTGCGTTAGTCACCAGAATCACATATGCAATGGCACAACCAATACAGAAGTCAGAGTGTATATGTATGCATCGCCAACATCATAAGACGTTACATTACAGCAGAAGTAACTCATGCATTTCCATTACGATACCGTTCTCTGAAAGATTGGTGAACTAATAGTGTCCAATGATCGGTACAAGCACGTTTCATATTACATTTTGATCCAGTCTCATTGTGCTTTCATGAATCGGACAAAGTCCAAACGATACGATTCAGTTCGTGAGTTGAGAATATACATGTACAGACAGATACATAGGCCATTGCACTACAAGTAAAGTACCTTATTTTGCTATGCATTGTCATCACAATTCTTAGGGGGTTCAAAAGAGAAAGTGACAGTGTCCCTTACAATCAATTCGAGCACCATGCCATGTATATTGTGCTCATACCGATTTGTTACAGTCCATAAATTTAGACAAAGCACATGAAGTCCGATTCACAGTTCATGACTCCAGGGTGGATAGAATCGAATAGGTCAATCCAAAGGACTGATCTTTGTAATAATTTTCTATGCAGATCCCCTCCCCTGCTCCCCATCGTAACCTTTTCTAAGACCACACATTTGAGCTGGGCCACTGTATGCCTTGCTTCTGTAAAGTGCATCGCTACTGGGGGTTTCAGGTTCTTTGTACGGATGTTGGACTTGTGCTCGGTCCATCAGTTTTGCTTTTCTCGTTGTTATGCCCAGATAATAGTACCCACAAGGGCACTTAAGAGCATGCACCACATTTTTGGAATCGCATGTGCACGAATGTTTGAGCCAGCTCACATGCAAGCCAGCGTTTACTGTTAATTGTGACCGCCGCATGGCAAGCAGCACTTACAATTACAATTAAACGCTAACCGACATGCATGCATGTCAGGCAGTGTTTAATTTTTATTGTGAACGCTTCCTGCCATGCAAGCATGGCAGACAGTGTTTACAATGTATCCCTATGAGGTCTGCCTGCTTTATGCTGGTGCCTTAAAATGGCGGACCCCAGAGGGATCTTCAGTAATTGAGCCAGCATGAAAATGCACATCTGCGCAAATTCTGCAGCATTTGGATTTCGGAAAGGAAGAAAAGCAGCAGAAAACTTCTAAACAGAATCTAAAACCTTCCACATACATACTGACAAGGGTCTTTGGTAACTTTCTCTGATTATGAGACCCAGAACTGTGAGTACTGATACCTTTAGCAGTGTCTAACTCGAATGTGTTTGTTTCATGCTAGTGGGCTCTGATATTCTCCTGCTCCTCCAACTCCTGTTGTTTAAGGGCTTGCTGGTAAACCGACTCTTTGTCTCCTTGGCAGCATCTTCTGTTTCCAACCTCTGCTGTTGGAATTGTAATATCTTAAGCTCAAAGTCTAGCTTGGCCTGAGAGGACTGACATTTTGGAACTACCCCTTTTCCTCGCAGGCCACTTTCATTGAATCCCATTTTACTGAACAGATTTACTGCCTCCTCCTTCAGCAGCATCATTATCAGCTTGATATACATGAGTGATCTTGCTATGCTGTGCTCTGGTACATTTGGCAGTGAGGCCTCTGGCAGTACATGTTTTTGTTGATCTCTCAACATTCGTTTTGTTCAGGGCTCCGCTTGTAAAGGATTCCATCCTTATACAAGTACTTGTGCATTTCCTAGTAGACAACGTAAAGAAGGTAAGTAAAAGCACTTTGCCTAAGGAATAGTAACCTCCTTTGCAATCTTTCGGGGTACTATTTGGATGGGGCATTAAACCTTAAAACACAGTTAGCAATCTGAACAAGAAAATGGTCACCTACCCAAAACAACACACGCACTGTTAAGCAAAACAGCTTTTGTTCACAGTAACCTTCAGAAATGTGATGTAAGTGATCTCTTTCTCTCTCTCTTGCTCTCTTTCTCTCTCTCTATTTCCCTGCTTCTCTTTCTCTCTTCTGCTCTCACCCCTCCTGCTCTTCTACCAAAATGATCATGCTCTCACTCACACACTTCCAAATTGATAATACCTTCTCAATCCCAACACCTTCCCTTCACCCTCTCTAAACTTGCCAAAAGTCTCATCCAAGACCTCATGCACACTCACCTCTGTTCTCTCGGTTGTCCTTCAAACTCTCCCAAACACCTCTCACTGACAACTGATTCTGTTGGCTTTTTTTATAGCTCATCCTTTCCAGTCTAGAAGGTTCCATCTGCAACCACTGGATGCGAATGGCAGTTGATTCTGTATGCCAGTCTATTGCTAAGCTATTCCTAACTCCTCCCAATTGCTCCAGTTGTGGGTGAAATTTCTGCAATGATGCCCTTATGCAGATCTTTTATCCTGCCACCTTCTGAGCCTCTATTTCCTTTCAGCTAGCCATGCAATCATTGGAGACATGTGTTCTCTGAGGCTCCACAATGTTTGTGTGGGTCCTTGGTCGCCCTTATGGCTGTTTAATGCTCTCTTGGTTCAGGATCCACTACTGTTGTTTGCATGTAACAGTGGGTGTGTGGTCTCCCATTCAGCTCTTGAAAGGGGAACTTATATTATTCTTATTTTGGTAACGAGTCCATTCCTCCTGCTCCAGGCCAGGGCTTTTCAGTTGGTTCCAGGTGCATGGTCGTGCTGGTGGTCCTAGTTGTTCTCTGGATATTGCTACCTCCCAGGAACCACCTGCAGATTAGAGACACACCCTGTCAAGACAGAGGCTGACAGGCATTGGGTCTGAGACAGAAGTACCAACATAAATACATAGCTCCATGCAGATCTGGAAGCTGGGGAAACAGTAATTCGTTGGCACCCCCACACCACTTCTAGGGTCCTTGGCTTCCCTTTGCAAGGTCGAACCCATAACTCTGTCACAATGTATGGTGGTAAAGACTTTTGGGGGGTAGCTGGCAAAAAATGCCACCCTCATTTTGCTGAAAGGGTTAAGAATATTACTATGGGTTCATTCTGTTGGTTATGTGTGGCACCCTACTATCCTTCCTGAATGCCTGTCTGAGAGCCTGTGTCTGTGTTGGCAAACTGTGATGCCATGTAGGGTGTAATGTCAACATAGAACACAACTCCACAAGTGTCTGTTAAAACTGGCCTATGTGGGTGGTGAAAGTTAACGGGTCCATCTACATATGAGCCCAGTTCATAAACTGTAACTTGAAGATACATAAGAAAGAACTTACCTAAGGACTTACCTGATGACTCTGATGTTCTTCCTGAGACCTCCAACAATATAGGTGCTGCTGAGAGGATTCCCAGAATGATCAAGAGAAGCAACTGGACCTATGCAGCGATGGGGCTGGTGGAGCAGCCAGAAAAAAGGACAAATTGCACCTCATATGCCCCACCACCCAAGAAGGACAGGTAGGGCAGAGATAATGCCTGTAGGATTTCCCAGTTCGGGCAATGGAAGCTGTGCCTGGCAGTTAATTTACTACCTATTTACTGTGATGAGCAGTCTATCAACATCATTTGATCTAGACTAAGCCGCTGAAGTTCTAGACTGCCTCCATCTCTTCTCCTCTTCATCTGTGTATTCATGGCTGTTTGTCTGTTAGTTTTCTCTGGGTGCTTTTTGGCCTATGGGCGAGTAACGCGTTATAAGATCTAAAAACAAATAAATAAATGTGTGCCGGGGAGACTAGTCAGGCCAGTTTTGAAAGGCTGCAGAATTGAAGGATGCTTCAGGGTTTCTGACCTTGAAAGATATAGAGGCCTGTATCCTGAACCAGCTATTTCAGTGGCTGAAACCAGGAAAGCTAAACATATGGATGTTGATCGAACACTGCACCCTGAGAGCACCGACTGTAAAGGACTGTCTTATTATTGCCTGGACCAAACCTCACTAGAGCATGTAAGACTGGTCTGTGGACGGATTGGACTCTGAACTTGAGCACTGGGATAGTTAGACATTATGGGCCTCATCACGAGTTGGGCGGTATCCCGGCAGTAATACTGCCCAACTGTAATTACGTTAGCGCCAACCGGTCCGGCGTTATTAGCACCAAATCACGGGTTGGGGCATTTTCAGCGCAAATACTGCACGCTAAAACAGCCCACGGTAATTGCACCGAAAATAGGGCGCTAAATGGGATTTTCAACTCCAGAAATATCTGGAGTTGATATAGCCCATTTAGCAGCCAACTCGTGATCAGGCCAGCCTTTAAATGTGGCTGTATTACTGTTACCGCCGCATTTAAGGGCTACCACCCAACTCGTGATAAGGCCCTATGTCTAAATGCCTCTTTTTCACAGATCGAGTAAGAGACTTACATGGGTTCCTTGGATAGACAGGGTTTGAGAGTAGAGTAGGCAAGGGCCGATGGGTCAGTGCTGAGAGTAGAGAAGTTCTTTAACTATAAGTATAGGTTGGGTGCTTAGGTGAGCGGATATTTCAGGACAACCCAATACTCTCCACTTTTTTTAAATTTATTTTTTGATGTTTTAGTTTGGTTACAAACTTTTCCATCAATGTAAGAGGAGAGAGAGAAAGAGAAAAAAAAAACAAAAAAAAACAATAGATCTTGGAGTGTGATTCAGGCGCTTCTTCCATTGAGTGTCAGTATGCTGGTAAGGAACAGAGAGATTGTGTATATTTATTTGTTGTTTTTTCCACTGAGTATGGCAGCCCATCTTTCTTCTGTATTCATTTGTTGGGATGATGTGATTGTGTGAAACACAATATACAAGAACGAGGCCAGGTTCCCTGCAGGATGAAGTGGGGGCACAGGCTGCCAGATGAGAAACTGAATTAAGTGTAGAGTTGCCAGAAACAAGTGAGTTGCTGAGGAGGTGCTTTACCTCGAGCATGGACGTTGGTGTAGACAGAGCAAGGTATCTTTTGGCACAGATACCGGTTGCCAGCTAGATTGCTCAGACCATGATTGAAAGATGGCAGCAAGAGTTGGGGAAAGTGGCAGCGATGAAGGTAATCTGACACATAGTTAATTTATTTATTTGTTTTTAGTTCATAAATGAACTTTTACAAATACTTTAGTGAAGTACATTAACATTTTCAGACAATATTCACTTAAAACAATTTCGTTTAATTCCACAAATACCATAAAAAACTCACTTTAACATAAGTCAGTCGACATGAATCAGACATAAATCACAATTCATAGTGCGTTAAATATAATGCCCCAAAGCAGCAGCACACAAAACATTTAACTTTTAACAATAACACTAACAGTGAGCCATGTGGGCCTAAAATAAATTAGTAGTTCACTGATTTTTATCTGATTCCAGGGACTAAACAGTGATACATGAATTGAGTCTGAATCCGTGTTTAGGCAGTAATTTCAAAATTGGTGGTGTTTGATGTAATCGTACTGGCTTACAGAGTGCACATGTACTTTGAGGCCATTTTTGTACGCTGTGTTAAGACGAGTAAAGGCAGTTGATGTACTCGTAGACACAATATAAAGCTGCAAGCCTGTGGGTTCTGACACTTAATCAGGTACCCCTGGGTTGGCATAAATGTATGGGATACTTCAGACACATATTTATAATTACGCAATGAGTCCAGGTGGGCACAGTTCTTTTGCCAGTCTCGCAGTTCCATCTTCCTTTTAGAAATATTTTTCAGCATTGAAAACCCGTACCTCGCTCAAAATCGGGTGTCTACTCTATCCATTGAAAACACTGTTCACATAGTATCTGGAAATTACCATTTCCACTTTGAGCTGAAAATACAGCCTCCCTACTGCATCCCAAAATCCCCAACAAAGGTCATTTGGGGTCTGACCTACATTTAATATGCAGTAGACCTCTTTCAATCAGTACCTGGGCCTTCAAATCGGTCAGCCCCAATTCAAGCCTCAGGTAGGCCATGGAGGCGGCTGTGGGGAGGGCTAGTATTTTTCTCCCAAAAATACCTTCAAGGGTATCCAACCACGAAAAATCTCTCATGGCCAATGCCTCAAGGCCAAACAGTATCGCTGCGACGAAAGTCACTTTTCTGTTGTCCTTGTCTTTATGTAATGTGCCCTGATGCCTACAGGCTGTGGCGCTATAGAAAAAATAAATAAAAATAAAAATAAATGATGCCTTCCATTGAAAAGCCTGCTGTTTGTTTTGAAAACTGATTTATGACCTGGGTCAACTGCTGGGCCTTACACTTCTTGCCTTCAATAATAGTCAAATAGTTGCCCCTATCAGATAGCTCAATTCCCACATATTCGAAGTTCCCCATTTCTGTGTTGAGGGTCACACGGTGCAGCTCGCCCCACGATATTGCCATCATTTGGGTCTTCTTTATGTTAATGGCCAGGTCATTTTCCCGTACATACTCAATCAAGGCTTCAAATTTGCTTTTAACGCTGCTAATTGTATGGTCCATTGAAACCAACTCATCAGCATATAGTATGTTACACATAAGTATATCCCCATTTTTGCTGAGCAGCCCTTTTCACTGTACTGACTGTGGGAGGCACGAAAGGTATATATTAGCTGGTATAAAGGCTATGTTGGAAGAACGTGGCTGCTTTGCAAAAGAACATAGTCTAACAATTAATTTGCAGAAAACTAAGGCCATGTTGTTCTCACGCAAAAAAGTCAACAGAGTAAAAGAGGATGTATCATGGAGTAATGTAGAATATACCGAGGTATATAAATATATGGGTGTCTTCTTTAACTGTAAAATTGGATACAGGTACCTTATTGAGAATAAAATCACGAGGGCCAAGCAAATCATTATGATGATGCATAAGTTTGTTAAGGAATATGCTGGCTATTCACTAAAAGGCATACTTACTTTATATCGACAATGGTTTACTCTGGCTTTGGTTTACGGGTTAGAAGCAATTTCAATTACTGATTTTCCTTTCTAAAACAGGATTGAAGGCCTATTTTGGCGCACCATCTTGGGGGTGCCCCGATCATGTCCCATTCAATATATTAAAGTGGAGCTTGGTATCCAGTCCTTGGGATCCATTGAGAGACAACAACGTGGCCTCATCAATTTAAAAGCAGTGTGCCACCCAGAGAGTGAGTTGTTACAAATTATTGGAACAAATGCAGCTAAAATTGATGCTCCTATTTATAGGGACAAATATTTGTCTAGCTGCTGTAAATACTTTCATGAATTGCAGTGGGTGACTAAAACAAACCAATGTGGTTTTTTCCTGCTATTAAAAAGGCATTTAAAGTAAAAGCAAAAAGAGTTGATTGGGAAATGAATTTTACCCGTATGTATGAATTGAAACATTTTAAATATTGTGAAGGGATTGTGCATGAGTATTATATTCCTCAAAGATACTTAATACGATGTCCTGACCCACTGGTACGGAATTTTAGACTATTAATACGCACCAATCAACTTCCGGTGAAGGCTACTTTTGGTTCTCAGTGGAAGATTGTTGAAAAAGAGGGATACTGTTGAATGTGCCTGGACACTGATGAACTTGAGACTGTTAGGCACGTACTAACTTTATGTCCTAAAAGATGCAATTACTACAAGCTAAATTATGGCCGATTTGTTCATAATATGAGCTGTATACAGTCGGAGGAATTTTGGAGATGGTGCTTGAATGTGCAATTCGAGGCTGTTCATATAGCTCTGTATAGAGTATGGAAAACTTTTCCGTCTAGAAATAATGAAAGTGTTAATGACAAATTGGTGACTACACGTGAGAATGATTAAAGGAAATTACCATTGAATACTCCGTGATGAACAAATTATTATTGTTCTGCATTCGCATTTTTGCACTGTACTCTTGCACTGAAGCATGAATGAGTGAGTATTTATTCGGTTTCACTGTTTTTTTTAATCTATTTGTACAATTAGTTAAAATGTGATTGATATGAATGTATGTAAAGTTGTAAAGTTTAATGAACTGAAAACAACTAAATAAATAAATAAACATATTAAAGAACAGGGGAACCAATCCTCACCCCTGTTTCATTCCTCCGTTTATATCTACCGTAGGTGACAGAGATCCGGCATCGTCTAGACGTACTTGAACACCTGTGTTTGTATGCAGGGTGTTAATGATAATCAAAAGCCATTCAGGAAACCCCAGAGATCTCAACTTCTGCCACAGTGTATACCGATTTACAGAGTCAAAGGCTGCACTGAAATCTACAAAAGTTATGTAAAGCACTGGGCTATTCCTCTGAGAGGCCTCACATATTGGACACATGTGCTTTGGTGTTGTTGGGCGGAAGGATAGCTCAGATGCAACGCGTGCGTGGGAGGATAGCTCAGGGACAACGCGTGGATGGAAGGATAGCTCAGGGGCAACCCATGGGTGCAAGGAATGCTCACAAGCAAAGCAAGACAACATAGAGCAGAGAGGTTCCAATCCTGGTCCTGCGCTTAGAGACTAGTCTCTGGTATTAAATGCGCTATAAAAGATTAATTCATTCATTGTGGCCGAGTCAGAGGTGGTGATTTATGTAGGTACGTAACCAACATGTGGAATATGCAACTGCAAACTACAGTGTGTTTGTTGTATATATACACTGCTATGTATGTAATAGCCCAGACTCCATGCATTTGCTATTCTCATGAGGGCAGTTCATATCTTCATTACATCTAGGCAAATCATGACGGTGCATTTCTGCCTGCGCCATTTTGCCACAGTATTTAGAAGCATTTACCATGAAATGTGCAGCACTCAATAGCCACTGTGTTATGGCAGCAAAGCAGCGCCATAGATGAGCACTTTTCATAGAATGTGGCATGGCAAATAGCAGCAACAATGGGTAGGCAGTGAAAAAGTCGAAAACATTATGTCGAAAGACATAATGTCGAAAAATAAAATGTTGACATTTTTTTTCTGAATATGTCATTTTTTATTTTACATTTTTTTTTTGCCTTTGTGCATTTAAAAAAAGGGTTTAAAAAAAGAAAAAGAAAAAGAAAAATGGGGGGTTGGGGAGGAACCCCCCCATTTCGAACAGAACATTTTAAAAAAAGGACATTTGAAAAAAAAATCGGACAGTTGTTTTCAACATTTTGACTTTCGACATTTTGTAATTCGACTTTATCACTATAAAGCACAACTATGTGTACGTTGGGTGGCCTTAGAATTCGAAGCGAGACCCTTTAAGGGCAGGGCCAGCAAGAGCCTGACGCGGAGTCTGAGGAGGTATCGAGGTGGAGTTCTGCAGTGTTTCCTCAGTGTCTATTGCTTTGCTTCCTGACTCTTCTACATAAACCACCTCCCCATGCAGAGCGGGCGCAGAGTCTGGCAGAGTCTGAGGAGTCTGAGGAAGTTCGAGGAAGCCCGTGAAGTCTGCTGTAGCCTCGTGGGAGATCCTCCTTAATGTCCTCCGGCTCCGTCAACTCAGTGAACATAAGTGGCTGTCTTTGCGAGAAAACGAAATTGAAAGTGACGCTGTGTCCGAAGACACGAGCACAACATCGGCTGCAGTCTTTTGTGGAGCAGTCCTTACAAGTGATGCCCAGTGTGACTGATCAAGTAAGGCTTACAGTCCCAAATGGAGCCGAATGTGTTATGACAGCGCCTGCTTCCCCACAAGAACAAATCTTGCCACTTCCATCTGCTACGAGTTCCCTAACGTTGCCCGCTGCTACTGTATTTCAGCAAGACGCTTTTCCCTTAGATGAGGCGCCATGCACACACGCTGTTGCCTCGGAGACAGAACTGGCAATCAGCCTGTTCTCTTTGACATCTTCAAAGGTGCCCCTGGCCCCTTGAGCAACAAATTCGCAAAGCCTGCCCAAAATAGTCTTATGATAAAAAAAAAAATAATCAACGACTGAAAAAAATGAGACGGAAACAATTCGAGAACATTTTTGCGCAATATAAAAACTGTAAACATAACAGTGAATACAAACAGCTGGAAAGGGCAAGATAATGTTGCAAAAATAAATTGCACAAATGACGAAGTACTACAAAAGGAATTGGATGAGGAGTCAATTAATCTGACCAATTTATCCACGTATGTAGATGTGGAATTAATTGAAGGTCAAGAGTCCCCTGTCACTGATTTGAAAAACAATGTGATAGTTGATGAAGATTCCCCAAGAATGATTGTAATTGACAATCCCAGTATATCGGCAATGGCTAAAGGTCAACGAACATGTACGTTGATTCAAGTTTCTGATCCTGTCGATGGTGAAGAGGAGTCTGGCTCCCCTACTTTCCTAATGATGGAGGACAGACGAAAGCAGTTACTTAGATCTTGTGTGACTTCAAACATAATCAAATCTAGTAATTCAATTCCACCACCCATATCCACTAACTCCACAAAATTACGAGTGAGTAATCAACATGTAATTAATCAAAGCAAGCCGATGGAAGGGTTGAAATCTGGAAACCAGACTTCAGTGAAACCCAATGACCGGGTCAAGAGCTGTAATATGAAGAGTCCCTATCGGGATCAAAAGATCGCCCCTAAAACAAGAACTAACAGGACACAGAAGGAGACTCTACACAAAGTGACACTTGAAAGAATAGACAATGCAGACAATTTGATCCTAAATCGTCAAAATGTGCTGTGTCTATTTCATCTGATTCGGATCTTAAGGGCCATAGTTTCAGATGATTTGCGAATTGTGGAATTTTGTGAGGAAAGCAGGGATGACAAAGTCAATTTGCACATGTACTCAAAAATTATATTTGACATCCTGTTAGAAGCAAGTTCTGTCTTGTTATCCCTTGATTTTGACATCTAGAAGAGTGCAGACAGGTGCTCTGAAGTCGAGATATGTTCTAAAACAGTGGACCCCAGGCCAGTATCTAACAATTTCACTATCGAATTGACTGGTCCAACTGATGTACCAGAGTGTGCACTGAGAGATGCGTTTTCTAACAAACGGAAAGAAGACACTGTACCTAAATTTGTGGATCAAATAAAAATAACCATTGATGGGTTGTCTACCTTAACAGGCAACTCTGTCTCTGAGCTGGAATGTTCCAGTCAGAGAGATGATTGGGTTTGGATTGCATCTGCGCTAAATTGCAATTCGATCAAATAAAGCAAGGTGTCCAGTGAAAGGACCTCACTTAAGTTAGGATCCTGAAACACAAGAGGGTTCTGACATTTTTTCCAAACACCTTGGCTTCAGGACTTGGACTTGGCCTGTTTACAGGAAATGTGGTTATCTGCTTGCCCTATTATACAAGACTTTGAAACAGCAGTAAGTCCAGCCATAAAACAATCTAAAGGAAGACCAATGGCCGGCTCGATGATTGCTGTAAGAAAATCTAGCGGCCTTAGAATAGAATCTTCCACCAACGTTTCACCATTCATCCAGATGGCAAGGGTCCTGACCTCAAGGGAAACTAATGGGGTATTTGAGGTCCTAAACATCATCAATGTATACTGGAACCACTCTGCAGTAGGAACTACACTCTTTATAGATCAAATAATTACAAATCTCCAAACATAATCATCTGCGGTGACCTCAACACAGACTGTGTGAAGCATGTAAACCTGAAACTCGGCCTGAAAGGCGTAACTATAACCTGTAAAGAAGCTGCAGTGAAATGGTGTCAGGAAATGGACGTAAGAAGTCTGTTCATGCTAAATGGCCATGTGGCTGGAGACATCCCTGCAAATCCAACATGGAGAAGATTAAAACAACGCTCAGTTTTAGACTATATGTTTGTATCAGACTTAGTGCATATTCGTGCAACTCAGTTTGAGGTCAAACTGATGGCCCATAGTGACCATGATATGGTGATAATGAGCCTTAACACATCAAGTCTGTCAGCCCTACCATCTTGGCCTTATGTTGTCTGTCTGCTCAAGTAGAATACGTTACGAACACAGAGACAAAGACGTAAACAAAATTGTCACCAACCTAAATCAAGTGTATAACGAGATTGAATATTGTCATCTGTGATCTGTGTTTATTAAGCACAAACAAGGCTTGAAACACAAAAAATGTATCCATAAGCATGGGTTTGATCTGCAAGTGCAACAGCGCAAAAGACTAATGCAACAAGAGCTGAATAAGTTATCGAAAGAAAACAACGAGGTCTTTGTTTCAAAGAAGAAAGCTGTAAAACAAGAATACAGGAATTGGCGTAAGGCCCATAATGCATATTGCATAATGCATAATGTTCTGCATAATGCTATTGCAGAACGATACAGAGGAAATGATGGCCAAAATGGCGAACAGAAATTCATCGGAATTCTGGAGACTCATTAACAACAAATTTGCTCCACAAGAGTCATTGCAAGCAAATCAAATCTCTGAAGCTACATGGGTCTCCTTCTATACTGACATGTTCAGCAAAAAGGGTTGTGTTGAGTAGTGGAACCCTTCCAAACTTGATCACTGGGACCTGAAGTTTGATCGACTAGACATCTTAAGTACAATACAAAGAGTCAATGCGTCAATAGCTCCGGGTCCTGATGGATTTACGAATTACACCATTAAGCGCAACCCAGAAGCATGGACTGCCTTCTGCATGATATTATTCAAAAGAAAAATAAGTAAACGTGCTTCCCCTACATCAAGGAAAATGGCCATTGTAGTACCGATCTTTAAGAAGGGCAATAGGGCAAACCCGAAGGATTACAGGCCCATCGTCCTTTTTGACGTATTAGGAAAGATCTACGCGACTCAATTACAACAGAAGTTACTAAGATGGTCCAGTGAATGTAACCATGTAGATCCAAGACAATCTGTATTCGTGAAGGGTGTGGGTTGTGGTCTCAACCTCCAATTCTGAATCTCTTCAAGATGGAAGCTTTAAGAACAAACACAAAAATGTACCTGCCACTTATAGACTTTTCTCATGCTTTTGACAGCGTTGATCGCGGAATCCTCTGGACAAAGCTAAGTACATGGAACTGTCCTCCGAGTCTTTTGGAAGCAATCAGAGAACTCCACACTAACACAAACATTAGAATTTGGTTGGATCAAAATGGCACTCTATCTAAGCCTTTAGACACATTCAAAGACGTGAAACAGGGCTGTCCACTGGCCGCTATCATCTTTAACTTGTTCCTATCTGATGTTGGCAAAGTCTTCAGTGCAATATCCTCTTTTCCACCAAAGGTTAACGGTACACGCTGTCATGACCACTGCCTCCAAGGTGTCAGACCTAGCCCAACATCCTTGGAAGCAGGGTCATGACCCTTATTCCAGGCACAAGCCGGCCCCCGTAGGGGCCTTTTGGACCTTGTCCTGGCGCCAGCGGCGCCAGGCTCATGCTCATAAAGGGACCCAGTCCCGGCACTGGAAGCGCCGGGCTCATATAAAAAGGATTGGTGCTTGGGTGGACTTACCTCCTGCAGACCATGCTGCTTTCCTACCTGCAGGATGAACTCTTCATCCAATCCTGCTGGGACTACTTTAACTGCTGGGTGGGGCCAGCACCACTCCCAAGAATTACATACTGGAACTCTTTTCTTACCTCTGAAAGCTGTGGAAGAAGACGCCTAAGCACTACTGAAGGCTATTTAAACCACACCCGATTGGTTTCACGTGCTTCGCGTTATTCTGCAATAGCAGCAGGACGCTCACCGTGTCGGCTCCAGCTGATCTTCTTCTTCTGCACCTGAAAACAGGAAAATCTTCAACTTACCTTCCTGAATCCAGCTCCAGCCTTCCGCGACATCTGAAAAGGAAAACGAGAACATTAGAGTAGCACGAGAAAGTACCAGAGCTGCTCTTACCACCTTCCGGCGCCTTCCAAGGCCTCGTGCCGCGATTCTTCGTTCTCCAGCCACCTGCAACTACAAAGAATACAGGTTAGCGATAACTCTGTGATATCTGCTTACCTGTGCCACGGTTTCCGCGAGCTCCGTTCAGCGCCATTTGTCCGCACCTGTAAAATACAAGAAGGACATTATTAGAGCTCAGGACTCCATTTCTACTCACGTGCCTTAAGTGGTGATACCTGTCCATCCTCCGGCACGATCCTTCGGCATCAGTCTTCATCGCCGATTGCACCGCGACCTGAAAGAAAGGGGAAAAAGACTTTTAAAAGTGCATTTAACTTCAGATGAACTTTTTACTTGCCTGCAAAAACTCCGGACTTCTCCACTTACCGGATCAGCATACCGGACCTGCAAAGAGGCAAGATTCTGAAAGGACAATAAAAAGACTCATATAAGGCACTCACCGTTCGTGCAGCTAACGACGGTCTTGCCTTCTGGACTCTACCTCCGCAATAAAAGGCTGAACTATCGTCCAGTGAAGTAACTGGCTACAGCACCCCTGCACAGACGCAGGATGGAGAGCGCCGCTTTTACCTACCTAAGGTGAGCACGTGCGGCCTAGGAGAGTTGTAGGAGTGTCAGGAAGGGGAAAGGGCCGAAACCCCGTCAGGCAGACGTTAACCCCTGTTTCTTCTCTGCCCGCAGACATCTCACTCTCCAGATTAAGATCACAGTAAGGAGGGGGCCCTTCCAGGGTGGTGCCAAAGACCTGCGAGTGACTTTGGAAGGTTCGGAGAACGCCCAGACCAGACCTGCGCCTCCGAGGGATTCAGGTGAGCGTTACAGAACGCGAAGCCTACCACAAATATCCCACCCAGGCGCAATGGAAACCTCGGATACAGACCAATTGGCCCAATTGCTTGGGGAGCTGAGGGCCGAGGTACATGCATCTCGTCAAGAAACAAATGCCTTACGAAGGGAATTGATCGTTTCCAAAGAGCGAGCGGACGACCTGGCCAGGCAATTGCTACAAATTCAAGCTGGGCAAGCACCTTTGCCTACCTCGGGAGGGAATTATCCACTTACAACCTCAAGCAATCCGGTGCAGATTAATCTGCCAGGGAATGTGCCCCTGGCTCCACCAGAACGTTTCTCAGGTGATCCTAAACGCTACGCAGTATTCATCAACCAATGGCGCTTGCACTTTTTGTGTAGACCCGCTGCATTCCCAACTGACCAAGCTAAAGTAGCGTTTGTACTTTCCTATCTTAGTGGCAATGCGGCTGATTGGTCCATTCCTTTAGTGACACAGGATGATCCGGTCCTCCAAAACTTCCAAGACTTTCAGGCCAGTATGGAAAAGTTGTTCGCACGACACTCACAAGGGCAGGCCTTGGACAATGAACTCCTATCGCTAAGACAAGGTAACCAAGATCTCCTGGCGTACATAGCATCTTTTAACAGACTGGTGGTTGAAACCAGGTGGCCAGAAGACAAGAGGATCACGCTTTTCCACAGGGGGCTACGTGGAGAACTTAAAGATGTCTTAGCACAGGTGGTAAATCCTCCGCAAGAGTGCTCCGATTATATCGACCTAGTAGTTCAATTAGATCATCAACTACAGAACAGAAAGGCCGATCGCTCCAGATTTGAAACCCGGACGTTCTCAAAGACTCAAAACCCTGCTAAAGGAAATGATTCCGTGGAACCCATGCAGCTAGGCATCGTGAAAGGACCTTTAACTCAAAAGGAACGAGAAAGGCGAAGAGAGTTACAGCTGTGCCTCTACTGTGGGAAGTCTGGACACTTCCTTCGAGATTGTTCAGTGAAACCGGTCAAGAAAGCCTTGGGAGCTTCCGATAAGGATGCAAAACAACAAGAATCGGGAAACGACCTCGCCCGGCAAGCGTAGAGGTCCGCTTGCCGAGCGTAAAAACCAGTTCCTTGACCTCGCATTTCGTACTGCCCATGGTCCTCATAAGCCCCGACCAACCAAATCGTATGCATGCTATTAAGGCATTCATTGATAGCGGATCAATCGGTAACTACGTGGATCAAGATATGGCAGTTAGGATGAATCTTCCTTTATGTCCTAAATTGGTAAAAGATGTAATCACTACAGTGGATGGTACAGAAATAGTTTCCGGACCAGTCTCTCACACCACCGTGGAAGTGACGCTGCTCTGCCAGGACGGACATCGGGAAGGAATCGTGTTTGATGTAATCAAGGCCCCGCAGTTTCAAGTAATTCTAGGAGTTCCTTGGTTGGAAAAACACAATCCTCAGATCGACTGGCGAGCCAAGGTAATCCGGTTTCCAGAGTGCGCCCAAACTTGTTATTCTCGGCCCGACATCAGGCTGGCAGCCATCGCTTCCGAGAACCTCCAATTGCCTCCTGAATACCAAGAGTTTAGTGATGTCTTCCAGAAAGATCAGGCCAACACCTTGCCCCCGCACAGATCATACGACTGCCAGATAGACCTGATACCCGGATCCACTCCACCGTGCAGTAGAACATATGCTCTTACTGAGCCAGAAAATCTTCACCTCAGACAATACTTAGACCAGTACCTGGCTAACGGATTTATTCGTCCCTCAAAATCTCCAGCTTCTTCAGCTTTGTTCTTCGTCCCGAAAAAGGAAGGTGACCTGAGAACGTGTATAGATTACCGCGCCCTGAACCAGATTACAGTCAAAAACAGGTATCCGCTGCCTCTGATTCCCGAACTATTGGACCAAGTAAAAGGCGCCTGCATTTACACAAAACTAGATCTCAGAGGAGCTTACCACTTGGTACGAATCAGGGAGGGTGACGAATGGAAGACGGCCTTTCGCACAAAATACGGATTATTCGAGTATCAAGTAATGCCTTTTGGACTATGTAATGCACCGGCCGCCTTCCAGTTCTTTATGAATGACGTTCTCCGAGAGCTTATTGATGTTTGTGTAGTCGTCTACATTGATGACATCCTGGTATACTCCTCCTCAGAAGCTGAACACCGACGACATGTCACCGCAGTTTTGCAGAGGCTTCGCCACCATCGTTTATTTGCTAAGTTGGAAAAGTGTACCTTTCATGTAAAGGAAGTCGAATTTTTGGGGTTCATTTTGTCACCCAACGGTGTTCACATGGACACAAGAAAAGTGGATACTATCACCAAATGGCCGTCTCCGACTTCGGTAAAAGGAGTACAGAGCATGTTGGGCTTCGCTAATTTTTACCGAAGGTTTATCCCCGAATTCTCTCGAATAGTCCAACCTATCACGGCTCTCCTAAAAAAGAACAAAAAATTCGAGTGGACTCCAGAGGCCGAACAAGCCTTCCAAGATTTGAAAGCCAAATTTATTTCTGCTCCAGTCCTGAAACATCCTCGTCCAGAACTTCCTTATATCGTCGAGACCGACGCATCTAGCCTTGCAATGGGGGCAGTTTTGTCACAAAGAGATCCTGAAACACACCAATTACACCCTGTGGCGTTTTGGTCCCGCAAATTTTCGGCCCCGGAAATCAACTACACAATCACGGACAAGGAACTTCTGGCAATCAAGTCCGCCTTCAAGGCCTGGCGGCATTATCTCCTAGGAGCCCGGCACACTGTCACTGTAATTACTGATCATCGTAACCTCCAATATTTGAAGTCAGCCAAGGCCCAATCTTCAAGACAACCCGTTGGGCTTTATTTTTCGCGGAATTTGATTTTGTGATTACGTTTCGGCCGGGCGTCAAAAACGGAAAAGCTGATGCCCTTTCACGAATAGGCGTTAACGAACTCGCAGCTAACCCAGAACCAGTACCCATAATCCCCGAACAAAAGATTTTGGGAGTCATCAACACAATGTCTCTTGACGACATAAAAAGGAAGATCAAGCAAATAATAACTCCCGAAGATTCCTTGACTTGGCTGCAGAGAGGAAAGGATTTTACGATAGATCAAGATCTATTATACTTCCAAGGCAGACTTTATTTACCGTGTGATGACTTACAGAAACAGGTCATCACCTGCTATTATGATTCCTTAATAGAGGGACATCCGGGTGTAGCCAAAACCTCTGAAAAAATTAAAAGACATTTCTGGTGGCCGTCCTGGAGAAAGGATATCAAAGACTTTGTGGCCTCATGCGGCATCTGTGCACAAAACAAGAGCCAGAGAGAAAAACCAGCCGGGCTACTGCATCCGATAGACATTCCACCATGCCCTTGGCACACCCTCTCAATGGATTTTATCACGGATTTACCCCCTTGTTCCGGATATAATACAATTCTAGTAATTGTTGATCTTTTTTCAAAGATGGCTCATTTTGTTCCACTGAAAGGATTACCCACAGCTTCCATTCTAGCCCGAGAATTCCTTGAAAACATCGTTCGCTTGCACGGGTTCCCTTCAGTCCTAATCTCTGATCGAGGGAGCCAATTCATTTCCCATTTCTGGAGAAGTTGTTGTCGTCTTGCACAAATTGACGTGCGACTCTCTACCAGCCACCACCCTCAAACTGACGGGCAGACTGAGAGGACTAACCAAACTCTGGAACAGTATCTTCGTTGCATGTTACAACAATCAGAGGGTACTTGGAGGGACATTCTTTGGATTGCTGAATATGCGTACAACAACTCAATACATACCGGAACAGGTAAAACCCCTTTCTTCCTGTTGTATGGGGTTCACCCTCGGACCTCTAATTTAGATCCGCCTCAAGATCTCGGAACACCCGCTGTGGACCATCTTCATGCGACCATAACTCAAACATTTAAGGAAGCCGTCGCACACCTTCAACGAGCCAAAGAATCTTATAAGAAAGGTGCTGATCAACATCGGAAAGAGGCCCCTCAGTACCAAGTAGGAGACCAAGTCTGGCTGTCTACTAAACATCTGTCTCTAAAAGGACCACGCACCTTCAATCCAAAGTACTTAGGACCCTACACGATCACGGCTGTGATAAATCCTGTGGCGGTTAAATTAGAATTGCCCACTCGAATGAAAATACATCCGGTTTTCCATGTTTCACTCCTGAAACCTATGCAACCCGGAACCCGTCTGACTAAACCTCCAGAGCCAATCCAAGTAGACGGAGAAAACGAATACGAGGTTCGGAACATCTTGGATTCTAAGTTTTTCAAGTCAAAACTGTATTACCTGATTGATTGGAAAGGGTATGGCCGCCAGGAGAGATCTTGGGAACCTTCAGAAGATGTCCATGCTTCTCGTCTAATCAGAAAATTTAATCGGACCTTCCCCAACAAACCAAAGCCTCCGGGGAAGACCAATTTGGGAGGGGCCTTGAGGGGGGGTGCTGTCATGACCACTGCCTCCAAGGTGTCAGACCTAGCCCAACATCCTTGGAAGCAGGGTCATGACCCTTATTCCAGGCACAAGCCGGCCCCCGTAGGGGCCTTTTGGACCTTGTCCTGGCGCCAGCGGCGCCAGGCTCATGCTCATAAAGGGACCCAGTCCCGGCACTGGAAGCGCCGGGCTCATATAAAAAGGATTGGTGCTTGGGTGGACTTACCTCCTGCAGACCATGCTGCTTTCCTACCTGCAGGATGAACTCTTCATCCAATCCTGCTGGGACTACTTTAACTGCTGGGTGGGGCCAGCACCACTCCCAAGAATTACATACTGGAACTCTTTTCTTACCTCTGAAAGCTGTGGAAGAAGACGCCTAAGCACTACTGAAGGCTATTTAAACCACACCCGATTGGTTTCACGTGCTTCGCGTTATTCTGCAATAGCAGCAGGACGCTCACCGTGTCGGCTCCAGCTGATCTTCTTCTTCTGCACCTGAAAACAGGAAAATCTTCAACTTACCTTCCTGAATCCAGCTCCAGCCTTCCGCGACATCTGAAAAGGAAAACGAGAACATTAGAGTAGCACGAGAAAGTACCAGAGCTGCTCTTACCACCTTCCGGCGCCTTCCAAGGCCTCGTGCCGCGATTCTTCGTTCTCCAGCCACCTGCAACTACAAAGAATACAGGTTAGCGATAACTCTGTGATATCTGCTTACCTGTGCCACGGTTTCCGCGAGCTCCGTTCAGCGCCATTTGTCCGCACCTGTAAAATACAAGAAGGACATTATTAGAGCTCAGGACTCCATTTCTACTCACGTGCCTTAAGTGGTGATACCTGTCCATCCTCCGGCACGATCCTTCGGCATCAGTCTTCATCGCCGATTGCACCGCGACCTGAAAGAAAGGGGAAAAAGACTTTTAAAAGTGCATTTAACTTCAGATGAACTTTTTACTTGCCTGCAAAAACTCCGGACTTCTCCACTTACCGGATCAGCATACCGGACCTGCAAAGAGGCAAGATTCTGAAAGGACAATAAAAAGACTCATATAAGGCACTCACCGTTCGTGCAGCTAACGACGGTCTTGCCTTCTGGACTCTACCTCCGCAATAAAAGGCTGAACTATCGTCCAGTGAAGTAACTGGCTACAGCACCCCTGCACAGACGCAGGATGGAGAGCGCCGCTTTTACCTACCTAAGGTGAGCACATGCGGCCTAGGAGAGTTGTAGGAGTGTCAGGAAGGGGAAAGGGCCGAAACCCCATCAGGCAGACGTTAACCCCTGTTTCTTCTCTGCCCGCAGACATCTCACTCTCCAGATTAAGATCACAGTAAGGAGGGGGCCCTTCCAGGGTGGTGCCAAAGACCTGCGAGTGACTTTGGAAGTTTCGGAGAACGCCCAGACCAGACCCGCGCCTCCGAGGGATTCAGGTGAGCGTTACACACACATTAGTTGCTTGTGTATGCCGACGATTTAATACTTCTAGATATGACACCGATCGGATTTCAATGCAAACTTGACGCTCTGGAAATATACGTGTGTAAGAATGGTTTGCACATCAATAAACAAAAGTGCGAGATACTGACCCTCCCAAATCATACGGACGGTAAAGAATAAACAAAAGAAGTGTGGTCTCTTGAAAAAACTAGGCTAAACACTCCATGAGATACTAAATATTTGGGCATGAGAATAAGCTCAAATGTAAATGATCCCCCATGGGCAGAAATAGCAAAATCCAAATGCCCGCAACTGGCGTGCCAAGCTTCCATAATTAACAGACAGTATGGGAAATTTTCCCTAAAACCAACTATAGTATTTTACCAACAAAAAGCTTTTCCGGCGATAATTTATGGTGCTAAAAATGCATTTGGATGTTCTTATGATCTCTGGAACACACTTGAAAATATTTTCTGGGTGAGAGTGTTACATCTGCCAAGAGGAACTGCAACTGCCTGTATCCGATACGAATTGGATCTAATCTCAATTCACGCAAAAGTTAAGTTGGAACTTACTATGTTTATTCAGGAAAACTAAAATATCAACACCGGCCTTGTAGTTCGAAATATTACAGTCAAGTGTGGTTACAGACTGCACTGCTTTATCGATGTGGAACAAGTACTGTTTATAGGTCCTGGAAGAGCATGACATTAAGCTAACAATGCTGCTGGAAAACCCAGATCTAGCCAAAAAAATGGTGGAGTTCAGATTGGCACCAAACATGCGAACAAAGACGGAGTTCCAGACTTTTGTCTGAAGTACCAAGCGAGGCAAGAGCATCGGGGAACCTTCAATCTTATTTGACTCAATTTCCGGACCAAAAATCAAGGGTATTGTACATGCAGTTTAGACTTAACTTAATGGACACTAAAGAACGCCCAAGTCTACATAAACAAAACAATACAGACTTGTACTGTCGCTTTTGTGAATCATATAAGGAGACTCTTAAACATTTAACTCTATTCCGTCCAAGTTTAGGAAAATTAAGATCTCGTACTCTTGGCCCTGTCATCTCGAAACAGCAGACAATTTGTGCCGCAGATTGGTGGCAATTTATGTTTGATGGATCAAACCGTAAACTCATGTTTTCCTTGGTAATATTCCTTGATGAACAAAAAAAATGTCTTAAAGATAGTGGAACCGACACGGAAAGTGTCAAATTAAATCCTGTGTTTACGGAATTGCCTCAGACTCTTACTCAGCTTAAACTTGTGGATGAGACATGAGACACAATAAGCTTTAAGGACGCCTTGGCTGACGAGTTATGTGGCATAACAAGATGTGGAGGAGGGGTAATCATGTGTGTGTTTGTTTTTCTTTTTAAAGGTTTAAATAAACCATATAAAAATTAAAACAAATAACAAAAAAAGAGCCTTTTGGCGAACCACAGAATCAAGTCTGCTGAGGTCACAGAAAGAGGGTAAAGTATCCAGTCAGACCCTCGTCAGAAGGGCAGAGGAACAAGTACCAACCAAGTGCCGATTTGACAGAGTAACCATACTCTCATTGTTTGATAGCTCGAAACAGCAGCTGAAGCCCTCGTGAATCATGTGCCATGCAAACCCCCCTCTCGTGAAGCTACTGTCGGTTTTGCACAGCAGGCTCCTTTGAAGGAAAAGTAGCCATGGTAACAGGAGTGTCGAAGCCATCTTTTTGCCAGATTCTGAAGGAGGTCGTTCATACCATTTTGGAGGGACTATATAACCTAAGAGGATCTGCTGTGCACTCCATCTGGGCTAGATGCCTTTCCTGGAAGTCATGTGGATACATTATTTGGATCTGGAATTGGTGATTAGTTTTGTGAGAAAAAAAGGGTTGACTGTATCTCATAAAACTTGAAATTAGAGAATATGGATATTTTGAGTAAAGAAATGTAATTTGTGGAAGAATTAAACAAAAAACTCTTTAAATATTTTCTTTGAATCTAAAAGGAAATGTTTTGAGTATGATAGATCATTTTGCCATGTTTACATGCTTGTTAACAGAGAGATTTAATTTAATCGGAAAGTTGTGATTTTCAAGGTATGACTTACAGGCTGGGCCCTTAGCCCGGCAGCAGTGCGTCGGGGATCCCCTTAGGTTTCTAAGAGGAGTTTATCGGATTGTTTTCTTATTGTTACTAATGCATCCTAGTTGGTACATTCCATACGCACCGGATGATAAGGTCATCTTTAATTTAACCATTTAAAATCATTATTCACGGTATGTTTTTTTTCAAAAATGACGAACCCAAAACATTGAGAAAACAAAATAACAAATTTAACTTTTGTTGTTTTTGGGGGCGCCCCAAAACTCGCACCCCCTTTTTAAATGCTTTTACACTAACCCCAAAACTACTTTTCCCATTTCCCAGTACATTTGAAAAAATTCGTTATTTTCGTTTTGATTGTTTTGGGTTTATTCAAAATTCATTCTTTTTTTTCCGATAAGATCACTGCATGACATTATTCACACTTGTGAAATAAGGTGTGTGCCTCCACGGTGGTTGTTTTGCTATGTACAGTTCCCTGAGAGTAAGGTAGAAGTCTGCAGTGCAAAGGTGTTTTATGGAATGTCAACCTTCCCCAATGTTGTATGCACTTTGGACTGCACCCATGTGTGTATTGTCCCACCAAGATGGTGTGAATAGATTTCATAACCAAAACATGACTTAATCAATGTGCATATGGTCATTGCATCTGATCTCACCACCCACAAAGTTGTAATAATATACCAAGCTCAACACATGGCACGTTGATATTACGCAGATGTACCCTTCTGGGATTAATGGCAACATTACCTCACGAGCAAGCGTGCCTTTTCTACTAGGCAGGAAGTGCATTTGGAAATGTGTGGTGTACACATGCTGGGTGCAGGTAAACTGCTCTATAGGTTTTGAGCAATGTTTGTAAAGTGGTGCATGTACTGCGATTCCCTTCCAGGTAACAGTGCATATCCCTTAAAGCACTGGCTATTGACTCCTATACTGCACCCCTGCGCACCTGATAATCACAGGTGCAACAGCGCACATTTAAAGCATTGCGCCAGCGTGTGGCCCCTTGAAAAGTAGGCTTCAATCCCTACACGTATCTGATGGTGATGGAATGTCTACACCTGCTAAACGGTGCCCAATTATTATGCAGTGCTGCACATTGCACTATGTACCTTCTAAACTCCAGATACCCACTAACGATGAAGAGGAAGAAGAGGAGGGGATGACGAAGTAGGTGTGGCCAATGTATTTCCAAATGAAGGACAATTTATAAACTTACAAAATAATCAGGGTGAGAGATCACTCACAATTCCATAACTGTACTCCTACAGAGCGAAAGAAATCTCTAGGTTTTTTAAGGTCAAAAGGATTTTTTTGACCCCAAGATTTTTAATACATATTTGTTTGTCATAGTGAAAAGAACAACAAATAAGGACACTTGTCAATTTACAATTTTGTACACAATACACAAGTACAGTCCAGTCAAATAGACTGGATGTTAGTGAACATGGAACATGTTTCTCCTTTTTGATCGACGGAATTCGACGGAATTCAATTTACAAATAACATGTGAGAACAAAACAAAGTTACAATGAACAAATATCAGTGTTAATAATGGACACTGAGAGGGTGGAAAAGTCATTGACACTATTGTGTTTCGGCCAAACAAATAAAGCTGTTTGGTGGAGCTTGCATGTGGTTGGCCTTCATCAGGACGGTAAGACTGGTAGTAGAGAAGAGTGTCCTGTAGGTCTCGTATGCAAAACTTTGCTACAGTGAACCCCCTGTGAGCTGTTCCTCTGTTGCGAATGTAGGAGAATGATTGGTGGATCCGAATTACTCCAGTTGTCTCACTGGGAATAATTGTAGAAACTGCACACTCTGGGCCTCATCACGAGTCTGGCGGTAACTCTTAAATGCGGCGGTAGCGCTATTACTGCTGCATTTAAGGGTCCACCAGATCACGGCTTTGACGGATTTCTCCCCAGCTCTAAGCTGGAGGGAAATCCGCGGCAAAATTGCCAATTTTCAGTGCGATTACCGCCGGCGGGAAATCCGCCAGCGGTAATAGCGGAAATTTTCTCCATTGGGCCCAATGGGGAATGAGGAATTCCCGAATGGGCCCAATGGGGAATGGGCAATAACCCTTCCGCCAAACCTGCGATCCGGCGCTAATAGCGCCAGGGGGGTTTGGCGGTAGGGCAATAGCGCCAGCGTTACCGCCCAACTCGTGATGAGGACCTCTCTTCCTTATTTGTGCCAAGTAGATGGGCACTGGTAGTTTCCAACAGCATACTGGGGTCTAATCCCGAAGTTGAAAAACCAGTGTTAGCGCGTTGCTATGAAACACTGTTGCTGGGTCCAGAACGCTGCCAGGAATGACGGAACAAAGCGATTCCTCCGTCGCCTGTAAGCTACTTTTGGAAACATTTCATTTTTCTGTGCAGGCTCTATTGTCCTTAAACCAGTTATATATCATCATCTCTACTGTTCACCCAACAAGAGACAGTTGCATTATGTCTCACAACTGATTGTTTATAAGGATGTGTCACATTCATTAAATGACATGTACAATAATGTCACATGTTTTTTCAAAATCATACATATGTTGGCCTTGGTTCTGTGACTCTGTCTTCCTTGTTACAGGTGCTGCTTGTGGGCTCCTGATTGTTTACCCTGTCTTCACTGACCGTCACTAGGCCCCCCTCATAAGGAACAGTTTCCAGCTACACTATCATCCTTCCTCCACTCTTCAGCTGGTAGGTGATTCCAGCTACACTATCGTCCTTCCTCCACTCTGCAGCTGGTAGGTGATTCCAGCTACACTATCGTCCTTCCTCCACTCTGCAGCTGGTAGGTGATTCCAGCTACACTATCGTCCTTCCTCCACTCTGCAGCTGGTAGGTGATTCCAGCTACACTATCGTCCTTCCTCCACTCTGCAGCTGGTAGGTGATTCCAGCTACACTATCGTCCTTCCTCCACTCTGCAGCTGGTAGATGATTCCAGCTACACTATCGTCCTTCCTCCACTCTGCAGCTGGTAGGTGATTCCAGCTACACTATCGTCCTTCCTCCACTCTGCAGCTGGTAGGTGATTCCAGCTACACTATCGTCCTTCCTCCACTCTGCAGCTGGTAGGTGATTGTTGTTTCCACTAAATACAGTAGAGAGTATTGTTGGCCATTTCCCCTAACTCGCACATTCTTTTACAGCAGCCACCCGGAGGACTCCTTGTTCCTGTTCCACCCACCACCTGTGGCTCTAATCCTCAAACAGTGAGTGAGTTCTATTCTTCACTGTTTGTGGTTTAGGGACGGAGGTCCATTTACTCCACGCTACAATCAAGTCTTGACAAAGACAAACTGAAAAGGAGCACCCTGTGCACCCACCCCCACCCTTACAGTGAGGTCACACTTGATGTTTAGGACCAGAAGGACACCTATTGGTGGCCCTCTGCTGGTGGTGCCCTAGTTGGCTGAGTGGAATTCTTATATTGTACCCAGCAACTGCATATGACAAAGGGCACGGCAGGTAAACCCTAATGGAAAATGACCACGGCTGGAAGTAACAAGACATATTAACATGCCTTGAACAGTACGTGTACTTAACAAGTATGATGTCAGGTGTAAGCTATTAGAAGTTACATCACTCAAGATAGGCGCTACGGTGTGTAAATATCTCGAGGGCGGGTTCATTTTCACCATTCTAGCCGCCGCATCGATCGCAATTCGGTGATAGTCTTACTCCCCAATGCAACGTCTGCAAAGGTCGAAAACAAACAACAGAGCTAACTGGGCGGGAATATTGATTGAGGACACACGCAGCACACCCCCAGGAGCAGACAGGGAATCTTTACAACGCAATCTCCGCCACGAACAGGCTCTGCAGCGACTCGTTTGAGAAAGGTCACGGGGTGCTGGTAACATTTCGGTGCAGGAATCGCAGCAGAGATTGACTCCTGGCCCTGGTTCTCGGCGCATGCATACCACAGCTTGAGTAGAACCAATTCCTGTGTTTTACAATGGCGCAATCCTAACGAAACAAGCATTGGCAATGCCAACAGTTCAGCTTTTGTGTAGGCATGGCAAAGGCATCTGTCAGGCACTGCCATAGTGATATTAACTGGACATTGATGATAGCAGCAGGTACAACATGGTGCAGGTACTTGGGCATGTAATAGTAGGGCTTGGCAAGTGCATGATACTTATACACAGGCCAAAACTGTTGGCTTTGCCAATACTTGTTTTTAACAGGACTTCAGTGAAAGACACGCATAGTGCTTATAAATAGAATGGCTGAAGGAAGAGCTGGTTAAGACATTTTTGTTACACCAGCAGCGTGTTTACAGCTCCATTTCAGTCATTAACTAAAAACCCTGGCAGCCACTTTGTGGGCAATGTATGGTGGTAAGGCTTCATTAAAGCGAACTCAAAGTTCCTATGAGGCAGTGTTTTGGGCAGAGAAGAGCAGGACGTGTGTGGGAATGACCACCCCTGGCGCAGTGAGTAACCTGAGGCACCCAGCGCTACAGAGCAGCTGATAATATTACATTTTGTTCTTTAAAAAGCACGTGAAGTGCACTCAGCGCTTCCTTTCCACAGCAGGTCCATAGCTTCCAAGTTCCCTGTGCCTTCCTTCCGCACCACCCCTGCGACCTGATTGGTGCCTGAAGGAAATACAGCAACAGAGGGCTAAAGGACCTCGATGGCTCGCCACACCCTCACCATTTTATGAAGCCCCTGGCACAGTGAGTAACCTGAGGCCCCCAGTGCTGCAGAGCAGCTGAGAATATTACATTTTGTGCTTTAAAAAGCATGTGAAGCGCACTGAGTGCCTGCTACCCCCATATCTTCCCGGTTCTCTGTGCCCACCTCCCGAACCACCCCTGCGACCTGATTGGTGCACAAAGGAAATACAGCAACAGAGGGCTAAAGGACCTCGCTGGCTCGCCACCCTCGCCATTTTATGAAACCCCTGGCGAAGTGAGTAACCTGAGGCCCACAGCTCTGCAGAGCAGCTGAGAATATTACATTTTGTGCTTTAAAAATCATGTGAAGTGCACTCAGCGCCTAATTCCCACAGCAGCCCCATAGATTCCCAGTTCCTTGCGCCCGCCTCCCGCACCACCCCTGCGACCTGATTGGTGCCATGCGTGGTCATAAGGGACACCCCAGGGCAGTCCTCTGCCCGTTACTGACCCTGAAGCTAAGGGCCCCAAGGCAAAGGGCGGTTGTTACATTGGCAGCTCCAAGATGTGTCTACCAGTGTCAGCAGGGGAAGCCAGTGAAACCAGCAGCTAACAGACACCAACAACAACTGTAAGTGTGGCATGGATGGGGTGTAGAGCAATTACTCTCCTCCAGAAAGCCCTTGCCACTCTATCTTACCTTCCCATAACATAGACTGTCATAGACTTACACCAGGCATAATCAGAACGATTTGAGACCACCAAACTGAACCTATCCATGAAAGGACCGTAGATTTTGCCTTGAACTATATTCTAACATATCTGTCTAGGTCAAAAGGCGCCACACTTGATGATTTCTGAACACCAGCCTGCATCGCATCCGGATAGAACTGTCAAAGTTACCATCTGCCACACTTAGACGGAATCCGAATGTTAGCATGTGCCACACTTAGAATCTAGAACATTAGCCTGCATCGTATCTAGATAGGATTGCAAATGTTAGCATATGCAACACTTAGAATTTCGAACATCAGCCTGCGCCGTATCTAGATAGGATTGTGAATGCATCTAAACAGAACGGTGAACGCTAACAAGTGCCACACTTGGTTTATATCGTAAATGTTAGCAGGCGCTAAACTTAGATGGAAGTAGGAAAGCTAGCCACTGACACACTTATGTGGAATTGCCAATGTTAGTATGTGCCATATTTAGATGGAAATATGAGGATTACCAAGCGCAACACTCAAAGGAACTGAGAACGCTAGCGTGACTCACACTTAGATAGAATTGTGCACATTAGCCTGCGCCGCATCTGGATGGGATTGAGAGGGTTGGCGGGGGCACTACTTAGACGGAATTGCATAGGTCGGCAGGTGTTACACTTGGACGGAACTGTGAATCTTAGCAACCCAATAACCAATATAAGCTCAAACTCTGCATACTTATCTCACTCAAAATCTCACACAACCATCTATCGCACAAGAAGCTGCACGCACTTCACCACACTGCAACAACACATAAGCCCCACCAACAGCACACGCAGACTGACACCGACCCACATCTCGCACCAAAGCTCAGCACCCGGTGTACACCGAGTTGGAGATGCCAACAGTACACCGCTCCTCTCACTATCCTACTCCCTCTTCACCTTACTAACCCATCCCACCTTCTCGTTTACAGATCCGCCAGAGCGCCTGGGGACCAATTCTGTTGGTGACAGTGCGCGGTACTGTGGGATGTATCAAGCCACTCATCCAAGCCCTGCAACATCACTGTGCATTGCTGGCAGCAGAAACATCATAATGGCCACTGGAAAGCATGCTGCTCGCTAGAAATAACCAGAAATTGCGCAGTGAAAACCTGAAAAATAGGCCACCATCCACTTTTGCCTATCGTAGTGAGCACAGGAGATCACTGCCAAAAAACACCATTGGGCTGCCCACAAAGTAGCCTGAAACCAATTGGAAATAGCAATGCTGATTGAAAAAGAAACACAGCTGTTTGAAAATCCGTTTTCTTGATCGTCAAAAATTGCTAAAATCATGGCTCACAAATCACCTAAAAGATCCAATCTCTTTGTTGGGTGTTCCACATAATTCTACTGCAAGAATCCACATCAATACAATGTCAGCAAAACATCATATGTTATCAGAACAAAATCCTATTTTAAAGATACTTGATGGAAAGACAGCTGTCAAAATGGGTGTAGTACCGTTACTCACCTCTACCAGAAAGCCGGCGTGTTAAAACCATTTTTCTGTAAAGTTGAACAATTGAACTCAAACTATGCCAAAGAAGAGAATTCCATCAAAATGCCATATAGAGTGCCACACAGTGATTTCATGTTGAAAAAGACTTGAATTAAAGATATATTGCTTATTTTAAGTTTATAAATGTTATTTTTTTCACAAAGAACTATGTTACAATTGATCAGAAAGTAACCTGATGCAGTTAAAACTCCAAAAGGCTTGCTTCCCCTGAGAACCCTTCACACCTTGTCATTCCCACCAGAAGGAAGATGTCACATTGGCATGCTAATCAAAAAGGGAGGAGATTTTCCCTGTAGCCCGGAGAAAGGAACAATAGATTCCTTGGACTGAATAGGGAATGCTAATTTGGGGTGTAACTGACCACAAACTGCTGGCAGGAAACAAGACATGTGACCCTCTGAGTCAGCCCAGCTCTAGGAGACTGACTGAGATGTGAATTGAATTGAAAGCAAATGTATGTTTTATAAAAATGCTTATAACAAATTGTACTGAGCTGACAAAAATGTAAAATTTTGAGAGTGTGAAAATTAAAAATTCACTCACAGTTCAAGATTAAGCTGGACTCTGTGCGATGTTCTGAGACTAAACCCCGGAATTGATTCATATTGTAGCTGCAGTGTTTTTGCTAAAAACATGAAACTTACAGTAATATGCTCAGAGAGGATATGCATGCATGTATCAAATTTGGTGCAGAATGAATATTGAGAAATCCTCCAAAAGCACGAAAATGTTGTCATTTCTGAACCCAAGCTCGTAGAAACATGGGACTTGAACAGAAATGCACCTCATGCAATCTGTCATGTAATTATGTCTTCTCAACAACTTGTGTATCTGGGAAATATGTTTTTGGGGAAAAATAGATTTTCTATGTAAAAGCAAAAGGGAGGAGTTTCTTTTGGACCATAAACACAGCATCACTCTGATTCATTCTGACACGCCGATCCTTTCTCCAATAAGGGGATAGGAAATCCTCTAACCTATCAGATCCTTAGAGGGTTGGCATTGTAGAATCAGCCTCCCCACCCACTTTGGAAATACATAAATAGGGACTGTGGGGACAGATAGGACACACACATTTTTCCACTACTCAACTGATTTCTTGGCGCAGCACCCTGCAGGAAGACTCCAGTCTCCAGATCTAGAACCAACTCTAGAACCAAACTCTAGAACCCTGAAGCAGAGGCCTAACCCAAACTGAGCTCTTTGCAGCAGGCCTTCAGAATCTTTTGCAACCTGATTCCTACCCCTAAACTTCCACGGGGCCTAACTAAACCATTCAACAGCCTGGCTGAGCTGTTTTGCTTCTAGCTAAAAACCCTGTGCTAGAACCAAGGTCCAGACCCAGAAAGCAGCGCTGTATCCAGAACCCGTCAGATCCAGTTCAAGAGGCCACCCAGACCGCAGTGCAGTGCTGAGAGCAGAACCCAGAGTGCCTGAGACCTGTCCGGTGGCGAGTGAATTCAAATCCTTGACCAGAGCTTTGACGAGGCCCACTCCATTCAAAGCCTAGGAGTGAGTATTTAGTCTAGAACTGTCCATAGTCATCTCTTAGTTTAAAGTAATCCTCTTCCATCCATTTCAACCTGTCCAAAACTGCATTATAGAATCTTGTGTCCCTCCTGTTGATTCCAAATCTGTAAAGCGCAATCTGTCATTTTGAAATCTTGACTTTATTTCTATTTCTGAAAATCTACCTTCACAAAAACCTCTAACTTTTGAACCGCACGTCCTAGAACTGAAATGTAACTGTCATTTTGAAGCTAAGATCCTAACCCTTCCAATTCCAATTCCTTAGAGTTTTTCCGTAATCGCGTTTCCCGCACGCTGAAAAGTTGCCGCAAATTGCAATTTAGCTCCATTTCACCACATGTCAAAATAGCTGCTTCTTGTTTTCAACTGCTTAAATTCGTTTTCAATCTGATAATCATTCATGAATCATTGCTAGTGTTGACCTGTACCAACCCAAAGTAATTCTCACTAGTGCTGAATCTCCTTTAGTGAATTAAATCCTTTTAGCATATTTTCCCCATTCATTGCAATCACATTCAAAAGTATTTTTGCCTGTTTTAAAATCATACCTGTTTTCTCTAAGCTTGCTGGGGGAACTGGAAATGAACTGCATTATTGATTGTATTCTTGAAACCTGTGTGCTCTCATTTCCATCTCTTCATATTGCATCGTTGGGGGAGTGAGTAGTCACAGGGGAAAAAGTGACCACATTGTTTTGATTGAAACCATATCAAGTTCATTTCTGTGTTGAATTCTTCCCCATCATTGCATTTCCTTGAACCCATATAAAGTATTCTCTGCTACCTTATCCTTCCTGTTCTTACTCTTAAGTGATTAAAGAGTTGTTGATATTGTAATATTACCCAGTACTGATCACTGTTCATATTCATAAGTGTGCTATTCAGATATTGCTTCTATTCATAAAAGTATTATATATATATATATATTGGCTTTGTGACCCTCCTCATATGCCATTTGTCCCTACATTAATGCAATCGTTTTTGATTCACCTAATAGCCTTAACTAAAAATGAGGCCCAAAAGGTGGTGTGCAGGAAGAGCCTGGTGTGAGCGCAGAAAAGCAGCAAGGTCTGCATGGGAAATTACAGATCATCACTACTCGTAGTGATTGACAAAAGATGTCATTTTGCCTTCTTCCTTGAAACACCTGAATAGCCCAGAAGCAGAGTGGCCACGCTGAGATGAGAACTGATAACACTGTGCATCCCTACCGTCCCAGCATAGACATGACAGTCCTGTGGAGAGGTACTGTCCCATTAGAAGTATAGCAGTCCCTTAGGAACACTGCTAGCTCTTGTCCCTCTAAAAGCAAAACAGCTGCCTGAGCAGTGTTCCTACTCTCCTATTAAAAGGACTCCATCCCTAAGGGAAAGTGCTAACACGATCCTGAAAGTATAGCGCAACAATTTAGCAGTAAGGCTGCTAGGCGGGTCTGGATTTGAAGGGCTTCAGCTGCGTGCAGACGCTCAGTCAGGCATACAGTTTTGCTTTCATCTCTGGAATACATGTACTGTGCAATTGTGCATAGTCGCTCTGCTCAGCAGCACAAGTAATGTTCCTATCTATTAAAAAGTATAGCAGCACTGCAAAGAAGTGCTGATGCTGCCATCCTTAGAAATGTAGAATGCCTAATGAAAAGTGCTGGCACTGTCCATATTAAGCAGTACTAGTACTGTTCCATTACATGTATAGCTGCGCTAATGAAGAGCCTACATGGGTACGCTAACTCTATACCAGCAATGCTGGGTACTGTCCCTTTAAGATTATAGCAGCTTCTCCGAGAAGTGCTAGGACTGTACCATTACATGTATGGCTGCCCTAATGGAGGGCCTACACAGCTACTCTAACTCTATACCAGCAATGCTGGGTACTGTCCCTTTAACGCATCCGGGAAGCAAACCTACCCGACCCATGATCGGTGGCAGAATTATGGGGAGATGCACGTCCATCATGCATTTTACGTCACTACAGCTTGCTTTGCCCTTACAGAGGAACAGTGGAGTGTGTGATAATAGGCAACAGTCAGGAAGAGTGTGAGATGAAGGGAGAAGGGCCAATGTGAAAGATACACTTTTTCAGAGAATGCCCCCCCACCATGCCCAAGAGTAGTTTGCTTCCCTGCAGAATGCTTTGCTTCCAACCAGATCCCATTGCCTCAGGCATCTGGCAGCAATTTACATCCTCAATGTGCCCACGCCATGGCCTTGAAAAAAGCCCAGGGTTGCTCCAAGAGCTCCAAAGGTAGCACAAGGCACGGGCAAACCACAGGCACCTCCTCACACCCACTCTATCCACTGGCCGTTGTCTTTGGCCTTGCTCCAGGCTGCTCACAGACACCCTTTCTTTACACTGGCTTGTCTCCAGCCATTCCTTTTTCTGAAGCATTCTCTACGGCAGTGCTCGAGGTAACTCCTAGCAACCCCCCGTGGCCAAAGTTCATGGTTTGTGGCATGGCCGCGTCTAGTGGATATTTTGCTGGGGCATCAGCCAAATCCTAGGTTCTCCTAAACACCCCATTTGGGTGGGGAATGTTTGAACGCTGGCAAAAGCCTCAATGTAGCCACTGAGCAGGCACTGCAGCCATACCTACAAGACAATTTGCTTAGGCATGGCCTTCCGGCATGCACCAAGCACTTCACAGAGACACAATGAGACCAGTGGGCATGGCCCTGCCATTTAGCCACTTTGCCTGAGGCATGTACTTTGTCATGTCAAAGGTGCCTCCTAGACACCCATGGACTTATGAGCCACAGAATACGGCTTCTGACATGGCCCTGTGCATGGCCAAGCGTATCTGTGGCGATGTCACAGGCACCACAGGCCACCTGATGTGCCAACTGGGCATGACCTATGGCCATGAACAGTGGCAACCTTCGCAAAGGCATGGCCTAAGCCTAACGCACAGCAACCCCAAGTCGCTTGCTGTGGCCACTGGGAACAGCCAAAGGTCACACCGAGTGGCCACCTTGCCCTGCACCATGCACCTCCCAGCCCCACTTTTACCGGGCAATGGGTTGCCCTGGGTACCTCTTAGTCATGTACGATGTGTCATGTACCAGTTTTATTAGACAGCACACTCCAGCCACGGACTCCTTCCTCGACAGTGAATGCAGCATTCAATAAAGGGTCTTTAATTTTTAATAAACCACAGGTTCGTTTTGAGTAGGCCTCCAACCCGTCTCGCACCAAACAATTACAAACACTGTGTGTCACAATAGACCAGGAACCAGGCCAGTGTGTATCAATGAATTATTTATTAATATATGGTTTAATGAAAGAGCAAAATCAAACAATTTGACAATGGCCACCAATGTTGTGGCAACACAAATGCAATGCTTCCTACAGAACAATGGGTTCAAAACTCTAACACAGTTCACACGGATCTTTAATGGCAAACAGGAAAAAAACTGTTTTAAAGCAGTTGATGGCACTAAGGTTACGCCCTCCTCCTGCAACACTCACCCCCAACACCAGCTAAATTCATTCTCTTTCGATGGAAGGCAGCGGCAAGGAGTAAGGGCAAAGAGAGAAAAATTGGATTTGGAATATAGCCCACTACCCCAAGATGGGAAGTCAGAAAAGAAAATGAAAACCCGATTTATGAGCAAAACGGCAGAATCGGATTTGAATGATTACTCGCACATCAACTCGCAACCACGGTGGGAAAGCTAGAAAAGAAATTTGTATTGCTACACTTTTATGAGATAGGAATGCTCAAAGACTACTACTCAGCACACCAGGGCAACATGGAAACAAAGTAGGAAAATAGATTTTGGGGAAGAAAGACAATACAAAAGGGTTGTAGGTGAAAGATTTGAATACAAAGTTTCGAAGTACAATACTTTCTAAACAAAAGGACCGAAAAAAAAGGAAATCACTTTTAAAAAAAAAAAATGTTTGGGAGATGTTTGGGGGGGTTCCCCTCCCAAACCCCGTTGTTTCCCCAAAAAACATTATTTTTACTTATACCAAAACGGGAAAAAAAAACTACATAAAAAAAGGCATTCTGTCTTTTTTTTCCAGTCCTTTTGACTCAAATGTATTGCATTCGATCCTTTGTAATTCGAAAAAATGACCGGACACTGTCATGATTCCTGCCCCTCATGTCCCCAGCCCTCCAAGATGTCAGGTTGGAGCCAGGCCAAGATCACCTACATGGCCCTCAAGGGCCTCTCCATCCCTCCAAAGACACACTTGGAGTCAGACTTGGCGCTTGTGGCACCAGACTCACTCACTCCCATAGGATAACATTGGGGATTGGACTTGTAGTGCATTGATGGGGACAAGATGGATGCCCCCACATATTTCGGTTCCCTGAACTGCATGTGCAGTCTAGTCTTTTGGGTGTGGTTCAGCCCAGAGACACGTGGGATACCCAGAGATTATTTAAGCCACACCCAGGCTGAGAAGCATGCTTTGCGTGTCCTGCCCTGCAACGTGACACTCATGCGTGCGGATCGGTGTTCAGTAGGCCTGCATCTTTCTTCTGCGCTCAGCTCCTGCAAGAACAAGAACACCGTTAGGAACAGCCTTACCTTGCGGCGCTTCTGCCCATTGGGCATCTTTGGCGGTGTCATTCCCATCCCGGCACGCCACTTCCTAAGGAAAAGGGAAAAGAACAGAAAAAAGGCATTAGTAAGCATTCAGCAAATCTTTGCTTATTTTTAAAGACTGTACGAGCTTCAAACGCTTACCTGAATCCCAGCCGCTCTGGGGGAACTCTGTCTCCGGAACTTCTCATCCATCTGCAAGAGAGAAAAGACACTCCAGGTTAGTGTGGAAACATCTAGAGGCGCTGCATGCCGCGCTTATTCACTGCATTTCTTCTTCATAACCGGCATCCACGCTGAAAACGTTGCGGCACCTAAAAGACACAGAAAAAGAACTCAGTTCAATACAAATACGAAAGGGTCGCATTGCGCATCGCGCTCTCACTCACCTTCAGCGCTACTTATCTCAGCAGCACGTTGCCATCCCCGGACGCCGGCCATCATCGAAGGAAGGAAAGGAACGAAGTTAGAGAACTGTTCAAAATACTCATTATACTTACCTGTCAGACTCTTGCCAGTGAAGTAACTAGGCAGCAACGAGCCCGCATCAATCAACGCGCCCCTGCGCTGAAAGCAGGACGGAGAGCACACTTTCCAAGAAAACAAGGTGAGCTGTGGATCAAAGGGAAGGGTTGGACGCAGGGGAAGAAGGGGTTCAAGCACACAGAGACAATAGAGGGTTAAACTCTACCAATCCTGTGCTTCAGGCCCAGTCTCCAGTTGAGTAGACTCCAGGGAAGAGTTTGAGGTCCTAAGAGGTCAGAACAGGCTGAGTGACGTCCCCGTGGATACCAGGTGAGCGTTACAGACACCATACAAAAGACACGGGCAAATTCGGGATTTAGTGACAAGGAGATTAATTCTTAGAGACTATGTTTTAAAGACTATAGTTATTTAAAAAAGACACTAAGCATAAGGGGGTTAATTTCGAATTTTAACCACCTTACACCATGAATTTGCGTATAGGGGAATTCATTGATTTACTTGAAAATAATGCTAAGGATTTAAACAGGCAACTGAGAGATTGATCACTGGGAATATGCTAACATACACAAGCTAACCAAATTCTTCCATTGGGAGGTGAATGAATGATATTGGCAATTTGGGATTTTCAATGGAACTTTTAATGGGAATTTCAATGGGTTTTCCAATGGGATTTAACGTTACAAAAAGAAGGTTTTATGCAACTTTGGGCTGGGGTTATTTGCTACTTACAAAGTAAGCCTTGGTTTAGGATTTTGGACAGCCAGCGGGAGCTCAGGTCACTCTGGACAGATAGGGCGAGGGATCTAGTTAATGCATTTTCCTGGATGGGATTCTGGACTGCTAGGCAAGGGTCTTGTCTCTGCACTCTCTTGGATAGGATCAGCTGCCTCTGTCCTCTTTCTCCCGTCTCCCTGGATTCTTGTGTGTGTGTGTCCTGTGTTTAGTACCCCCTCATATAGCCCAACTGGCATCACTAATTTTACAGTCTTGGGGAGTTCGCTAAAATAACCCTTACCCCCAGGATTGGACAGTCTATCATGCCTCTCTCCGCCCCCTGGCCTTATCGTTTCAGGGGAGAGAGCATCATGTGTCTGTTTGGTCATTTATGACAATTTTTTGTTTCTCAGGACCACTGAGTTATGCACGATAACTTCCAACTTATATTAGCCTCCGCCATAAGCAGTAGATAGGCGGTTTCAGTGGGCCAGGGGGAATAAGACAGTCTGATCGCCAACTCTGTTCGAGGTAGCATAGCCATTTGGCACATTTATTCCCTTTTCATGAAATACGTGACAGTTATGATTCTGCAAATAATGAGACATGTTCATAACCTAATTTCCCATCTGTCCACCAATTTCTCTCTTTGTCCCATGTATACGTTAGCCAGAAACAAGTTTTTACTGGCCATTTCAGTCCATAAAGTGCTAGAAACATGTATAGTCTCTTAACATCCGCCTGAAAATTGCATGGAAAAATAGCATAAAACAATTGTTTTCTTATTCTGAGTGCTGGGAAAAATGCCTAAAATAAATCAGTCTTTTAATGTCAATTTGGATGACCTGTCACAGATGGGAGGGCGGTGCCTCCTACCCCACAGCAAATTGTCTCTCCCTGGCTCAGCCTGCAACAAAACTTTTATTACTCCCTTTGAAGTTAGTCACTTTGTCCTTTGGAGTGGGTGCAAAAAGAACTCGTACTTCATGGTCAAGCTCTTCGTCACACTTGCTTCTTTGTCCCCCCTGCCAGTGCTGCCTTCTAGTCTAGCAGAGCAGAGAATCCTCACGCCTTTAGCCACATCACATGTCCTTGCAGAATAGTTCACTTATAGGTGTGATTTCCAGTGGGAGGCAAGACTTCCAATTGAGTTGTTCCTGCCTGAGCCAAACTGGTATGACAGGTATTTATGAGCCTCTCCCAAACTGTGGGGGAAAACATAATATACATGGCTTTGTCAACCCCCAACCCACAACTGTGCAAGCAAAGCTATCCTTTCACTCTGGCATTTAAACATAATTTTTTTCCTTTTTTCCTCTTTTACACGAGTGCAAGCCATATTTTATCAAATGTTTGAAATGCGGTTCTGTGAGTCATGGGATTTCTTTGTTTAGCCTTCTTGTAAGGGTTTGCATTTGTAGTTGATCCATAGACATGGAGGGGAGACCCTCTGCACCGGGTTCTTTGATTTGACACTGGAGAAACAAGCTAAGCCATTTTGTTTGATTTACATTTTTTTAGAGTGCTGCCATTCACATGAAAGGGAAAACAAAAGCTGTGTCAGTTGCAATGTGAAATCCTGGGCCCCTCATGTGAATGAACAGTAGACAAGGATGTTTTTGGATGTATTGCCTAACTTTTTGGCATCCAGATGACATAAAGCAAACGCATGGCTGTTTTCCAGTGCAACGCATAACTTTTCAGATGAAAGAAAGCGAACGTGGGCCGTCTTGAATGCAGTGCCCAACTTTGGTATTCAGATGACAGCACAGCAAATGTAGAGCTGTGTTTCAATGCAGCGCATATCCTTTTGTGATGCAGATGAAATATAGCAACCGCAGGGCCATTATTTTTCAATGAAGTGTTCAACTGCTTGTCACACATGTGCCAGGGAACAAAGCACAGCAGTTTTTCAGGTGGCAGCGATTTCTGTTAGGCCTGTAAATGCACCCCACAGATTCCCCCCTGCTCTTCCATGACTGTTTGTTGGGGAAGAGTAGGGCAGAGTGGGCTGTCCTTCGGCAGAATTCTCCTTCATCAGGGAGCGGCACTCCAGGATACCCTCCGTCTTTGGGTTGGAGAGTATGGTGCGGCACCCTCTTTCCTTCCTTCCCTTCTAGGTCCCCAGGGTGTTCCTCTCCAGGCTGGAATGTAAGGATGTTAATTCTCTAATGGAATATAGAAAAAAACAAGTTTTAGTACTTTTTTCTGACATTTTTCCTCGAAGATTTACAACAATGGAACAATGACATCACAATTTTTATGACATTTGTTTTTTCTCATTTTTACAAAAACACCAAGTAAATTACTCCCTGTTATATATCTATGCATCTAAATACCCATATCAGCTTTTTACTTCTTTCTTTTCATTCCTCAGATGGGTCCTCTGCTCGATTTTCATTTGGTTCATCAATCAGCCACAAAGTGTGTCTGGGGTGACAGCTTTTTAACTGATTGATCTGGACCAATTTTTCTTCCGACTGTTCTCCTTTGGAGATGCAGATCTTATAGGTGACAGGTGACATTTTGTCTACAATTTCAAAGGGGCCACGCCAGGAGGGGAGGAATTTCTGCTCCTTGGTCTGGTTCCTCTGAAAATTGTACAAGTAGCCCCTGTCTCCTACTTGATATTCCTTTTTACTAGGTTTTAAATCGTAATGGGTTTTCATCCCCTCTGGCGATTTCTCCAGATTCCTCTGAGTGTACGCAAAAGCATGCTGAAGGTGTTTTCTCAGATTCTCAATATATATGCATGTGTTGTGGACGCGTTAATCAGTGTCTGCTCTTGGGTTCTGTAGAGCAAATGCTGGGGTAGCACAATTTTTCGGCAAGTCATTAGCTCATATGGAGACATTTTGGTCGCAGAAGATGGTGTAGACCTGATGGCCATCAGGACAAGCGGTAGTCGGATGTCCCAAATAGGCCCAGAGTTTGCCACAAATTTGGTAAGAATTCTCACAATTGTTTTATTGGACCTCTCAACTCCCACTAGAGGCTCGGCAGTATGCAATATGGAGTTTTCTCTTTACCCCAAGTATCTCCTACATCTTTGTCATTACCTCACTGGTGAAGTAGCTTTCTCAGTCTGACTCAATCCTTGGGAAAGGCCAAAATGCAAGAAGATGTGGTCAGGGCAGAGCTATTTCTGCCTTGCAATTTGGGGCCGGCAGACATTCCACCCATTTGACAAACCAGCATGTTACTGTTAACATGTACTTGTTTCCCCTAGAGGAGCGAACCACGGGCCTGATAAAATATACTTGTAAATCTGACCAAGGCAGTGTCATCCCCCTTTTCTGGAGGGGATCTCAGTGTGTGAGTGAACTTGGCTGAAATTGTGCACACACAAGACACCCCTTCAAATATTGGTCAAGGCCCTGCCCCATGTGTGGCCAGTATGCAACCTCTCGCAAGATTTCTAAAGTAATATGAAACCCCTGATGACCGGTTGTGGCCATGTCATGGGCGTGACTTAGCATCAGGCTTTGGAATGATGTAGGTACCACCCACTGACCACATCCAGAGATCGATCTCCATACCAACAAACCGTCTTGGATTCGGAACTGTTTGGGAAACTTCATCAACACCCGGAGATCCTCTTTCCCGATGTAATCGGTTTCAGTCAGAGGAAAATTCACGTGGTCTTCAATGTGTTGATAGAATGTCCCAATAATTGAATCCCCTTTTCTTTTTGTGCCGTGCCGTGATCAAATCAGCATCTGGGGTCTCCTTACTCCACTGGGTAGTTGAGATTTCATTTTGGGCAAGTGTTTGGGATCTGGTGATGGCAGCAACCTGGATTTAACCCAACAGGTACCCGATCTCAAGGAGATCACCCTGGATGGCTCTGGTTTCGGCCAACTGGTTAGCCAGGTCATTTCCGGTTTTGTCTGTCCATCTGTTCTGGAATGACCCTTAATCTTTTTTCAGTAGATGGTCATCCCATTAGACCATCGATAGTCTGTATTAGTTTGCCATGCTTGAGTCGTTTGTTATTTGTACACAGCCTCTGGTTTTCTAAATAATCAGGTGCTCCACAAACCAGTTCCGGATGTAATCTGAATCAGTGATTATGACCAGTTCGTGCAGTCGATGTTGCACGGCAGTGAGGATGGTCTGGTGAACTGCCATCAACTCTGCCACCTGACTACTTCGGGGACTGATCTTGTACCCAGCGGAGGGCTCTGTGGCATTATTCAATCAAGCATTCCCAATGCCGGCTACCAGTTCCTTTTCCCTGTTGTTGGTAGGAGCACCCTTCCACATAAACTCTGCACATGTCTTCTTCATAGACCTTGTGAAGGGGAATTCAGGTACGCCTCTACCTCCGTCTTGTATCTCCCTAACCCAGCAGGTTACAACATGCTGAGACAAGATAGAACGGCTGGTAGGGTAGGAGGGGTTGCCCTAATTCTTAAAGACACTTTCTTTGTCTGGGAAGTGAAAGGTCACCTTATGGATGGTGTTGAGTTTATACATGTCAAACTAGGCATTTTACCTTAGCCCTCTCTAGTAATCTGTTCCTTCTGTTAAAGCCAAACGCACGCTTTATAGTTCTTGGGGACTTTAACTATTGGCTGGGCCATGCTGATGACCCAATGACCACAGAGCTGGCGGCACAATCGTTTACAGACCTGGGGCTGATCCAATTCATCCAACCCACATAATGGGTCATTCATTGGATTGGATATCGGTCACTAACGTGCTATGTCATGATATTTTGGTTTCTCCTTGTCCCTGGTCAGATCATGCCTTTTGCATTTTTCATTCACAGTACTATTTTCAACTAAAATTAAGCATAATTACGCTCACTCTGTCCTGGTTCGAAATCTGAAACATTTGATTCGGGAAAAAATTGGGCCTGCTCTGGTGCATCTACCAGTTCTCACAGACGCAGATTCGACAGATTTCATGTCCATAAATCTTAAAACCACTTTGGAACACGTGGCTAATACTTTGGCCCCACTGGAACCTAAAAAAGAATTCCTCTGAGGATAAAAGAAGCAAACCGTGATTTTCCCCGGAATTGCAAATTATGAAATCTTTTTCACTCAAGCTCTTCTGCACCTGAAGTCAAACCCAACACTGTTAGCTCTGGTGGTCTTTAAAAGAGCCTCTAAGAGCTACAAGGCCACTATAGTGGCTGCCAAGAAGGATAACCATAACTTAAGAATCTCCTTGGCTTTCTCCGACTCGAAGGAATTGTTTAAGATTCTTAAAGAGCAGGAGACAACATCCCAACCTCAGGCATCCACAATTGTCAAAGATGCCAATTGGTGTCTTGAAATTCAAAATGCAATGGTTCTGAAACTTGCTGTTATTTGAGAAGGCATTACAGTTAAAAAATCTCTGGCTGTCGGTAATGTAGACATCAAGGAGTGTAAATCCTTTGTTAGAGATGCTACTATCCCAATATTTTAATTTAGCCCTATCACCACGGAGGAACTTGCAAAAGTGATTTCCCAACTCAAGGCTACAAAATGTAAGGGTGATCCTTGTTATTCTCTCATCATTAAGACACATCCACCTACTCTTGTAGAGACGATATGTAAATGTTTTAACTCTTCCCTCACAACTGGCATGGTACCCAATGATTTGAAACTTGCATGGATCACTCCAGTTCTAAAACAAAACAGGCCTGGCAACAGATATTCCCGCAAACTATAGGCCTATAACCAATACTCCCTTCCTCCTCAAAATGTTGGATCAGGGTAGCCTATTCACAGCTTGCTCAACATTTTCATCTTTTCCCTATCCTGAACCCACTTCAATCGGGCTTTATAAAGGGCTTTGGAACCAAAACCGCTCTTCTAGATTTAAAATCTCAGTTACTGAGTAGAATGGATAAAGGTCTCACCTCCTTCCTTATCTCGATAGATCAATCTGCCGCGTTTGACCTTTTCGACCACACCATCCTGGCAGATCGTCTGAAGGGAGTGGCTAACTTTTCATCAGCCGCAGAACAATGGATGTTATCCTTCCTGTCAAATAGAGTTAGCAGGGTTAGCGTGGATGATGCTATGGCTCCTCCTATCTCTGTGCAGTTTGGAGTGCCACAGGGCACCTCTACATCACCCTGTATTTATAACATTTTTATGGCCCCTTTCTTTGCTCATCTTGAACAGGAAGTGGTCAAATACTCTAATTACGTGGATGATAGTCAATGAGTTATTCCGCTCACAAGCTCTCACCTCAAAGATGAAATCGAACTGAATAGAATATTTTCTATCATTGATGTATGGATGATGCACAACAACTTAGCTCTCAACAGAGGAAAAACTGAGCTTATGATTGTGGGATCTTTAGGGACACTTGCCAAGCTGGATCCGGCCTACAAGCACTTTCATTTAGGGGATGTGAATATCTCCCCTCTACCCAAGGTCAAAATCCAGGGGGTCATTCTCGACCAGATGTTGAACATGAAATCTTATGTGGGGTGTACGGTCTCAATAGTGATCTATTATATCAAACTCTTAGCCCATCTTAGACCGTACATCTCCCAAGATAATGCTGAAGCCATTGCACGGGCAATAACAGGGGGCCAAGATTGACTACTGTTGCAGTCTCTTGGCAGGCGTTAATAAAGCAACCATCAAGAGACTCCAAGTGGCCCAAAATGGCACATTTAGAGTTGTCATCGGCCTGGATTCTCGTTCCCATGTAACTGCGGCTAGGCGCTCTCTACGCTTCCTCCCAGTGGAGGCTCGAATCACCTTCAGGTTACTAGTCATCACATTCAAGTTTAGACTGGGAACTATGCCCTCCTACCTTCAAGACCATATTGGTTACGCTCGCCTGGTATCCACGGGGACGCCACCCAGCCCTGGTTGGATGATTTGCACTCTTGAACCCTCTCCCGGTCCCTTGGTAAGGCCTCTGGTTAAAGATGGGTCTGCAATATAGGAGAGATGGATTCAATACCAGATTGTCTTTATGTTTTCCCACCTCCCTTGGCCTCAACTCCTTCCTCCCCCTTGGGCCCTCTCCTCACCTTAATATTGTAAAAGGTGGATTCTCCGTCCTGCTCCTCGTGGCAGGGGAGCGTAGAAGTGGGGGGCGAGCAGCAACAAAGTTACTTCACTGGTGCAAGCCCCCCCTGTGGGAATCCAGGTCTGCTGCGACTCCGATGGTTTGCTGCTTTACAGTCTTTATATGCAGTTCTTATGTTCCTCTTAGTTCGAATAATAATGTCTTGCTTCTTTCCTTTTAGGTATGGAAAGGTATTTTGGTGTTGTCATGCAGTTTGAAGATGAGCATGGGCTGGTAGGCAAAAGTGCAGTGTGCGCGATGCTGTCCGATGAGTAATGCGCGATGCGCAGCACTGTTTTGCCATTTATATTGCTAACCTGTGTCTTTTCTCTACTTGCAGGTTGCGATGTTCTTCGCCGAGTGCCGTAATGTTCCAGCAATGATACTGACCAGGAGATGACTACCCAGGTAAGAATTGTGTGGCTTTCTTCATTCGGGAGGAAACGTGAGTAAACGCTTACTAATGCTGTCTTTCTTTCTCCTCTTTCCAGGTTATGGTATTCCAGGATGCATGCGGCGCCGGATGATGGAGTTCGTTCCTTCAGGTGAGTGGAAATGAAGTCAGCGATGGATTGAAGACCGGATACTGTTCCAGGTAAGTTTCATATTGTTCTTTCTCTCTCTGCAGGTCCTTGGTTTCAGGTAAGCTGGCATCAAAGAACTGGACACGGTGAGCATTACGCTGCCCACAGCAGAATAACGCAAAGCATGTTCTGCTGTTTGGGTATGGTTTAAATAGTCTCAGGTAAAGTAGTCCAGTTAAAATTGTCCCAGGCCTGCCACACCCAAAGTAGTCCAGGTAAAGTAGTCCCAGGCCTGCCACACCCAAAAGACTAGAACGCATAGCTCAGTTCCTTGTAACTGAGCTATGTGTGTGCCTCCATGGTGGCTGAACTCCCCCCCCCCACCAAGTTAAATAGTCCCAAGTAAATAGTCCCATTCTAATGTTGGTCTTCATGATGGTTATGAGCCTGGCGCCAAAGGCGCCAGGATTGAGTCCAAGAGAGTCTTGGATGAGGCTTTAAGGCCTTTGACCTGGCCCTAACTGGAAGGCTGACTTGTCAGTGAGGGCCAGGGGCAAGGGTCATGACAATATTAGGGACAAACCTAATTATAGAAGTTTGAGGTCTAGCAATCAAAACTATCTTTTCTTACCGAAATGTAAAACTAAGAAGGTCCAGAAAGGGTTTTCTTCACTGCTGCTACTTTATTATGGAGCTCTCTACCTTCTCTACTGAGAGGCCACTCCTCCTTGACGATGTTTAAGAAAGAACTCAAGACCTTGCTGTTCCGGTAATTAGTTCCATCCTTTTTTTCTTTTCTGAGGCCTGACTGCTCCGTCTTCTAAGCGGGACTGCTTTTCTTGTTATTTGTTGTTCATGTCTTTGTCTGCGCCCTCACGCCCACGTGTTTATGGATGCACAATGGAAATAAATAAAGTAAGTTGTGTTTTGAGCCTTTCATCCTCGAGACAGTTTTCTCGGGCACAATCATGCAAGTCAGCCAAATCTTGCGCAAGGTGACTCTTCTTGTTTTGGCCATATCTGACCTCCACAGGAAAGCCTTGCATGGACAGAATCAATTAAGTAATTCTGGAATTACTCACATTCCCTGTCCGGATTCTGTCACTTTGGAGATATTGCAAAGGCTGGTGAGGAGTCTCGACGATGATGTGCTCCCACTGGATGAACGGGCAGTAATTTTTCAATGCCCACACTGTTGCCAGGAGTGCCTCTCACAATCATTGAATTTTTCCTCCACAGAGGATAAAGTCTTACTCGCATAGGAGATGACTTTATTGAACTTGTCATGCTTTTGGTATGATACTGCTTTTAAGCAGGTATTTGAGTACCCCGTCTCCAAGAGGAACTCCTTGTTTTTGACGGGGTAAGCTAGACAAGGCGCTTTTGAGAGGCTTCTTTTCAGTTGTTTCACTGCCTCGGCTTGTTCTGGACCCCACTTTACCCCGGCCTTTAATAAATGGACCAGGGGTCTCGTGACATCTGCGTAATCCTCAATGAACTTTCTACTGTAATTAGTCAGTCCAAGAGTTGTGGGGTCTTTCAATTTTAATAATGCTTCCACTTTTTTCGCCTGAGAACAGAGACCCTCAGGGGTGATTTCATGCCCTAAGAAGTTGACACGGGTCCTACACTAGTGCACCTATTGGAAGGACAGTTTCGCTCCGGCAACCTTCAACTGGGTCAGAACATAGCGGATTTCGCTATGTGTTCCTACACAGTCGAGCTTTTAATTAGGACATCATCCACATAGGCCAGGTTACCCCTTTCACCCAAATCGGGCATGGCCTTATGCAGAAAGATGTTAAACTCATTCCCAGAGTTTATATATCCGAAGGGAGTTCGGGTCCATGTGTACTGCTGCCCCCCGAAGGTGAAGGCCAGCTTTTACTGGTCTTCCCTACTTACAGGTACTGTCCAGTATCCATTGGTCAGGTCAATGGCGGGGTACACCTTTGACCCCTGGATCTGGGCCAGTCCCTGGTCAATGTAGGGAAGAGGCCATCACGACATGTGGACCCATTTGTTCAGCTCGCTAAGGTCTGCACATAATCTCCATTGGCCATTAGGTTTTAGAATACCCAGTACCGGTTTGTTAAAGGTACTGTGGACTGGACAAATCATCCTATGGGACTCTAAGTTCTTTATGATTTCTGTAAGGCACTCCAAAGACACGAGAGGTAATCGATATTGCTTCACGAATATGGGAGTCATCCCAGGGTCTGTGGGAATGGAGGTAGAATGTATCTTGGTGCGATCACAGTCGTACGAGTCCACAGAAAAGATTTCTTGAAAATGTAAAAACACCTGATTCAGCTTTTGCTTTTGCTCCTCGGTCTAACAGGCATCAGCGAGGTGGACCGATTCCTCAAACATGTGCCTGAAGCCTGGAAATCTCAGCGGTATCCTCCAGCTGCGTGGAGAGATCTCTGGTTATGGTGTTGGCCTAGACAGGAAGCTTTAGGTAGGAGAGGCAGTCATTGTGGACCTGGAATATCATCTCATCCTTGCTGATGTCACAGGTCACCTCTTCTCTCCCGTAAGGGCAGGAAGAGTACACCAAGAAATTCCCCCCTTTCCGGCTAAAGATCTTTTCTGGCGGTATGTCATCGTCACAGTCATAGTAGTCATTGGGGATCGATCCTTTGATTTCATTTCCTAAATCCATGGAGAAATGCTGGTCATCAACTGCCATTCCAATGAAGTTGGCTGCGCCCAGTGAGATACTCCTAGGGTTGCTGTTATCCACCCCTATTCGAATGGTGTTGTGTTGTGTTGTAAGCCAACTAATGGTGTCAGGTTCAAACCCAACCCCTGCTGTTAGAGATGGTTATTTAAATGTACATAAGCGTCCAGGTTTTGGAGTTTCTGTCCTCTCTTTATTTTTAGGGAGATTGGGAATTGTCGGGTACGTCCTGGGATGGTGACCTCTTCTCCAATTTGAATTTCAACTGCATATGGTAGGAATTGAGGTGACCAAAATTCCTTTTAAAGATTGTCAAAGCCCATGGGGTTGCCCCACAGTCAGGACCAGGCTTTGCAATTAATGAGGTCCAAATTAATTGCGAAATTATTGAGAATGTCACTGCCTAAGTAGAATGCACAGGGGACATTTCGCACGACCCAACAATTATGCTCTATGCTTTTATCACCAATGGAAAATTCCAGCTAGGCAGGAGATGTTTGGAATTGGGAGTTTCCAGGCCCATTTCCCACTTATCAATCAATTTAAATGTGGGAATGGTCTGATTTTATGGGCGTTTCCTGAATAATGCTACGCTGATGAAGCTTTTTCCATTATTCAGGCATACTCTGGTGAGAACAGGCTCCCTCTTCTCATTTACCTGAATGGGGAGGAACAGCTGTACACCCCTTTCATGAATATCAGCCAAGCTTTGAGCTGGTTTTTCATCACTTTTTATCAGGTTTTCAAATTGTGGATTGGTATAAAATTTCATGGTATTTCCTTCCAGTGTGAAATGCCACTTGAAACTGGAAGGAAGGTTGATTTTTGGAAATGGAGAAGAGTTCCCTTCACCAGTTTGTTGTCCTGTAGCAATTATAGTAATATTGGGTACTTGATTGTTCTGAAAATGGAATTCAATTTTGCCAGATGTGGCATGTGCCATTTAGACTAACATAGTTGGTGCTCTGTTTTAATTTAATTGGCCGGTTAGCTTGCGTCCAGAGGACCTTGTTAACGCAGTCTATTAGTGGAGACAACCTCCGAAGGTCGTCATTTCCTACAGGGGGTCCCCTCTAGAGTTATGACTATAACCAGGTGTTTGACCTGGTGTCACCCAATTTCGATATCCAGATCCGCGGTCCCCTTGACGCGAATGTCATTCCCGTCGAAGTTCAGCAGTTGTCCAGGAAGAGGTGCGAGGGGAATTTGGTGACTCTCCCCATTTCCTGAATGAAGTTGCTCAAATGCCCTTTTGGACAGAAGAGTGGCTTGGGATCTGGTGTCCACCAGCGCTGAAATCGTACATTGCCCTTGCACCCGGACGGGGGCATAAAACCTACCTTCTTTCGCCTCCAAGAGGCAAAAGAAATTGGCATTTTGGGCCCGCTGGGCAGTTAGTGTCTTTATTTTGGTCTCTGACACTATGGGATCTTGGGCAGTTTTCTATGTCGGAGTTAGGGAATATGTAAATAAAATTTGGCAACCTGGGATTGGTGGGATTTTGGTATCCCCTTTTTCCCTTGATTCTGTGCTGTCCCCCTTTTTCCCGTAGATAGTCACTTGAACCGGTTTGTGGGAAGGATCCCTCCTTCAAGTCAGTGCCCATACCTACCCAGTCTGAGTCATGCTCTTTTGGGAGCCACTTTTCTTTGGGAGGAACCCCCCCCATCCTTGAAAGAGAACACTTTCTTCCCAGAATCCTCCATGGATTCTTCCCCTTCAAACTGGAGGATGCGGACCTCCTCCTCAAAATGGGTCTACTTTGTCTCTTTGTTTCTCTTACTTAACCTCTATTCCCTAAGTAGCAGCTTTTCATGGGTATGGAATTTGAGTTCAGGTTCAGAGGTTTCTATGGGCTTTTCATGAGTGAGGAAAGAAGCTTCCTCTAGGGCTTTGCATCCCCCTTCCTCCCATGCCCCCTCCTCTGGAACATGATGGTTGTTAGGGTTCTCTCCACATCATTGATCCGGGGTGCCCGACCCTGGATTCGAGCTGTTCTGAGCAGCCATGTTCATCTGAGGGTTCTGCTGAGCCCTCAACATGCGACTCAGGTCTTGGGTTAAGTTCTGGACCTGGCGCTCCGGTTGTAACACTTTCTCAGGCTAATATAGGGGTCTGGAGACAACTCTTTGCTGCTCTTGAGAAGGGTAACTGTCCTTTCTCCACGAGTAGCCTTGATATGGAAGGTTTCCCTGGTAACCCTCCATTCTTGGCCTTCCTTCTCCCTGATTTGGTGGTCTAGACTCCTGAAAGCGGGGAGAGAAAGGAGGGTCGTTCGTAACATTGGGGTTTTGAGAGTACCTAGGGGAGAAACTTGAGGATGGAAGATTACTGCCCTCCTGAGGGAAGTTTGGAGGGAAGTTTCCTGGGGCCGTACTCACCTGATTGAATCTCCCCCCTGGGCCGGGGGAGTCCATATGTACCCCAAGATGGGTCTGTTCACTTTGTACCTGGGGCTGATGTAGGTGGCAGGGTCAGGGGGCACATTTGTGGGGTACCCTGCCTGACTACCACCTGTTTGAGACTGGTCAGAGGGTCTTCTCTGCCTCTGGTTTGATTGGTTAGTGGGAGGTGTATTTTTAGGTCCCCCATTTCTAGGTCCAAAATGGGGGTAACCTTCACCTCCGCCACCTTGGCAGCAGCGGGGGTGTTGGTTTGTTTGGGTTTTTTGGGAGGATTCTTATTTTCGCCGGCTTTTGGACCTCATAGATCCAGGTAGCTTGCTCTTTTATCCAGTCCAGGGTCCTTTCTTTATGGAAGTCCCTAACCAGTTGCGTCATAATGTATATAGGAAGTGCATGGAAATAGGTAGAGATGAATTCCCTACTGTTTGTGCGCACCCGCCTCTTGGTTTGTGCAAATGCCTGCTTCAATTCCTGAACAAATTCTCTCGGGCCTGATCCTCTCTGCACTGCATGTTGTAGGTCGCTTTGCGAGCCTCCTGGGGGTTTCTGTGCGTGGAGAAGTGCTTCAAGATGGCCGCCTTGTAGGTAGACCACCTTGAATGGTTTTGATCCTCCAGCCCAGCAAAGAAGCTGGAGTATTTTGGGGTGAATGTCCATTTGGCAAACTGAATAGAGTTCTGATCATGTTTAATGCCAGATGATTTCATCATCTGGTCATACAACTCCAGATACTCACAGACTGAGTACTTGGCATTTTTATGGTACAAGGTCATGAAACTTCTAATGGCTTTTATCTGTCTAATGGGGTATTTCACCAGAGTTCTCTTGTTTGGTAGCCTTCTTTTTCCGCTGCACCCGAGTCCATTCGCCCTCAGACTCCTAGCTGCTGCTATTTGATGTCCCACCCTATCCTCTAGGCGCTCCCTGATTCTTTGAGCCTGGGAGCCACTCCCAAAATGATGTGGCCTAGTCTCTTTTCCCCTGTTGTATTGTGGGCTCTCTGGGTCACTTCCCTTGGACTCCCTCTTTCGCAAAGGGGAGTAGTCATTGACTCCTCCCTTCTTCCGGGGTTGGTGGAGAACTCCCCCCACCTCCCTGATTGGGTGGAGGTTTTCAGAATACTCTTTCAGGGCCTCAACTCAGACTCCTTTTATCGGCAAAGTGAACCAGGCGGTTCCTTTGTAGCTTATGTTTCTGCCAGTCTAACTCCCTGATTATCTCTTCATAGGAGTCTTCCTGGTCAGATACATGGGCCACAATTTTTTTAAACCTGAACAGGGAGGCATGTCCATCAATCTCTGATGGACGCTGGCCTGCCGGCTCAATCATGCTGAGCCTAATTAAGTCTGGCTGCCTCATGATTTCTGGTTCTTGTGAACCTGTGGACATGAGGTTAGCAGTACCTTGTGCATAAAGGGTGGTAAATTGGCTTGAGACCCTGCGTACAGAGGGCATCACACTGTGATCAGGGGTTGCCCCGCCGCTCTTTAACTGTTCAGGGTTCCTCAAGTCTTTATTTAACCTAGCACACTCTTTTTCTAACATCTCAAATTTCTCTTTCTCAGCTCCTGCTTCTTGATAGTATACAAAGGCCTGAGCCTTGTGCTCTGCTATCGGGGCTTGCCTGGCCTCCAAGACCTTCCCTTGTGCTACTACTTGGCTCTGGAGTTCCCTGGTCTCATCACCAAGGACCTCATTTTCTTTCTGGGCTTCTTGTATTATTTGAGAGTACTCCAACTATTTCTGTTGCAGGAGATGCATCTCCTCGCTCTGTGTAGTTCTGGCCTGTGTTGCCTGCTCTAGTCAAATTCCAGAGAGGCACTCCTCTTTTAATGCAGCTAATTGGGCCTCCTGTTCTGAATTCGTTTGTTGCTGAGCTGGCAACTCATTCTTTAGCTGCTGAATGTTATTTCCTATTTCTAACTCAGAGTTTTGGCTTTCTCACATTTTCTACTCTGCCTGCCTTTACTCACTCTATATTTGATCTAAAAGGTCAGACTGATTTATGCCCATAGGTTACGCTTTCTTTGTATTTTTATTCCATAACTATCATGTGGAAGTACATGTACGCAGTGAGTTGGACCATCTTAATCTGCTCATCTTTGATGTTCTGAGTCATATACAACTCAGTCAGGGCTTGATGTAACAGGCCCCTGTCCTGCCACACATCCATGCTTATAGAGGTCACCTGTTGCATCATACTAGATAGTCAGGTTTCCTGTTTTTGTTCTGCCCATTCCCCTTTAATGAATAATTTGGACAGAAGGTGCTGCCTAGCTATGTTAATTTCCACAGTGCTCATTATGAAGAATGTTCCTCCTTTAGTTATCTATGCAAGGACAAAACCTCTACCCTGCTCTTGCCTAGTTCAGGGTTACACTATTTTATTTTGAGACACAGGCCTGATTCTTAGGGTATATGTTTTTTGGATGGCACATTTACAGTGTAACACAGCTTTCTAGCCACTAAAAGTAACACTACCTTCAATGGATTAGTGTGCTGTGTTGGACTGTCATGGGTGAAACACTTATTTCAATCATGGCACGAGCCTTCACTTTGTAACGGTTTTATTACACTGCACACTCCAGCCAATGACTCCTTCCCTGACAATGAATGTGGCGCACAATAAAGCGTCTTTCATTCATAATAAACAACAGGTTTGTTTTGAGTAGGCCTCCAACCCGTCTTGCACCCAACAATTACAAACACCCCTTATCACAATGGACCATGTACCAGGTTGGTGTGTATCAATGAGATATTTATTAATTTATGGTTTAATGAAAGAGCAAAATCAAACAATTTGACAATAGCCACCAATGCTGTGGCAACACAAATGCAATGCTTCCTACAGAACAATGGGTTCAAAACTCTACACAGTTCACATGGATCTTTAATTGAAAACAGGAAAAACAGTTTTAAACCAATTGATGGCACTAAGGTTAAGCACTTCCCCTGCAACACTCACCCCCAAATATCAGCTAACTTATTTCCCTTTGGATGGAAGGCAGCAGCAAGGAGTAAGGATAAAGAGAGAAAAATCAGATTAGGATGAATGATTACTCGCACAGCAACTCGCAACCGCGGTAGGACAGCTAGAAAATACATTTGTGTTGCTACATTTTTAGGAGATAGGGAAGGTTAAAGACTACTACTCAGCACACCATGGCAGCATGGAAACAAGATAGGAAAATCCGTTTTGGGAGAAGAAAGCAAATACAAAAGAAAAATACAAACGGCAAATGGAAATTCTTTTTTACACAGCATTTGAAATGACAGATAGCTAAGGAAAGGGTTTAGCTTTCAAAATCAGAAATCTGTTCTCCAGGACAAGGATAAGGACACATGTAGGTAGGATTCTAGACAATGGGGGTTGCTCTTAATGGGACTACGGTTTGGGTTTCCAAACCCCCGTTGTTTCCCCCAAAACCATTATTTGTACTTATACCGAAACGGAAAAAAAAACTACATAAAAAAAGAAGGCATTCAGTCTTTTTTTTCCGATCCTTTTGACTCGAATGTATTGCATTCGATCCTTTGTAATTCGAAAAAATTACTGGACACCATACAAAAGACACGGGCAAATTTGAGATTTAGTGACAAGGAGACTAATTCTTAGAGACTATATTTTAAAAACTATACCTATTAAAAAAAGACACTAAGCATAAGGGGGTTAATTTCGAATGTTAACCACCTTACACCGTGAATTTGCTTATAGGGGAATTCATTGATTTACTTGAAAATAATGCTAAGGATTTAAACAGGCAACGGAGATACACAAGCTAAACAAACTCTTCCAAGGGGAGGTGAATGACTGATATTGGCAATTTGGGACTTTCAATGGAACTTTTAATGGGAATTTCAATGGGATGCAATGTTACAAAAAGAAGCAAGGGTCTGGTCTCTGAACTTTCCTGGATGGAATCAGCTGCCTCTGTCCTCTTTCTCCTGTCCCCCTGGATACTTATGTGTGTGTGTGTCCTGTGTCTAGTACAGTCCCCCCTTAAATAGCCCAAATGACATCACTCATTTTACAATGTTGGGGAGTACTCTAAAAATTACCTGTACCCCTAGGATTGGACAGTCTATCATTCCTCTCTCCGCCCCCCGGCCTTGTTTGTTCAGGGGAGGGAGCATCATTTGTCTGTTTGGTCATTTATGACAGTTCTTTGTTTCTCAGGTCCACTTTTGAGCAAAACTGAGTTATGCATCATAACTTCCAATTTATACTAGCCACCGCCATACGAAGTAGATAGGCGGTTTCAGTGGGCCACGGTCCACCAATTTTCCTCTTTGTCCCATTTATACATTAGCCAGAAACATGTTTTATTGGCCATTTCAGTCCACAAAGTGCTAGACGCATGTACTTAGTCTCTTAACATCCACCTGAAAATTGCATGGAAAAATAGCATAAAACATTTTTTTTCTTATTCTGAGTGCTGGGAAAAATGCCTAAAATAAATCAGTCTTTTAATGTCAATTTGGATGACCTGTCACAGATGAGAGGGTGGTGCCTCATCCCCCACAGCAAACTGTCTCTCCCTGACTCAGCCTTCAACAAAACCTTTATTACGCCCCTTTGAAGTTAGTCAGTTTGATCTTTGGAGTGGGTGCAAAAGGAACTCGAAATCTTGGTCAAGCTCTTAGTCACATTTACTTCTTTGTCCCCCCTGCCAGTGCTGCCTTCTAGTGTGGCGCAGCAGAGAATCCTCACGCCTTTAGCCACATCACATGTCCTTGCAGAATAGCTCACTTATCAGTGCGATTTCCAGTGGGAGGCAAGACTTCCAATTGAGTTTTTCCTGCCTGAGCCAAACTGGTTTGACAGGTATTTCTGAGCCTCTGCCAAGTTGATTGAAGTCTTGTGGGGGGAAACATAATATACATGGGCTTTGTCAACCCCCCACCCACAACTGTGCAAGCAAAGCTACCCTTTCACATGGCGTTTAAATGTCATTTGTTTTCCTTTTTCCTCTTTCACATGTGTGCAAGCCCTATTTTATCTAATGTTTGAAATGTGGTTCTTTGAGTCATGGGATTCTTTTGATGTATCCTTCTTTAAGGGGTTTGCATTTGTAGTTGATCCATAGACACGGAGGGGAGACCCTTTGCACAGGTTTCTTTGATTTGACACTGGAGAAACAAACAAACTGAGCTGTTCTCTATCATTTGCAGTGTTTTAGAGTGCTGCCGTTCACATGAAAGGGAAAACAAAAACTGTGTCGGTTGCAATGTGAAATCCTGGCCCCTCATGTGAATGAACAGTGGACAAGGCTGTTTTTGGATGCATTGCCTAATGTTTTGGCATCCAGATGACATAAAACAAACGCAGGGCTGTTTTCCAGTGCAATGCATAACTGGTATTTCAGATGAAAGAAAAGGAACGGGGGCTGTCTTGAATGCAGTGCACAACTTTGGTATTCAGATGACAGAACAGCAAATTTAGAGCCATGTTTCAATGCAGCACATAACTTTTTTTGATGGAGATGAATTATAGCAACCGCAGGGCCATTCTTTTTCAATGCAGTGTTCAACTGCTTTTCACAAATGTGCCAGGGAACAAAGCACAGCCGTTTTTGGTGGCAATGTTTAATGTAGTTTTTCAGGTGACAGGGATTTCTGTTAGGGCCTGTAAATGTACCCCACAGTCAGGATTCAGGGATAGGGGCTATGGGAAGGGGGTGTGGGGGGGGGGGAAGGACCACAAGGAGTGTGGAAAATCTGTCCTAGATGAACATTGGGTGGTAAAGGTAAAGCAAGTAAAAAAACCAAGAGATAAAGGCTCCTTTTCAGTGTTGGGACCAACATTTCATATTATTGTTATGATATTTTTCACTTTTTTTATTGTTGCATTCATGGTTTACAGAAAACCTCAAACAACATAGATAACAAAAGATAAACACAGAAGACACTATTAAAACATAAAAAAGATAAGAGAATTTTGAATACATACAACATATAATTATACAGTTGAGAAAGTGGTGAGAGCACCAGGGACAGTTGGTTACCACGCCAAGCTCATCCTTAGACATTCGGTTTTGGTAAAGGCAGCCGCTGTAGGAACCCTTGAGACCATGAGCTATGAAAATTGGATGTGTTTGTGTTGGATTCCTCCACAATTGGCACTTTACACATCTCTTTATGTGCTTCCTGTGTTTTTTAGCGATGAAAGATATAGTCCACTCATTTTAGCATGTTACCATTAAAAATGTATTATCACCGTGGGTGCCGACACGTGTTTTGACCATTACAAGGTCTTTATCAAGGCTACAGTCATTATTCCATATCAATTTATTTGTTCAGATATTTATCATCATATCAAAACACAAGCGTGAGAAGTGCAAAGTGACAAGTGGTTGAATGAATAGTGAGTGAAGTGGCATATGAGATATGTTCACAAAGGCAATGATTTGCATAGTGACATCATTAAAATTTCATAATTAGTATACCATTATCAGTATGCAGCAATATATTTACACATTTGTTGTTAAGGGTGTATGTATTACATACCAATTGAAATAATAGTATCATACAGCAGGAGAGACAAAGATGCACTAGGGAAAGAAAAAAGGAAATGTAATGTTAGATGGTCTGCTTGTTGTGTGTGAAATTATCGGTAAGTTAAGTATGGTGGTTGTAGGTAATGATGTGAGCTCACCTAAAATATGGTGTCTCTTCTGTATTGAGTTTTGAAGGCAGGTAGCCAATGGTGATTATTATCACTGAATTCGTGCTCTGGGAAAAATTAACCGGTAGACTTAGGCACAGTTTGCTCCAGATTAAGTTGTATCATTCAAGCATTTGCATTTTTGCAATTAACACATAGGGATCTGGCTGGTATTTGAGAGTCACAAGTGCGAAGTCATAAGGGGAGACCTCAGTTGTGTGTCCCTAAGAGCCCAAACTCAAACAGAGAACCATCTATTGCAAAAAATAAAAACAAAGTGGAAGCAAATCAAGCTCCTAAAACCCAGCCCCAAGTAGTAAACTCTGTGATAGTTAAACCTGCTGTATCCTTGATCCAAAGTGCAGTTTCTGCCCAACAAGATGAACAAGCAAACAGAGTCAAGAGCACAACACATGACGGAGAGAGTAGCCCAATGGCTACGGCTGAATTAAACAGCAAGGCTCGGAGGTCCCTTCTTCAAAATCTGAAATACCGAAACCTTAAACTTGAAAGAATTCTGGACAGTGACAACTTAATCCTTGACCGGAGAACAGTGTTAGATATTTTTCACTGTATTCCCATCTTGCGACAACTGACTTCTAATGATTTAAGAAATATTGAGTTTGTGGACGAGCGGAGAACGGACCAAATATATCTGCATCTCACCTCCCCAGTGATTAAGAAATTGCTGATCAACGCAGCTGAAAGTTTCCTGATGCTGGGTTATGACCCGACGACACTGAAGGACTCAGAGAGAGAGGATGAGCCAACGCCTCATGAAGGGTCTCCCAGCTCAAACTTCGAATATGACGGATCCCCGACTGGAGCAGCCCCCAAAGAAGATCAGGTTATTAACCAGTGGGTAAAGTATCTGGACCCTCTCCAGACAGGTTGGGTCTCGGTTGGCTTGAGACAGAAGTTAAAGTCACGTTTCAAACAAATTCTTCTTCACGAGAAATCAACATCATCAGCGCACTTCCATCTGTCATACCAGTAGCCAGCAAAAAACAGGACTGGTCTTGACTGCCAAGAGTATTGACATTTCAGGATTTCAGCTCTAGCAGACCAAAACTTTGACACTGACCTATACCCAATCGCCCTGTAAAATTTATTTGAATATATGCAATTAAAGATGGCCTCATGGAACACCCGAGGCCATAGTCATCTTACCAAAGCTAGCAAGATAAATTTGGGTCATTTTGACATGCTCTGCCTGCAAGAGACCTGGCACTGTGAGAAGACGGCTCTGGATGGCTTTGAGATTTCACTGAGTGCAGCTACAAAGGGCAAAGGTGTGCCCTTCTTCGTGCCTGCCAACTGCCATTTAACCTGGAAGCCCTTTGACATGAATCAAATATCTATCAGCGAGCGCACTGTCACAGGAAATCTTGATTGGGTGGGAGATCAACAAGAACATATGAGGTTCAGAGACATCATCCAAACGGGTAGTGATCAACGCTTATTGGAACCCAGTATTAACATCAAATGAAGAGTTTATCGACCACATATCTGATTTGAAAGATGATGCATATCTAAACCAGCAAACAAGAAACGTGATTGTATGTGGTTACTTAAATACTTCATGCACTTCCACTCATTCCCACTCACAAAATGTGTCTCCTCTCGAATCACGCTGCCATGTGTAACGCATTGATGGTCACAAAAGATATGCATATGCTCAATGGTGACATTTTAAGAAGATATGCCGCCTCAGGCGTCATGGGAAAGCATGGGTTGATCTTCCATGATAGATTACATCTTCGTCTCTCAGCATTTTCTTCCATTAGTGACATCTTTTAAAGTAGTCAAAACAAAGGCTAGCGACCACCATATGTTATGCATGGAATGGACAGGACGGATGCCTAACACCCGAAAAGGATGCCTTTTGAAATGTCTGTTAGAAGCAGTGATCTTTGACTAAAACTGACAAACATCAGCATTGTGAAACTTTCTGCAGATTTCGGATCAGGAGGTTCAACGGTGGAGTACATGCCACTTCTGGAACCTTATTTCAGTAAATCCAACAATAGACGACCATCCATTAACCATCTGCATGCCTATAACCAGAAATTGGTTGCCCGCAGAAAGGTGATAAGAAGGCTCGCCAGAGTGGCTAATAAATCATGTGCAGCAGTAGACCATGAAAATCTCTGATTGGGGAAGCAGAATTTTAAGAACTGGCTTTTCTGTATCAGACGGTCATTATACCAGCTTGACTCAGAAACTATGCTTAAGACCCTTGTAGGTAAAAAAACAAGGGATTTCTGGGCACTTATAAAATCAGTGGGAGTACAGTTGAATGATGAGCAAATGAACCCTATCAGTGAAGTCAACTGGATCCAGCATTTCCAAAACTATACGCTGTGGAACAAAGTGTCATTATGAACGACTGTTCTTCGGATGGAGCGGAGCCTTGGGGTTTTTCGGCTAGTATTAATGACATTTTAAAATGCATCACCCAGTTAAATAACTCACGGGCACCTGGAACTAATGGATTAAGCATCCTTGTGCTGAAAGAGCAGCCGGCGGAGTGGGCAATTTTCATATATGCCCTATTAACTCAGATTTCCATATCACACAGAAGGCCAAGCTCCTGGAAGAGGGCAATTGTGGTCCCCATTTTTAAAAAGGGGGAACGCGATAAACCAAAAAATAACTGTCCCATCTTGGAAGTAATCAGAAAACTGTATGGCGCTATCTTCCTGGACCATTTCCGTACCTGGTGTGCAGACTCAGGGGCCTATGACCCACTGCAAACTGTATTTGTTAGGGGTATTGGGACCTCTGCAAACATTTTTATCCTTAACATGTTAAAGGGTCGAGTCCAAAATGTAAAACTGAAAATCTACATGACGTTTGTCGGTCTGGCCCAGGCATTTGACCAGATCGACCGCCAGAAGCTGTCGACTAAACTAAAGGCGAAGAATGGTCCTGAGTCCATCTTGGAACAGATAAAAGCAAAGCTACTACACTAAGAGACTGATTGGATAAATCCGGCCTTCTATCTGAAGAAATACCTACAGCCAGGGGAGTCAAGCAGGGGTGCCCATCGGCTCCGGCTCTGTTTAATATCGACTTTAAAATAGGAACTTTCCCACCAAGGGAGGGCGGAGTCCTATTATCTTGAATACTCTATGCCGATGACATAGTCTTGGTAGACCAAATGCCTGTGGGGCTCAAGCGGCAACTTATCACCTTGCAGACCTTCATCAAGTGCAACGGCCTGGAGAACAATAAATCAAAGACCAAGATCTTGAGTTTCGGGAACTCCAATAGAGGTAAAAACATCTATTTTTGGATGCTGGACAGCCAGCACATTGAACAAGTGAGCTAATTTAAGTACTTGGTGATTTGGCTTAACGACACAACACCAGAGGCTCAAATGATCTCCTGTCTAAGAGCTACAACCAAGGCCCTGTCCAGTCAAGCATGCATCCTGAATCAAAAGTACAGGCGTTTTTCCATCTTACCAGTCCTTACTTTTTACAAATCCAAAGTTGTGCCAACAATAACTTATGGGTCAGAGGCAATGCCATATTTCCAGAAACGATTTGGCTTTCACTGGTAGTCCTTTTTTGGAAAAAAGTTTTAGGACTCTCACAATCTACACCAATCCAAATCATATGTAGGGAGTTGTGCCTTTCATTATTAAAATGAACTGTTGTCTGGAATAGTCCCACTCTCTTTAGGAAATGCTTCACAGCGGCACGACCTGAAATTTTGGAGATGTTATATAATGAAATCATGGCATCCCAAAATTCAATGTTGCAGAACTGGAGAAGGAAAATGTGCTCTATTTTGGAAGAAATCGGGGGCTCCATCAAGGTCTTACTACTACTAATCCTATGTGGATTAAGACAAAACAGAGAGTTAAATTGGATCAAAACCTTGGATTCAGAGGGCAGATACCAAATCGGTTGCCCATATCTCAGGGGAGCCACGAAAACTGGATACCACTTGAGAATATCTAAAACAACTCCCAGATAAAAAAAACCTCAGAGAACAATTCCTGCAGATCTGTCTAAATCTCCAGCCCACAAATGAAATTAGAGTCATTTGAGGTCTGTCAGAAAGCAACAAGTGCCGTTTCTATAAAGACACTTCTGTAGTGGAAACATTAAAGCACTAGGTCCCCTCTTGTCCAGCTCTTACAGAGAGACACACTAAATACTTCAGCCAATTACTATCTGACTTTCAAAAGCAGGAGATGGACGAATGATGGTTACTTCTGATTGCAGGGAGCAAGACAAGCCATGTGACGCAATGGTCAAATTTTTGGCGCCTTGGTTTAATACATGAGGAATTACAATCAATCATTCTCTCGCCCTCTCTTGTGATTCTTTTTTTAATGGGATAACTAGTAACAGAGGTTTTTGTTTTTGATGTGGATACCTGTAGAATGTGATTTTGTTTTGCTAAAATATTGTTTCAATTGTATACACATAGAAATTGTTTATTAAGGGTGAATTGATAGAACAGGAGAATGAAATGTGGCAATCTAGAATAATGCAGGAGGTAACCTCGGTAAATGTGGATACGTGGCAGGATAATGGCCTGTTACATCAGGCCCTGACAGACCGTTATGTGACACAGACCACCAGAGATAAGCGCACTAAAATGGCCCAGCTCACAGCATATATGTACTGCCCTATGGTGATCATGGAAGAAAGATACCTGGAAAGTGTAGCCTCTGTGCAAAACCAATCTGAGCTTGTGGATCAAGCACAGAGCTAATTAAAAGAAATTAGAGGGAAAAAGTGCAACAGAGCAAAAATTCTTAGGTAAAATTAGAACACATGATTCAGCAGTTGAAAGACAAGTTAGTCGCACAGCACCAAATGAATTTAGAGCGAGAGTTCCATTTTTCTGCACTGAGATAGGAATATGAAAAAGCAGTTAAGAATCTGAGAGAAAGTTAACAAAAATTAAGTGATCACGTGGTGCACAATAGAGCCAGCTTAGTGGACATTTGTGCATTTCAAATGCAAGTTAAACAACTGAATGATGAGAATAGTCGGTTGATCATAAAGCAGGTCCATTCCCATGTAGAATACAATCAGGAGTGCCAGAATCCGAACGCTTTGAAATGACAGAGAGAACACCTCAGTGAGGAGAATAGCAAATTGTGTCAGGAGAAGACAGAGAGAACACCTCAGTGAAGAGAATAGCAAATTGTGTCAGGAGAAGACAGAGAGAACACCTCAGTGAGGAGAATAGCAAATTGTGTCAGGGGAAAAGTGCCCTGTGTCAGCAAGTGTACCAGTTAAGGAAGGACATGGAGAAAAGCGACTTAGAACTAACTGAAAGAGTGATAGAAAACAAAAAAATAATGGGACAGGTGAGGCAAGTGGAATTTGACTGAGAGCAGGTAACACAGACACAAAATGCACAAAATGAGGAGATTACTCTCCTGCAAAGGAAGAGGTCAGAATATTTCCAGATAATACAAGCCTCATAGAAGGAAAATGATTCTCTTTGTGAGAAGAACAAGGGACTCAGTGGCCAAGTAGAGGCCCAAAACAAGGTAATAGAAGCTACTCAAGCCCTGATAGCAGAGCCGAAGGTCAGGCCTCTATATATCACCAAGAGATAGGGGTGGGAAAGATAAATCTGAGAGATTGGAGAAGGAAATGGCTAGATACAAACAGGCTTTGAGGCAACCCGAACAGTTAGAGTATCAAAGGGCACCCTCCGACCACGGTGTGACGACCTCCTTACCAGGGGCCTCAAACCAACTCGCCACATTATATGCGCAGGACGCTGCTAACTTCATGCCTACCAGTTTAAAAGAACAGGGAATCATGAGACAGCTGGACTCAATCAGGGCTAAAATAACTGAGCCGGAAGGCCAGTCCCTATGAGATAAAGACGGATATTCATCGTTATGCAGATTTAAAAATACCCTAGCAGATACTTCTGACCAGGAGGGCTCCTCTCATGAGAAGATCATGGAGTTAGACTGGCAGAAACATAAGTTACAAAGGGTCCACCTGATCTGCTTTGCAGCCAGAGTGGAACTAAAGTCCAGGCCTCAAAAGAGTATTTTGAAAACCTTCACTCATTCAGGGAAGTGGGGGGTGGTCTCCACCACACCCAGAAGAAGGGATGAAGAAGATGAGTACTCCCCTGTGCAAAAAGAGGGAGCCAAAGGGTAGTGACCCAGAGAGCCCACGGTACCACATGGGAGAAAAGACCAGACCCTGTCATTTGGTCAGGGATTCCCAGTCTCGGGGGGGGGGGGGGGCAGGAGCACCTAGAGGACAGGGAGTGGACCACCAATAGTAGCAGCTCTGAGTCAGAGGGTGAGTGGACTCAGCTGCAGCGGGAAAAGAAGGCTGCCAAAAATAAGAGGTTTGTAAAAGACCCAATTCAGCAAATAAAAGCCATCATAAGCTTTATGACACCACATCACAAAAATGCCAAATACTCAGTATGGGAGCATCTGGAATTGTATGACCAGATGATGATTTCATTTGGCATAAAAATGATCACAATTCCATGGAGTTTGTGAAATGGACAGTCTCCCTGGAATACTCCAGCTTCTCTGCTGGGCTGGAGATTCAGGTTTACCAAAGATGGTCTACCTACAAGGTAGCCATATTAAAGCAAATTCCAAACCCTCTAACACACCAGCTGCTGCAAAGGTAGCAGAGGTGAAGAATACCCCCATTTTGGACTTTGAAATGCGGGGGGGCTAAAAATACTCCTCCCTCTAATAAGCAGAATGGGAGGCAGAGGAGACCGTCTGATTCATCACAATTGGGTGGTAGCCAGGCAGGGTATCCAACCAACTCTTCAACTGACCCTGCCACCGATATTAGCCCGAGATTCAAAGGTAACAGACCCATCTTGGGGTATGTATGGACTCCACGAGCACAAAGGGGGGGGTCCAATCAGATAAGTACTGCCCCAGGAAACCTCCCTCAAAACTTCCCTCAAAGCTTCTCTCAGGAGGAAAGAAATACTCCACCCTCCAACTTAAGCTTTTTTCCCAGATACCCCCCAAACCCCAACTTCCAGAACAATCCTCCACTCTCTCTCCCAGCTGTTAGGACAATAGAACCCTTAATCAGGGAGACTGGAGACCAAGGATGGGGGGCTATCAGGGAATCCCTCAATATCCAAGTTACTCTGGGAGAATGAATAGCTACCCTTCCCGTGAGCAGCAAATGTATGACTCCATTCCCCCATACCAACCAGAAAGGATGTTGCAACTGAAGCACCAGGTCCAAAGTCTGACACACGACCTGGGTCGCATGTTGAGGGCTCAGCAGAGCCCTCAAATGACATGGTTGCCCAGAACAGCTCTACGCCTGGTTCTGGTGCCCCGGAGCAAGGATGGTTAGAAAACCCTGATAACCAACAGGTTCCAGACAAGGAGGCACAGGGACAAGGGAGATGCAAAGACCTAGAGGAAACTTACTTCCTTACCTGAGGCAAACCCCAGGACCTCTGCGTATCAAACAGTCCTCCCAGGGATGCTTCTGCATCTGCACCTCACCAAGCCTATACAGGCAGGACAGAGACCTATAGACACTAGGCCCACTGAGCTGTTAATATGTGACCCAGGTTTGCACGCATGCCTGCAATAGAGCACCTATTCAAACTCGGCCAGCACAAACAGGCAATAGGCCTACCAAGCCAGTAGTAATTCAAGCAGTTCAGCCATATTCCACATACCTTTAACCCACAGCCAACTAGCTCCTCTTAAACCCAACATTGGGCACGGACAGGTTCGGATCCTCCATGACAATTATACCCCCTGGGGACTCAAGCCCAACTACCCAAGCTATAGGTAAGCTCTAATCTCATTAGGTTCATACCAATACACCACCCCGCATTCAACCTTCTAACCCGCCCCTGTTCTTTTTTTCTTCCCCATCTTCTCCCCTCCTTCATACTGCATAACCATGACAACCTCAATTGTATGCCTTGTAAATAACAAATTAATTTATTTATTTTCACCATGAATGCAAATCATGTACAATTCAAATTGGATTCACCAATTCACACCTTACGCACACACTTGTTACTCACTGCACAATTGTTACTCATATCACACAATTGCTGGATATGCGTATTTTTAGAAATCGGCCTTGATAAAGACACCAGGGGTCAAAACATGTGTCGGCTGACCACTACTAAGACTAAAGGTCTTTACATGAATAAATAACACTGAACTCAACACTTTGTGGATACTCATCCTTTTCAATATACCAAGTGCGAGGTAACCAGGATTTACTATAACAAGGAGGTGTGGCGTCACCCCCAACAAAACCTGTGACCTTGCAGAACATAATCTCCAGATCACCAGAAATGAGAGCAAAGCGCAAGAGTGTTCACATCGTAGGGCCCACTAATCTTCCGTATATTGATGGTAGTGTTGGGGGAGGACACTAACTTAGTCAGTAGGAGTTTGTAGCCCTGGATACTCTGGAGGGGGGAATCTCTAATTGGAAGGGTGGATTTGTGGATGATGGCAACTCCTCCACCTAGGCCATCGTGATAGTTGGCGTGTAGAATGGAATACCCTGTGGGTAGAGCAAGTGGAAGGGGGGGGCTGCTGGATCGTGTAACCAGGTTTCAGATAAAGCTAGTAAGTCCAAATTGTTGGCAAGCAAAATGTCGTGGATATCGGAGGTGTGAGTGCAGATTGAGCAAGCGTTGACTAGTGCGCAAGCAAAGAATTTCTGGTGGTGGGTAGGGGAGAGGCTGTGCCAGGGGTGTGGAGTATGGAGGTAGTTGCGAGGGAGGGGAGAGGTGTGCAGTGGGGGTTTATGGGGTTCGTAGGGTAGTTGTGTTGCATTTCTTGGAGGTGGTGGGGGTTTGGGAGTCTGGAGCAGAGTCTGTGTAGACGGACTCAGCCTAGGCAGGGTGCCAGAATTAATGTTACTATTAGTTGTTACTTTTTAAAGAGTGTCTAATTATCCTTGTATATATATGTATATATATATATATATATATATATATATATATATATATATATATATATATATATATATATATATATATATATATTATTATAACTTAACGTGTGTAAGTGTTACCTGTATTTACTAATTTCATTGTATAGCTCTACAGATCACATTAACCCTCATAAAATAAGCCTGGCTACTCAGTCTCTCTACCAACTTGTGTAGTACAGGCCTATATTAAAAAGTGGGTTACCTAATACCTAATACCAAGAGTTAAATATTGTAAAGTCGCACACCAGTTGGACTCTGCAAACTCTTACTTAACAGGTGCCATAGTCTTGGGGCAAAGGCAGAGAAGGCTTGTTTTCTGGTCCTTTCCTTTTTGCAGAGACAGATTTCAAGCCTGCACGTGTCGTGGCTTCTGGTGGTGCGCTGTCCGCCGGAGATGCTGAGTTTCTCTGCGAGGTAGCTGGGTGACTTGAGGGTCACTGCCTTATAGATGATGCAGCAAGACTTGAAGGTTGTTTTTTTATTTTTTTTATTATATGGCTAAAACATTCACCCTTTAATAACAATGTAATGAAATAAGACAATAAACATTTCTTTCACAATATGATGACCTACAAATTCATTTGGGTAACAGCCAGTTCCTATCAAGACTTGAAGGTGATTTGTTCATGCAGTGAGAGCCAGAGAAGGTCGGGCTGGAGTGATGTGGTCATATCTGCGTAGACCATTGATGGGGCATGCAGCCGCGTGTAGGACACTTCTCAGGGGCACAAAAGGAGAATGGCAGAAGGCATTCAAGAAGGGCATTGCCCCCATCAGGTGGTATAGGATGAGTGCTTGGATGGTGGATATACATTAGGTACCATTCCAAGATGGACCCCAGAGTGGATTTTATTGTTAGAAACATAGAGAAAGGACTAGCCTATTACGAAGATTTACTGGAGCTATAAATAACCAGCACTTGCATTGAGAAACTGCATTGCAGGGTTTTGCGCTGAATCTCACCTTGGTATCGTTCCAGCCCTTTGTGGATAATTGTGATTTTTGCTTCACTGGATTTTTAATTGTTCAGGCACACTTCTGCCCTTTAATGAGGTTAGGACTTAGCTAACTTTCTCTCGTCTGTTGACGCTAACTGTTCCCACTTTTCAGCCTTTCCCTCCTTTTTCCTCCCTCCTATTTTCCTGTCCCGACTTGCCCTTCCTCTGCGGTCTCTCACTCGCTCAGGATTCTCTCTGCTACAGTGAACCTGCCTCTGCGGCTCCCTTGGCAGACTCCAGCGAAGTAGGGGCAGATAGGTGTCGGCAGGGCACTGTGGCCAAACACCCCCTGCTGGATAGTTCCACTAAATATCTTCCCAGTACTAAGGTCCTTGCGCATTTATTTTTGTAGTTAATGTGTGTTAATTTATATTTAGTAGGAATCCTGCAAAAAGCCTGAACCTGACCTTTCCCAAGCTTGTTCATTGTGGTGATAGAGAGGTGCAATATGGCAGCAGAAATCAATCAAAAATACGGCTGTTTTCTAGGCTTTTGCACACCTCTATGACACACCCTGACCTGAGACGGCGGAGTGCTCGAAGCAGCTGCAATATTCCCTTTTGCATAATTATTGCAGTGAATGGTTTGCAGATATCCATACAAATCAGTGCCATGATGGCAGCCATTTGGAACATTCTTTTCAGACCCCAAACCAATCAGAATAGCTCCCTTTACAGTAGCCAATCCAGTTACCAGTTACTAACCTCTGTAGTCCGATCCCCAGTCGCTGAACGAGAAATGGCCTACCAGAGCTACACAAAGAAACTCTGACGTGTCAGAAAAAAGAGTTTATGAGGTACATTACAGCCTTCGATTAGAACCTTTGTTGAGGGCTGAGTGGAAAGGTATCTCCAAGAGAATTTTGGTGACTGTTAGGTGAATTTCAAAAGGAAATGCTGAACAGATTGATCTATAAACAAGTCAAACTTGCTTTCGTTTTGACAGACACAAGTTTTTTGCCCAAGTTTAGGGTGAGTACAGACAGCAGTTTTTCCAAAAGGGTGTTTCTCATTGAAATATTGCATGAGAAAATTCCATTTGGTACACAAGTTTTGGGACGTTCCTATAACTTTACTACCCACCCCAGGTTCAGACGCCACAAAACATTTCAAAATGATGTATTGTTGTATTCGTATCGCTGAAGGAACTCTGTGCTACACACAGACCACTGATATCCACTGCTAAGGCTAACTACTATCATAGCCAAGGCCAACAATTAAAACATGACCCTCTTCAAAACTATTATGAACTGCACCACCCCTCGGCCCGACCCGCCCGTACTGCACTCCATCAATAAATACACAGCCATCTGCTCTTTATTTATCAACAAGATCACCATGCTCCACCAGCACATAGACACCAAGGCCACAATAGACAGCACACTACACATCCCATCTCGGAAAGCCACCACTACCTGGACAGCTTTCAAGACACTCACGATGGAAGACCACATTGTCACCCTGTCCTTCCACAAGGCCACATTATACACGGATAACAGTATCACTTCTTTATTACTGAAGAAACTTCACACTGAAGCACTCTGTAAGCGATATTCAATCAACACTACAGCTAAGTCAATGCCTAGTCTGGGATGCTGAGGAAAACCCTTATTGATGTATTTTTATGTCCAGTTCAGTACTCTAGATGACAACCCTTGTATAACACCCCCCTCTTAGAATCCCCCTGACCCCACTGAGCCAAGAAGTAGGTTTGTTTTGCAAATTAAAAGGTTTATTTTAAAATTTAAACAATATATATATCACACTTCTATAAATAAATTGATAATGGATATTACACTTGTGAATATGAGCAGTAATCAGCAAGAGGTAACTTATGAATAGGAACAGAAGAATAAGGTGGGAAAGAATGCTTTATATGGTTCAAGGAAACGCAATGATGAATGAAATGCAGTACAGAAAATAACTTGATATGGCTTCAACAAAAGACAATGTAATCGCTTTTGCTTGACAATTCACTCCCCCCCCTATGCAATGTAAGAAATGGAAGGGAAGCACACAGTCTTCAAGAATCCCAACAAAATGCAATACGAAATGCAGTTTCCCCCTAGAGGAAAACAGGTAGAGGTTTGAAACACAGGCCCAAAATGCTTTGAATGTGATGACAATGAAGTGAGAAATGTGCTAAAAATGCTTTTAATTCCCTCTAGAGGTTCAGGGTGGGTGATATCTAGTTTATATTAGTTCAGGCTCACTTTAGCAATGCTCTATGAATGATTGTCAGGTTGCACACGAATTTCAGCAAGCAAAGCAAGGACAAATATTTTTACACGTGGCTGAAATGGTGCAAAATGTCAAATCGCAGCAAATTTAATCGCGCGCGTCGAGCGTAATTACAGAGGTCCTATAAGGAGTAGCAAGTCGGTTCGTAGGAAAGCCTAGAATCTTAGCTTTAAGATGAAAGTTAAATCTCGTTCCTAGCACAAACGGTTCCGGGGATACGGACGATTTTGTGAAAGTAGTTTTTCAGATTTGAAATTTTAAAGCTCAGAATGACAGATGACAGTTCTCAGTTTTAAAGATGACAGAATGACACGATTCTAGGAGGCAGTTCTAATAAGCTAAAATAGTTTGGATTAGATTATTTTAAACTAAGAGAATGGTTTTAGCACAGTGAGTACTCCCACTATATTTTGAAATAAGCCGTCAAAGTCTGGTCAGGTTGGACGGGACTTCGCAGCGGTCTGGTCTCTGGTTCTGCTCTTAGCACTGCACAGTTCTGGTCTCTCTGGATCTCTGGTCTCTCTGGATCTCTGGTCTCAGGAGGTTGATGGATTTGAAGTCTGGAGTCTCCCGGCAAAGCGTCCAGCAAGAAAGTGGAAAGTGAAAAATCCCTACCTGGGTTTCATTGGCCCTTTTTATGTGTTTTGAAAATGGTGTGTGCCTGGGCCTAGGTAAGCCTGCCCCTCTCACTTGTCATTGGCCCAATTCTCCCCTCTCCCATGATTGGGGGAAGGAAATGGATTGTCATCATGATGCTGTAGGTTTTATGGTCAGAGGAACCTCCCCTTGTCAGATTGCACACAAATCTATTTCTGATCCAAATACATATTTATCTATGTACCATTTCTCTCATATTATAGGTCCAGTTAACATATTTTCTGTAGCACCAAACCATCCGATCCCTGTCTTTGTACGATGTTGTGTCCACTGATGACAGAATTCTCCCCTTTTCATCCAGATAACGACCTCTAAACCTTTCCAGATTTTACACAAATGTGCACCAGGGATATGGGTTTCAGATGATAAAGCATCAGATTTTTAACATGCAGACATTTGGAGTAACAACCTTTTTTTCCGCTGTGGTATGTTCCCCAGGAACATACCACAGGGTCCTAACACCTCTTAAAATGTGCACCGAAAAATCACAAGAATAATGGTATTATTTATATAATTTTGACCAGTCCGCACTATGAGTTATCTATCTTTTTAAAATTATGCCCTGGTCAAAAAGGGGTGTGGCTTCCCACATCACATGGTGGAATAACTGGTTTATCCACTTCCCCCAAGCTCAGCTGGCTCTCACAGGCACTGCCCCTCCCAGTTTCTCCCAAGAGGAAGCCACTTTCTGGCCCCCCCAATATAACATTTGCCTGAGCCAAAGAAGGCCCATTGTTCAGTTCCCTGTAGTCCCCAGGGGCCACTCCCCTTTCAATCAACAGGGCCATGTGATCTCCTTTTGGTGGGGCCAGCAGGATGCAGCCAGGCCTGGGAAGAGTTGTTGAGCCAGTTCAACTCCTGTCGGGGGTAGTTGTCAGGCAGAATTCAGCTAAATGTCACTTTAGTTCCCAGTTTACTACATTCAAATCCAACTTACATGCAGCTATTTTTTATATATACATTAAATAATTACTTCCTTCAAGTCATCTCAGAATATAGTTTTACATTGTATCCACCTCTTAGCAAGTTTTTCCTTGGCCTGGTTTCGGTTCATTTGTACAGTTTTACACAAAAGTCTGGTGGTTTTAAAACACCGGCTTTCTGATAGTGGTGAGCACCGGTACGGCATCCATTTTTGACATTAAGAAAATGAATTCCCCACAGTTCTGGGTTGCTTTTGGCAGACAGCATTCCCAATGGTTTCCGGCTACTGTGTGTGTAGCCCAATGGTGGTTTTAGGCAGTGTCCTCCTGTGCTCACAACATAGGCAAAAATGGGTGGCAGCCTATTCTTCATGTTTTCCCTGTGCACTCTCTGGGGAGTTCTGGCCATCATGATGTTTTCCATGCCAATACTGCACAGTCTTATGGTAGGGCTTGGATGCATGGGTAAAAACATCCCACAACTCCTTTACCTAATGATCATCAACAGTTCACTTACTCAAGGCACCTTCCTCTCAACCCTAAAGACCCTCTATTCCTCCTGCTTCTCAACAAACCAACACTGGACCCGATGACCACAGCAACTACTGCCACATCACCCATCTTCTCTTCCTAGGTAATATCCTTGAGCAAGCAGTAGCCGCGCAAGAAAAAAACGTTTAAATACATCACTATGAAGTGTGCAGAGGGTGTATGTGATGTAATTCCTTCAGCCCCGCAGGAGTGAAAGCAGGAGTAGTGGCTAAACAGTCTACCCAATCAAAAATGTGAAATAGGCACAAATAGCTATACCTCCATTGTCTTTTATAGTAATGTGGTGAAGGCAAGTCCCTGTTTACGCTCACGTCAGAGTAAATACATCCATCTAGGGAAATAGGCCAAGAGATAGCTTGCAATGATAACAAGGTTTAGTTGTACAGAATACAGAATATCAGCACATGACTCTGCTGCTGGAGAACTTTCTGGCTCCATTTAGTGCAATCATTGGTTCAAAAAGGGCAAACGCGTCACTGGTATACAGTAAAAACGGCCATCCCTGATTGGTGAGACTATATGCATGGGACTGCTCCAGAGGGGAATGCCAGGCTACAATTGGTTCCCTTCTCGGCCGTCTGTCAGTTCCCATGTGGGTCAGCTGGGCTCATCTCTCCGCAGAGTGAAGGTCAGGTCTCTCATAAGTTAAATTGTGAAAACTGCTATGATACACTAAGCCTACTACTATATCACTATTGCATGCAACCGGAAGGCTTAGGACCTGGTGCCAGGGGGAAGGGAGGACGAAATACAGTCACACTGACCCACACATTCTGTGCTTTGGTGATACCGCTTCTCTCGCACCCAAGGTTTCCACCCCCGTGTTGAAGTATAATTTATCCCTCCCTGTACCTTGCATTACAAAGGATGTATTTATGTGAAGAAGTGAAACAGTTGCTCATGCTTAGAATAACTTTGGTGCCAGCAGGTTTACGATTAGAGCTGGGGTCATTCACGATCTTGGAGTGCAGGGGTGTGAGGATCAGTTCAGTGCTGTGGGCCATGGTTCTGGGTAGGCTGGGCGGGCCTGCTGGCAGCTTGGCTGTGATGGTTGGGCACTGCAAGGAGCCTGGTGGTGTCTCACTGCCTTGCAGGAAGGATGCATTCCTACCAGTGATACTAAGTAATTGCAACAATGGAGGGACAAGAGACCGCTTCCGTGAGAACTGGTCATGCAGACCATCCTGCTTAATGATCTGAGCCTCAATGAGCCCTTTCATGGAGCCAAGAGATGTGTAGGGCGGCCATGTAAGCCTGTGCCTTCGCCATAATTACAAAATGGCATTTCTTTCTATGTGCATGCTACGGTTATGCATCTATTGTTCGTGCTGTATTATATCTGCACTGAGTTTCATAGCACGGTCCTCTCCCCCTTGTACACTACACAATTTCAAATGGGATTCGCTTCACCTTAAAGCACCTGGGGGGGGGTGAGAGAGACTCATTTCCATCCCAACATTGGGACGAAAGGGCATCCTCCCGCCAACGCATGGCCCTCAAAGGCCATGATGTGATATATGGCATTTGTAACGCGCCCATACACAAGTGTTTCAAGGTGTGACATGTCATCTTGAACCGAAATGTAAACAGGTGGAGCAGCCATTTTGAGTATCTGGTCATACTAAATGCATTATCATGGCTAAAATGGGAGCATGTGAGGTTGCATTCGAAAACAAATATTACATTGGAGACAACTACCACTAGTCTGTTTAGTAAAAAGCACGGAAAGTTAAAAAAAAGAGTTGCCAAAGTGTTCCCCACAGCACTCCAAATGGTTTGTACTGTACTGGGAAAAAAAAGTGATTCGATATTTTTTTTTTAAAAAACACTTTCCCAAATATTCTAGGACTGGAGTTTGATTATATAATTGTACAAGTCTTAGAAAATATGCTGGGAAGGGTGTTTAATGCCTTTGGAAAGAATATTGAATCACTTTTTATGTGATTTGGTGTTATCGTGCTCATTAATTTCACATAGGTTCAGTTTTAGCCACTTTTGAATTTTTCGAGATCCGCCGCAGCCACTTCCGATGCTACGCTTCGTTGTGGAGCAAAGAGCCGCCGGGGACCTGCGTCAGAATCTCAACGCATTCAGTTTGATGCTCTTGTGATTGTAGCAGAAAGCCTCTCCGTCGGCTGTCGCAGGATCCGCAGCTCACAGCACATAATCAATATGGCTCCCAGGCAGTTTCAATTCAGAAGCAAAATCTCTCTTTCTTGACAGAAGAGCTTAAAAATCAGCTCAAGCTAACGCTGTGGGCTCAGACAGGTGAAACAATGGACAGAAACCATAAATAGATTATGTTAGGATGTGCCCAGAGGATTTTCACTGCTGGATTTTCAGAGGCATTGAGACGTGGCAGCACAATTTGCTTCTTGAATGTAACGAGTGTGCTGGCCCAGAGTAGCCTGCAACTCCTGTTGGGCTCTCCAACCTCCATCTTGGTAACTTTGGAAGGAGGGGTGGACTGGCCTAAAGGGAACTCTGGAGATTGTTTATTTGCCTCTTTGGTGTGGTAACTATTTCATTTCCAAATATTCCCATAGGGAAAGGGGTGGGCTTGACGAAAATGTGTAATACGGGGGGCCACTTTGAACATTATTTTCAGGGCCTCTTATGGTTCCCAGTCAAACCCTGTTTGTAAGTTGTTTAAGCCCGCGCTCCTAATGTTTTCCCCGGTGCGGCTGGCTGTGTTCCCACTTCGAAATCATGTGGCCCAGTAGCACACACTCTGCAGCGAAGCTCCAAACACTAGATAATCTGTAGGATGCCCGCCTGCCACACGGGGCGCTATCCTGCACCCAGTCATCGTCCACTGCTCTTGTAGCGATTTTACCATCGAGGCAAAGAGACTGCTCGGAGCGCTGGCCCTTGTGCCACAACCTTCTTGGTGATTGTCCTTTTGGGGTTGATATCCGTTTACACTAATTCTGGTCACCTGCACATATTTTCCATTCAGTTGAATTTGAAGTTGCCTATAGCCCTTTGTAGAATACCCCTGAATCCCCAAGCACCTCGCCACAGTACACTATTCTTGTGATCCTCGTTGAGTTTGTCGGATGTGCCTAAGAGATCATTTTCCCACTGGATCAAAATGAGGGCTGGCTCCAGAATGATTTCTGTGGGTCCCTTCATGATAGCAATGTGGGTATGAGAGTATCCCCAAACACGCTATTCTCTCCTAGATTGAACCTCCCCTTTATTTGGAATGGGGGTGCACTTTTGATATTAGGTGTTGAAGCATATTTATTTTTAATGGTTACAACAACCCCACTCAAAGGGGCAACATTGCACCATTTAAACAAAGACGTAGCACAGTACACATATGCAATCAACATGGAGACGAAACAGCCTCTTACCGCGCAGAGCCAGAGCAGGACAACATTGGTGTGAATTTTAGCTCGAGGCTCAAAGAATTCCAACCTCGCGAGAGATGCTTGAAAAGGCAATCTCCAAGCACCAGATGAGCTAATTTTGACATAACGAGGTACAGCTCCTCTGAGGCCTGTTATGTGGAAGCCCTTGTCACATGTTACTCACAATCACACATAATCATGACTCGAACACAAGCTCTTGCATTAACTCCTTACACTTAATTTTCCTTTAACTCAAACGAGGTCCGCCCCTAGTAAACGACGTGGATGGAATGTAAGTCATTACAGCTTCCCCTCAATTCAACAAAATGACATTATCACACGCCTTCAGTTGAGTCACGCGAACCACCTTGTGTTGTATTCTATGTGGTCGTTCCATGGCAGGTTGTGATGACGTCTCCTTCTCAGATAACTCAGCACCTGTAATGTATTCTCTATCAGACTTGTCGCTGTCCCTTGAATAATAAGGTTCAGATTCATTGGTGTTCGAATTCGTTTATTCTGATGACATTTCTGATGACCTCTCTTGAAGAAATAAGAATTTCTTGTGACGTCTTTGGTGTTGTTTTCTGCTGTTCTTAATGCTCCATTCGTTTTCGGGATTATACGAGGATCTGGGCGAAAAGGTGTCACGGCCTTGTGAGCCACTGATTGCTTCACTAAAACTGCACTTAGTGAACAGTTCAGAGCGCTTCTTCATTTGTCAACATATTGTTTCATGTGTGCCTTAGCTTTGGTGTCTTGTTCTTGCATCTTCAAGTCTTCTGAGTAAGAGTCATTTGAGGACTTTAGTCCACCAAAACATGACTCGGGAGGATAGCTCATTGGCAACGTGCTCGCCTTGGAAGCAAGACGACACAGAGCAACACAGGTTCGATCCCCGGTCCACGTGGGTATTAAGCGCGTTATAAATAACCTATCATATCATGACTTCATACTGACATTTCTCAATTGTACTATGAGACGTATTCTTATTTTTTTTTTTATTGACATATACAGTAGGAACAATTCTCTTGCATTCCCAAAAGCACATACAATAGGTAAGAAATCAGATTTGACAGGAAGCGGGACATTGTGAACAGGTTGTAGAGGGAAGTAAATGGAACAGTCACCGGGGACAATACATAAGTAGACATACATAGATTAAGGACAAAAAACAGTGGACTTTTTTACGTACACATAGACGGTATGGCCAGCTGTGCTAGTAACCATAATGGATGAAATTCTAGAGTGGAGGCAGAGTGAGGGACAGAGGCAGGTTAGAGGCGAGGGAAAATGTTAGCTAGAACGCAGATGAGAGTTAGGTTAAGAGGGTAACTCAGAGGCAACGAGGTAGGCTTTTGGTATGGCTTTGAACAAATCTGTGTGGACTGTTTCTCAGTTGTCTGGGGGGAAGAGAATTCAGTGCAAGTGGAGCAAGAAGAGAGAAGGGGTGGAAGCAGAAGGAGGCCAGCCTCGCTGAGGCAGAGTGGAGATTACGAGAAGGCTTGTAGAGTTGGATAGAGTGGTGCCTCACCACCATGGATAGATTTGTGAACCAGGAGAAGACATTTAAATCTGGCCCTGTTTTGCATCATCAGTCATCCAGACTGGTGACAGTACGAGGAAGTAGGAGTGAAGAGATGGAGTTCAAAGAGATTCCTGGTCGAAGTTAATGTCCGTCCACGTGGGTGCTGCTAGGCTCATCATCCGCAATAATATAGGGCCTAACAAGCAATTACTTATTCCAAAAACAATGCTGCTACTCTATCACTGTAATGGTGCACCTGGCAAAAACAGAGATGAACCCAGGGAGAAAGCCAAGGTCATACCAACTTGCATACTTCACTCACTCCTCGGTTTTAGGGAGAATTCTCATAAATGTACCAATTCCCTTTACCTTAGAGACCCCCAGCAACTTTGCTGGATTTTTGAGGACTTGATTTCTTTACCTGGAGAGAGTGTGAGCCTTTTTTTCACCACAGATGTATTTTGATGTGTGTTTTACTCTTGTGTTCTTTGATTATGGAGTTTTGGACAACTTCATAAGCATCATCTTTTCATGTGTGTCACACAGCACCCTCAGTGCAGTGACACAGAGAATCCTGTTAGGCTGTCCCAAGGTTTACACACATATGGGGTAAACTACTGTTTCCAAGAGAATGTAAAGTTAAATTGGCTTTACTAGTCTTTTTAAATTCCTAGACCCAGCACACACTATCTTACAATAGAATGCTGGAGGGGTTACCTAGTATCCCCTATGTCTAGAAACTCATGTAGCAGTCAAATGCTACCCTTTTCTATCGAAATGGCTGGTTTTACAATGAACTACCATGATTTTTCCCGACCGCGAACACAGGTAGCTAAAAATCACGGGAGCCATGTTTTTCAAGATGGTGTCTGAGCCCCCTTTGTTTAAACAGGTCCCAGTCTTCTTTTTCGCCATTTCTTTTTGGAAAGGTCCTTCTAGAGTCTGTCTCTGCGTGCCAAACCAGGTTTGGTCCCTTTGTTCCTATTCCTTTGGCGGGATTCAGGACTGATGTGGGCAGGAAGTGAGGGAGGTGCCAGAAACTCCCTGTGCTTAGTCTCTTAGGAGACCCAAATGCACTCTGGCATGATTCGCTGGCTGACTGTCCGCCAAGGACAGCCACCCTGCTGGGTGAGTGGCAGCTGGGCTGGAATGAATGGGAGAAAACTGTTTAAAAGGTGAGTCTCTTGGCTTGGAAGGCAGAGTCGACCACTGGATTGAAAGAACCGAAGACGAGCTGAATGTTTGAATAACTTAGATGGTTGGGTAAAGGGTTACAGAGTTAACACTTTTGAAGGAATGAAAAATCTATGTGTTAGAATCTATTTTTGATGCCTGCTCTCCTGAGCTGAGACAGCATTTGGCTGACTCTAAGGAATTTGATCCAAAGAAGTTAGCAAATGTTGCTGACTTGTGGGTTGCCAACAGGGCTACTCACAAGGATTCTGGTGCAACTCAGAAAACGGATGAGGGGAAGCAGCAAAAGAAAGATGGCACAGAGAATTCTAATACCCCCAATCCAAAAGAGAGCCCCAAACAGAAAAAGGGTAAGCCACAAGGAAAACCGAATCAGGCTAGTGAAACTTCTGGTGCCAAACCAGAGGGAGGTCAGCAGACACCCCCATTTGTCAAAACATTTGGAAAATGTTATGCTTGTGGGTCTACTGACCATGTGAAATGGGATCCCAGATGCAAGGGTACACCTTCAGGGGTCCACACTGCCTCCTTAGCCTTTTCCCCAGAGGGAGAAGTACAAATGACAAGTGGATACTTTCAACTACTGGCTGAAGACCCCATTGGAGTCTCTGCCAGTGTTTCTTTAGTGTCCCTGGGCCTGTGGCAACCGCGGAATTTAATTCAATTCCAGATAACACAAAAGAATATTACAAGGACAGTCTACTTGTAAATGGTTAGGAGACCCCTGCCATTAGAGACACTGGGGCCAGCATTACAGTGGTGGATGAATCTTTTTCAAACCTGCAAATGTTGCTAAGGCACCCAAAGGCCTCACTAAACTTGCTGAAGACCCTGTTCAAATGCTTCCAAGATTACCAGCTCTCATCCAGTGCAACAACATGACTGTCAAGAGTGAGGTGCCTGGGAGAGTCCTGTTGGGGAATGACTTAAAAACTCTTGGAGTTGTATCAAGCACCCCCAGGCCTACCAGTAAGAAGAAACAAGAGCAGACAAGGAAGGCCAGAGAGAGTACCTTAACTGACTCTCCACCGGATGTTACAGAAAAGTCTATAACACCCATCCCACAAGAACTACTAACTGCTATTTCTTAGAAGAAAGAGGCAAAGGGGAAACCCAAGGTCTCAAAGAAAAAGCAAGAGAGCACTCCTGTGCTTCCAACAACGACATCCCCTGGAGGACTGTCCAAAGCCACACCTATGACTGCTCCACCAGCTGAGGCTGAGTGTGAGGAACAACCAGGAAAGGTTGAATCAGCTGCTGAAGATTCAGAGCTGGAAGAAGATCATCCCCCTGTTGGAGATCTGGATCCTAAAGACCATCCTGAGCTGCAGTTCTTACTGGCAGAAGGTGGCCCCTGTAGGGCAGACTTCAGCAGAGGTCAAAGAGAGTGTCCTACTCTTGAAGGACTTCACCAACAGTCAGCTTCCCAGCTGGATGGGCAAGAGCCAGGGAAGAACAGGTTGTACTGGGAAGATGGTCTCTTCTACAGTGAACCAACTGAGTGTATCCCAGGGGACTAAAGAACACTTGTAGTAACTCTAGAGATCAGACAGCAGTTCCTACAGTTACCCCAGGAGATTCCTTTGGCTGATCACTTAAGCTTTAAGAAGACCAAGGAAAGGCTCTCTCTGTATTTCTACTGGCCTAAACTGGGATCTGATGTAGATACATTCTGTAGAAGCTGTCACACTTGTCAGACATCTGGCAAGAGAGGAGCCAAGAATGTGGCACCTTTGGTGCCTCTCCCAGTGGTGGGAGACCCTTTTGAGAGGGTAGGAATCGAAATTGTTGGTCCCTTAGACCCTCCAACCTCTTCAGGCAATGGATTTATATTGGTTGTAGTAGACCCTGCTACTAGGTCTCCTGAAGCCATACCTATGAGGACTGTCACAGCTCAGGCTGTTGCTAAGGCCCTACTTGGTATCTTTACCAGGATAGGTTTTCCTAAGGAAGTCATCTCTGACAGGGGATTAAACATTATGTTCCACTACATGCAGGCCATGTGTAAAAACAGTTGAGTGACTTACAAGTTCTCAACTGCCTACCATCCCCAGACAAATGGATTGGTAGAGAGGTTTAATAGAACTAAGAAGAGCATGATAGGTGCTTTAGAGGAACCCCTTAGAAGAAAGTGGGACTTTCTACTGCCATGCCTTCTATTTTCTTTTAGAGAAGTCCCTCAGGAGTGAGTTGGATTTAGTCCCTTTGAGCTTCTCTACTGTCATCCAGTTAGAGGTTCATTGGCCCTAATTAAGGAGGGGTTAGACAGTGCTCCTTCCCACAAACCAGTGAGAGTCACTGACTATTTGCTTGGTCTCCGGAGGAGAATGACACACATGATGACAGAAGCATCTGCTATCTTGAAAGCAGGTCAGGCTCTGATGAAGCACTGACATGACCAGTGGACCAACATGGTTGAGTTTACTCAAGACCAGCAAGTTCTAGTTATGGTACCTACAAGGCAGAGGGCCTTACAGGACAAATGGATTGGACCCTTCAAGGTTGTGGGAAAACGTGGAGATGTCAATTATTTGGTGGACTTAGGCAATCCTAAGGAGGCTCCCACGGTCTTTCCCACCAACAGTCTAAAAGCCTACGTCTCAAGACCAGAAGTGGGAGATTTGCTTCTAGTTTCTGCTCAGGAGGAGGAGAGTGAACCTCTACCTGATCTCCTCAAGGGACATCCTTTAGATGAGAAGATAGAAGGAGTTAATCTCTCTTCTACTCTGACACTGGAACAACAGGAGGAGTGTTGATAAAAAAGTGGATGAGTTGCCTTGTTGCATCCATTGATAAACTGTTTCCATAGAAAGCCAGTCTTCTAAAAAACATGAGGTTCTCGCAGTCTACGGCCCTACGGCAGTCTCCAGTTCCTTCCAGTCTGCCTTCCATTGCTGTAGTGGGAGGTGTGACCAACACAGCCTTCTTAACCTCATTCGAGCCGCGGAGCGGCCGCAGAGCTGCTCGCTGAGGTGCTCCCAGTCTACAGCCCTACGGCAGTCTCCAGTTCCTTCCAGTCTGCCTTCCATTGCGGTGGTTGGAGGTGTGACCGACACAGCCTTCTTAACCTCATTCGAGCTGCACGGTCCTGAGATGTTGACCAGTGAAAGGGCAGTGAGGGTCACTGGCTTCGGAGTCAGCAGACTGGAGCGTCGGAGTCCTCTGATGCCAGCAAAGCCGGTGAGCCGCGTAAGAAAAGCGCCCTCTAAGAAGGCCAACATAGCACAACCAAACTTCAAACTACTTGAAACTACAGTGCCGTTGGACTCCAGCAAACATCAATCAGACTATACTGAAGTCTTTATCGGCTCGGAAGATATTCCCTCAAATCTAACCTCATCGGAACTGTACAGCTATAGGGAGGGGGTTGACCAACCCGCAATGGTAGCAGCGGCGGTCGAAGTTACCAAACATGTCCCTTCGGTGGAAAAGAAGATCTTACTTCACCTCCCCCTCCCCCCTGAAAACAGTACATCGGGCCCCACTAGCCCTCAAGACTTGCCCGCAGAGGTTCCTCAACTTACCCTGCTGATCACGCCGCCGCCGCAGAGGAGAAAACTTCTGAGGGCGAAAACGAAGACAAGGCGCCCAGTTCCTGCCCTCTGGACCTGCGAGGCATGCCCGCCCGGACTCCGAATATTCCTTCTCTCGACCTGAGAGCTGCCGCCAGCCAGGAGTCTGTCGCGGAGGTGACGAGTCTCACGGCTGACGAACCGCAAACAGTGGAGAGCGAGGTGGAAAACACGGGGCAGAGCCGCGGTCCAGTGGCAGTGACCCCGCCGACCACGCTGCCCTCGCGGAACATCGAGGAAATCTCAATCTGAGAGGCTAAGCCCGATACAACGTTGGGCTTGGGCGAGCGTCAGAATCTTGCTTTATCTGAACGCCTAAAACCAGGAGCTCCAGCGAATGAAGGTTTCATCCGCTTTGGGGGTTCACCAAATAGCTGCCCTCCCCAAAAGCACCCACCTTGCTCACGCACGTGGTTATTACCACCTTGCCCGCTAAATTAGCCGACCTCTGGAATAAAGAAGAAATTAAAGTGAAAATCCACCAAGTTTTCAAAAACAAGGACCTTTCCAGTCCCCCAAATAACAGCGTAATCGATCAGACTACTGAGGACTGTTCGTACTCTACAATAGAGTACTCTGAAGACGACTTGGATGTATCGATGGACGCTTCCAAATATCAGACCATCTCCCAAGACTCAACTTCTCTGAGCCACATTCTACGCTGACAGAAACAGCATCTACAAGCCGCCACCATCCCATGGTGGGCGGTAACATTAAGCATCAGTCACAATACAACACAACGTCGTTCTCAAAGCTTACTAAACAGCAGCTTTGTAAAAAAACCATCAACGAAAGTCAAAACACCATCGCGTCCCCCCAAGGCCCAAAAAACACCTGCAACGGGAGTCATAGTCGATTTCTTTGCGTTGAAAAACAAACAACTGCAGAGGGATGACAAAGCTGAGATATCGGTGGCTGAACTCCTGGAAGGAACTCATCAAGACCTAATCCAGGAAAGTTTAAAAGACTCTTTGCGCAAACTTGTGTTTCTAAAAAGATGGCATCTAAAAGTGGAGAGGCCGCCAGGTCTTGGAACCACCCTGACCGCACCGGAACTCAAACCAACATCAAATGTAACTAAAACCTTCACTGATCAAGTCCAAACCAACTGCATCTCTGTGACAAACAAGACAGTCGGAGACCCTGGTCAAATAGGCTTTGTAACTCCAAAGAAGACCCATCATCTGACCGAACCCCCGGGCCAAGAACCAGTAAACTTGACCGGCCTGGAAGCGATGAAGAGACGCAGTTCCTTGCGGTACCTCCCATGGGAACTCAGCAAGCGAGAGGCCCAATAATTCACGTCAATCCTCCATGGGAAGATGCAATTCTGACTCTATGCTCGACCCCAGAGCCGCCCCAGGCCCACCAACCACACCACCAAGGAAAAGAACAGACCTTTTTGCCATCATGTCATCCTTGACCATCGCACTAGCGCCCTTTACTAAGCTGTACGAAGCGCTGAACGACACAGCTAAAGACCAAGTAACTTTATTGGCCCACATGCAAACGCGACTTTCTTTCATCGAAGAGTACATTACAGCAAAAGAAATTAATAAACCTCTTATGGGAGAAGCTTCTTTGCAACCTGGAACCTCAGTTGGCTCTACAAAGTGCTCAAAGTCCACTCAAACGGAAGAGCCGCCCATCAAAACCTTCCAATTTACAGAAAATTGTGCAAAAGAAGCCCTCACCAATCAAACTCAAAGTGAGCCACCAGGCCGGAACGCAGTGCTAACAGTCGATGTCCCTCCCTCAAGCTCGACTTCACTGACATCAAAAGAAAAAACGACATCCTTAAACAGTAGGACTTTGCTACCGCCCTCAATCAATCTGAAGAAAATCAACCTGAAAACCGTGACTAAACCTCAACTGAAAAACGGATGTGCAACTTGGTCTTCTGATCAATCCATTCGAAAAGACAGTGTCAAACTGAGCTGGCCACCCAATGTAACGCTCACCTGACTCCCACGGAGGCGCTGGCCTGGTTCGCGCTGCTGTGACCTCTTCTAAGGTGATGCGCAGGGTTCGGAAGACGCACTGGACCGGGCCCCCAAATCTGGCTTGTCTGGCTCGCAGAAGTATCCTTCTGTAGGCGAAAATAGGGGATTAACTGTCTGCGGGGTAATGCAATCGGCCCCCCACTTTCCCCTCTCACCCTCCTCGAAACGCTTCTGTGATTCCCCGTAGCGTCTCACCTTAGGGCCTGGAAGGACGAGCTCTCCATCCTGATTCTGATGCAGAGGCGCGTTGGTATCCAGTTACTTCACTGGATTTTCGGATTGGTGAGAACCAAACTTGCTTGGCTTCCAGGTAAGTTTTTTGATAAGAGGTTCCCCTTGTGTCCATGCATTAATGTACTTATGCTAGTGTCTTTTTCCCCCTAGGGGCCGGGGTACGGAATGCCGGGGAACAGGCACCGACCCGAGATGAGAGGTGAAATCCTTGTAGAAATCAGGTAAGTCTTTAATGAGCGTTTTTTGGTAATGTCTTTTCATTCGCTCATTAACGCTGATGTCTCTTTTTCCCCTTAAGGGCCGGGGTCCGGAAATGCCAGGATGTGACGCGGACCCGAAATGAAGAGGGAATGAATCAACAGGTAAGTCTTAACATGGAGATTTAGCTTTCCTTATTCCCTTCTTTCTCTCACCTTTTGTTCTTGCCTTTTTCTCCCTAGGCGCTGGGGCGTGACTGCGAATCCGGATGATCGCTGCTGAACATGGAGGCGCCCTGTAAAGGTGAGTGGACGCGATGAGCTTTTAAATAAAAGTCTTCCTTTTCAGGATTGTCAGCGAGATGTCTCCGGGATGCAGATTTAGCAGGTAAGGACTTTTCCTTCTTCTGTTCTCTTCTTCTCTTCCTTTGCAGGTGATCCAGGATGCTGGCAGGCGTGGCAGAAGTCAGGATGCAGGAGCAGACACGGTGAGCGTCCAGTTGCTAGATGCAGAACAACGCGAAGCACGTGTGGCTGTTCGGGTGGGGAAGAAGTTCCAGGTATGTATCCTTCCTCCAATCAGGTATGTATCCTTCCCCGACCACGCCCGGATGGTAAATTAGTCCCACAGGTAAAGTAGTTCCTTTCAGGCATCAGCATGGTCTGCATCAGGTAAGTGCACCCAAGCACTCCCATAATGAGCCTGGCGCCTATGGCGTCAGGACTGATGTCTTTTATGAACCTGGCGCCGTCATAGGGAAGAGCGTTCTTTCACAAGAGAACGGACAAGGAAAAGGCAATCAAAATCAGACCATACAGCCTGACCCTCGGTTACATCAAGAAACCAACGGAATTCCAGAAACCTAAAGCGCATGAACTCACCCAGAAAAAAAAAGCAAAGAACTCCGAACCAAAAGAGAACTCCTAATACGTTCTGTTAGGTCTACTAAGACCTGTACTTCTACCCTGAAGAGTATCTGGAAAGAAGACTCCTCTTTCATTCTCAATAGAAAACCATTCTATTCTAAAAATGTTGCACTTGGTCCCAGCACTAAAATTTCTACCTTCTGAAGAGCTTACGATTGTGGAGTTTCAAGATAAAAAGCGAGTTGACAGTGTCTATCTATACATACAGTCAGAAACAACAAAGTCACTCTTAACCAAGGCAAAAAATAAATTAAGATCTTTAGGATACAATCTTACAGACTATAAGCTCAACGAAGGTCACAAACATAAGGAGCGTTCAACAGATCACTTGGAAAGATGATCACGAGCCAGAAAGATGAACGATCAACATACCAATGGCACCTCACACTCGCATGAGCGAGTCTTATCATCTTCAAACGGTTGTAATTCAAGGCTTGCCCCGTGGAAACAAAATAAGGGCCATCGTTCAAGCTCTTTGGAATCGGAGAGAGTCCCACCAGGCCCTCAGAAAAACTGGACCATTACTATTGAACAAGACATCACAACTAAAGGAAAAGAGAAGTTAACCTGCAATCAGAATCGAACTAGCCTCAAAGAAGACCCAAACCGCTGGACATGGCTGCCTAAAGCCCTGTCCTCAAAACAAAGATACTAGCAATCAAATACAAGACAGATAAACAAGGATTCCTTCAGCCAGTCATCAAATACGGAAACCACCACCGGCCTAACCTAGGGTTCCTGGAATACCCGAGGTTTCACTCACCTGATAAACTCCTCAGATGTAAACCTTGGATCCTCTGATATCTGGTGTTTCCAAGAAACATGGATTCAAAACAAACCAACGTTAGAGGGCTACGTAACCATCTTTTCTCCAGCCCTGAGAGGAGCTACTGGTCGACCAAGGGCCGGACTTCTGACGGCTTTGCGCATTGGATCCAACCTCCAGTTCCTTAAAGTCATAAAGGACGAGCCGCACATTCTGGCAGTGCTGATCCAACGAGGCGTTAGCCTACAAGGCCCAAGTCAACAAAAGAAAACAACTTATCTTTTGATAAATTTGTACTGGAATCCAAAAGAATGCGCAACTGATCACTTCCTATCAAAACTCGAAAATATTCTGAAAAACGGTCTATCAAATGACTCAATTGACAGCATAATAATTTGTGGAGAGTTAAACGTCAAGATTATGCAAAAAAGAGTTGAAAACTTCCAAATAAAAGCTAACATCACAACAATGTCAGAAAACTCCCTACAAAGAGGAAGGAAATGGGCGAACTTGATGGATACCTTTGACCTTCACAACGCCCACTTCTTGGGAAAAGCATCCCACCTGGTCCTCCCAACCTGCGAGGTAGCCGGAAGACATGCCACCTTAGACTATGTCTACCTCTCCAGAGACCTACTGATGCAGGTTACAGGTTTTGAGGTTATTAGAACACTCAACAGTGACCACAACCTTTTGAAAATGACGTGGACAGCCTCCCGTTTACCTGCCCACGAGAGCTTGTGTGCTCTCAGAACGTCTAACATTGAGACTCATGCTAATTCCACACGCTTGAGATTGAAAGGCTCAGCTATCACGACACGAACTACAAACTACTGCCTAGCCAAAGCACTGGAAAATTCAAAAGTGTCAGTCAGCCTCACAGACTACTGACCACTACTGCAGCCATACCAGGTCCAAAAAATTGGCAGCTGAATCAAAGCGAAGACCCACCATCACAACAGCCTGATACTTGAAAAAAGGCTCATGATGAGATGAGCTAAAAGAAAGGCCAGAAGTTTTCCTTCCACTATTAACAACGAAGCAGCTCGGATTTCAACCAATGATTACAAGAACTGGTTAAAAGGCTTCAAACTCCAGCTCTATCAAGACGACTGTGAGCAAATGCTGAGAGTACTTAGTGGCAAGCAAACAAAGGCATTCTGGTCACTGATTGCTTCAAAAAGCTCACCCAGTGAAGACGCCTTAACATCCAGCGTCCCAGAAGAAATTTGGATTTCACACTTTTCAGCCCTTTTCGACCTACCAGCGGAAGGGACTGAAACTCTGAAAAAGTACCCACTGAGACATTGAACTCGACCCAGCTGTATTGAATCTAAAATCAAAAAACTCAAATCATCACGAGCACCTGGTCCCGACGGCTTGTCAAATATGGACTTAAAATCCAACTCTGCCAGCTGGTCTATCCTGATTGCGGAAATGTTTGAATCCTGCATGGCAACCAGATCTATTCCAACGTCCTGGAAGACAGCAAAAGTAGTGCCAATTTACAAATCAGGAGACAGAGGCGATCCGAACAACTATCGCCCAATTGCACTCCTTGATTGCATCGGAAAACTCTTTGGATCCTTCCTTCTCGACAGCTTTAAGTCCTGGGTGTCTTCTTCAGAAGGTTGGGACAAGTTCCAAACTGGCTTCAGGAAAAACCTAAGTACCATGGCAAACATATTTACTCTCAACATCCTCAGGGCCAGAGTACAGGAAGGGGCTCCCTCTCTGTGCCTGGTTTTTATTGACTTGTCCAAAACATTCGACAAAGTAAATAGAGAGAAGTTATGGGAAAAACTAGCCAACTGGAAATGTCCCCCCGCTTTGTTGGATCCAATACAAGAACGTTACTCTGAAACATCTATGAGAGTTTGACTCAACGGTGCAGGTCTACTCTCCTCACAAATTCGCACAAGCCGCGGAGTAAAGCAAGGATGTCCCTTGGCACCGGCACTTTACAACGCCTACACAGGCGATTACCAGCACTTTGAAAGAAATGTAAAAGCTTTCCTTCCCTCTCTGGGCTCGGAAAAGATCAGCAGGCTGCTTTACGCAGACAATATCATTCTAATTGACCAAACGATGATAGGGCTCCAGAGAAAACTGGACAATTTGAACGAATACCTGAAAAGTAACGATCTGGAAAGCAATGCCTTGAAAACCAAAGTGATGTGTCTAATAAAAGCAGCCAAACGAAAAACATCAGAGGCATGGTTCTTTAATGGTGTCCGCCTCGAAGAAGTGGACACTTGGGCACCATGTTTAGCAATAAGACAAAAGAGCAACCAATGCAAGATTTTTTGGTCCACAAAAACAAAACCTTAACTAACCAACTGATTATTATGGATAAAAAATGTGCTTGCTTTTCAGTTAAGGCCGCCATTGACTTTTACAGGATGAAAGCGGTTCCGTCGCTTACCTATGGGGTGGCAGCTATGGCAAATATTCCAGACTCAATTTGGCCTAAGCTGGAAGCTTTTCTCTGGATAAAACTACTTCGACTGCCTACTTCTACGCCAATAATCCTCATAAGAAGAGAACTCGGCCTTATCTCACTTGAAGGCACGGCATCCCTTAACAGCCTGATGTTTTACAGGGAAGCGAGATCATCAAATGAGAAAATCTATACACTAATCCAAGAAGAAATTGGAAAAGGCTCAAACAAAATGCTTAAAACTTGAATACACAAAAATCAAACTCTCTTAAAAGTAATAGGAAGTACAGAGGATGAGCTTGTATCCAATCCAACACAGACGGAAAAAAAATGTAAAGAAACTGACTGATGCGACACACAGTTGAAAGCACTGAACTACAAATCCGCGGCCCATCTTCCGCCTTTTGCCCAAATAATAAATGAGCCGATCAGCTACTTATTGAAGTTTCCAAACAAGACCTTCCGTTCGACGTTCCTGATAGCAAGACTGAACATTTTAAAAACAAATAAGGTTTTGAGAATCCGAGGCAAATCTGAGACCAACTCCTGTCGTTTCTGTCTGAAACAGGACATAAAGGAAAGTCTAAAACATCTGATCCTCCATTGTCCTGGTACCACTGGCAACAGGGAGATTCACCTAGGCCATCTCTATTCCAAATTTTCAAGATTGGACGAAGACTACTGGTGGACCTTCTGGATGAATGAGCTAAGTCGAAGACCAGTCATTGCGTTGGTAAACTTTTTGCATAGTCTGAACTTGGATGCCATCTCTCAACGAACGAAAGACTAAGGGATTTAGCCCTTGACAAACCACCCGAAGAACCAAAATGGAAAAAAAAATACATTTAAAGCACTTGAAGAAACAAGGTTTTCCTTTTTGTAAAAACTCTTAATTCAGTTAACACAATAAAAAAATAAATAATTGTGGAAGGCCTAAAATGTTCTTTAGACAGTTATTTTCGATCATTTGGAGTGGGATAAGATCTACAATTCACCATAAATTCAGCCAAATCTAGCAACAACCATGGATCTAGATCTATACACATCCAGCGCAACATTCCACAAGTTTTCATAAATCGAAATATTCCGCCAGTGGAGTGTTATATTTTGAGACATTGTTTTGGCACATGGGCATTACTGTTCAGCCTCAAAGTAAACCGGTACACCAAGATAATCGGAATCCGATAACCATGGAATTTTACAGTTACTGGTGTAGATTGTGGGGTGCTTTTAATTTTGCCTACTTGGCAAAGCAATAATGCCGATTTTTCAGCATTAATCTTTAAATCTAGAGAATCCATAAATCTGGTATATGTTGTGATAAATTGTTGCAAGGCACGAGGGGTTCTTGCCATGATCACGTTCTTATCAGCATACAGCAGGGACAGTAAAAAACGATTGCCGATTTTAGCGGCACCTACACCAGTCTCTAGTAAGACATTGGGAAGGCTGTTTATGTAAAGCGTGCACAGGAGCGGGGCAAGAACCCATTCTTGCCATACTCCGAGATCCACAGGAAAAACATTGATGCATTAGCCATTTAGCACCGTTGTGACACAGGAATGAGTACCTTGATGGATATTAATCAATACATCAAGCAAGCCCGCTGGCTAATTCATTACTATCAGAGACAAATCTGCTCTGCACAATTTTGGGTTCCAGGACAATCGATTTTAAATGTACTTAATTTTGCAGGCCAAGTTCCGCTTTAGTGGCATAACTTGTAAACAGGGTTAACCCAAAATACTTTTAGTTACACTCTGGGATAATTATTGGGACAGTTACCTAAATACTCTGGCATTACTGTACTCACTTTTGGTTTATCTTCCAAAGGCCCGGAGCGGGTAGGGTCAACAACATCTTAAACAAAATCTGCCAGGTAAACATTTCCATTCAGTCTGCGTACCTGCCGCCAAACCCCTCTCTGGCCATCTGGTTCTGTCTTGAGGAAGACGTCTGCATTCAGCGCCCTCTGAAAATTACTTCTTAAGGAAAATTCCCATCAGTTACTTCAAGTTGGAAACCAAATGCGCTGTTCTCCTGTCGCGCAGGCTCTCTTCTGCTGTTTCTTTCCCAAAAACTCTGCTTTTCCTATGTATTTGACTATAAATACCCTGCAAAGTCTGCCCATGCAGCACCATCCAACGAGGAGGTCAATCTCTTCAAGTTCATTAGGAAAATGAAATTGTAAATATTTTTTGACTCCATTCCTCCAATGCAAGAAAGATCTGTTACCTTCGACACTTTAGAAATGAAATCTAAAAGTACCTTTAGTCCAAACGTCAAAAACTCAACTTTGGACGTCTTGCAAATAAATATGAGGAAATATCTAAGATCAATCAAATACATGGACATCAAAAATCAAAATCTTCAAAAACATCAGCACAGAATTCTCAAAGAACTATCGGATGACAGAATGATTGAAATCAAGCCGGGGGACAAGGGAGGTGCTATAGTCATGATGGACTCAGACTTGTACAAACAAGGTTGTCTCTCCCTGTTGGAAGACATCAATACATATATGATTCTTGACCATGATCTAACTAATGAAACTCAATTAATGATTGAAGTAGTAGTGAACAAAGCCACAGAAGAGGGCTGGATAACAGATAAGACCAAAGAAATTCTAATTAACAAAAATCCAATTCTACCAGTATTTTATGGGCTACCTAAGGTCCATAAAAACCTCACAAAATTTAGGACGATTGTAGCTGCCACTGAGAGTGTTTTTGACCCTCTTTCAAGATACCTGAACAGATTACTTCAACCGATTGTCCAATCGACTTCTACTTACCTAAGAGACACTACTCATTTTTTGAATAGTTTCAACACAATCGATCAAATAGAAGAAGATTGGATTCTTTTCACATTAGATGTGCAATCACTTTACGTGTCTATACCACATGAGGAAGGTTTGGAAGCTCTTGAGTGGTTACTACCAAAACAAGAACATTTCCCATCAAACACAATATTTGCCATTGAATTAGCAAAAATGATACTTTGCAATAATTACTTCAGGTTCCAAGGTAAATATTACCTACAGACATCAGGTACTTCTATGAGGTCAGCAATGGCCCCAGCCTATACCAATAACTTTATGTTCCATTTTGAAACATTGTACATACTAGATAACCCCACATGGTCAAAGCAGTTGGCCATGTGGAGACGTTATATAGAGGACATTTTTGCAATCTGGAAAGGAACGAAACAAGAGCTAGAATGTTTTCTAGAATATTTGAACAAATGTAATAACCACATCAAGTTCACTCTACAAATAGGAACCCCTGCGGTAAACTTTCTAGATGTGAAGATTTATCCAGAACATGGGAAACTACAAACAACTATCTACAGGAAACCCACGGATGTTAACAACAGTCTGTGTTTTACTAGTCATCACCCAGAACACTTAAAAATAACTTACCATTAAGTCAGCTCCAAAGGATCAAACAAATAGTTTCAAAGGAAGAGACATTTAAGGACATGGAGAACAAACAAATTGCACAATCTCAAGAGAGAGGATTTCCACAATCCATCCTATCACAAGCTGAAGAAAAATGCCAATTGAAGAAAAGACCTGAACTTTTAATCCAACAACAAAGACATGATAAAGACAATCCTGTGTTAATGTACTTATCCCAATATTCCACAAAGAGTGCACAAATCAAAAGGACATTACAAAAAAAATAGAAAATCACAAGATTCGACCCACAGCTCTGCACTCTTTTTCCAAAACCACCACTAATGGCCTACAACAGAGGGAGAAATTTATGAGACTCACTAGTAAAAGCAGAAAGAACAAGCACAGTGCAACAACGATTTCTTTCAAAGCCGAAAAAGAGAACATTCCCCTGTTTAAATTGTTGTCAATGCAATAATGTACAAAAAGGCTTGCTTATTAGACGCACGCACACAGGACAGAAAATCAATCTACAACATTACACTACATGTGATAGTAAATGTGTAAAATATGGACTAATCTGCCCATGTGGCAAATACTATGTCGGCCAAACAATAAGACGAGCAAAAGATCGCATCTCAGAGCATAAATCCAACATCAGAACAGGAAATATGAAATCACCAGTCAACAGACATTGTAAAGAACAACACCACACAATCTCACAATTAGAGTTTGTGATTCTTGAGGTAATAACACGACCAGCAAGAGGGGGCAATTTACAACAGATATTATCACGCAGAGAGATGTTTTGGGTTCACGCCCTTGAGCCGAGAGGAATGAATGAAGAATTCTCATTGAGTGTATTCCTATAAAAATGATGGACAGGAATTTATGTCAGTGCACAGAGCATAACATTGTCAGTATATATGTACATACTGTGTCAAGAGAACATGAAAATGGATTAACAATCAGAAAAGTTATGTACATACTGCAAAATCAATGTAAATCCGAGAGGTGGTAGACAACAATAATTGTGTTAATTACTTCATAACACAAATGTAAATGACGCTGTGACATGATGGAAAGAATCTATACCTTAATGTACAGCTCAAGTATATAGAACACTATGGACACTACCACCCAGTCATTTTAGAATGACACTACCCTTTTAAACTGTGGCTCCCAGTAACTGATCAAACTTCACAATTGCAAGACAATAGAATCATACGAACAATTAATAAATCCATGGATACACCATGGATGTGTTTACTTTTCTCACCATAATGGTGATTTTGCAATACACTTAGGCTTGGTAAAAAAGACTATGGGCCTCATTACAAATCAGGCGGTCCGGAAATAACGGTGGCGGTAAACCCGTCGCCACTGTTGTTTCCAGACCGCCTGATCCCGACTCCTGCAGGTGGGAGGTGATGTTCCCGCCAGGTCTGACCTGGCGGGTTTAACACCGCCCGCCTGCAGGCGGACGAGGAAACACCGGCAGCATTACGAGATGCTGCCAGTGTTTCCATGATCCCCATTCCCATTGAGTCCCGTAGGACTGAATGGGAATGGGGATTAACACCATTCCGCTTCCGTGATTCCCGGGAAACTGGGGTTGTAATGCCCCGGTAATTCCGGGAATCACGAGGCGGAATGGTAATACGAGTCCGGAGGTAACCAGGCGGTTTTACTGCCTCGGTTACCGCCGGACTCGTAATGAGGCCCTATGTTTATTCCTCATATTGAAACACATAACAGGGACATTAAGAACTACAACTACCATAAATCCATGACATCACGTGATCGGGATTTAAGAATCCTTGATGATATATTGAAATTACAGTTTTATACATTATTAGTATTACTTTTATTTTGAATATATTCACACCCCTGACATTCACTTAGAGAATGTACACAAGCAGTTAGCTATACAACTAGAACTCTGATTCCCAGAATTCCATGGTATCACATGATTAGATCACATGACCATATATTAAAAGGTTGCCAAGCAACCGGTTTCACTTGGAGAAGTTAGGAAGAATGAGAGACACGTTCGCGGCCAGCGTGTCCGCACATACAGGTAATCAGGATGATTTTTTGCTTAGTTCATACTAAACATAGTTCATGATATCGCGCTAACACATATTATTACTGATTTAGAGAGAAACCTTGAATTCAGTACGGAACATTGCCAAGCAAACGGTTTCACTTGGAGAAGTCAGGAAGAAAGACACGTTTGCGGTCAGTGCGTCCGCACATACAGGTAATCAGGATGATTTATCGCTTATTATATACCAAACATAGTTCATGACATCGCGCAAACACATATTATTACTGATTTAGGGAGAAACATTGAATCCAGCATGGAAAAAGCGCACACATCTTGAGACTCCTTGAGACTATGAACTGGTGAGTTTTCTCGCCATTGTCATGATTTGAGTTGAACTCATGATTTGTATTGAGCTATGAATTCATGAACACTGAGAATTAGAGTAAAAGCACTTACCTCTCTAGGTTTTCGATCTCCAAACCTTCATGCAGTTGAAATTCCTTATGAAATCCTGAACAGGACACTTAAACAGACCTACTATTACAACAACACGCAGGTATGGCTGGTACCTATGTGCGTTATAATCAATGCGACATTCACTTGACTTAAATATTACTAACACACATACTATACCATTTGCAGATTATCATCAAAGAACGAATAATCACACAAATAGATGACGTTTCCATGATCTCACAATGGAATTGTTACTACAATACACAAAGAAAGACTTGTGGGCTAAATTTGTTGAAACAATGCTCTTTTTTGAAATTAAGATTTGTTGAGAACATTACTTGTTGAATTATTTTGAAATCGTTTTTTGCTCCTGAAGAGAGATATATCGCTCGAAACGCGTAGAGCTCCTAAGAGATTTGATTGATTTTGAATTTTTTTTGTAAGTGCTACCTTTAACTTCAATGTTTAATTTAATTACTGAGTGAATGGAACTCATGGATTTATTCCACTTCCCATGTACTGCACTTTCCCCTCTCCCTTCCCCCTACGCACTTTTCCTTTCCCCCCTTCCAATGCACTTGCGCGATCTGAATGACACCTGGCCTAATAGGATCATTGTCTGTCCTCCCTTTGTCCCCCCCTTGCCTTGTCGCGCCTTGAAACACTTGTGTATAGGCACGTTATAAATGCCATATCATATATAAAGTTTTTTCTACTGAAATCAGACAAATACAATCACGAAATAAATTGAACGAATTTGTGAAATTGAATTTCTTTGAATAATTGTTGCAGTTAGAAATATATATATTTTTTTAAAACATTTTTTATTATTTTATAACAACACACCAAACATTACAATAATTAGGACATCCATGTTCAAGTCTAACAAGGTAACATTACAAACTGCGTTCTTCAGTTCCGCTCCCTCCCGTCCCCTTAACTTGAGCCATAATGTCTGTATCATCAGCCTGTACATCCTCAGGTGGGTCTATTGTCCTCATCTTGTCCGTATCATCACCACTGTGATCGGGCTGGGGGGCCCACCATGGTGGCCACCAATTACCTCCATTCGATTAAGGGTCCTACCTCCTCCTCACCTCCCCTACTAACCGCTTCGAACCAAGCAGCCATTTCCGCCTCTGCCCACTTCAAGAGGTCAGCCCACCACAACTCCATCCTGGCCCTGTGGGCTGCCTTCCAGCACATTGCAATCCTTCTTTTGGCCAGGATGTATGCCAGGTCCTTCATCTTGCTAATGTGCCTCAGATGACGTGGCCTAGGGAAACCTCCTAGCACGCATGCCCAGGCCGACTCCACCTCCAGCGTAATGCCTTTTTTGGCTAGGCGTATCTTCAATTCAGACCAAAACCTACCACCTCCGGACAAGCCCAGAACATGTGCAACATCTCGGCTTCCTCCTCCCCGCATCTGGGGCATCTCTAAATCGTCTGTGCCCCAAACCTAGCAATCTTACTGGGGTTCAAATATGCCCTATGTGGAATTCTAGTGCCTCCCCCTCCTGCCATGTCTCCCAGAGTGGCCAGGCCCATCGGTTCCCAGTATCTACGGACCCCTTGTATCAATTGGGGGTCCTCTTTGCATAGCGCCGCCAACGGCACCTGCATAGAAAACGGAACCGGGTATCCCACCATCTGCCATGCTCTGTGCCACACCTCCCAGCCATGCCCCAACAGCCTCGCCATCTCTGGTACCTTTGGCTTGGCCAACCACACAACCTCTCTAAGGAAGTAGGGGACCGGTTCCATGCACAACAGCCTGGTTGCGGCTGTTTCTCCCTCAGACAGCCACCTGGCCACATATTGCAGTTGGCCCGCTAAATAATATAACTCAAAATTCAGCAGGTTTATTCCCCCCATTCGCACAAATTCTGTAATTTCCAAAGAGCCACCCTGTTCCTGGTGTTATGGCATATAAAGCCCCTGCACAAGCTGTGGAGACTAGCAAAGAAGCGCCTAGGGATCACATGCGGAATATTTACAAAGAAGTATAACAGTCTGGGCAGGACTACCATCTTGATTAGAGCCGCTCTCCGCATCATGGCCAGGGGCAATCTGGACCAGAATCCCATGCTAGTTTTGATGCCTTCAACTGCCTTTACTGTGTTTTGTTTATGTTCTTCTCCTGTCATGTGGTATATGTCAATTCCGAGATATCGGAACGACCTGGTTCGCCAGGGTATTGGCAATACCGGAAAACCCCCTGGTAGGACAAGTCTATATCTCCCCAGGGGCTACATGCTGATTTCTTGGGGTTTACCGCTATGCCGGAGAGAGTAGCATATCGTTCCATCACCTCCAGGATGTATTGTATATTCTCTTCTGGGAAGCACAGATACAAGAATATATCGTCAGCATATAATGAAATAAGATGCGGATCGCTTGCAGTGCGGATCCCAATTTCCTCGTATTGTTGTCTAAGACAGACAGCCAATGGCTCCAGCGCTAGTATATACAACATGGGCGACCAGGGGCAGCCCTGTCTGGTGCCCCTGCGAAGTTGCCATTTGTCTGAGATCATGGCACCCGTTTTAACCCTTGCAATTGGGGAGTTGTATACCATTTTAACCCACCTAAGATACCCCAGCCCCATTCCATAAGCTTCTAGAGTCACCAACAGCCAGGGCCATCTTACTGAGTAAAAAGCCTTGACCAGTCAAGCGAGACGATCACCAGCTCCCCCGGGCCCTCCTCTGTCTGATCGATAATATGATGCAGTCTCCTGTGGTTATCAGTTATATTCCTACCAGTGACATAGCCTGTTTGGTCAGGATGCATCAGTTTGCCGATGACTCGCTTAAGCCTGTTTGCCAGCACTGCCGTAAGGATTTTGCTGTCTTGGTTGAGCATCAATAGGGGTCTGTATGACCCACAATCTGTGCTCGGGTTCCCCGGCTTTACAAGCGATATGATCACCGCCTCTCGTAGGGACTCTGGCAACCTGCCTTGCTCATACGCCTCATTAAACATAGCCAGCAACGGGGGAAGCAGCTCTTGTAGGCTTTGTAGAATTCGCTTGGGAGTCCGTCTGACCTCGGAGCCTTACAAGTTGGCAGGTGCTGAATCACTAACTCAAGCTCTTCTACTGTGATTGGGGTATCCAAGTCTGCCCGTTCTAAATCGTCTAAGGTGGGCAAGCCCATGTCTTCTAGCGTGTCCCGGATTTCTTGGTCACTAGCTCCACCTGGGTCCTCATAGAGCCAGTTGTAGTATCCCAGGAACTCTTCATTCACTCCCTCCTGGGTATACAGGGTCCAGCCTCCCTCCCCTCTAATTTCCCTGATCGCCGGTCGTGGTGCCTCGCTCTTATATAGCCAGGCAGCAACCTTCCAGGTTTGTCTCCCCCCGCATGCTTTCTCTCCACATATTTCTTATAGCCTAATTTACATAACCTGTCCCAGTGTTCGCAACTAGCTTGTTGAAGTTGTCTCATCCTGACCCCATCCTCCCTAGAGGTGCCTCCCCTACGCATAATGTCTTCCAGCTCTTCCTCTGTTCCCCGCAGCTCTTGTTCTATGCCCCCCCTGGAGCCATCTGGATTTTGACATAGCCACCCCCCGCACTACCACTTTGAATGCCTCCCACACAGTACCCATAGATCGAACACTGCCAGTATTAATCTCGAAGTACTCTGATCTCCTCCCTTAAATCCCCCTGGAATCCCGAATCCTGCAGAGCCTCGGCTCTGAGCTTCCACGTCGGAATCCGCGCTCTAATGGGTTGGTATTGCCACTCCAGGAACAGAGGGGAGTGGTCTGAGAGGACCCTAGCCTTATATTCCGCGCTTCTCATCCCAACTACCAGATCGGCAGCGGCAAACACGTAGTCCAGCCTCGTATGCAGGTTGTGTGGTGCTGCATAGTGCGAGTATTGCCTATCTGCCGGGTGTAGCTGCCTCCAGACTTCTACTAGGTCAAAATCTCTCAGGAGGGCCTTTAGCACCCCTTTGCAGCCGGGGTGGGTTTGTCTAGCTTACTGTCTGATCTGTCCACCTTAGGATTCAGTACACAATTGAAGTGTCCACCCCATAGGATCCCACCACCTAATAGGGGGCTAATCTTACCATGCAGGGTCTGAAAGTAGGCCGCTGTATCCTGGTTGGGGGCATATAAGTTTACAATACTCACTTCCCAGTTTTCCAGCATCCCTCTTACAACTATCAATCTGCCTTCTGGGTCTCCCATGGACTGAAGCAATTGGAATGGTATGTGAGGTGCTACCCAAGTGATAACTCCTCTTGCGTAGGCCGAGTATGTGGCACCCGCAATACTTCCCCTCCACTTTCTCTTGACCACCTCCAATTTCTCCCTGGTGAGATGGGTCTCCTGCAATAATGCTATGTCAATCCTCATCCTTTTCAGGTACATCATAACTTTATTATGCTTCAAGTAACTATTGAGGCCACTAACGTTCCAGGTAACCACTCTAAGGCACCATGATGCCATAGATACGATATCCTGCCCTCCCTCCATCCTGATAAGAGTTACATATTGGCTCGTTACCCGCCCGCCCCCAACAAACTTCCCCTCCCCCTTCCCCAACAACAGACCCCCACATACCGCCCTTTCCCTCCCTCCACAGCACCCAACCCCAACAAATGCCCAGCTCCATCCCTGGATCTCTGGGCCCCCGCGTCTGGTTCTGCCTCGGACTACCGGTGACCTAACTAAGCTACTCTAAATGGGGGTATGAGGACTAGTGCTGCGAGGCTCCCTAGCTGGGTAAATAGTCTCAGCGCTCACGGATCAAATCCTTTTCCAACCTAATCATGCCAGCCCATAAGCTACATCTATTACAATATTCAAGTCCCATAGTCTTAGGCTGCGACACCCTTTGGTGCCCCCTCCATAGATTACTTATCTCTTCCTTTTCCCATCTGGATGCCCGACTCCTGGGGGCAGCTCTGCGCATCAAGCACCCCGTAGCTTCTTCCGGGGTTTAGAAAAACAAGGTTCTGTTTTTATGGAACACCTTCAGTTTCGCCGAGTAGAGCAGCATATACTTGTGGCCTGCTTCACGCAATCTTCTCTTCACAGTCCCAAAATTCATGCGGCTATGTTGTACCAACAGGGTATAATCAGGGTATGCGGTCATATTTGCTGTTCCTCTTTGTATTGTTCCGTCCTTACGGAAGTGTTCAAGGATTCTTTCTCGGTCTTGATAGTTCAGGATCTTGGCAATCACCGGCCTAAGAGGGGTGCCTGGCGGCGGCCTCCTCATTAGAGCCCTGTGAGCCCTCTCCACCGCGAACCCCTGGGACAACACTCCTCCGGTTATCTCCTGCAGCAGCATGGATTCAATAAACTCTGTAGGGTTGGGTACCTCGGCCCCCTCCGGCAAGCCAACGATATGGATGTTATTTCTTCGGGCCGGTCCTTCCGCCTCCTCCGCCCTGCATTCTAGGTTTCCCACGCGTTGCACTAGGGCGTGAAGGTCTGCTTTATGTGTTGCACAGTCTGCTGTGTTCGGGCCCACCTCTTTTTCCAGATTTTCTGTGCGTTCTGCGAGCAACCTGACATGTCGGAGAAGGTTCACTTCCTCTTGCACTGCCCTGACTTTCAACTCCAGTGCTGCTTTCAATTCCGTCATAGCCAGGCCCAGTTTGGTCTCCCAGGCTACTTTCAGGTCCGCGATCGCCACGAGGATCTCCTGGTTAGTGCCCATGGTGACTGCGCTCCCAGCAGGGATTTTGTGTCTTTACTCTTGGCTCCTTCCGGGCCCGGCGGTGTTCTGGCGTATTCTTCCAGTGTGGGTTGCTTGCTCTTCGTTCTTAGTGGTTTGCTGGACATTGCGGCGTGCAAAAAAGCCTGTGGGCAAGCCTCACCTCACGCAAGCTCCTGCAGGGTTAAACTGCTGTAGGCACCAGGGCCAGGGCGGGCCACGCAAATGGTGTCTGGGAGCTAATTATTAGCTACAAGAGTGGATTGTGTCCTCCCATGTAACAGTGTAACTCCACTCCGATCCTGCCAGCACTCGCCTGTACAGTGGGCCAGCCAAACTAGGCTCCATGTTTCATGCTGGCTGTGGGCTCGAGCAGGTCCTCCAGCTCATCTCAGGTGTCTCTCATATGTCCCACTCTTTACACCCACTCCCCCGAATTATGCGCGCTGGGTGGTTGTGGCTGTTTAGGGTGCTTGACTCCAAGATTCAATCAATGCCTATAGTCCCCGCAGCATCCTTCTTCCTTCTGGACCTGAATTGATCTGTTACTCCCCGCGGGAAGCACAGCCCGTCCTCTACTCGTACTGGCCTTGGTCCTGTTTGTTCAGTGTCTTCCCTGATCCCTCTGTGCTCCAGTGAGGCTGTGTGCTGTCTTTTCCTTGTATGCCTCGCCCATACGGCTCCCCCAGCCTGGTTGTTGACACAATGTTACACCATCCTTGTGCGTACTGAAGTGTTGGCGGCTGTGAGTTCCGTAACAAATGTATCTTCAGGGCTTTGCAGCTGGCGTTGCTTCAGATCTTCCACTCTTACTCTGCTATGTCATTTTGCACTGGGCTCATTCAGCCGCAGTGCCTGTAGCTCCGGCGCACCCTCACACCACTCCTGCCCTTCGGAGTCTTCCTCCTTCTCGCTCTTATCTACCTGTCTGCTCTTCAGTCTCTGTAGGGGTCCTGGCACTCACCCTCACTGTGCAGCCCTGCAGGTCTGTATCCAGCCCCCTTCCGCACTGGAAACCTTATGTGCTCTGGTGGCCACGTTATTTACAGTGACCGGACCACATTGGAAACAGCTTGTGTTGCTGCATTTCGCTGCACCGGCAGGGCCGGACCGCATGGGGAGCCGTTCCACCAATTCCATTAACACACTTCATTGAGTTTCAACGTACTCAGATTTCACCCACAGCTTGCATGCCGCCTCTACTTTATATGCCAATATCCCAACGTTCTAAGTCCCTCCAGGTTTATTTACTTTGTGAGCCGGGGCGAACAACCACTCTTTCAGCCCACGTCAGTCAGCGCAGATGCAGGATTTACCCAGCGCTCTGACCTGCCTCTGGGTATTGATATTCCTGCTATGCTCCGTTTCAGCTCTGCAGCGCCTGCAATGCTCATGCGGTTAGCACCTCTTGTGGCATCCCCCTACTTAGGCTGACATGGGGAGCTGAATATGCAAGTGCAGTGCGCATGCAGATGGGTTCCTCCTATGACTGTGGTCCCAACCAGGCTCCATCCGAGGTAGCTACAGTATCGTTGGCATCAAGCAACATGGAACATCTGTCTCAGCGGCTTACTGTTGTCTTGCCGTGCAGCGCCAATCCATGTCCGCTCAGCCCTTTGTTCCAGCATCCGCCATCTTGTTTCTGCTGCGTCTAGTCGGCTGCAAATTTTCCTCTGTCCGTTTGTCGCCGGGGTCCCGGCCTGCGCCACTGTGATGTGTCTCGTCAGCCAGTCCTTCGTCCGCACTCGATTTTGCTTCGGGGAGCTCAGCCCACGCTCCACTTTGCTATGCCGGCTTAGCTTCCTCCTACAAAGTAACTACAGTGAGCGCTTCGCTTTACACGGTGGCAGTGCCCTGTCATTCCTTCCTATTCAGCCCAAGCGTGACCTCCTCAGCGTGCCTACAGTCACAATGTTATCAGCAAAGCTTATATATGTGACATTCTGGCGGCTGTGTTGTTGCCACAATGTATCCACATGTCTTGTAGCCCAGCGCAGCCTGCAGGCTTTTATTCGCACTGTCTTCTGTTGTTTCTCTTTTGACGTGTCGGCTCAAAGCATTAGGAGCTCCGGCGCAGACTCCCACTGGTCCAGCCCTCCAGTGTCTGTCTCACGCTGCCTGCTTCGATCTCGCGGTCCGCACTCCCATCCCTGCAGGGGTACTGGCATGCATCTTTGCTACGTGTCTCGCCAGCCAGCGTTCCGCTCGCACTCAATCTCGCCTTTCTCACCAGCAGGGTTCTGTACCTTTCCCTTCCACGACTAGGCAAAAGGCTTCCCTTTGCTTGTTAGTATGGTCTGTTCGGGGAATCCTTTGTTCCAGTCACGCCGCCATCTTGTTGCTGACGGATGCTTCGCCATTTCTCCGGCTCATATCTCGCGGGTAGCACTGCGAGTTACAGCGATATCGTGCTACTTCTGTTCCATCCTTCTTTGGATGCTTGCATCTTCAATTTCATTCGTGGGTGTTTCTTCTAATTGCCGCTTTTGTTCAGGATCCGCAGGAGCACACAAAATCGCGTCCTACTCCATGGCTTTTAAGGCACGCCCCCCAGTTAGAAATATTTACCTCTAAAATTCTAAAAGATATAGATTGTGAATATATTGAATCATTGGAATTATTTAAATTTGTTTGGAAAATTACTTTTCCACTATTGAATGGGGTGCAGGGTACGGGAGTTCCTATTACCAATAGGAACTCTGTTGTGTTCCATGCAGCACCATTTGACACAGCAATTTTGGATTACACAGGACCTGTGATATGTTCCTTTTACTCACTCGCACCAACAAGGATCTTCTGCTTTGCTTTGGTTGGCCCACAGTATTATGTGATGGAATAAGAGTATATATTTAGCTGTGATAAAGCCCACTCCTGAAGAATTATGATCAGGTTGGACTGAAATATGCCTTTTCCTTATATGGAACTATATATCCAAAATCAGAGTAATTCAGAGATCTCCTTCATCTTTTTGCAACTTTAGGCATAACTGAGTTATCACTAAAGTATGCAAATCTAATAATGAATACATATTAATATATCCTTCATATATGTTTGTGATTATGGCTGCTCTGCTGAATGCAAATATATTTTCAGTTTTCAAATTGAATCAAGAATTACAAAATTAGACCGGTTATGTATTTCATTATTTGTCACTTTAAATACATTTCCTTGCTGCATATTTTACTGTACAATTGAGCTTGAATTAGATATGTTGCCAAGGCCCTAGTAGCAACAAGGATTACTGCTTTCCTCATAACAAAACACCCTTTTTAATAGGCACCTTAATGGAAAGCTACACAATTTACAAGAGGCCTTATTGTGTTGCCAGGTCGGATACCTGTCTTTGTCTAGACCTCTGTTCCCCACAAGCTCCCATTACAGGTTTCCAGACTTCTGAGCATATTGACCTTGTTTTCCTTTTAAAAATACAAGTACACTGAAATGAGCTGAATCCAAAATGTAGCTTGCATTTACTTTTATTATCTTTGTATTTTAAAACAAGGCCTTTGCTTTGGGTGCACACAGCTGTGTCTATTAATCTCTTTAATGGTTTGTCACAGTGATTGAGGAGGACAGTTTTACAGAAAACTCACACTTGCATTCCTGTTCTCTATGTATAAACATAGGCCATCATGCAGAATGCTAAAATATAAAGTGTAGAAGTCTACCCTCTCTTCATACAACTCTTGTATTAGGCAATTTCGTTTTTGAAAGACAACACTTATTCTTGTTGTCTTTATACTGAACTGTGTTCATGGGCTCCAGTGTGCAGCCATGTTTATCCCCCTTAGGTGAATGTTGATGCTTCATAGGAATGCCTCAGAGGTGGGTCCATGTTAAGTGAAAGTGAGCAGTCCCCCAAAACACAATCAAATCATTGGGGGCCTCTGTCGTTGCCATGGATAGTCCTACAGAATGAGATATAAAAGGGGGTTATGCATACGTACATCTAAATACTATTTTCACCATTCTATTTTTACTTAAGTGTTTTTATACATCATACATGTCTTATCTCAAGTGATATCCTTTTTAAACATACATAAAACTAGATTTTATTTTTCTGGTCGTCTTCCACAAAACACAGAGAGAGACCGAGACCGAGAGAGAGAGAGAGAGAGAGAGAGAGAGAGAGAGAGAGAGAGAGAGAGAGAGAGAGTGAGATTCAACCAACACTATTATTTTAATGCATCATTTTCTACTTCTCTCTATAATATATATATATATATTTACACGTCATTTCGTCATTTTTGAATGTCATTTTTTCTTATTCTCACAGCTGCGTTCTTTTGTACTTACTCTCATTGGTTATGTTTGTGTTGCTTCTTCTGGCCTGTTTTCTCCTTCATTTTGGCCTATGCTTTGCGTATGTCGGACAAATGAATCCAATACCTCAGGCCGTTCACCTTTACTGCAGCAGGCATGCAATACACTACCTCATATGGGTCATGAAATCTTGGTGCATTCTACGACGTACGAAGCTTTGCACATATCTCATCTCTCCTGGCATCAACCGGCAGCTTCGGCTATCTGTGGCTGGTGTTACTGTGTGACTCGCGTTTTCTTGTGTGAAAGGGGGAGCAAGTTGCCTTGCAATCATACGTACTGCTCTTGTTAGTTTTCTTAAATAGTCTTGGAATTCTTCCCCTAATACTGTTGCACTTCTGTGTGCGTCTGACTGCCTTCGTAAGGGGGACAGTGCCGTGTGCTACCTGTCACTATTTCATGTGGGGACAAGTGGTGGTCTTTGCTGGGCTGGTTTCTCAACTCTAATAGGGCCAACGGTAAGCAGTATACTCAGGTGACATAATTTGGATAGTCTACTTTTCAGGAGTCCCTTTATTTTTGCATCCACGCCATTTGATTGCAGGTGATAAATCATACACAACTTGTGGGTGTTACCCAACATGGTTGTTACTGCTTTGAACAGATCATTAACGAAATGCGTTCTGTTGTCGGAGCGGATTACATCACATATTCCCCACCGGGGAAAAACCTCCCTCACTAAGAATATTGACGCGCATTTCGCGTCTAGGTACGCGCAGGGGCCTGCTTCCACCCACCTTGAAAAGGGGCAGACCACCACTATTGAGTACCGTGATCCATTACAACTTTCTCCCATATCTGCGTGATCTACGTGCAGTTCTGGGAAGGGTCCAATCGGCATGGGCAGTGTTCCTCGTAATGTTCTTAATGTCATTCCTGAATTATATGTTTGTCACGTGGTACCATTCTATTACCATTTTTGATATTTGATCTTGTAGCCCGGGGTACAAACCAATTTTCATGTCTGCAGCGATATGTTGTTTTACGTTGTGGGCTGGAAAGTGAAGCTGCTGAAATGCTATCTCTAGTAGTTTACTTGGCATTACTACTTTATCTGAATTGTTCTGTCACCAAAGAAGATCAGTGCAGGATTGGCTACAACCTCTCTTTACCCATAGTTCCTTTTCCTCTTCTTGTGCATCCTGCTGCAACTCTTATATCTGTGAAACTGGCATCCACATGTCTTTGTAGCACGTACTCACCTGTTACCTCTCTTGTTAGATACAAAGCTTCTTTTGCATAAGCATCTGCTGCCGCGTTCCCTAATGAGATGACGTCACTCTTGTTTGTGTGGGCCTGGAATTTTACCAGTCCTACAACTGTGGGCTCTTTTAATGCTTCAATCAATTCTGCAAGTAATTCTGCGTGCTGCACAGGGACCCATCTGCCCTTCTGAATCCTCTCCTTCCCCATCGTGCTAGTCCCCCATGTACTGTGGTAGTCATGTATGCTGAGTCAGTGTATGTTATTACTGCGCTTCCCTTAGCTGTATGTAGAGCTTCAATTAACGCCACCAGTGGACAGGCAATCTTTTTTGTACAATCACTTCGTACTCCCCTTCTTTCTACTGGACCACTGACGCCCCCACATGTTTTTCTCCTATTTCACAATTTATTGATGCTGATCCATCTACAAAATATACCTCTCCTTCTGTTAGTGCATCTTCATTTGCTGTGGGTGTATCATCATCTTCCCCCCTACATGTGGCACAATCGTGAATTTGCATATCCTACTGTGCATGCTTCTGTGAGAAATGTAGCAGGGTTCACTGTTTTACAATGCACTATGTGTATGTTGTCACTCAATAGTATTATTTCATATGCTGTGACTCTCTGAGTTGTTAATGTGCTTTTTGATCTTTCGAGTATGGCAAACAATGAGTGCTCAACATATAGGGTCACAGAGCATCCCATCACAATTGTTGCACTTTTTTCAATGGCGAATGTTGCGGCTGCGAGAGCTTGTTCGCAAGCGAAGTGCCCCTGCATTACTGTGTCGTGTGTACCACTGTAATATGCTAGAGGTTTGTGACCCAGTGATGTCTTTTGTGTCAACATTGCTGTCATGAGTGTCCCATCACAATGCGAAATTAAATAAAATGTGTGCTCACTTTTGGTGTTGCTAGAACGGGTGCAGATCTTTCAATGTGTTGAAGGCTGTGTGCATTTCTTGTGCCCATTGTACTGCTGCACTCTCCCTTTGTGCCTCTTTCAGTGCTTGTAGGAGTGGTTTTGTATATGCTGCATATTGTAATATCCAGGCACGGCAATAACTGCACATGCCAAGACATTTCTGCATTTCTTTCACTGTTCTATTTTGTATTTTTGTATTTATTTTATTTGTAAAGCGCAGCCAGGCCCAGGGGCATACGGGCGCATAAATTAGATCTGGTTACAGTTACAATTGAAAGCAGTCAAAAAAGGTTACGTTACAATACAGTTACAGGTAAGTAAAAACTTGGCAATGGGAGTGCATACATACATGGTCTAGTATAAATACATTAATTACAAAATTGCGCTGGTGGCAGTCAATCATACTGAGGTCAGGCAGTTAGGCTGTCATGGAGTCCATATTGTGAAGCCAACACTTTGTGTTGTGTTTAAATAAGTTAAATGACGGTTCTGCTCGCAGAGGCGCAGGGCGGCTGCCCCATCTGGTATTATTCATTTACCCTCTTTTGATATCAGTTGGCCGAAATAAAGTACTTCTGTCAAACAATATTGCAATTTCTGTTTGTCTACCTTATAGCCCTTGTGTGCTAACAATGTCAATAGTGCTGCTGAATATTTTCTGCACTCATCTTCTGTTTCTCCACAGATTAATAGGTCATCCACCTACTAAATAATCACACTCTTTGTGTCAATATTTCCAAGATCTTCATGTAATATTCTATTAAAGATACTCAGGCTTTCACAGTATCCCTGGGGCAGTCTGCAATGTTCGTATCTTTTTCTCCCAGAGTAAAGGCTGTCAAGTATTATGACTCTGGATCCAGTGGTACCGAGAAAAATGCATTTTTCAAATCTACTGCATAAAATCGATGCAGGGTTCGGGGTGAGTGGGAATTCCTTTTGTATTACGTCATTGAGGGGGCGTAGATCCTGTATCATCCTCCAAGCCCCTCCCTTTGCCTTTTTGATTGGGTAAATACAAGTGTTGCAGGGAGAATTTGAGGGTACTATAATTCCTTGCTTTAATAAGGCATGCATTGTTTCTTTTATCCCTTCTTCTGCTATTCATGACAGGGGGTACTGTTTTACCTGGGGCACCTCGCACAACAGTCCCACATCATGTGGGCCAGTTGTCCACAATTCTGGTGGTACGTGTTGCATTTCTTCAATAAAGAATGCTGGTGGCGCGTTAACTATGGCCATGAGGGGAAGTGGCACTTCTCTGTTCTGAATCATATCACAGGGAATTGCTATTTCCATTATTATTTCCCCCCCATCAATGTCTGAGTCAGTAAAAAGATCCTCATCAGACAGATCTCGTAAGGCTGTGTTGGCATTTATACACAGCACTGTGCGCCATTCACACCCGTGTATGTCTAGGCCAATCACTGATTTCCTTTGTGATGATACCTTTACCCCATGTATGTCTAAATACACCACTGACCCTGCTACTATTTCTGGGGGTGCTATCGGGCGAAACACAAACTCAAATGGTACTCGCCATTCTTGTCACTTTCACTCGGGCACGACTCATGCTAAAGCTGTGGCTTGTGTGTTTATGACTAGCATGGCGCGCATAGCACATATTCCAGGAACCCACTATACCCCTGTCTGTGAATGAAATGGTCATGTTGAGCTTGCTAAGGAGGCCCCTCCCTAGTAGGTTTATGGGCGAGCCTTCATAATACAGTAGGGGTGCTCGCACTGTTTTTCCTCCCACTGTTATATCTAGTTCTTCTGTGTATGGAACCCCGACCACCGCCCCAGAAAACCCCAGCATCTCCGTTTTATGATTTGACAACGGAAACCTGCCTTCTCTTAGGCACAATATTTCTGCTCCCGAATCTACCATACAAATGAACAGGTTGTTCCCTATCTCTGCCCCCACCAGTGGTTCTTCAGCTGCGTTGAGGGTCGTTGATAGTACTGGACACGCAAGTGCTCTTTGTGGGCTGTCCTATGCTGAGTATCTCGTGTTCTCTCCACTGTCGAAAACATTACCTGCTACCACTGCTGTTCCTCTGAAAGGTGCTGGTGCACCGTTTGCTGTGGTCACAAAGGTATTTCCATGGACCAGCGCCATGTGTTCCGTCGATTGTGAGTGTTGTTGTATGTTTTGTGGATGTACCCTATTTTCGTCTGTGTATCTTGGATCGGGTTGCTCTTTTCACCTACATCCACCCGTAGGCAGTCCATATGGGCTTCCTGGGTGGGGGTGGCCATATTGTTGCTCGTTTTGATAGGGGCCCATCGGACAGCTTCGACACTCTTGAAAAATGTCACCACTGCCCCAGTTCCAGCATGTCCCTTGTCCTCCTCCTCTGGGGCATCCTTTATACCCGTACCCACCCCCTCTGGACCCTCTGTACCCACCTCTTCCTCCACGGGCACTCCTCCCCTGCCATTGTGGCCCTCCATACTGCTCCTCACCATTCCACTGTTCCTGTCAATTTTCTGCCCAGTTCACAGCCATCCTTGCTTGTATGGCTATCGGCCCTTCCTCCTTCTCTCTTTCCCTCTCAGTGGGAAGGGCGGCTACTGCTGCTGTGACCTTCACTAGTTTTGCCTGTATTAATTTAGCCTTGTCTGCCAGTCTCCTTTGGGCTATCTCCTTTTCTCTTTCTTTGATCTTTTTGCAATGGTGCACTATAATTCTCTGTATCTCTGGCCAGCCCTTGGCTTCTATCCCACCTATTTTATCACGAGCCTTCTGCACTTCCTTCGGGAGCCCTCTTTTAATTATAAAATAGAACACAGAGGTTGATTGATCCCAAGCCGTGCCTGTCTCCGCTCTCCACATGTCTTGCACTCGAAGAATGTAAGCCGATCGCATCTTCCTCCTCCCCCATTGTGCATTGCATCACAGACTGTAAATCTGGTGTATCTGGGAACGTCTCTCTTAATGCGTCCCATACACTTGCTCTTACTGCAATGAAGGATGCCCCATCATGGCGGACGCATTCTAATATCCCGGGGAATCCTGTCTTTGGCCACACCCTGTTAGCTTGGTCATTTACTGCAGACACTAACAGGCTTTTGACATCACCTATTGCTCGGGGAAACCCTGCAGTGTTTTTCTCAAATGCATATATCCACTTGCTTGCACCTCCCGAGAGCGGGGGTAATGTTTTTAGCAAGTTCGCTTTGTCCATCTGAGCCCAAGGGATGTAAGGAAAAAGCTACTTTCCTGTAACTGTTGTTCTTCAGCATGGGTCTGGCATGGATTCACATACTCCCCGTCGTCAGGCCGGGAATCCTTGGTATAGAAAAAAATCAGTATCAGTTTCGTTTCTGATCGGTCTTTCTTAGTAATAACCAATCACTGGTCTCTGGGTCATACTGCCCCCAGCCAATGACTGCCCTCTCCCTAAGCCCCGCCTCTGCCAGCCATCCTCAGATTTGGTAGCACGTAAAGTGGCAGTATGACCAAGTGAAGAGCCGCAGAGGGGTAGGCGGGAGGGTTCGCATGTGAATCCATGCCAGACCCATGCTGGAGAACAACAGTTACAGGTCAGTAACTTGTTCCTTCTCCAGCATGGGGTCTGGCATGGATTCACATGCTCATGAATATAAGAATACATAGCAGTATACACATGCACAACCACGGGAGGTGGCAACAGGCTCAACATTAAGCAATACAAAAAACTCAATTAAGCATCTCTTACCTCCTCACCAGGCTCACCTTAAGCGAACAGGTTGCGCAGCACTGCTTGGCCGACCCTGGACTCCTCCCTGGAGTCCCGATGGACGCAGTAGAATCTCGTGAAGGTGTGCAGCGACCTCCACGTCGCAGCCCTGCAGATGTCGAGCAGGGGCACACCAGATAGGAACACCGCGGTAGCAGCGATTGCTCTGGTCGAGTGGGCTCTCGGACGGCCGGGCAGCGGTCGGTTTGCCAACCGGTGACAGTGCATGATGCAGCCGGAGAGCCATCTGGAAATGGAAGCCTTCGAGAGAGCCTTCCCTTGATTCACAGGTCCAAAGTTTACAAACAGCTTTGATGTCTTCCGAAAACCCTTTGTGCGGTCCACGTAGAACTTCAGTGCTTTAGCTACGTCCAGCGAGTGCAGAGTCCTCTCAGCCGGCGACGAAAGCGACGGGAAGAAAACTGGCAACACCAAGGGTTGGTTGAGGTGGAAGTCCGAAGGCACCTTGGGCATAAAGGAGGGGTGCGTCCTCAGCACCACCCTCGTGTTGTGAAAGGTCAAGTATGGTGGCTTGCAAGATGGGGACTGGATCTCTCCCACTCGTCATGCGGAGGTGATGGCCACGAGAAATACTGTCTTCCACGACAGAAACTTCAACAGTGCCGAATGCATAGGCTCAAATGGGTCTCCCATGAGCCTGGTCAGCACCACGTTGAGCTCCCACGCCGGGGCAGGGGCCTTCACCGGTGGGAACGATCGGAATAGTCCCTTCATGAATTCCTTCACCGGCGATGAGACCACAAGGAGTTCTGGTGTATCTGAGATGGCGTCCCGTAGTTCTGGTGTATCGTGAGATGGCGGCCAGATGTATCTTAATGGAAGCGTGAGCTAGTCCAGCCTTGGCCAATGACAGTAGGTACGGCATACTTGAGGGGCCGTAATCCGCAAAGGGTTAATCTTCTGTGCACGGCACCAGACAGAGAACCTCTTCCATTTATGTCCGTAGCACTTGAGAGTTGAGGACGCCCTGGCCTTTGCAAGAACCTCTCTGCAGTCGGCTGGGATGTCGTACCCTCCAAACTCTAGTGCTGCAGGAGCCAGGCCTGCAAGTTCAGCGACTCTGTGTTGTGATGACGAATGGCGCCTCCTTCTCTGGAGAGAAGATCCGTGTCCGACGGCAGCTTGACTGGTGTGAACACTGACAAGTCCAGAAGGTCTGGGAACCAGATCGGTCTCGGCCACGCCGGTGCGACGAGGATCATCCTGCACCGGGACCTCTTGAGCTGGTTGATGAGCCGGAGCAGCAACAGCAATGGAGGGAACGCATAAAGAAATAGGCCGTCCCAGGGGAACGAGAAAGCATCGCCCATGCTCCTCGGCTGGGGGAACCTGCTGGCGAACCTCCGACACTTGTAGTGTCTGTCGCCGTCGCGAAGAGATCGATCTGGGGTTCGCCCCATCGTCGGAAGAGTCGATCCACTTGATCCTGGCGTAGTTCCCACTCGTGGCACGAGCGCAGCTCTCTGCTGAGTGAGTTGGCGATGGTGTTTTTTATTCCTGCCAGATGAAAAGGCACCAGAAACATCCCTTGGGCGACGGCCCAATGCCACAGATCCTGGGCTTCCTTGGATAGGGCAGGGGATCTGGTTCCGCCCTGCTTCCGGATGTAGAACATCGTGGTGGTGTTGTCGGTGAAGATCCTCACCACCTTGCCCTTGAGGGACGGAAGAAAAGACCTGAGGGCCCAGAACACTGTGCGGAGCTCCAAGATGTTGATGTGGAGTGACTTCTCCTCCGGGAGCCAAAGGCCTCTCACGTGAAGATCTCCGGAGTGCGCTCCCCAATCTCATTGAGTGGGATCCTGTCCTCGAAGCTGCCCGTCGACTGGACCCAGCAGGCGTCGAGGAACTCTTGTAAGGGACGCATCCGAAGTCAGTAAAGGCGCACCAGATAAATGCAGGAGGACATCATCCTGAGGAGGGACCTGATAGATCTTACCCTGGCCATGTCCGTGGCCAGCAGACGCTGCACCTTGCCCAGGATGGTCCTGGTCCTTTCCTCCGACGGCACGGCAAGCCACACCACTGTGTCAAGCTTGGCTCCCAGAAACAGGGCGACTTGCGACGGGACCAGGTGGGACTTTGGAAAGTTGATGGAGAACCCCAGGTCCGTGAGCAGCTGGACGGTCTTCGCAGTGTGCTCCATGGCGAGCTCCATTGTCTTTGCCCTGATGAGCCAGCCGTCCAGGTAGGGGTAGACGTGGATCCCCTGTAGGCGTAGGCGTAGCCGCGCCCCACCGGTGCAAGGCACTTGGTGAACACCCTGGGTGCCGACTTCAATCCGAATGGGAGGGCCTTGAACTGGTAGTGCCACCCTTGGACCACAAACCTGAGGAACTTTCGGTGTCTTTTTAGAATGGGGATGTGGAAGTACGCATCCTCCAAGTCCAACGACGACAGGAAATTGCCCTCCTCCAGCTCTCCCAGCACGTGCTGGAGGGTGACCATCCGGAACGTCTGTGCCTTGATGTACTTGTTCAGTCGTCGCAGGTCCAGGATGGGACGCCATCCTCCTGTCTTCTTCTTTACGAGGAAGTACCTTGAGTTAACTCCAGAGCCCCGAAGCCTCTTTGGGACGAGCTCAATGGCACCTTTCTTGAGCATCGCCCTTACTTCCAACAGTAGTTGAGGGACGTGATTTTCCTTCCTGGCCACGGGTGGAACGCAAGGGCACTTCTTCTGGAACTCGAGGGCGTGCCCTTGGGCCAGGGCGTCGAGCACCCAATGGTCAGTGGAGATGGACTCCCACACGCTGATGGACCTCGTCAGCCGGCCTCCCACCGGGCTGCTTCGGCGTGGGCCCGTCCCCACGGTCGGTTCAATCTGGTTTGGAGGCCGCTTTGCCTCCTTGACCTCCCTGTCGACGACGACGGGCACCACCTGACTTGCCGCGTCCCCTGTAGGCCTCCTGAGACGAAGATCTTGCCGTATGGCGGTACATCAAGGAGCCACTGCCGGATCCCTTGGAGGCACCTTGTCTGCCTCCGGCGCTCCGAAAGGACGGCCGTCGTTGTTGGAACACTCCCAGTGCCCGGGCAGTCTCCGTGTCTGTCTTGATACCCTGAAGGGACTCATCAACCGCCTTTCCAAACAGGTTGTTCCCGTCGAAGGGCATGCCAAAACCTTGGCTTGTACGTCCTGACGGAAATCCGTCGCCTTGAGCCATCCTCGTCGTCTCAGGCAAATGCCGTTGCCCAACTGACGGAAACCGGTGTCAGCGATGTCCGTTGCCACCGTGATGGCGTGGTCCGAAGCAATCTCACCTTCCTGTAAGATTTCAAGGGCCTCAGCCCTTTTGGCGCCCGGAAGGAAGTCCAATAGAAGGGCGATTTTGAACCACAACTTCCTGTCGTAGCGGGCTACGATAGCCAGGGCGTTGGCCGCCTTGATAGTCGTCGCTGCAGATGAGATGACCCGTCGTCCCATCGTGTCTAGCTTCCTGCCCTCGCCGTCCGGCGGGGAAGTTGATGTTGCGGCCGATGCCCCCCCCAGCTTTCTTCTTTGCCGCTGCTGAGACGACCGAATCCGGGGTAGGTTGTGCCCGAAGGCACAAGGAGGCAGCGTCGAGGACCCGGTACTTCTTCTCGTACCGGTCCCTCTTTGCAGGCGCCGTGGCAGGGTTCTTGAGGAGGGAGAGCTCTTCATCCCCAGATGTCATCCAGAAGTGGTACGGCGAGGACCGTCTTCCTTTTAGCCTTGCGCCGTTGGTAAAGGAACCCTTCCTTTTTCTTCTCTTCGGGGCAGAGCTGGAAGAGCTTGGATGCCCTGGAAATCATGGCATGGAAGGATCCAATCTCGTCGGGCGGGGACGCCCGAGCAGGGGGTGACGGGAGACACGTCCCGTTGTCGCCTCCGTCATCATCTGTACCTGTCATAGCCGTGTCCGTGCCTGTATCATCCCCGTGGGTAGTTGATCGGGGGGAAGGCAGAGCAGGCCGGAGAGGTGGCGCAGGATGTGTCCTCCTCTTCTTATGCGGTGGACTTTCCGAAGGTCCCAGCTCCGGTTCCCCTGTCGGGTCTGGCTCAGGTACCTCCGTCGGGGGGAGGGGCAACCTTGTCCTTATCTCCAAGCATAAGGACTGAATTGCTGACAAAATGGCCGCCGAAGTGTCCTGCGGCACCAGAAACGACGGGCGCGAGGGCTCTGGAGGAACCTCGTCGGCGACACCGTCGCTCTCGTCGTCGCCCTCGTCGGGATCCCTCCCGATGGGCTGGGCCTCCTCCACGACTTCGATGAGCTCTTCTTCAGAGGTCGTGTCCGTATCCACGATGGCCACCTGCCCCTCCCCCTCCTTTTCCAACAGGGACTTCGTGGGGGTCTTCTCGATGGGCCTGAAAGACGACTCCCTCCATGGTGGCAGGGAGACTCTGGATCCTGAGGTTGCCTCCACTGGCGTAGTCTCCACAGGCTGAGCCAGGGCCGCTGCGACATCCTCAATCGAGGTCTTAGCAGGGTGAATTAAGGCCATCGTCACCTTATGCAAGCCTACGGCCTTCACCTTGGGGGGGAGGGTCCGAGCCTCGCTCCCCCTCTGCCGGAACCTTCGAGATCGACTGGGGCCTCTCCAGAAGCTTTGCCGTGTTCTCAGACTTCCTCTTACCCGAGCCAGAGCGTTGGCTCGTGGTTGATGGCGCCGGGGAGGATGCGCCCTGCCTGGCAGCCAAGGAGCCCGACCGTTCGGCGCTCTTGGTGCAAGCAGACTCGCGGTGCTTGGCCTTTTGTTGGGCCCCCATCGCCGGGACGCCCTCACAGGACTTAGAAGACCTCTCGGACTACTTCTTCTTCTTCTCGCCTGACGGGCTCCTACCTTCCAGCCAGTTGGCGAGACGGAGGAGGCGTTCCTTCATGGTCCGCTCTGACATGTTCCTACAAAACGCACAGTCCTTCTCCACGTGCGTCTTGTCCTCATGGAGAGAGTAGAGGCATAACGAATGCTCGTCCTCCTTGAACACATTCTGAAGCTGGCATCCAGGGCAGGTCCCGAACAGCTTCCCGGGCGTCGAGCTTCCTTTCTCCTGGGCCATGTCCGGGGTAGGCCTCGGAACTTCTGGAATCCTCCAAAAGCGTAACTCGGCGGAATCTTCACCCTTGAGGGGCGTAGAAAACTCTGAAACGGGTCCCCGTTGATCGGGTGTAGAAACTGTGGAGCTTGAGGCTCTTTTTAACTGAAAAATGAGAAAAATCTCCTGAAAAAGCGTGAAAACGCAGCAAAAGCTCGAGAGCTACAGCACAAGGACTCCCAACACTCGAACGTGCGGTAAAAATCTGTGAATGGCTGCCGGAGGCGGGGCTTAGGGAGAGGGCAGTCATTGGCTGGGGCAGTATGACCCGGAGACCAGTGATTGGTTACTACTAAGAAAGACAGATCAGAAACGAAACTGATTTTTTCTATACCGAGGATTCCCGCCCCTAAGTGTATCAATGGTAACTGCAATTTGTTCCTCGTCTTCCCTGTACTCCCTTCTTCCCAAACACTGCCATTCGTCCGGTCCTATTGCTTAACCTTCCATGCCCCTCTTCTTCCATCACCCTCCCCAAGGGGGACTGTTCTATTCCCACTTGCCCTCCACCTGTCGCGCACCCCAATCTTCTCTCTTCTTCTTGCTCTTCTATATCACACCAATATTCTTCCTCCCTGTCTGACGCCATGTCCCCGCCTTCCGCACCCGTCTCACTAGCTCCTTCATATATTTCTGTTATTCTTGTGGGTGTATCATTTATTCGGAACAGTATTTCTCCCTTTTTCCACCGCTCCTCTGTTGACCTTTCAGGTGTTTGGAATATTTGCATCTGCTCTGCTCTGACAATTCTGTTCTGGCCTTTGTTAATCGTGAGTCTAAGTCTTGGGTGAACTTCTCTCTATCTATAGCTGGTACTTACTTACCTGCCCACCTGCTCCTCAATGGTCTTATGGGGTGGTGCTGTGGCTATTGGTAGGGGACGCAGTCGGTGACGTGGGCTTTGACACATACACTGGGTCACTATATCCCTCTGCTGGCTTCTGGCACGGGTTTTGGCAGGAGTGGGGACAGCCGTGCAACCTCTACCCCTCTCTCCTTCTCTTTGCCTTATCTCTCACTGCTACTTGCTGCCAGGGGAGATGCACCCTGCCCTTTTACCTTACTCAGAGGTACTTCTTCAAATAGCCTCCACAAATCTAATATTTATCGTCTGTTATGAAGCCGTTTTCCTTTGTATTTTACAAACAAACATGTTGAACACTTGTATCAAATGACCACCCCCTGGGGCTATACCTGGGGCAAACCTTCCCCTTTCAATTCTGTAATCCACTGGTCGTGGTACTTATTGATCCTGTCTGCGTATCCTGGCAAGCTTTAACATGAAAGTGGTGACCCTGCACCCATTATAATTTTATCAATACCTTTCTCCTCTTTTGTGTCATAGCTAGACACACGCTACTTTATCACTTCTTATGTCACCTCCTGTGACTATACCTTACATCACATGATGTTTGTTGAAAATGTTCTGAATCACCTTTACAATGGCACTTTTCATTGTCGTTCTTTTAGTCAAAAAACATAGTTTACAGCAAACATAAACAACATATATATACACCACAGGACTTTTAGACATACCACATTTAACACAACACAAATCCTCCCTACTTGTCCCTTTTTATTCTTATAATATTCTCCCCAGATATCCCAGCCCGTTCACCTATCTTTGTTCCTTATGAACTACTCCCTTCTCGTCTATGAGTGTCCCCTTACCAAAGAAAGAAGGGAAAGATGAAGCGTTTCTAAATACTATTACAAGTCTTCTCCTTATATAAGACTCCTACTGGTTCCACTTATTTTCCTCGTTTTATCCTGTACTAGTCGAGATAGTACTATGTGGCGCCGCCTTCCACCCCCTTGCGGAGCTAGGTTCCTGTATCCCTTTTCACCTCGTAATCTCCTTAACTGTCCTAATGGCCATTTGCAGAAAGAAAAGACCAAAATAGACCCAAGAATTCTCCCTTTATTAGATGAACTTCCTGCCCTCTATGTTCCCTTCGTTCAATCCCCAATATCCTTTTATCGGACTCCTTGACCTACTTTTTCTTTCCCACCCTCTACTGCCTTTTAACGTTGCTCGCACTTGATACTCACGTGTCCGTCTTGATCCAAGACCCTCCGGACCTGGACTGTCAAAATGCGCTGCCCCGCACTCAATGGCTGCTCCCTGCTCCGGCGAGCAGTACGGTGGGTATTTGCAAAGCTGAGACCCGTTGACCATCTCATCCTATTGCGTGCACACGTCTAAGGGGTACCGGTTGCCGTAGGAGGGCAGCTCTTGAGGGGGCGCGCCCTGGGTACTCCGCTGTGACCGGGGACGTCTCGTGCCAGAAGGAATGGAAGGACGCAATCACGTCCATGGGCCATGCACTTTACACCCCAACACATGATTCTTCTAGCACCTAAGATTTTTGCAAGTGTATACAGTACAGGAAGACAATTAACCTACATCATAGACCAAGTGCCTGTGAATCTAGATATCTTATTCATTACAATCAGCTAGATGGATTATTTATCAATTGTTCTGTTACAGCTCATAGGGACGGCTTAATCATACATTAACACAGAAGAGAATTTATAGTCACAGGTGGGATTAGTATTGTGGGTGACGCTGGGGGCACACAGTCATGGGCCATGCATCTGTCACATCAAAAGGGTATGAGGTTGGGGGTTTATATAGGTTATATATCTTATGGGCAGCGTCTGCAAGTAAGAAGGCATGTTTGTCGAGATGAATGTTTTTTTCCAGGACCAGGCTCTGGCCCGGTCATTCACAGGGCAGTGATGTAAGGAGGAAGGCGAGAGATACAGTGTTTAGTTTGTAGCCTTTCCAGCCCAGTCTTCCGTGAGAACAGGGCAGCCGCTGGGACACCAGAGGAGAGGAGGTGGCGGGGAGTAACTGACTGACTGTGCGTGGCTCAAGGGGAGAGCTGCAGGCCTGCAGGCTGGCTTTGGTATGAGGCCCATGACCAACTTTGTTCTCTGTACAGCTGCCACCCACGAGGCCTGAGGTTTTCGCTGGAGTGCAGTATTCACTGGGCTTCATTCAACATCCTTGCCGTTCTTGACTGACAATTTCTTATTGGCAGATTAGTGGATTACGGTGTGATCCAAGTCATGGGTTTTAAGCCAGAGTGCATGCTAAAGAAAGCTATCCCAAGTACGGAGAGCTACTTTTTCCACAGTTGCGGTAGTGGCACATTCATGGGATTACGCCTGCTCCATCCACACTACTGGTGGAATTGGGTAGCTTTCTGTTTGTCTTCTTAGTTGTCTGAGAAGAAGACAAGTTTGTTACAGTCAATATGAGCTACTTTCAAGGCATGAGCAGGTGTTTTAGGTACCTCCAGCCCTTTTTCCACAATGCCATTAAAGCCATTACTTGCGTTGACCCCAGCAGCAGCATGGTCTATCTCCTCAAAGGTGGGCGGTATACTCTGAGCTTGTGGAAGAATACCCTGAATCCATGTGTTTTCTGGATGTGGGATTGGCGGCTCTATTAAAGTACTACTGAAGTTCAGCCTCATAAATGGCAAAGGTCTGCTCCAGCCTCTCAGGCCCAAGTGTCCAAATCAGGTCTATATTATTAGGTTGACATATAAGTGCAGCCACAGACCCACAGATATGGTCTTCAGGCCAAAATGCAAAAAGGTCGTACAAATCCAGGATCTCTTTGGTCCTTTGTTCCATGAGATACTCTTCCTTGTTAGCTTTTTGGGACCCAGGAAAGGGCATACCACATGTCATTCTTGGTGTCAGCTAAGGGCTGGGCGAGGGGAACATGCAGCAGTTAGAATTCCTTTCTGGCAAGTGAAATCAGAAACTGGGAACATGGAGGGCAACATTAAATATGTAACTGGAGGATCGCTAATCATCACTGGTTCCTTGACGAGACCGCCATCCAGGCCAGCTATTATAGTTGGGAACTTTCAGCGCTCCATGATGGCCTTGGGGTTGGGATGGCTCTCTGGCATAGAAACACCCACCAGCGAAGAATGGATGGCCTTCAGCTGCTTCAGGTTGCATGGCAGACAAACGGATAGGTGGCAGGACTCATCTTCAGCAGCCATCTCAAAAGCATCAGTGGCGTCAATATTGTTCTCAGTGTCCAATTGTCAACATTAGATATGCTTTTGCAGGCATCAGAAGAGGACTGAGACCCTTGGTACACGTCTGTCTCAAAGAACATTACTTGTTGTAGGACAAGTACCCTCTGAGATCAGATACATGCAACACATTGGTACACCGCCATGCCCACTCTGTTGCACCTGGGACAAAGGGGAACACATGCAATGCCCTGGGACACAGGCATAAAATAAATGCGCCCGGGATAAGATAGATGTCTATAATGGCAAGTAAGAATATCAATGTGCAACCAAGTATTTTTGTCAAGAGCTATTGATATGGGAGGACTTGTCACTGCACCTCACATGGGAATAGGCCAGGGGGTTGACCAAAGGATCCCAGTTATTAAAGTTGATTACCAACAATGAAGTATGACTAATCAGTAATACTGGCAACTCACTGAGTCGAGCAGTTGTATCTATTGTTAACTACAAATAATTTACACTGCACGCACCAATCTCGGTGGAAGCAATTGAGTAAACGGTCTCATCCGCCACACTTCAAAGATAGTCTTGTGTTCCGTCCTTAGCAACTCAATTTCTAAGTCACAAGTGTATGCGTGTCGTTCTCAATGTGTGAACAACAACGCATTAAATTCCAGGAGGCGTAGTCATGCCACTCCTCCCAGATCTAGCCTCACTCAGAGTAGTGAACAGCGCAAGATGGTGGAAATATCTATGTTGGAATATTAGCCCACAGGCACTAAACACCTGGGTTCTATGTGTCAAAGGTCATATGCTTCCCTCATGCTTCCCTGGGTTATGTAATTCTAGAAACTATGTGGATAATTTAAAAAGAGATAGGTTGCACATTTAATACCCTCCTGAATTCCTACAACTGCCCCTTGCCGTATGTCCCTTAAATTCCTTTTTTCTGGATACACTCAGTTTCTAATGCATTTTGAGTGCCTTCAACAAGCTATAGGGTGGATTGGGACCCATGTGAAATGAACATATTATTCCCTTGATTCAGCTAAATAAAAATAAATATACACTCTGTCTCATATATACACGCTAGTCCACAGAGGAAACATAGGCAGGTAAGGATGTACCAACATGGAAATGGGCAGCAAGTAAACCATAAATCGCACATACCAGGGTGGGGGAACAAGCCCGCTTCAACCAGGTACACAAACCACTAAAGTAGCACAGAGGAAAACTGCCACAGCATCATACCTGCAAACTAGACGGACAAACTACAATACCAAACTCACAGGACAGCCATAGATGTGGAACAAAGAAATGCAAAGACTAAGCGGTAAGAAAAAACCCAAAAAACACACTAACCCCAGAAAACCTCAACTTTCCCCACACACTTCTCACACAGAAACCCACACAACCACAGCTGCGCACAGCAATCCACACGTACTTCACCACACTGCAACAACAAACACATAACGCGTATCAACTGCACATGGGAACTCTCACTGAACCAATTACCGCACTCAAGCTCAGAGTACTGTGAATACCGAATTGAAGCTGCCAACAGGACATCACAGCTCTCACTCCCCTACTCCCACTACATCCTACTAACCCCCCCACCCCTGCTCTTTCAGATCCGCCAGAGTGCCTGGGGACCACTCCCGGCGTTGACGGTGCCCGGTACAAATACATTTAACATTGACATAAAGGACTGTATTACTGAAAGCTTTATCGTTCTATGACAGGTTTTTTAGAAAAGGGAGTAGGTTTGCCAAATAGATTTACTACCTTGAAATCATATTCCCATAACATTGACTTCCCTCTCAAAATAGACTGGTCTTACCCTCAGGGAGAAACCTATACAAATATATCAAATATGGGAAACACTAGCATCCAGCATGAAGGTTGCTTTGATTCTCTCTGGAAGATTCTGGACAGGATGGGGAAACTAGTTGTACACAGGACTTCTATAGGAGGACAAACCAGACATTAATAGTCACAAATGGGGGATATGGTCAGCCGCATATGGATCACTGTTGGCGATCTATCGCTACATAAGCTGTGACATACATATTTGGAGGAGGCATCACTTCACTCTCATGTCATGTCTACCTTACCCCCTCTCCTACATTCCCTTCACCCTTTGCCTCGATTTACTTGGGATTTCCTTGGGACTGCCATAGTCACCTAGAGGGCCAAGTCCTCTCATGTGGCTACCAAGAAAAGGCACACCTGTGCTCCCTAATGATCAGATGGAAAGGCATATTGAGTGATCTTCTCTCCACTAAGCCGAGAGCGCGACTAAGGTGCTCTCAAAGTAAGATACCTCTTTAGTGAAAGGCTGTGCAAGGTCTCTTACCTGAACACCATACCCATACCACTGAAGAATCGAAACAGTGATGGTGTATGACCCAGAAGACCTCAAGCTGTAGACATCGTTGCTGGAGTGCGAAGAAAAGGTCCAGATGTCAACCGCACATAGGTACGTTCTGAAATCGGCCTTTCCTCATGTCATGATTGTGGTCACAGGCAGCAGAATCTGCAGAGGAAGCCCCTGCAAATGGAAGGAAAATAACAGCAATGCAGACAAGGTCAGATGAACCAAACTGAAGCAAACCTTGAAGGCAGTGAACTGCAAGAAAAGTGGCAAGTTGACCCAATACCTTTTGTAATAGGTCAGAGGATGATCCCACCAGGAAAGGCCAACGAAGGTTCCCTCAGTGGGAGGACAGATGCAAGATCTGACCCGACAAGTCCAGCAATGAGTATTAGTTGGTAAACAGGAGTAGAGCAAAACAAAAGAGGTGATGGATGGAAGGTATAGAATTGTTATTAAACTCTGGCATTGCTCTGGGCAACCCTCCCGACCATCGTTCTTCGTCTGCCAGGCCATAACAAAAGGGGAAGGAACATATGCAAACAGTGTTGAGATAAATAACTGCCGCAACTACGGAGTCCACAGTATTTTTGTAAATTTGCCACTGTACTATGTAAATAATCATGCTGTTTGTAACAGTGCCACGATGCCTCTGGGCTGCTGCACGCTCTATAAATGTGAATAAATAAATAAACCCTAAAAGGCATTTTATTTATACTTCAAGTGCTGTTCTACTGAACGTTAAATTAATAAATAACATTCTCAAAGGATCCCAATACGTTAAATAACAATTCGTTCATCCGCATACTGCTGCAACTGTGGAGTCTATTACACAATAAAAGGCATTTTATCTATACCCCAAGTGCAGTTCTACTGCACGTTAAATAGACAAATAATCAATAAATAACATTCTCAGACACATGGTCCAATACATAAAATAATAATTCAATCAAAGTACAGTTCTAATGAGCATTAATTACATGAATAATAAATAACATCCCACAAACGGTTTCAACACAGTGTCTAACAGTTCTTTTATGAGCACACAGTGAAACAAAACATGTGTATCACTTAATCGACCCGAGGAACTGCTAGGGAACCGCACATCTGCGCTGCGTCACTGGTTATAGTTCCCAAGTCCACTTTCTTTGCCCTTCTTTACCAAATCCATAGGCGAGCGGTGTGGAACAGTATGCCCCAAGCTTAGTGACAGTCCTATCCCAGCCATATAGTTTCCTGGTATACGATCGGTCTCTTTGAAAATAAAGTGTTACACCCGGGTTGTCAACTCCTGTGAGCCTTAATAATGTTGTGTGCTTTCCTCCTCTTTTAGAGTGTCAGATCCCAACTGGTTAGCTGCAGTCTAAGCAAAAACAAAATATATTAAACTTGAAATGAGACAACCAGCTTCCTCTCTCCCTCCAAACTGAGCAAGAACCTTTACAGGGTACCCCAACAAATATAAATGTATAGCTATGCTCATAAGCCAGCCTACGGTTCCGATGACACCGGCTCTCGGGTAGCACTCAATGTTCTGGTGGTGGCCAAGGTGAACCCGGTACTGTCATGGACTGCCCAGGCTGGAAGAGTTCCTTCTGTGGCCTGTTAACTCGACCTTCACACAGCCGTTCCTGCCTCCAAAAAGGTTCCTTCCTTCAAGACCTAGCAAGTGAACGCTAGCCTCTCTGTAATTTGGGATTCCACGGTTTTGGTTTTTTGTGGCAGATGCAGCTCCGTTTTTTGTAGATTTACTAGAATTTCAGCTTTTTTGTAGTTTGGCGGAAAGCCAGATGGCACTGCTTGGGTACATAACTCTGCTTACTGCCAGTCCGGATAGCTCAGAGAGTACTGAGAGCCCCAGCTGCTAAAAAAACGGTATAGAGGATTGCCCACCAGACATAGAGGGGAAATGAGGATTTTAGGTAGGTGAACAAAAGGGTTTGAGTCTGAGATGGGATGCAGAATTAATGTTTCTTTTGGAGGAACAACACACATTAGCACCCTGGCTGTGAGATCAGTTGGCTAGGAACACAGGCTTGAACCGCCAGTGAAAGCCCACGTTCCACGACGCCTAATGGCCGGCTCCCCCGCCGCCATCTTCCGCCCACCCTCATCCCCGTTTAATTTCTTTTTTGTATTCCCCTGCCCCAATTTACCTTATTTCGGCTTCGCTTCAGCCGCACCCTCCCCTCGGCTCCCGACAGCCGTTATTGAAAGGGAAGAGGGGCTCCGTATGGAGCCCCGCCTTCACTTTCCTTGGCAGCCATCTTGGGACAGTATTTTCATTCTGTGAATAGGACGTCGCGAGGTGCTCGTTCACGGAGCAAAAATACAATATATTAGCCCCTGTTCCGTCACTTTGCTCGGGCAGTTAACTTGGGCCCCAGGCCATAACCCCCGGTGATGGTGATGCCAGTGGAACGGGTACATAACGCCACATTTAAACTGCAGTCATGAATGTCTAAAGACTCTCATATGTAGCTAACATGGGACCTTTATTATAATCTAGCACTAGGTGAATTAAAGGTTTGAATTAACCCTGGCCGTATAACAGAGGCATGTCCCATGGGAGACTCCTTACTGCATTGCAGAACCAAATCTACAGCAGAGACTGTATCTCTGAATCTAATTATTGTTTGTGCTTAACGTTCTTTTAGTTTTGATCCCCACCAGGGTATAACTGTACACCCTTAAACCTTTGCCCAATGGATATACTAACAAGGGAGAGGAGACCTCTGAATACGATTTCCTTCTGTTGTTAAAAGGTGGAATCTGCAAAGCACTATGATTCACCACAAAGGCTCAAAGTGCCAGTATTAGTTAGAGAGATGCCCCAGCATATATGCACAGTGTTGCAAACACTACCATCTAAAACATTAGTGAAACACAACTTGACTACCAACAGTGACAGTGTCCCTCTCTAAAACAAGAGCAGGTCCTGTGACTAAACCACTGAAGGGGTTGAAAATATTAGTTGGCTTAAAGGCATTAACAAATGAGCCCAGTAACCTTTAGTTTTCTCAGAATTCATGATAGGTACCTCCTAGACATTCGTTTGCTTACAATTAACAACAGGTCTCACCTGGAACTATGGCTTTCTGACTAGTCACAGAACTTTGGCGTTCTCAGAATGAATAGGTATTTCTTTCCCCCTGTTAGGATCCTTTTCAGGCAGCTGATATTGCAATTCCCTCCTGCCACACAGGTCGGGGGTCCTCTACTTAGTAACCCTAGAGGATGCTGGTGGAAAGCCTTGTCCATTTGTGATGTGCTCTCCCATCACCCTGATCACCTTCTCTCTCCAGGGCATGCAAGCCATTATGATTCTCGGAATAGCGGCTCCTGGCAATGTTTTTTTATTGTAATTATTTTATTGTTTAAAGCGCTGACCTAGCTCGAGAGCAGCAGAGTCCTGTACAGAGGGTGGGTAGCCGGCATTTGGGCTGGTATCTTTTAACAGTAGCTGTCATTTCTCTCACCAAGCTGAAAGATTTTCAGTGTTCTTCTCAGAGTATCTCGGATCATTGGAGTGTGTATTAGCACATCTGCTTGCTCCAGGACTCTCTCGCTTACTGAGCCAACCATCTTCCTTTTATAGTACCTAGGTTAGGGCTCATTTCCAGCCAACTTCTAATTGGTTATTCCCATAACTAATTTGAATTTTCATTGCTAATTGGCATTTGTCAGGGAAAACCTTAATATTGCTCATCATTCATTTATAGGGAGGCTTTGCGTTGGTTACTGATCTGCTACTCCCACTTGTCATTAATGAGGGATGGAGCCCCTTTTAAAAGGTATCCATGAGTTTTAGCACCATCCGGTTTCCTTTCATCGAAGTACGCCGATCTGTGGAATTCTGCAGTCTCTTCTGTCTTCCAGGGAACGCTCTGAGATGGAGCATTGGGAAGTGGCGCCCTCAATCTTCTCCTGGCTCGTTCCCTCTCAGGAAAAGCGTTGTCTTCATCAACAGACCCGTTAGGGGGCGAGTGTCTCGCTCCGGGGCTCGGAGCATGGGTGCTCCCAGCACAGCCTTCTGGGAGATATGAACTTTCCAGGGACAGCCTCCCAATATGGCCTAACCAGTAGTACTGCACCCTCTGGGGAGGCACATCATGCAGCGGCCGGACCAACCTTGTCCCTAGCAGCCGGCTACCCCTACAGGTCAGGATTGGGATTTCAGTCAGTTCATCACATTCCCAATGGTGACTTGTATCAGACACATTTTCTTCTCCGTTTCTTGGCAAAGCACAACAAGCTTCTGTGACCTGCTCCACTGACACAGGTGGGTACACAAGTGAGGAATCCAGATTAGCCAGATGAAATCGAGGCTGAATGATACAATTGGCTCACAATTGCCTAGTTCTGTTATACTAATAAGAGGAGATGCCAAAGGATAATCTACTTTTGGTGCCTTTTCAGCCTTTTCAGCCTCAGATCTTAAACATGGATCTCTAAAGCCCATGGGCTTCATGTCAATCTTCAGTACAGCTCTGCCTCTGCAGGGAACACCAGCTGCGGTAGGATGAGCTGTAATGGGTTTAGATGTAGAACACAGACGTAAACAGAGTCTATCACAGCGGCAAAAATGGGGTGGACATACTGCCAGGCTCACAGCCAGAGGGAAACCTTCAAACATTGGTTGCCATAGCAGTGTACCGGGCCTGATGTCTGATTTGTTAACAGCAAGATCAAAGCCTGTCCCTTTTCCCGCCTTGTCACCTACAGCCAACCCTGACAAAGCGCCTGGTGCCTCCCTGGTTTGTGGTTACTCAAGTGACGCCTGGTACCGGGCTCTGCCTGGTTGCATTATTGCATTATTGATCAGGTTCTCCTATACTGTTCTGATCCCTCCATAGCTCATGGCACATCAGCATCGGGGCGCCAACGTCCTGCCTCTGCCCCTCACTTGCCTGCAAGCAGCACCATACAGGTGTATGTCGATGAAGATGCACAATCACTTTTAATGCAACAAACACAGACTATTCCCAGCACACTACCAGGGATTTATATATAGGTTTTGCCTGAAGTCATAGCTGGAACACAGCAGGTCCGATGACATCAAAATGCTTAATGCAGAAGAGTAGAAGTGCAAACCCCTAATGCTACCAGGACAAAGTACTTTTGTACTTTGACACAATCCTGTAAGTGACATCGTTCTTTGAAGCTTTGACCTATTGTACGAAACCATTTGTCTATAAATTAAACAATCAACATTATTTTCCACCAATCGACATGTTGCTATAATGGATTTAAAAATGTAATAACTACAAAGACAAATGTTTAAATACTTTTATTGTCAAATTGAACATTGAAAGGGTCTATGGATGCAGCTTGAACTTGCTCTTTACTGAAAACGACTTCCATGCTCTGCTAAATCTGTATACCCTTCACCCAAGACATAGGCTTTACCTCATTAACCAAACTACTTCCTGCAGGTTTTGTAAAAGGTATATTATTTTGCAAGTTCCTTGAAATTGCTTTTAAATGTGAGACAAAGTCTTAATGTTGTAGAACATAGGTTTTTTAGACCGCAATCTTGTAAGATGGCAACAAAAAAACACATTTTTGCCATAGGCCATCCTGCTGCAAGTACACATTGGAAATCCACAGTAATCCACTCTCAGAAAGTTCTAAACATCCTGGACGGGGATACCCTTTATCTCCATAGTAAGGAATATTGCAACAAAGAGCCCCACTTTGGAGAAACAATCTTTGGCTCCCTCTTCAGACTGTCCCCTTTCACCAACTGGCTGATATTATAAAAGGTAAAGTGCAGAGGAATCCCGACGTCACTGCTCCTTCTGTAGCTTGCTCAGCAGCCTCTCTTCCCGCCGCTGTCTCATTCGCTCCTGAAAAGCTTCCAGTTCTTTACGCTGGCAAAAAGGAAACACAAGTCAATACAATCAAACCTCTGATTGCAACAGTCCAAACAAACTAGACTACATCTAGCAACTGTCCACAAAAATACAACATACAGAATATTCTGAATAAGAAGTCTCAATTGTGAAGGTACATGTTTTTTTGGGCGTCAGAGCACTACATAGGAAACATTTAATAGACCAATCATTTGGGGGCAAAGACACGTTGTAGTGGCAAATGTAAAAATTCTACGACTTTAGGATTAAAATGGCCTGGGTGTTCTTCAGAGGTGGGGGGTGTGAGTGGGGTTGGGGGGCTTACTGTCCTCTATAGTGGGGACAGACAGAATACTGACAACATTGACTTTCTGAAAGTATATGCCTGTTTTATGGTAGATTTATATTATGTGTCACCAATTCGGTGTACATTTATTAGTGTCAGTCAACGTGTGCATGACAAAACACAAGTTAGCAGTAACCAATATATATTTAAGGAAGAAAAAGAAACAAACAAACTAACTAAACAACCAGTCTTTGTTAGCCGCGTTATCATGCTAGGGTTCATAATCCCTCCAATTGAACATTCCGGACATCTGAAACTCATGGATGTTGATCAGGCAAGAGGTGCCATGTCCAGGTGCTCCCCAGCTGGACCCCGGGTATTGTCAATTTAACTAATTGCAGTTCCAGTGGGTAGAGGCAGCTCAAGGGGGTTGGTCGTCGGATGGGTGAAACATATCCCAGACTAGGGCCTTCCAGTCCTCATATGCTGGGCTTGCCTCCCCACATGCTTTGGCCACTCCTTCTCCCCATACTGTCGTCTCCGCTCCTGTCCAATGTTCAAGTTCCTTGTGCCACCTGTCGTACTGTGGGCCCCTCGCAGATTTCCATGCCATTGCTTGGAAACTGAGCAGACGTAAACATTCAGTGTCGTATTTGTTGGTGTCCATTGCAACGATTGCGTCCTACTTACTACACCGACCAACAACATAACCAAGTTTTCAACAGGAGAAACAGGGCCTTTTTCGGGCTCCTCATCAAGCAGTGGAAGCAGGCACACCTAACGCGCCCGGCACCTCAGGGCCTCTACAACACCCTTTTTTTCAACAGGGCGGTCAACGAGGACTTGCTCAGTGACCAAGATGCATACATGAAGCTTACCCATAACCCGACCAGGATCATACAAGAAAGGATCAAGAGCATTATTGCACATGCCTACGTCAGGGCTGGATTTGCAATGACGAATTAGCTTTCCTTAACAGTACACATCCAAGCACACCCGCATTCTATATTTTACCAAAAGTGCACAAGAATACCACCAATCCACCGGGAAGACTGATCGTGTCAGCATGCAAATCTTAGTTTTAGCCCTTGTCCCCGTTTAGTGACATCTTTCTTAAACCATTTGTCAACTAGATGCCATCCTATTTGAAAGACACCACCAGCACCATCCTATTATTAAACAACATTGTGATGGATGACCACATTTTGGCAAAGATGGACGTTGAGGCTCTTTACACCTCCATACCCCAGTAGGAAGGCCTTGAAGCAATGAGAGTCTTCCTCAACCAGAGAGACGACACTAATTCTACACCTACAGATTTCATCCTAGAGTGCATCAGAATAGCCATGTCTGAAAACTTCTCGTTTAAAACACAGATATACAAGCAAACTAAAGGAGTGAGCATGGGGGCGACCTTCGCCCCCGATGTCGCCAATTTATGCATGGCTAAATATGAGATGGACAATATCTACTCCACTGACAACCCATTCTTGGAAAACATATCAACATGGAAATGTTACATAGATGATATCCTCATCTGGAAAGGGACTCTGGCACGACTGATGCAGTTTCATGAATGGCTCAATCAGTGCAATCAACCTGACTATAGAATTGAACCAACACAGCATCAACTTTCTCTATCTACACATTTATAGATTAGGCAACACTCTGGCCACTCAACTCTACAGAAAACCATCAGACAGAAATAGCCTGTTACATTTCCAAAGCTAACACCCGGAGGGATTGAAATATAACCTACCCTACAGACAATTTTTAGGGTTGAGACGTAATTGTACAGAACCTCACAAATTCCACAGACATGCCATGGAACTAAAGAACAGGCTACCCTAAGAAGATGATAAAAGATGGCAAGAAAAGAGCGCCCAACACACCATGAGAGATATGCCTGGAAACCAAAAGAAAGGAGGAGTGACCCACCTGGTTTTTGTTACCACCTACAGCCTTTGAGCAGTCTGATACAAAAGACAGTGAAAAAGTATTGGTGCCTGGTAAAACACCATGGAACGCTAAACAGAATACCTTGTTTTGCCTTTAAGAAAAACAGAAATTTGAAGCAGTCACTAGTCCATACTTTTCAAGAACCATCAGCACCAACTAACACAGTCTGTAATCTTCTTCCTGTGCATGGACACTTCAAATGTGGACACTGTGTAGCCTGCGATCTCACAATACAGACACAAACATTTGAACACAAAAACATCAAATGGAAGCTACTAGAACATACCAATTGCAATTCCAAACTGGTAATAAACTTGATTGAGTGCCCATGTGGGTTATTCTACGTAGGCAAAGCTATCAGAGCTGTGAAGATGAGAATCTCTGAACACCGCTCATGTATCCGCAATAAGGTACCAGACAAACCCTTGGTGGAGCACTTCACAGAGAAAAAAAAACAATGACACAGATTTGAGATGGGTTATTTTACAAAAATTGAAATCTACAGTGAGGGGAGGTGACATTAACAAGACCCTCAAACAACTTGAACAGAGATGGGTCCACAGATTGAACACTGTGAAGGAGGGCCTAAATGTGGCAGTAGAGTGAAAAAGTTTCAAGTAATAGAGACATGGATGAAACACAGTGGTGTATATATGTGTTTGGTAGACGCCTAGGAACACAATAATCTTTAATGACATTTTGGCTATACAAGATCCTTTATCTCTGGGCCATGTTAAAACATAATGTAGACAGGACCACACTTTTCAGTCCCTTTTTACCAACGGGCCCGCACTAGCATTACCTCTACTAAATAATTACCCTTGAGTGGACCCCCACATTGCCCCACGTGCGGTAGGGTCACCCCCCCGGCTGCACACACCTAAACCCTTTTTGGTCCAACATACTTTTCCGTCACACTTACGTGACACATACATATTTTTGACACATAAGAAAGGCGCTACTAGCCTCATCCAGTGTGCAAGAGCCCTCTAACCCTGTATCCGCACCCAAGCACTGATCTAGAAGAAAGACTAAAGACGCCGTCCACAGTTGGCATGACAACCACGTCATAATCTCAATATTAGCTCATTCCATAAGTATTCTTGGGCATCCATGAATTGAATTGTCATTTTTGCAAAGCCACACGAAGATGACACACGGCTCGCCACCATCTAGCGACACAGTGCATCTGCCGAACTGGCCGTATAACCAAAATGGCTGCAGCATATAAAAACAACGGTAGCCATAGCAACCCTTCGATGCTGGATCGCAGTTTGGATTACAGCGACTCACACGCAGGTAAGCGGCTGCTCTCAACACAGATGCAGGAATGACACTCGCACACCGATGCCTGCGGTTCTGCACCATGATCGCTTCCTACAAGTAATCCTTTGCTATGTGCCCTGTCTCCTAACAGACATCTCCAGAGACACGGCACAGAAACATACTCCCCCTTGAGGGCTCTTCTTATGGGATACTTCGCTGACAGCGGCACCAACGCTGCGGCACCTCCAATGACTCACTCAGTTTCCACTCTATAAGGGTAACCAGTGTATATATATATATATTCTTTTGCGGACCGACGTCCACGCTTCTATGAGACTGTCAGCCCTGACAACGTTTAGTCATCTAACAGACCGTCCCCTGTTTTTGACCCCTCAGGGAATAGAAGTACAGTGAGGCCACCCGGCCCCCCAGTAATCGAATATTATACAGCACCACACCTGATGCGTCTGGCAACCTGGTATGGATAATTAAATCCCGAACCAACCCCACGTCAATTTTGAAAGACACTGTATGTTTTACAGGTAAGCCAACTGAATCTACTCTTGGCGTATAAACAGACTATCCCCACGAGACGGGGAGTGCACACCATTGGTTTCATATCTGACACCTGCCGCCACCACACAGGTCGTCCCTCCTTGAATAAAGAAGATCCAGAGACCAACCACATCACCATGGGCTTTTCCTCTGTTTCGAATACGTGCGGAATCCATTTTGTTTTCCTAGCACGGTAAGAAAGTCATTTATAGACAGTCAAGTCATTAGTTTTATCTGTTACCTTACCTATACCTGAGTACCCTAGCATTGACACTTGTCTATTTGTTTCTTCCCATAGGCGGAAGACACACACAGAGCAGTCCATCTGTTCTTAAGAATGGCTGGTACAACAGTCAGTGAGGGCCGAAACACAATTGGGTTGACAATTCTGCAATTACGAGTACAGTGCCTTATTGTTAACACTGTTTACATTTCCATGTTTGCTTCATTGTAATGTATGTAATCACTATATTGACCCCTGTTGTAACTCAACACAATAGTAGGCTTTGTATTGTTTCCACTGAATGATATTGAATTTTGAGTTTGCATTCATCTCAAACTGCCTGTTTTGACAATATCACATATCTATTGTATGTATTGAAATGGACAACTCTATATTAATGTTTGATATTAGACCAGTTGGTCTTTACCTCTAAATACATATACTTTGTATCAATCCAGCGAGGTGCGTCTTGTACTGAACACAGAACTAATAATTAAGACAACGGTATAGGAGAGGCAGACCCATTCATTTGTTTGATTATTAGTTAGCCCCCCTGGGCAGAATGGGTTCTTAACCAGGAGCCCCTATATCTCACCTACTACATCAATGGCATTGGGGAACATGCTACTTGTATTCAATGTTATAGACAGTAAAGCATGGTCACTATAATTGGTAAAACAAGACAACATACTTTTGGAAATCTTCCCAATGCTCTCACTACCGTAAACATAGTGGGATGATTTCTTGGCCACCCTCCATGTTTGTGCAGGAACTTGATTCAACATACAAACCTGGAGATCATTACAAAATTCCAAACATTTTACTGCTGTTGAACCAGTTTTGGCAGACTTTTTACCATTACTACCCACAAAAAACATGCCTTCCTCCGATATCATGTAGTCCACACAACCTGAATTCAAACCACCTCCAATAAGAACATGCGTGACATCTCTACCTGTCCTATAAGAGGTGACCCATACATGCCCATCTGAATATTATCAGTGTGCAGGCCACCCAGGGGATCATAGATATTAACCAAAAGGATGTGTAGATTAAAAATTAGGAATAGATTGTTGCAGCTTTGTAGCCTTAAATTTGTTAGAACACAGTATAAATAGGCCCCCCAATAGGTCGGCCTTTGTGGCCCCTACAGGCCGAAATGTTATAACATGTAAAGCCATCTCCAGTCAACCATGTCTCCTGAAGTAAAACTATGTCGGAACGGAAAAGATGCTCAAATTACCCATTATCCAAAAACAGATGGGCATAACCACAGGTATTCCATGGATATGGTAATGTTATTTTCATCGGATCAGGCAAAAACAAAAGTAACCATTCCCAATGATTATTTACTGCAGCCATGTCTCCTGCGATAAGAGTAGGAGAAATTATAGGGGCCACAGATTAAGAAGGTGTTACATTGGGACATTTTTTTTTTTTTTGTTGGTCAAATTGGCTACTACCACAAGATCAATGTGAAAGTCCCACTTCAGTAATGATTGTGCGCTACTCCACACCAAAGCCACCACCTCAGAATCCTGGCAATGGACCTTAGCATATGAAACGTATCTGTACTTGAGGTGTTCAACAAATTACATATCTGTACTCTGTAGAACCCTGAGAGAGAGATGATGTTCAAATAATGTTCAGTAGGAGTTTTCTATTTAAAGGGGTGGTTATTATTTTCAAAAAGCTGAGAGACTGTAAATGAAGATGTAGGTAGACGACTTGCTGCAGTCTCTGTGACAACTACCACTCTAGAAGATCCACAGTTTGCACTGATGTTCCTAACTGGGGGTCCTCGTTGGCAGCTGGTACTTGGGTTGAGCCACTCCCAAATGCACCCCCTCGCCTGTTTCGTTCTGTTCCTCTGTAACCGTGGCCTCTGGTAAGGACATTTGCTTGGCTTTCATTTTATCTTGTCTACTAAGAAGCCATGAAGTTAAATTACCGGCTCTACTGTCCGATATGCTCAGTCTTCTCGTCGCCTTTCTGTGGGCTTTCTTTGACAATGGTACTCGTGCCTGAGTATTCACAGATACTGTGTGACTGAGGACCTCAACAGTGCCTACTACTTGGTTAGTAGACTGGGCTCTTATACCCTTGTTTAGTTTTGCCTTTTGCCTCCTGGCTCTTCTTGAGGGTAACAAGACTTCAGCTCTTTAGTTTGCCATTCCCTCCAAGACTTCCACAAGGGTAGGCTCCAACGGAGCCTCGTCACTGAGGCTCTCTACTTCAGTAGCTAGGGCAGATGGAGGTCTCATACTTGGAGGACACAGTGCTACTCTGTTATTTTGTTTCGCAGCAGTATCTGGCAATAGTGGTAATGCATCTCTTTTTTTTAGCCATACATACCGTTGTGCTAATCAAGCGGTATGTTTTGCCGATTTGTTAGAAAGATAATTACAGAGTTTGAGAAGTATTTTAATGCCGAATGGGTTGCTTCATTGTCAAAGGTCGATATGTCATGTTCGTTTGACTCGCTCTCAACTTGCGGTATGTTGCGCTGACCCAAGGAAACGCTGTTCACCCCTTCTTCATAATCCTCATGATTAGAGCCATCTACTAGCCCCCACAAGTGAGTGGAAGCAGATAGTCTATTATTTGTATTTCCATTGGTTGTGGACTCCTCACATGACAAGTTGGTGAAAATCAAATCTTGCTCCACTTTGGAACATATAACAATTGGCTCATGGTGAATCCCATCTTGGAAGGACAAACATACATTTAATAGTGAGTTATTATTGTCCAGTTCAATTGATTCTCCAGTCATTGTTTGCTCCTTAGTAGATTCCGGCTCAGTGGCGAGCCTAGAACCTCCCCCTTTTCCCTGTGCATCAAACTATTTAGAAATCTTGGTGTCAACTAGGGGAGAATTTGATTTGACCCCCGGCCTTGGAGAGGCCGATCTTGTTCTCTGCTTGGACCTATTAGGATCAGACTGCACAGGCACTGGGAGCATTACAGATTGATTGTTTTTGCACAAATTATAAATTTGCTTCGGCGGCATTGATGTATTTCACTCAGCACGACAAAAAATAAAGAGAACAGCCATGATGTACCGCAGGCGATAAGTACCACACTGTCTGCAATTGCTTTGCAGCTAAGTCGCTCTATCGACTAAGATTTCATCTGCAATAAACCATCCTCAAAAATTATTTAAAACCATTGCTGATTTTGTTAATCCAAGCAAACATGCACCAGTGAAGACCTCATCTGTGAATCATGCCAATGGTCTAAATAATTTTTTCAGAGATAACATTTTGAATATCCAAGAAAATATCAGGTCCCATAGAAAGCAAGATATAATCTCGGAATCTGTGGCTTCTAGTTCTACTACAGTCTATGTGGGACAAAAAATCCAGTTTGATTTTAAGCAAGTTTCAGCCGAGGATATTACACCACTCCTATATGAACTTAAACCCACAACTGACTCCCTTTTTCCATTGCCAGCTTTGGTTGCCAAACGACTTTGTCTGGAACTTACACCTTTTATGACTAAGTTTGTCAATCTTTCACTTGCCCAGAGACTTGTCCCAGATGCTTTGAAAATTTCGATTGTTACTCCCTTGTTAAAAAAAAACTGGACTGGATCCAGAAGACTATGGCAAATATCGCCCTATTGCGGGTCTTCCCTGGCCAGGCAAAATTCTAGAGAAAGTAGTGACTGAACAGTTACAGGATTTTGTTGAAGATCACTCCCTACTCCATCCTTTACAGTCGGGCTTCCATCCATTACACGGGACAGAGACTGCACTTACGGCGGTATCGGATGACATGCTGCAGGCAGGAGATGCTGGGAAACTTTCCCTGCTTGTAATGCTTGATCTCTCAGCCGCATTTGATATGGTGGATCATAGTATTTTGCTAGATTGCCTAAAATATTTAATTAATGTGGGTCCCGGGGCACTTCAATGGTTTACATCTTTTCTCAACGACTGTCAGCAAAGTGTTCGAGTAGGGGGATTTCTTTCAGAAATACTTTCTCAGTGTTGTGGTGTGCCACAGGGATCGGCTCGCTCCCCACATTTGTTTAATATTTATCTTTGTGCCTTGATGAACATCCTGGAAATATATAATCTCAGGTTTCATTCTTATGCTGATGATACTCAGTTGTACATCAGACTTGATGATGTAGAGGATGCTCTTACTGTGGTTACTAGTTGCCTAGACGAGATAAGCACTTGGATGGTGGAAAATTGGCTGCAATTGAACCCAAAAAAATGGAGGTGATTTTGTTTAGGCCTAAACATCTCCTTGTAGGAGGAAAATGTCCCCCTCCTCCTCAGTTTTTGGGAGCTAGCCTTAAATATTCCACCAAGGTCAAGAATCTGGGCTGTATTTGGCAGAGTGACCTGGGATGTAATGTCCACGTCTCAGCCAAGGACAGTCCGTATTCTATAACATCCGCCTTTTGCACAAAGCTCTACCCTACGTGCCTAAAGTAGATTGTGCTGTAGTGGTGGGAGCACTGGTCAATTCAAATCTTGATTACTGCAATGGTCTTCTGGGCGGAGCACCAAGCAATCAAATCCATCGTCTCCAGAAAGCACAAAATGCCGGAGTCAAACTGGTCTTTGGTTTACCTAAAAATACTCATACATCCGGTCTTCGACGATCACTGCATTGGCTGACAGTCGAAGATCGGATTAAATTTAAGACCGGTTGTCTGGTTTATCGATGCTTGCATGACATGGCACCAGCATATCTAACAGACAAATTGAAACGATACCAACCCACTCGCACTCTTAGGTCGGAGGACCACCTCCTCTTTGTAATTCCTAGGATTAAGTACAGGTCTAGGGAAGATCAGCGTTTTTCAGTGACCGGGCCCAGATTGTGGAACAGTCTTCCGCTATATCTGAGACAAGCCAACTCACTGATGACCTTTAGAGCAGGTCTTAAAACTTATCTCTTTAAATAAATATGTGATTTTGATTATTTTTGTCTGTTGTATAGTACTGTCTACCCAGTTGGTCCTCCTGGCCTTCTGAGTCCCATCTCTCGGTTCCATTTGCGCCAGGATATGATTTGGTTTCTTGTGTGCGCATTTATAAATGCTTCAAAATTTGCACACTCTTACTTGTATGGACCAAGTAGAGTCCATTGTTGTTCCCCAAAGCATCTGAGTCCGCCCGAGACAGCCGTGACTGTTGTCAATCCACTTTGCGTGCTAGGCGCTCAGAAACAGCTTTTCAAGATAGATCACCTTGATGAACACCGAGTAGCCAGGTAATAGCAATCCGACCTGGAAAATGCAAGCGTTTACTGCCGTGACATTGCCTTCACTTGTCAATCCACTTTGCAAGCCATGCGCCGTTTCAATTTTTGCTGTAACATCAATTACAGACTGTTCATCATGAAGATACATAATGTCTATGGAGCCAGACTGCCTTAACACACACATTTAGTTAATCAGCAAACCCGAGGCCTTCATGCACTAGTTTCTTGCTGCTTGGGGGGAAAAAGAATCAAGGCAGCTCTACCTAGGAGGAGTAGCCATGGTCAGAGAAGTTTGAAAATCAGTTGTGGTAAGTGATGATTTACTGGTGCATGCTAATGGGACTGGTGCATAGGTCTGCAGGCTGACACTTATGGTGGGGAAAACTGAAATGGTAATATATGATTTGCTACAGTATGGGTAGAGAAGCTGTTGTTTAGAAGAAGTGACACACAGCAACAACACCTACACTGCTTGCAAAGGTTTTTATTAAACAATCCATCCGATAGTGCCAGATTTAACACAACCTATTTTTTTTTTTGGCCTCAGTTGGTTTAACAAATTGAAAACCTTAAGCCAAAACATTTTTTTTTACATAGTCATTTTCACATTCACATTATTGAACACCAAAGCACTCCTAACACTACATGTCCGACCACGCTTTCTCAGGTGGAATGTTCAGTGAGGTTTTCTATTTTCTTAAAAATCATTATTATGAACCTGACCAGAGTCAAGTTAGTCGTAATTTTCTCCCCTTCCATACAAAACTTCCACCATGTTTCTTAGTCTCTATTGGGAGTGCTTTTTGCTATTTCTCTTAAACATAATTCTCTTTTATTTAGTAGACCTTTACATTCTAAGGTTAGATGTTTAAGTGATTCCACTGTGTCGGGTTTGAGGCAAATTCTACAATTTATTTAAAATTAAACAACCTTAACAAAAGAAGGCTTTTCTAGAAGCACTTTACTACCTGACTTTACTCCAGGTAAAGATTGCTGCTAGCTCCTCCAGTGCCACATTTCATTATTAACAAAAAGGGAGTATGGAGATCAAAGGAAAGGAGTTTTTTGCAACAAGTCAGTTTCATCTAATCAGAGGAACTAAAACCTGCGGATACCCATATGCTGGGTGGGGCTGATGTCTATCTGGCGAGGCAAAGGCTGCAGGACCTTGATTCAAACACACATGTATATCAGCACAATGGGTTGACCCCAAAGTGTGTGTTCACAAGACTACCAGGGGCTTGCGCAAACATGTAGATCCAAGTAGTCTCAATATATATAACTGTGACTAAACATCCCTTGCCAAACATCGCAGAGATGCTCTGTTTAGCGAGTGGTGCATAAAAGTATTCTCAATTGGACTACAATCTGATTACTACTAGATTCTCATACATGAAAGTTCAAGGGATCTCACCATATTTGTAACTCCCGAACGCAGGTTTCATTTTTGTTGATCATCATGTGGGCTTGTCTCGGCAGCTTCCATTGGTTTTTCCGACAATGCATGATGCACAAGGGTTTTGAGAGAAAAGCAAAGTGGCGTGTTGGCATGTTCATATGTTGCTGCATACATCAGCCAATAGGAAGAGGCTTTACGCTGAAATAAGAGAAGTGTAAACTAATCCTAATTGAGGGTCATAACCCATGCCGCGCTTTCTAAAAAAGTAGTAGTATGACCCAAACAAAACTAGCTGAAAACTATAATGGGGATCCAAGGTTCATCAGCAAAGTGCAAGTCTGGTCATTCAAAGATCTGTAAGAGTATCAGTAAAAATGTGTGAAGACATTTGCCACTGTAATAAAAGCTTGCACCGTTCTAATAAAAAGGGTCCTTAGTTTGTTTGTGGGGAGGAATGGGACAGGTGTTTCCAACTGACCATAATGAAGATTTTAGAGGATGCCACACTGCATTCCTTTGATCCACATCTCATGTACATTATTACTGATAAAGCCAGTGCATATGCCCGTGTAAGACCCCTAGGGTGGAGATGGACAATAGTACAAAAGCTTATTAGCATTACTTTACATAACACACAAGGTCAAAGGGCAGTCTTGTCACAGAGGCAAATATAAAGAATGCAATGGGGATTATGCACTTGTCTGTGTATTGAAGAGAAATGCTGGCGGCTTGTTGTGGGAGGGAGGAGTGAATGCGATTTTGTACAGCTCATTTGCACAGCTGGTGGGGCGACCCCCTCTGAACCACCACATGTCCCAATGTGCCGTACACCACTCATTTGTGAATTGGCAATGCATTTTGCAAATACAATTTGGAGCCGTCCACACATTTTCACAAAATGCAATGCAAATTCCTGCCTTCCAATATGCATAGGTCCAGTGCATCACTGGAGGGTGAGTTAGGGCAGCCAACTGTCACATATTTTACAGAACTGTCCACCATTTGCAATATGCATACTGCATCCTACAACGGGTCCTGGGAATCTCCTTTAATGCACTCAAAAGGGCACTCTAGGAAGCAATGGCACAGGAAGCAAATAAGCATTTTGGCTCTGTTCGTATTCTCCATTGCAGTGCCTACCTAGAGTGGTTCCATGCAGCCCCAACAGCGTCTGTAGTGAGCCCCTGCCTGTCACTTTACTTAGGGGACTCAGGAAGACCTTACCTTTCCCTGCTTGTAGTTGAATTTCTCTACTGTGTGCTATCCTTATAGCACACTCTCTCTCCTTCTCTTTAGTTAGTTTCATGCTGCCAGGGCAAATCTTTTCTTTAAAGTCCTGTAAAATGCTCAAATGTGGGGCGTTTCATATTTTACAATAGCCACTTAGTGCATTGGATTGGAATTAAAATAATGACATGTTGTTAACTACTCTTCCTTAAGATGCATACATACATACACCTATTCACTAATACGATTACTTCCATTTTATTTAAATTATCAATGCACAATGTGTGTAAAATGATAATCACCACATTAATAAGGCAACAAAAATCATTTAAACCACATAGCATGTAACATAGCACAGTTATGTTCCTCCTGGAGTATCCACGTGTGTATGAACAGAGATAGAGTAGGGCGGGTACCCATTTACCCGAGTAAATTTACCTGAAGATGCTTGGGGAGGGACTTCCGAAAACTATCACAAACGTACAGGTCATGAGCTTAGCAATGCTGTTGTGAAGGATGTCATTACTTTCCATGATTAAATTTGAATTTACTTTAACCAGTCGGCTGATCTTTCTCATAGTGCTTATTGTTTATTCACTTAACAGACCAATGCAATTTGAACATCCCATCAACCCTTTCCAGTTATGTTGAATGTTAATCTGTTCAGTCAAGAGTCTGTTTGAGTAATGTCAAGAACCATTGTGAAGTTAACATAATTAAGGTGGTACAGATTGCAAATCCCTCCTCATAAATATAGCCAATAACTACGGAGTGGTTGGTTTAGTGTGATCTCAGTTTTGGAACACTGTCCAATCAAAACGTTCACCAATTATATTAGAGAAATTAAAAAATGCTTTAAAAGGGTGTGGGTTCTGCTCTATAAAATTTCACCTATATTCTAGGGACAGGCACTCACTCACTGAATGATGGGGCAGATGAAGAAGCGAATGGAGAATTGATAACAACAGAAAGGAGATTAAATAGATTCTTTTTGCACCTGTTTTTATATCACAAGCAGAACACTGTAAGAGAGGCCTACCTGGAGTTACAGTACCAGGCCTTCTTCAGAGGAAGAGACAGCAGACAGGCCTAAATACAGAAATAAGGAAACCAGTCTGTGAAAGCAAGCTGACCCCTTCTTGCTGACGGATGACCAGCTGTTCCTGAAGTGGGAGAATTGAACCAGTCCTTAAAAGGGTGCCGACGTGTCTGTGAGACAGCTAAAGAAACACCTATGTAAGTTTAAAGACATGGCAAAATAATTCAGGAGGCGAGGTATATTCCAAACACAATGATTGTGCATCCTGAGAAGTTAGGGAATATTTTAGAAGTGTATGTGCTGCTGGAATTATATATTTGATAACATAGGTCCTATGGTGTATCTACAAGGAGATCCCCTTACACCTCTGTGTAAGGCGCCTAGCACAGAAGTAGTATTTTATGAGTCACAAGGACATTTCACTGTGCATGCCTAGGAAAATAGTGTAATTAAAGTTATTCACTTGTTACATCACTGCAGTCATAAGCTGGTGCTGATCCATTTAAGACAGAGGGAAATGGTGATTATTCGCTGCCCATTTTCCTGCTTTTTAGTTGCCCATTGAAAATGATAAATCTACACTTTTATGCATTAATGCTATGGAAACATGTGTAGCAAACAAATGCTTACATTTTGCAAGTGATTCAAAATGCTGGTATGTTAAGTAGCTTCTTTCAGTTGAGTTTTCTAGAATATTGTTTCAAATTCTGCTATCTCCATTGACTATAGGGGGTAGGTGTCTATTTTCAATAATGGGGAAATAGAGAGATTTAGACAGGCAGAGATGTTCTGGTTTTTAACCAATGAAAGCTTTATTCTGGACCATCATGCACTTTTGAATCCATGGTGCATGTCCGCTCAGGGTAAATGAAATGTATATATGGTGATGTGTGTTTACAAAAGTCATTACAAGTAAATATAGCATAGAAAAGTGAGACAACCAATGTATTAATTCTTCATTGAAGTTGGAATTTCATAGTAAGATAATTTGCTTATGTTTAAATGGATTCACATATTTCTATTTTATTAATAAAGAGAACATGTGTCACAGAAATGTAACACAATGGGGAATTTTAAAGGGGATAGTTAATGGAGAAGGGTGGATGTAACGGACAAAGATGAAGAGGTAATGTAATTGATGTATGACAGACTAAGAGGTGGATGGCTCTATGCCAAAGAAGCAAAGGGGTAGTAGAGTTCCTTCCATCCAACACACAATTAATGGGTCTCCAGGAGGGGGGAGTTTGCAGCACTGCAGATAAGGAGGAAGTGGAGACGTGCAGCCCATGGGCAGAGACAATATTATGGTATCATAGCACCTTGATACCTATGCGTTCAGTGTGCTAAATAAATGCATAAATAAATAGTGCATTCAGATCAAATCGGACCACTTTGTAGGTAACTATGTGGACATCCAGAAGTAGGATCACAGTGGTCATTTGACAGGAGTTGAAATTCGAGGGCAATGAGCAGTGGGTGTCTTGGAACTAGGTCAAGGTAGATCACCTACAAGCAAACAGAAATGGGGGATGTGAGGGGTCAGCAATGAGAGGTGAACACAAAGAGTTAACTTTCTCAACATTAGTCATTTTATTAACAGAAAGGGGTTGGATTAAGGTGAAACTTTCCCTATCCTTACGTGAATTTCCCTTCCTATAAAAGTAAAACAGGGTGACCTTGTGTCCAAACACAATCTGACCCTCAAACTAACAGATACAATTAAACAGTGCAAGGTAAAGGTTTCAAATCTCAACACAAAACAGTGCAACAAATCAAACATATAACTTCAACCAAAACAGTCCTCATATCCAGGGTTTGGTTCCATTGCCCTGGATTGGTTGAGAAAAACTATTCACAAAGTTGTGTGTCCAGACCAGGCTCTTGAAAGAAAGCCAAATGTCCTAATACTATCTTCAGTATGGCATAACAAATGTTCTTTTCACAACATTGGTTGAAACATAGGTAGGAGAAAGTCCCTCCTAGTCTTGTCATGATCTCTGCTTCCAAAAGGTCAGGGTTTTCCCAACTCCCTTGGAAGCAGATCCATAACCCAGGTTCCGAGTGCCAACCAGTCCCAATTGGGACCTTTTGGACCCAGTCCTGGCGCCAGTGGCACCAGGCTCATAAATATGCCCAGTCCCAGTGCTGGAAGCGCTGGGCTCATAATGCTTGGGTGGACTTACCTGCAGCAGACCATGCTGCTTACTTGCCTGCCAGTTGAGCCTCTGATCCTCTTCTGTTTGGAACTACTTTTGCTGTTGGGTGGGGCAGGAGCCACTCCCTAGATTCAGAACACTGGAACTCTTCTGGAAAGCAGGAACTCTTTTCTTACCTAGACGTGGCTGTGGAAGGAGGCACCTAAGCACTACAGGAGGCTATTTAAACCACACCCGATGGATGAATCTTGCTTTGCGTTATTCTGCATCCTCTGCAGCAGAACGCTCATCGTGTGTTCTGCATCTGATCCTGGGCCTAAGGAAAAAGGCTTACCACCCTGAATCCAGTCTTCAGCAACACCTATAAAGACAAGAAAGAACAGGTTAGCATTACGGTCTTCAGTGACAGCTCTTCACTTACCTGGTCCATCGGCTGTCACCAACGCCTCGCGCTGCATTCCGGCATCTGAAAGACAAAGGCTTACCTACTCTTCGTGCGCTCCGGAGGTCTTCACACTGCATTCCGGCATCTGAAAGACAAAAGCTTACCAACTCTTTGCACGCTCCAGAGGCCTTCGGCGCTGCATCCCGCATCTGAGAGACAAAACAAGGTGCGTTTAAAGACATTGGGGAACTTTAATACTCACGTGCCATTACTCCTTTCCACATCTAACCCAGTGGGTATTCCGGCACCCTACAGCCGCTCCGAACTTGTACCTGCAAAATAAAAAGACAGTTAGAGCGCATCGTGAAGCAGGCATCAAGCGCTTACTTACATGCTTCCAGGCGCTTCTATTCATCTCACGGGCTCCACCTTCAACTCACTTCAGCCCGTCATCCGCCATCGCCGGAACCCTGCAAAACAAGAAACATCATTACTAAAGACTTTAAAGACATTAGAATTACTCGAAACTTACCGTTCGTGCAGTAAACGACGGACAGCAGTCCTCTGAAGTCAAGAGGCCTGCTCCCCTTATCCAGTGAAGAAACTGGTTACAGCACCCTGCCCCGAGGCAGATGGAGAGCACGGCGTTCACTTACCTAAGACATCTTACCCTTCGAGTCAGACATACAGTGCACAGAGGTCCAGCCCAAAGAGCCAGCCGTGTGTTACACATCACCTTGAAGATACGGTATACGCCAAGTCAAGACCGGCGCCTCTACGGGAATCAGGTGAGCGTTACAAGTCTTTTCAGGATGGCAATACAACAATGTTGTTTCCACAACCCTGGTTGGAGTATGATAAAGAAAAGTAATTACTACTTTTCAGTATGGCAAACAAATGTCTTTCTCCAATGATGGCAAAAGGCAAATATTTTCAAAGTTTCTGGTTCACAAAATGTTTATTTGACACTGCAACTTAATGTGACCAAGTCTCTTTTATCACAACACTTCAAAGTGAGTTTCTCAGTACACGCTCCTGCCAGGAAACTTCTCAACTAAAAACTCTTGATATCCTGATTTACTCTCCTGCCAGAGATATCTCCCCTTTTGTCTACCACAGATCCCCTAGTGTACTCTCCTTACAGGCAACTCTTCTCAAAAGAAGATCATATAGCCTGATGCTCTTATTAGGGCTCTTTACAACATTCACCTTCTTCAAACTGAAAACTCTTGACATCCTAGTTTACTCTCCTGCCAGGTATGTCTTCTTACAAAAAGATTAATTGCCGGATACTCATCATGTCTCTCTGCAACATTTGTTTTGTCTTTAATCTTCACGCAATTATACTCCTTCAACAACACAACTATGTTGACTTCAGTGGTTACATATGCCATTTCCCCCATACTGATATCCCATATATATGGGGTTGTTCAAGCTCTGTCTGTCAACCCTTCTTTCAATCTCATTTGGCTCTTGGCAATGCTGGTCCCAGGTTTCTCCCAACCGACATCTCCGACATCAGGAGAACTGCACCATAGCTTCATGCTCCCTTCCGTTCTATTTGGTCGGTATTAAAGTTGCTTTTAAAATGCTACCTAGCATATTCGCCCATCCCGGAACCCCCTTCGATGCCAGGATGACTCACCGGTACACCGTGCGGCTGCCAAGATGTGCTTGCGAGAGTCCAGATTCCCCTTCTGAGCAGAGTCTCAAAAGGTCTCCGCGTTGGACTGATTTTCTATACTCTGACCTGGTGTACAGATGTATGGAAGGTCTAAGTCTCAAGAGGTGGTGAGTTTATAAGGGTCCCCAATGAGTACACACAGTGCAAAGTCAAGGATTAGACTTAGACAATCTATTTATTTATTTATTTATTGCCATAGAACTCTGAGAAAAATAACTACTAACAGTAATATCACATAACAATAAATAGATAGATATATACAATTACTGGAATACCGCAAAATACAAATAAAAACCCATGTAAAGGAAGGTGAGTATTAGTATGAAGCACTACAGGTCCAGAGAGATACAATACTAGCTTCAGAAGTGCATCGCTAAGATGTATGGGACTTTGTGCGCAAGGGTTCACCAAAGATCCATACAGTTTTGTGAGGCTTGGAAAATAAAGGTAGTGTCTCTGGAGTCCAATGAACAGTTCCAAGTAGAAGAGGACAAGTTGCTTGCACGAATAACCAATGGCAGGGTAAACTATTATACAAGTTTCTAAAAGTTATCAAAACTTTTAGGAGGTAGTTAGGAGTTCAGGTAAGTATTGTTACAATTCACCCCCCCGTACTGAGATTCTTCTTAGGACTTGGCGTGTCTGCTGAAGAGGGTCTGATGTTGCTTTTCCTGCTATCAGCTTCAGCCCTTGATGCCAAGGGACTGCAGGTTCAAGCACTTCTCCGGTTGGTGACAAATGCTGGTGCAAGGTCTTTCGATTGGAGTATGCAGCAAAACCCGATGCAGGGCCCCTCTCTGCACTAAAATGGACAGTTCCATGTAATAATGTCGCCACAAAAATCTCGCCATGCAAAAATCTCGCCGAAAAATTGCCTTTTTTGTGGCGACATTATTGCATGGAACATGCGGGAGACACCCTGCAACTCCCAAACTTTTTTTTTCTTTTGCCCCTGTCCCCATATATATGGTCAGCCAAATAATATCGCCAAAACATTTTCCCGGCGATATTATTTACGGCGACCATATATATGGCGATATTATTACCGGATACCAAATGGACGGAGGCAAGCAGTTTCAGACGGCAGCCACCATGCACAGCGGCACAAGAGGATGCACTTGCCGCGGTCAGACTTTGCCTCCTATCTCAGGTCCCCTTAGTGCTGGAATCATGACATTTGGCAGAGGTGAGTCTTAAAGCGCAAGCTGAGGATCCCCCACACGTTCCAGGCCTCAACTCGGAAACAGCAACGGCTGCAGTATGGTAGCCCAAACTCTGAGCTGGTCAGCCACTGGGCTGTCCAGTGGCACTTTCGAAGGCTCTTCTTCGTAGGACTCTTAAGCTAACGCCAGTAATGGATGTTCCCTCCACTTCAAGGGTCGCAGCTCCTTTGCAGGACTGCTGAACAACAACTACAAGACAGGGCTCTTACAGGACCAGACAGTCCAAACCCACTTCCTGGCAGCAAATATACATGGCACTGCAGTAGCCTGCGAAAAGCCTCCGATTACCCGAGCACTGGAAGTCCATCCAGGAGTGCTTTGCCGGCAATGACCTCTGCCTTAATGCCAGTAAGACTGAGATTCTACTCATCTCAACACACCCACTCCCTCCATCCATGCAGCTCTCTTGACCCTCTTCCTTCTCCCACGTGCAAGGCTAAAAACCTTGTGGTCATCTTCGATTCCACACTCTCCTTCTCTCCTCACATCTCTGACATCTCTAAGAAGCCACACTACCAGCTGCACCTCCTCAGAGGTATTCTTCCTTTCCTCTCCTTTCCCCAGAATCTCACTGTCTCCAGAGTCCTGGTTCTCTCTAGGCTGGACTATTGTAACAGCCTCTACCTAAATCTGCCTGTCTCCACTCTCTGCCCTCTGCAACTTAACCAAAACAGGACTGCGAGACTGGTACTTGGCCTCAAGCATAGGGATCGTATCTCTCCAGGACTGAAATCTCTGCACTGGCTCCCAGTGGCTGCGAGGATTAAGTTCAAAACCCTCTGGGGTCTGGGGCCGCAATACCTTCAACTCTCTCTTCCTAAATATCTTCCTCCTCGAGCTCTTTGCTCATCCGCCTCCAACTCCCTCAGGGTCAGTCTCTTCTACAAGCAACGAGTTGGTGGTAGAACTCTCTCTTCGGCAGGGGACTCCCTCTGGAACAGCCTTCCTGCCTCCCTGAAACTTGAGGAGGACCATCTCCGGAAGCACCTCAAAACCTTCCTCTCTGCTTCTGCTTTCTCTCCCCCTATCCCTGCTGAATTCCTGACAGAAAATGCACTGGGCACCTGCCCACCCTCTGATCTCGGGCCCGGGTACCGCCAGTTGCCCACCTGCACTGCCTCCCTGGCAACCCCTGCACCTGGGGCCTGTTTTCTGTATCCCTACAGTCCCCCGACCAGCACTTATGTCTCCACTTACCTTGCACTTGCCACCAGCTGGCCGTTTTATTTTTCTTATCTTATTTATTCTACTATTCCATGTACTACACTTTCCCCTCTCCCTTTCCCCCTTCCCATGCACTTGCGCGATCTGAATGACTCCTGGCCTAGTAGGATCGTTGTCTGTCTTCCCTTTGTTCCCCCTCCCTTGCCCCGTCACGCCTTGAAACACTTGTGTATAGGCGCGTTATAAATATCATATCATATCATATCATATAAGGATTTTCCTGGCCTCACAGGCCAGGAAGAAGGTTAAAAGACATGATGGCCAAGGGACAAACAAAAAATCATGTGGCACAGTCATGTTTGGACACTTGCCACAGTTGGTAGACAAACGTGGTAAACATGGTAAAGGTGGTAATGCTAAAACAAAATACACCCAAAAAAAGCTAAAATTAATTGCTGCCACCAGCTTGTCCCTTAGGCAAACCTAAAGTAAATAGAAATCCTCTGAGGGTTAGTCTGGGGCAAAATAAACTGTACCCCACTGTACTGCATTGTAAGATGCATTGTTCAATGATAAAAAGTTAGCAACGTGATAACAAGTTACCAAAGGTAGTAAAGTAAAAAGACGAAGGTAAACAATGTTTCCCAGTATTGACAGCCTAAAGGACATGTAAGAATCAAATAAAAAAAGCAACAAGTTTGGGGGTCCATAGAAATGGAATGAAAGGTGCTGCAAAGAGCATTCTTTCCCAACAGCTCTCCTGTCCTTCGATTCCAAGAACCGTGCAGCTCTGCAAGACCGCATCTCCTCGCACAGCTCAGCTACGCACCATCTACTTTCTCTTTCCCGGAGTTCCTCTCCCTTGGTTCCAAATGCCGCCAACTCACTTCTGGCGAGCATCTCTCCTTCTCCCCATGGGTCTTCCTCTGCCTCTGATCACACTTCCCGCTCTGCGCACTCTCTCTCCTTCATTCCCCTGGCCACAGGTGTTCAGGGGATTTAAATGTCCTTCGTAGTTGACTAGGTTGCAAACAACTAGACTGCTCAATATTCTTAACATCACATATCCTCCATAAGGACTCCTTGCTCCTCTTCCTCTTCACAGTACCTAAGGCTTTCTGGGACTTGTAGTCCAAGGAAGTTTCAATTGTTTTGAAATCACATGGTTGAACAGAGGCATGTACAATACAATTTTCATAAACGTCTGATGTTTCATATGTTCTATGTTTACCATGTATCCTTGAAGATGGAATAGTGCTTTCTTTTGTTTAACCAAAGTGCCTTTCAGAGTTTTACAATAAGACGATTCCGAGTAATGACTGCAGGCCCTTAAGACTTCAGAAATTAAAATATCTTCCTCACAAGGAAAAGGAGAATACCGCCTCTCTCCTGCTGGAGTCTCCACTATCTCCTGACAGCCATCTCCTCCCATGTGTTCCATCCTCAGGTTCAGGATCAGGTAGCGACTGTGTTCCCCTGGCCACATGGGAGGAGACTGAGGATCATAGATGACTCTGCAGGATTCATGACAGGAACGTAGAGACATAACTACAGGGGGGGCGGATGGACTCAATACAGGGATCAGGGTCCAAATACAGTGGATACATCCTGGAATGACCACTTGTAATAGATCAAAAATTGAACCACTCCCCTCCTAATGTTCCCTGTGGCTGTAAGCTTGGCGTCTGACTGTAGCCATGAGAATGGCGTCTTAACATACAGTCCATAGGGCTCAACATTTTCACTCACCATTGGCAATTGACTTTTGGTGAGCAAGAATGGTATAATGTGTGCATTTGTAGAATTGAAGTGGCAGTAACCTTTGTGGCTGACTAGCAGCTGGTAAATTGGTTGTTTCCCCTGCAGTCCGGATGGGGAAATGTGTTAGTGTGTGTGGTCCAGTGGCGGTCCTTTGAATGGGATGGCCACAGTTGAGTGGATAGGTGCCTCAAGCTAATATTCTGTGAAGCAATAGGTGCAGCTTGAGATTTCGGTCAGAGGGCAATTTTTTTCCATGTGGTTTTTGGCCTGTTGTGTATGTCAGTCATGCATTTTGTTTGGTCTGCACACCTTAAGTTAAGATATAGACGCACATGCTCAACATCAATACGTACAAGGAGCAAGGAACTAATTTGAGAAATCAGCTGAGACAAAGGGGTTGCCCTAAGAGGATTATAAAACAGCCATCTAAATGGTCACAGAATATCCCGAGATATGTCACCCTTGAACAAAATTGCAGACTCAATGTAGGAAATTAGATGACAGCAGTGTTCAGCTATTCTCCATTAATCAACACACTGAAACAGGAAATTTTGAAACTCTGGCCTATTTTGAAACCTGGACAAGCACCGGTAGGCAGGCCACGTTTCGCAATAAAACAGAGGAAAAACATAAGGGACAGATAAGTCCATACAATGACTGGCACCAATATGGATGACAATGGGCCTGGAGGCCAAGCGACTTTGTGGACACAGGGCAGTCCAACCGAACATACACCATGTGGTTCATGCTCTGTGTGTAAGCAGTCACACAGGAGTAAGACCATTGATATAGGCTGGAAAACCTCTTGGGTACAAAAAGCCTTTACGAATTGTAACACCACTGGAGTTATATATCTTATCACTTGCCCATGTGATTTAAATTATGTAGGGATGACCGAAAGGGCAATAAAAAAAGGATAATTGAACATAAATCATGCATCAGGACACAACGGCTCACAGCATCTTTGGTATAACATTTTGTCCATCATGGTCATACTGCAGAATATTTTTCATGGACCATAACCGAAAAAATGAGATTACCAAAGAGGGGAGGAAATTACACTGTACTCCAATTTGAGAGAGAATAACAATGGATATTCAGGCTCCAGAAACACGTGTGCGTGCTCAACGAAGAGATTCAAGGCATGAACTGCCAGTAGGCGCATAATAATTATATAATTACATAATTATCCTTAGACACATGCTCCTGGCCTTGTTCAGACTGTATTGGAAGGTGGGATCCACAATAGTAACCTATGGAGAATTAAGGGCCTCACTATGGCTTATAAATGAATAAAAGGGAAGGCCACTCCACCATGGGCATATTATAAACAATATGGATATGACATTTACCACTTGCAATTGGTAACTGAATAATTACTCGACACCGTACATCCACAGAATTGCATATTTTGCAATGACATCTGGCTCTTACTGTTTATATATATTGTCATAAGGATATATGGACGAGCCCCCTTCTGGTCATATAGATACATTCCTATATAGTAAGAAGTCTGGATAGTGGTTTTATCTAGGTGGCAGACGCTGGTATTCTTAAAAATAAAAATAAAATCCACACCGTTTTTCTGTGCCGTGCAGACTCTTACAATGGTGAGTCAATCAAAAGGGCTACAACTGAGATGGTGCACCTTTTCGTCGATACTTTGGGGTTTCTCACAACAATTGGGACTGAGGTGCCCGATGTAGAGTGGTGGAGTACCCCCTTCTCCAAGATGGCCGACTGGGGGCTCAATTCCCTTATGGAAGCTGATGCGACCGTGTGACCTGCGTCACATGGCAGCAACAAACAGCATTAAATGCTGCCAACCAGGAGGGACTTGCCTTCTGCATACACAACTTGCGCGCACTCGGAGAGGCGCCAAGCAAGTTCTAAGCAGCGGTCTCGTACCCGGAAGGTAAGAGATGGGCAAACGGCACATTTAGATGCATAAAAGGCATACATGAAGTCCTTTGTATTTCAAGGCCTCTGGTTCTATCCCATTGATTTATCTTTTGTGTTCCTCTCTTTGTTTAACACTAGACTAAGTAATGGGCAATGCAGATAGCACTTTATGGGCGAGTGTTTGTCATCTCCATTGAGCACCACACATTTGAGGCATTGGATCTAATTTAAACATACTTAAACACATAGACAGATCAGGTCAGGACTGGTGTGCAGTCTGGCCCAACAGTGTCTTTTGTGTGATGGGGGCACACATTATTCCTCACATTTTGGCACTTCTGTTAACAGAGATAACATCTACAGAAACCAAACCAGGTTGGCGCAGTTTTTGAGCCCACTCTGCTGTGGATGCGTGCATGAAGAATCATACATTAAAATATGACATTAAATTGAATGTTTTTAGAAGCACAGTATGTGCTCAGAACCTAAAAATAAGTATCCTCTATCCCTCTGTTTAGGTTAATGAATATCCACCTACACTAATCGGCTCGGAACAGGAGGATTTATTCATAGGCTTAACCAAAGCGATTGTGTATTTGGTCCTGAAGAAGGTGGCGAATGAAATGCCACTGAAACCGGTCGACCTGCACTACAGATATCCTTTTGAGTGATTTCTTTAGGGATATCTAATAGGAAAGTAGATTTGTTCCTTTCTTCTTTTTAAAGCTTAGACGTGTCACTTTTTACTTTAAAAATTCAAATGTTGACTTACTTGAAACTACATACTAGCATACTGGGGTGGGGTAGATTAAAACCTAAAAACCCTGCAGGAAATGTTTGAAATTTTTCTACAGCGACATTGATTTTTATCTTTTACCTTTCAACTATGTGCTGTCACTTGATGTGAATCTGAGAAACTACTGCCTTTGACTAGTAACTGGTACTCAGAAGCAAAAACAGCGAGTTGGGTTTCTTAGTGGAAGTCTAGTGGAGGGGCTGTATCCTCCTGTATTACCCCTGTTAGACAGGCAGCGCAACAACTCTCTGGGGACAGGTTTCACCTAGGGGAAGCGTAGTCCTTCGTCGAGGGACAGAGTTAGTTTAGTTGAGTGTTGATTCATTCAAGGCACACAATAAGTGTTATAGTACGTTTCTTTGGTGCCAGGGTTACTGTATGCTAGTTACGATAGGCTCCTTTATATGATTGCCACGCCTTAAGTTGGCCATGAATATCAGGGTGTTGATTAGTTATGGTTTGTTGAACAGCCATATCTATCGTGTTTCCGGAATGTTAGGTTATTCTGGACTGTGCACATTCCCATTGGAAGTGAACTCATTAATGGGGCTGTGATGGTGGTGAAGGCTGAGCCATCTTTCTGACATATTGCATACTTTTAAGGGGGACGCCGCTACTGAATCTTAAAAGTTTTCTTTTCAGTTTCAGAATTAGGGAGTACCCTTCAATGGAATGCCCGCTCTCTATATTTACGATTCAGTATGGTCCTAAAGACTCCTCCTTTTCAAAAGCCTTCGGCCCTCGGGCCGGTTTGCAGGGTTACTATTCCCGGATAGTGAATTGAACATGGTTCAAAATTATATGCATTGAAGTGGCTGACCAGTGAGCTCTGAAGTGCTATTGTGTGGTAATATTGTCTAGCCCCGACTTTGATATCTGGCACTAACTGAAAATTAGGAAGTCCGGAGATAGTGTTGAGTTTGTATGAATTTCTAGGGGTGTACAGAATTTAGGTTTCAAGTGAGTATTCGGCCGAATTTGCGGCCGAAATATAGCTATACCTTTTTGAAAACTCACTTGAAACTGTAGTCCCCTTCCTGTGATTAGCCATCATCTTTCTGTTTGAGAGATGATAGCCAAGCTGAAGTCCCCCTTCTGTGATTAGCCATCATCTCTCTGTTTGAAAGATGATAGCCAATCACAAAGAGTGGCCCTGCCAGCTGAAGCAGCCAATAAGCAAGTAGCTTATTGGCTGCTACAGTCCCGACCCACTCCTTGACAGCATTTGCTCACAGAATGTCTCCAAGGAAGGCTGCACACAGCCAATAAGCTACTTGCTTGTTGGCTGCTGCGGCATTTCCACAGCAGTATTTTGCCAACAGGATTTTACTCATGGAAAGTCTTCAAAGTAAATCGCTGGAGACTCTCTGTGAGCAAAATACATTCTGCACACCAGGGGAGGCGGCGTGAACATAACACCACTCTCTCTGGTAGGGTTTTACTCACAGAGAGTCTAAAAAGGAAATCTTAGGAGACTCTCCTTGAGTCAGTGAGCTAAAAACATTCTGCACACCAGGGGCGGTGGTGTTAACATTCCGTGTCTTCAGCAGTATCTAATATACTGCTGGAAGCATGTTATGGGAATGGTGCAGAATGTTCCTATTGGTATGTGAACATTTTCTAATCAGTTTAAATATTAAACCAATCAGAAAATGTTCATGTACTATATTCATGTATCCATAGGAAAGTGCTGCACCATTTCCATAATGTGCCTCCAGGAGTAGATTTATACTGCTGGAGGCACATTATGGAAATGAACTATTCAGCTTCGGCCGAATAGTAATTTTAACATTCGGTACTGTCATGATTTACAAAGGTTACAAACGAGTTAAGGCAGGTGTGCCACAGTTTAGACCACTTCACTCACTGTGCGTACGAAGTACACAGTTGCACATACGGCAACGGCCAGTGTCAAAAGACAAAGTAGGACATTTACTGTAGACAATATATTGTCATTGATAAATAACGCTTGTGAGTTCCTCGGAGAGCAAGCACATGGCTTGTTCTGTGGCTTTAGCGAAAGCGATTATCAAGACATAATAGATGCCTCTTCCTAACCACAGATTAGCAGCCGTTGGTCTTCAACGACTTAATGCCTTGAAAATACAGGTGGTCTTGACACCATCATAGTAATAAGCTATGGATGTTCTTTGGGCAAAAAAACACTCATTCACACACAATGCAAGTGTAGCTTTCAGAAGACAGAATCAGACACTAACTGTAAACCCACAGGCACTTGCCGTTAGGGTCAGCTGAAGGTGAACAGTTTCCTCCTTAAGCCAACCACAAGTATCAGCTTCCTGTGTTAGATGGCCTCGTAGCAGAAAGCAGCCATAGACAGGAAGCAGGTTACAGAATACATGTGTGGTTAAAGCTTCCAAAGCAATAGTCACACTCAAACCCTTTCAGAAAATGCATTCGATATAATGGCATTATATTGTTACTGGACCTAGCTAATAATGCCTGTGGTTCACAATGAGGTATTTACGTTGATTGCAAAATCATTACTGGCAATGGCTTCAAAATACGCTGGACTTGAGAATCCATTAGTAATAAACACCCAACATAGCTTGCGTCCTGGTTTTTTGACCCAATGAGCTGTCGAGCTTGTGATCTTGAGCACATTGTCGCATGCATAAACAGTTAATAGTCTATATCGGTCTCCTTGGAAATAAAACAGTATGTTAAATGTTAAAGGTATTTGTACCGTGCACCGTCACCAACAGAATTGGTCCCCAGGCACTCAGGCGGATCTGTGAACGATAAAGGTGGGATGGGTTAGTAAGGTGAGAAGGGAGTAGGATAGTGAGAGGAGTGGTGTTCTGTTGGCAGCTTCAACTCGGTATACACCGGGTGCTGAGCTTTGGTGCGGGTATCGGTTCGGAGTCAGTCCGCGTGTGCTGTTGTTCCGGCTTGTGTGTTGTTGCTGTGTTGTGAAGTGCGTGCGGCTTGTTGTGCGAGAGATGGTTGTGTGAGTTTTTTGAGTGAGATAAGTATGCAGAGTTTGAGCTTATGAGCAGTATGTGAGTGTCTTTGTCACTCACAGCGATCAGCACGTGGAGGTCATCCAGTTCATATGTTTGATTTGCATTCATGTTTGCATCTTGAGGTAGAATGTGATAATTCTTCAGTTCAGTGCTGTCTGACTGAGCAGCTTGCTTACCTGACCTGTGTAGAATGTCAGTCTTCTGACCACTGAATTAAAAGCGAGTCTCTTTCTGAGGTAGGTTAAGAAGCATTGCGGAGAAGAGAACAGAATGCTCATGTCATCGCTGCACACTTTTTTAGGCCTTTTTCCATTCTGACATGTATTCTTGGAACCTGAGGAATCCGTCATTTGCATCGTTTGCTTTCCCGGCTGCCTTGTGGTCTCGGTCTGAGAGCATGCATCGATCATTCTGTGGCTTACTTGGGTTCAGCTGTGATGCAGATGGACCAGGTGTTTCCTTGGTAAATGTCTGTGGAAGTGCCGGATGCATTGGGCAATAATCGCTTTCTTCGTTCTCTGCACAGTTTCTCTTGCTCAGTCATGCCCCCATTATCAGGAGCGGTGTCAGAGGGACTCTCCACAAACTCACAATAGAATACTTGTGGGAAGTACCTCTGAATTCTGCAAATGTCTCTGTGCACAGCCAATGTCCTGGAGATTCTATTGCGCCACAGGGGCAGTCTAGCAGGCGACACTGCAATTCCCACGTTCTTAGCCAGCAATGACTCCTGGTGACAGACTTGGTACTTAGCGATGGCTGACACGGTAGACTTCTTCCTGGTCAATGAAAAAATAAAATGCTTTTGAAACAGTGAACACTGCTCATATCCCATACGTCTGCACAGCTCTGTTCTGTACCGGAGACTGGTTGTTTCCAGGGCGGTAAATCTGTGGCTTGTCATAATTTTCAGTTTCTACAGCAAAATATGAGAAAAAGTCCAGGTATTATCTCCAGCCAACTGTACCAAGCACTCGACGAAGTCAATGTTCTAATGACTGTGTCCAAGACAATGAGCCCTTTATGTAGGAGACTCGAAGCTACTTTAGTGATTGCAGAAAGGCCAGTGTTGGCCCCATTAAACTGTGACCTGTCAATCAGAGCATGCAAGGCTTCCTGTCTTGTATGCTCGGAGCCGAGCAAAGATTCAATCTGTTTGACCAGAGGCGTGTGCATGCAGATATGCATTTTCGCTATTTCTCACCTCCAACCGCATTTTTAACAGCTTTGCTATGTATAAAGTCAATTTCGGGTACTCAGGTTTTTGCAAATAGCCGCCATGCCAGACTAACGATTTCACTTGAAATGGGCTAGGTGGATCCAAAATGAACCCACAGCATTTAACTTGTGTGCCTACGGTGATCAGAGTTGATATTCCTATTGGGATAGGACAGCAAGATTGGTTGAAATGCACCAAATATGAACCATTTTGCAATCTATGTGCTTTACAGTAGAATGAGTCAATCGGTTCAATTTGCAGTGTACATCTCGAGTTACCATCACAGGACTTCACTGGCTCAGCATGTTCACACATTATTCTAGTAGAACCTTTGTAATCACGTAAGGAGTACAGTGTCAGCTCAGGCCTAGTTGATGGCACACACGCATGTGAATATGGTACCACATAATCTTCTCTGATCCACGTATCATTCACCCAATGTACATTACCCCAAGAGTGTAATTCTTGACATATGATAGAGGGTGCTGTTTGAATGGGAATGTGTAGTACTCCGTGCACTATCCAATTTGTGGAGCCTGACGCCCATGTAGATGCTGCCACTACACTCTTTGCTAACGCACTAAGCAATAAGTGGAGCCGGATATTGCTGGCGTGTTGCAACCTTGGTCAAGTTAAGTGCCTGTATTTGTTCAGGCCATGAAATCACATTCCAATCTGGGACTCGTCTGCTGAGTGTCCAAAAAATCAGTTACTACAGAAAGACTTATTGAGGCCTCTTGGTCGTTTCTAATGATAGATAAGTCATTTTGAATCAAACCCACAACATCTGTTATGACATCTCTTAGCGCATAGAACCCTTGTTGTAGCGCTTGATCATTAGCATCTGAAACATGAAATCCTTGCTGTACTGCCTCACTTTCAGTTTGCAGGATTTGCATTTTTGCTTGTGACCAAGTGTACATTTTTCCTGTTATGGATGCTTGTCCCACCTCACAAAGTACTGTAGGTTCAGAGGTGGTCCAGGTAGCTGTTCTCCTGACACGCCCACTTTGGGTGCGTTTTGGACCAGCAGCTAACTGCATGATAGCCGTCCAATTCTCTTCTTTTATGAAGATATCTAGAGATCGTATCACCTCACTCAGGTGATCTTGTGAAAGCATTCCTTGGCACAGCTTACCTATTGATATAGCTTGTGTCAGGGAGGTGTTATGGGAGTTCCAAGCCCTATATGGACCCACACTGAGTCCTGCTTTTCTTTTATTGCATTCATTTGCTTGAACCGCCCATAACACAGGTCCCCCTGATGCATAAGTGATCTGCTTGGTGCAATTGCTTTCTTTTGCTGCTCTATAGGACACACTCCAGAACTCACCTTCTGTTTCTCCCATTCAGGGTAGAAACTCAGGTTCCTATTACTGCAAGTGGTTTGGAACTGCGTGTAATTTAAGAAATACATTAAATGTGGGAATCTACAAGCCATATCTTAACGCATAAACCCCTTTAATTTGCCATATCTGTTGACCCCAAGTAGACCATAGAGGGACTGTTCCCCGCCATGTTTGTTCAGTCATGTTTGCAAAGTATTCTCTGTCAAAGATGACTGAATCTGCAACATACATATGTTGTGCATCATGTATCTCAGGAGGGAATTTGTACTGATTATCAAACATGTAAATCCCCTGCTTGATATGGTCTCAGTGAAATATATGGGAACTGTGCTTTGAATTCAGGACTATCAGTTTGGAAAGGCACTGCACAATGTTCTCAGAATGTGTATTTAGGCCACATAATTGGTTCACATTTGACAAGTAAAAAGGCATTGTAATATCACACATAACACACATGGGGCCCCATTTCATGGAGGTCCTCACACATCAAATAATGCATTTTGTGCAAATGTCTGAAGCCTAGTTCCTAACAGCTCTCTGTATGTTCTAGACATAGGATTGCTGGGTGTAAACAGTCTGGATTCATCAATCACAGAAAAGGTGTGGACTTGTAGCTGTGTTGCTGGGCCATTATAGGTCTTGAATGATGGCATCCACACGTGACCCATAGTTGGAGGAAACATGTGTGAAGAACTTAAAGGCTTTAGAACAACTTATTTGCTTACAGGTGGAGTGGAAACCTTGCTCAGAAAATGCCCAGAAGTCATTGAGATGAAGAATAAAATGAGGCTGAACCACAATAGGAGGAAATACACTGCCAGTAGTTTATAACACCTATTTAGGAAGTCTGTCCAAAATAATTCTTTCATCACTCTAGCAACTTGGAAGGCTTTCTGTTTCCAAATTGGTAGATTTGCAGTACTTTCCTTAATTGTGGACGTGTAATCAAGAGTCGCGTATTCTTCCCCATCTTGCACACCTATCATCATCATTTGCAGGATCTCCATTTCTTCATCTTCCGTGGGCTCCTCACTTGGAAGAGGGAGGTTTTGTGGAAACATTGCGGAAACCATCTGGCACAGGTTTTAGGTGGCCCACAGAAACTTGCCTAGTACCTCTCTTAGGTAGTATTGCGGGTAGGATGGCTGTTCTGGACCCTTTCACTCCGATTACTTGCACTGCTGGTCTGTAAAACGGGCCAAATGAAGCCTTGTTGTGGATCTTTTCCAGGATCCAATCTCCTGCTTTGAGAGTGTTCTCAGGACTGGCCTCAGCAGCTTCCGCCTGGAGGGATTCCCTCAGCAGCGTTGTCGCCAGCAGTTCTCGTTCCTGGGTATGGGGCTGGGAAGAGCGTGCAGGTCAGGCATATACATCTTACTACCAAACAAGAGTTCAAGTGGGGGTTTTACTGTTGCATAGAGACTGGCGTGGTAAATTATTCACACTCCTGATCACTAATGCTACATGGTCTAACCAGTCCCCCCCCCCAATGACAGAATACATTTTAGTCATGCACAACATTATTGAGTGGTTTGCCCTTCCTATGAGCCCATTCCATCTCTGGATGAGACGGGTCTAGGAAAGTGCATCTCTGATCCCCAAGCGTCTAATGCCTTTCTCAGAGCCTTTTCTGTGAAGGCTTTATCATTATCAGAATGGAGCATTTAAGAGTTACTCTCATGGCTACTACACCTTTGAGGGCCCATATGACTGATTTGCAGTCTGCTTTCTTTTGAGGAATTATCCAGGTAAACCTAGTGCAAGAATCTACTATTGCTAGAATGTACTTATACTTGTTAACTGCTGGTAGTGGGCCTATATGGTCCATATATTGGATCTCAAAGGGCGAGGCTGCCTTTCTCAAAGGAACATCCTTAGGGTTCTTGCTGTGGTCCACAGTTGTCTGTAAACATGTGTCACAGTTTGCAATATTTATTTTCACCTGTTGCCGAAGCCCTGGCCACCAGAAGCGATCAAGGAGCAGCTTTGCCGTTGCACTCACCCCAAAATGGGTAGATGCAAGTCCAGCGTGTGTGGCTGCAATCAGCTTTTCCCTGTCTGCTCTATTTGGCATTAATCTTTGAATCGGATCCCCTTTTTTCATAGGGATTGTGACTATTGCTCTATTATCTTCAATGTCATACATATAATTACTGGGGAAACCTTTTGGCCTAGGTACAATACCTAAACAAGCCTCTTATTTCCTCCTCCATTGCAGTCGCTGAGCGAGTTATGGCTGCTATTGTTTTTCTCACTGTGTGTTCTTTGGCATATTTATCTGTCAATACATTGCCAGTGCTATGAATGTGCCCCTTGGTATGTGCTCTTGTGTGCATTACCCATAGTAACGGGCAAGTCTGTTTAAGATCCCAAACCTGCTTCCAGAGCTGCCTGGAAGCAATAGTTTTATGCCTAATGTCTTTGAAGTCATTTTGTATCCACCAATGCAAGTCAGTGTTATAATCCCTGACAATGTAATTTGAATCTGAGACTACTAGAGTGGGCTTCCATGAATCTGCTTGGCGCAATTCAAGTAGTAACTCATGCAATTCAGCAGTCTGGGCAGACATGTCTCCCAGATGCTTGGTTGCAATATCACTATGTATAAACTCTTCTTCATGTGTGAAGCATCTTACGACTGCTGCGCATGCGGCAGCGTACTTAGAGCGTGTCCCCACTGCTGGGATAGCTGACGCATTTGAGTAAATCACCTGGAAAAAATTAAACAATGGTATGGCAGGCCGTGAGATGTCTGGCCCTGTGTCCATTGTCCAACTCAATCCACTCAGTCTTTGCAATTCTGCCTTATGTCACTTTACATCTGGAGCATGTTGAGATGCTGACCATTGAATCCATCTAGTGTGTAATGCTTTTGAGTGTTCACTGAGATTCTCATGGGTGATGTAAATATCATCTACATACTGCCAACAATTAGGAATTACCACAACTCCGTTTTTTTTTTGTTTGGTACCAATTTACAAAGTTACCATGCGCCTGATTATTGTTCCAATTCGAGAAAGTGTCGCAGGTTGTGTGGAGCAAGAATAAAGGGGACACAAGTGACCCCGACCCCTTGAAGTAATAGTTGAATGGACTTCTCCACACTTCAAAAAAGCGCCACACTGTAACGCTCACCTGATTCCCGCAGAGGCGCCGGTCTTGACTGGGTGAATGCCGTATCTTCAAAGATGATGTGTAACACACGGTTGGCTCTTTGGGCTGGACCTCTCTGCACTGTATGTCTGACTCGAAGAGTAAGATGTCTGCAGATAGAAAATATGGGATTAATGAACTGGGGTTATTGGGTGCCTCTCTCCTCTTCCCTTTCTCTTCTCCTGTAGAACCCCAAAGGTTAACGCCCTCACCTTAGGTAAGTGAACGCCGAGCTCTCCATCTGCCTCGGGGCAGGGTGCCGTAACCAGTTTCTTCACTGGATAAGGGTGCAGGCCTCTTGACCTCAGAGGACTGCTGTCCGTCGTTAACTGCACGAACGGTAAGTTCTGGGCACTTCAAATGTCTTAAAAGTCTTTTGTAATGATATCCCTTGTTTTGCAGGGTTCCGGCGATGGCGGATGGCGGGCTGATGAGAGTTGAGGATCGAACCCGCGTGAAGAATAGAAGCGCCTGGAAGCACGTAAGTAAGCGCTTGTAGCCTGCTTCACGATGCGCACTAACTGTCCCTTTTATCTTGCAGGTACAAGTTCGAAGCTGAAGGGTGCTGGAATACCCACTGGATTCGGCGTGGGAAGGAGTAATGGCACGTGAGTAATAAAGTTGCCCAATGTCTTTAAACGCACCTTCTTTTGTCTTTCAGATGCGGGATGCAGCGCCGAAGGCATCCGGAGCGTGCAAAGAGCTGGTAAGCTTTTGTCTTTCAGATGCCGGTAAGCCTTTGTCTTTAGATGCTGGAATGCAGCGCGAGGCGTTGGTGACAGCCGATGGACCAGGTAAGAGATGCGCTGCCACTGAAGACCGTAGTGCTAACCTGTTCTTTCTTTGTCTTTACAGGTGCTGCTGAAGACTGGATTCCAGGATGGTAAGCCTTTGTTCCCTTAGGCCCAGGATCAGAAGCAGAAGACACGATGAGCGTTCTGCTGCAGAGAATGCAGAATAACGCAAAGCAAGATTCATCCATCGGGTGTGGTTTAAATAGCCTCCTGTAGTGCTTAGATGTCTCCTTCCACAGCCACGCCTAGGTAAGAAAAGAGTTCCTGCTTTCCAGAAGAGTTCCAGTGTTCTGAACCTAGGGAGTGGCTCCTGCCCCACCCAACAGGAAAAGTAGTCCCAAACAGAAGAGGATCAGGGGTTCAACTGGCAGGTAAGTAAGCAGCAGGGTCTGCTGCAGGTAAGTCCACCCAAGCATTATGAGCCCGGCGCTTCCAGCGCTGGGGCTGGGCATCTTTATGAGCCTGGTGCCACTGGCGCCAGGACAGGGTCCAAAAGGTCCCAATTGGGACTGGCTGGCACTCGGAACCGGGGTTATGGGTCTGCTTCCAAGGGAGTCGGGCAAGTCCTGATCTTTTGGAAGCAGAGATCATGACACACACTGGGTATTTGTGAAGGGTTAGTTAATTTATTAGATTGAATTGAAGGTGCCCTTTACGGATGACATGTGTTTCGACACACCAGTGTCTTTTTCAAATCAGGGCTGATAGCAATGCTGATAAGTAACATAAAGACAGTGATCATATGGCAAAATAGACGGATATGCATTACAATCATAGGTCATGATAAAACGAATTAAAATCGACCCATACCGAAAAAATCCAAATCATGGTGTGGTGTGGTCACAGAGAAATAAGGAGGGGTGAACAGCTTGCAATTGTCCTCATTGTTCTGAATACCACTTGGGAATGTCTTCATTCATGGATGGACAGGATCCCAATATTATTCTCAATGTCTGTAGTTGCACTCCACCTGCATCCATCTGTCCTTCAGTCCTTCAGGTTGCTGTGCAGGCGCTATACCCTGCTGAGCTGCATATTGCATCGCAATGTTTCTCACTGTGTCAAAGTGGGTGGCCAACAACTGGTAATCAGCTTGCAAGAACGGACCTCCAAGGTTTGGATGAAACCGAGCTAAGAATTCTAGTGACAGATTGGGTGTAGCTAGTGGGCCATGCCTTGCACCTGTTTGTGGGTAAACTAGATTACCTCCAAACCAGTTGACATGATTTGTATGTGTAAGAGCTAATTCAGGATACTGATATGGGCGATACCAAATGGTGTCCAAGTCTCCTCTCACTAGGAGAGTTGCATATACATTATTTGTCCTGTTACCTGTGGTCTTTAAGTAAGTAAAGAGTGATTTTACTGGTAGTCCACCAAGATGCGCAACTGCCACCGTGAAACTTGTGTTCACTGCATGACACTGCGCAGCTCTCAGCCAATCATATACAGCCATTCTGCAATGGATGGAAATATTGATTTCATTGTGCGCCATCGTCTGCATGCACTCTAACCTATAAAAGAATGTTGTCCAGTGACTGGGGCATGAGGTTATTTAAATAGTAGTAATGCTCTGGTGATCTTTAAGACGTCCCATCTGAGGTGCCATCTGACTTAATTGCCCCTTAGGGCGTGATTCCCTGCCCGCCCCCCTAGGGTAGGGCTGTGTGGTGTGGACACAGAATCAAGTCTTAAGTTGTGATGAGGTGCGCCTCATGGGTTCCGGCCTAGCACCTTGTCTGTTCGTCGAGCACAAGGCCATGCATTCGGAAGGCCATGCATTTCAATGGAAATAATCAAGGAGCAAGGACATGACCATTCACTTGGGTTCTCACATAGGTAAATAATGGGTGCACTGCAAACCGAAGTATAAGAGCAGATTCAGACTCTAGACTTTCTCTCCAGATCGAGGAAGTGACGCACATAGTACATGTAGGCTAAGTCACGGATGTTAATATAAAAGCACAACAGACTGAGGCTAAAAAAGATTCGGCAGCAGGCTGACCACGAGATCGTGGGGGGTTGGGAAGAGCGGTCGCTAGCAGGTCGGAGCAGCAATCCCAGGAGACTGTGAGTTTCAAGTGTGTTGGTTGAACCCCTCTTGCATATGTTAGACTGACGGCGTGTTTTATTATATCACTCTACTCCTGATCATACCATAGTATAGCTTAAACAAACATAACATCAGAATGATGAATTGTACTTTATCTTTGTTAAATGCGAATCATGCTTATAGATTATACGACAATGCTGGCTCGCTATCTAACAGTATGCTATGTTTTACTGCATTAATCATAGCAGGTGTAATGATGATCAAAGCTGGTAGAGATCAGAAATATATTGACTTGCTACCTTCCAGTATCAGCTTCATATTTTTGAGTAATGCTTCAAAATGAATTACACAATATTCTCTGCCTGAATTTTGGTCAATTATGACAGGGAAGCTGTCAAAGCGCTAGGCCGGAACCCATGAGGCACCTCTCATCATAACTTAAGACTTTTGATTCTGTGCCCACACCACACAGCCCTACCTAGGGTCGAGGGGGGCGGGCAGGGAATCATGCCATAAGGGGCAAATAGGTCAGTACACCCCTGTATATTTCCCCTCCAGATGGACATACCATAGGCTGGGATTTGCCCCAGTTACATGCAAGTCTATATACTTATACAAAGTGTCTCCACCTATTTACTGATAGGCCATAGGACCCAAATCTTTATTTTACTTGATGCAGTAACTCCCTTGAGCATATCCCAATAACCACAGCGGAACGTATATGGTCTTCCTTTTATTTAATTTTGTATACAACAATTTTCAGCTAAAGAAATGTGTATTCTGATTCTGCCAACTTATAAACTTTATTTATTGGAACCACATTTATAATGATACAAAGAACACCCTGCATTAAATCTTCTTGTTCTTGGATGGTCTGAACAGTTGCACATGATCCTGGCCCTATTGTGCAAAATTGCCTTAATTGCCAACCCTGGCTCATCTCGCTTCTTAACTGCATTGAGCGACACAGTAGTCTTGTATTATATGGAATTGCCTTAGCTTACTCTATACAAGACAAGGTACTCAGGAGTTTGATAAGTGGGGTATCTGTGGAAGAACCCTTTCTATGATTTAGAATAGACCTAGTGCCCTCACCTATTGTGATGGCCCTCATCTATTGGAATGATGGAATAGTTAAAGCAGGCCTTTCAAATTTGTAAGAATCCTACTAGACCTGCAGGGTGAATTCCTTAGTTTACAAACTAAACCTAGGAGAAATGCACTCGCCCTATGGTGACGGGTGATAAAATATTTACCAGTGGTTCTGTAAAATGGTACATGCCTTCAAAAGCATCTTTCCTATTTTGTGCAATGGTGCCACCCATAGGCCAGCCATGCACAGTGAAACATGTATTTGCCATTTGCTGCAAAGATTGTTTGCAGTAAATGTCAAATAACGGTTTCCAGCATCCCCATACTCTCCAACAAGGTTGGGTACCATGCAAATGATACTCTAACTTCATAAAATCTCCTCGCCCATGCAAAGGGGCTAACAGATTTTGCAGGTCTTGTAAAGACATGTTCATTTGCATTTGGTGCTTGTGGGGTCCATGGCTGGCCTATGGGTGGCACCATTGCACAAAATAGGAAAGATGCTTTTGAAGGCATGTACCATTTTACAGAACCACTGGTAAATATTTTATCACCCGTCACCATAGGGCGAGTGCATTTCTCCTAGGTTTAGTTTGTAAACTAAGGAATTCACCCTGCAGGTCTAGTAGGATTCTTACAAATTTGAAAGGCCTGCTTTAACTATTCCATCATTCCAATAGATGAGGGCCATCACAATAGGTGAGGGCACTAGGTCTATTCTAAATCATAGAAAGGGATCATCACATCCTACATTCACATTGAAGGGCACCTGTGAAGATGGATTTTAGTGTGTAAGACAACTGCCACTATCTCTCCTTCTCTCCAGCTCTACTTAAGTGCTCATGTACTTATTTTACTCTGGGAAGCACTGCTATTCTCCCGATTGCTGGGTGGCTGCCATCCCTCACCTCCTTTCTCCACAATTATTGCAGCTCTCTGTGTTGTACCACATGCTGTGCTTGTCTGTACTCAATAAATAATGCTGTCTAATCTCTTTCCTGGATATCTGAACTATGCACAAGCATATGAGCTAGCCCCTCTCCAGAGACAGCTGTCCTTATGTACTGATCCCATATTATTAGTTTGCATTTCATTGTGTGTCTGGATTGTCCCCTCCACACTGAGGGAGGGGCGAATCTTAGGTAACATTAAGTGGGACTCTTCGACGTCAGGGATTCTGTTGACAGTGTTGTTCTCCTAAAAACAGTATGTTCCCTTACACAAATACTCTCTTCACAGAGATCCTATGCTTCCCTTTCCTGTAATGAGTCTGCACAGTCAATGGCTAAGTCAACTGCTGGTCATACTGTCACTATGATAAAGTTACCACTTCCAGTCACCTTGGAAACAATATCCTGCTATTTACTGTCAGACCACTGCCATTAATTTGCAGAGGCACCCAACAAACGAACAATCAGCATGACATCACACCAGGACCAACTGATCTGAAGGCGTAAATCCTTAGATCCCAGGTAGCCTTTCCCCTTCACTGGCCAGGTAAATAGGAAAACAGAATTCTGAGCCTACAAAAATAACATGAGCCACATTTGGCATATGAAGAAATAAACAATTTTAACAAAGCATCACATTTAACAAATCGTGTTTTCAATAAAACGCTGAAGGACACTACAAGTATTTTTAAGCAATTTGGAGATTTGTAATGGACAAATCAATTTTCCATATTTGAAAGTGACGTACACTTGCAAAACATGGTTGCAGCATTAAGCAATATTTGTTTAATGGCTTAAAAACAGCAGTAACAAAACCAGACCTTTAGAGTACTCCTGACAATTACTACGAATGGATTACCCTTCTCGTTTATTCTGGTGGAAGGAAAACACTCGAAGGACAATGATTTTTTTGCAGATTCCCCAATTGGGGTTTCACAAACACATCGGAACCAATTATCGCATGAGGAGAATTTGCTACTCATTAAACCAAACCATCAGTGCTGACTTCCAAAGGAAATCAAAGATGTGTGAAAACCAGCCAGCATCATTAAAATGCAAAACTACTACAATGCCCGTAGCAGAGTACACACACGTATAGCAGACGCAAAGAAAACCGTTAAGGAGTGAGTATGATTTCACACCTTAAATAGTGTCTTCACAAGATGTAACCCAGTGTTTGAGAATACGGAAAAACATGGAAAAAAGTTTAGTAAAACAGTTTTCCAAACACCCTAAAAATGGCAGACGCAATTCATTTGGGTTCCAGCTTCTAGCAGTGTTGATACAAAGTGCGTGTGCCGAGTAATATTTAAACAAAATGCATCTTTACACAAAAAGAAAGTTTAGTAGAACGAAACCCTCAGAGCTTTATAAAAATGGGAAGATAGGGTGCAATCCAACATTTTAAAAAGCTGCTGAAAACGAAGAGCGTGACGCAGAAAGCAAGGGAGAACAAATTGGGAAGTGCATAATGGGTACCACTCTTCAAATGCTGAGGCCACAAAATAAATCAAACACTATCTTGGGTTTTGGCACGCATTTATGGTTTCATACAGTTAAATGTTGGGGCGAGTGCTTTCAAGGATGAAATGAGCATCAAGCCCAGTGTGCATTATGTAATTAGAGATTCAAGCATATGTGAAGGGCGTCCCCAAAGAACTCCTTTGCCACCTTAGGATTGTTCAAATGTTTCTCGGGAATTATACAGCGGCAGGTTTTGACAGAAGTACGATATCTTAAGATATTCAAGGAGGCCTCCCTCTCTCACGTGGGCTGCAAGCACTCTCGCATGGGCTGCAAGCACCCTAGCCCAGGCACCCGTAAATCCTGGTTGGTTCTAAGGCTTGGTAACCACTAATGGCTTTCTCCTTGGGCTAAGGCTGCAATGGTTCTCTGATCTGCCTGCTAGCTGACTACCTATGGGCCTTTTAACTCTCCCACTTCTAGCCCTGGTAAGTGTTCTATGGGGAGTTGGGGACCGTTCCCATGCATTCACTCTGTAGGAATCCCTCACCAGTTACGCAGTCTCACTTTGCCTTCTACACTGTTTTTCTCCTGTCTTCACCTCCCCCGCCACGCACCAGTCCCTCTGATGTTCCACTCCGAGTTTCTACCACCACCGTTATATGTTAAACTTCTTCCTCCTCTTACTTCCCTCCTTTCTCAGCTCATCCACTCACTACTCCTCTTCTCCTCTTTACCACTTCTACTTCACCACTACAATGAACACTTCTCTTTTCCACTATTACTGCATCACTGCTCCTACTACTTCTCCTCTTACATCAGTTCTATCCTGTACCATTACTACAACTACCCCTCCCTCTCACTACCACCTCTCTCTTCTTACGTGGAACATCAGAGGCGGCTCAAACCCTCTGTTGCAGTGTGACCGGATGTTCAGTGGGACGTTCAGTGGGTCCTTTCCTCTGCTCGCTTCTCGTGGCTTACAGCCAGTGATCCGCTGCACTGTTTGCTGTGTCTGCAACGGTCCTGCCCATTTGCCGGGGCTGCAGTGTGGTGCACAGCGTTCCGTGTGTCGTCAGGGTCCGATGGTGGTCTGAGGGAGCCTGAGTTGGTGACACAGTGCAGCTTAGTGTCCAGACGGGGGGGAAGCACTTGCACCAACATTGGTCCCGTTACGGAAGTACCCTCGATTCTCGAGGGCTTTGCATTTAGGCTGTGCTACAGGGTGCCATTTTCAAATAAATGCTGTTTGAACCTGTGTTTATAGCACACAACGTTTTATAACCTGAGGACTCTGATCTGTATTATGTCCGCAAGAAGGAATTGTGTCGTGAAAACTCCTATCCCTAGGAAATGTGAAGTTAAAAATTCCACCCCTGGGCTAAGTATAAAGCCCGGGTTGAACTCAGACGAAGTGACCACAGCAGTCATGTCACCCATTCCCAATAGAGACAGAGGCGTCTGAAATGCTGGCTCTTAGCACTTGCAGAAGACAGAGGCTGCAAGGTGGTCGTATAAATATATCCCCCGATATGGATATGATCGACAATGTGGATACTCTTCGCAAATGCATAATTAAGGAACTGGACTGCTAGACTTGGTCTCACAGGATCTGCCACCCCTGAACCTTAAGAACGAAGGGATAATATTGCTATAAGCCCTTTCCTCGCAGCCACCTCTCTGTTAGGAGGGAAAGATAAACATGCAGAGCTAAAAATATTGTCACCTTCTGCCTTACAATGGAGCACTGGGTCTAATAACTGTTCAGTAGATCATATTGCCCATGCCCAGTGGTAGCACATAAAGGTGAGTATATTTAAAGAGCTCCACCTATGTAATAGTCTGTCCGACCTCTGTTCCTTGGTGGACTTGTTAGATAACTATGTGATTGACCTGCGTCCTCCCAGAGTGAACAACTTGTCTCAGATGGACGAACAACCTGTCCCAGTCGCACTTCATCAGCCTGTAAAAATTGACAATATTTGCCAAGCTGATATACAATTGGAAAGGGTGGCTCAAGCCTCACAAACCATACTGACTGGGGGTGATCCTTGGGCACCTTCTGGAGTGATACCTACCACTAATGAAATTGATAAATTACCTGCTGATGATATTAGCAGGCAATCCCAGGAACTGTCTTCTACATTCCCTGTACCTGACTATAAATCTCATTTAAAATATGCCCATCATCCTTTAGAGGTGAATGATAAACTTAATCAAGTGACTTCTCGGAGATTGTGCATAGGAAAGTCTCAAATGACAATAATTAAGGATAAAAATATACAAGCCTTTGTTATGCACCAAAGGAACTTTGTCATTACAAACATTAAGACGTCTGAAGGCAATGAGCCTAGAGAAGCTCTACGTAACATTGTGCTGGCATGGCTTTGACAAAGAACAGTGCGGGGAGTTGTCAGATTGTCTGATCTGAAGATACTACGCAGGATTAATTTGAGTGAATGGTGCTCTCAATCAAACAGGGACTGGGTTCTCGTGGGTTGTGGGTCTAGTAACTTACCTATGTATTTAAGTATGCGCCAATATTTTCCCAGGGGGTCCTCAAATTGTAACTTGATATCTTGATGCTACCTTTTTGAACTCTAGAATATCATGATTATGACTAATTGATCTATTCAGGAAAAGACGATAGCCATCTTGTGATTACCAACTGTGTTATTCTTGGACTGACCCGTTTGTTGGAGGGGTATTTGAAGTTTACGTTTTATGTGCTGGTGTGATTTTTTTGTTCTTGTATGTTTGTTTGTGCCCTCACGCCTGCAGGTTAATGGTGCGCAGTATAAATAAAGGAAAGTAAAATTACTACCCATCACTACCTCACACAGCCAGTACCACTCAAAACGACCTACCTTCTTCCTACTACCACTCTCGACTTAATACCACTATTTCACTCTTTCCTCTCATGCACAAGTATGCAGCAGAACCCCTCTCTTCAACCACCTCCACACTCCATCTCTCTGTCCTCCTGCTGCTCTCCTGGTCCTCTTCCTTCCTGTTTCTGACCTCAAATTTGAAAACTCCCCCTTCCTGTTTCCTTTCAGCTACTTACATTTCCCTTGCCCTCTCAGGATTGGCAGGCTCTCCCTAGTCAATCTACTTACCTAAATACCAGGTGAGTGTGGGAGGAACTGGACAACATTTAAAGAAGGCTTAAGCCCCTCCTCCTTTTCCCAACACAGATTGCTGCGTTCAGGGCAGAGAAACAAAATCATAAATGGAAACTGCCCTTCCCTGCTCATTGCTCCGGCCTTCCTGTACGCCCTATGCAATGTAAAACAAAATACCTGGTGGTACAGTGGGACTGCTTCATCATCATTTGGCTTTTGTTCGACTTTTCGCCATTGGCCAGAAACACATAAAACATTGAATAAGCAGAGTTAGAGAAAGACCAAGTCTGTTCCAATGTGGCAAGACAAGGCTAATTAAAATTAATTAAAGTCTATCCCAGGCATGGCCTCCAATTAACATACTTTACACAGGAACATTTCATAACTGGGACCATAAAAACCTTGCCAAATAGCAATACAGAGGATGATACTGTTCTTGAATAAGTGAATCACCAAAATAATCAGGACAGAGAAATTCAAACTTTGCCAATTCGAAGTGATGGTTCGGAGTCACTCGTTTATGACCTAATCATTACCTCAGGTACGCTATTCAAGTAACGGATTTCATAACTGGTCCCATAAATAAATGTGCAAAACAGCAATGCAATCAAAATACAATACATAAATAAGTTAGGGAACATAGTTCAGGAGGGAAGGCTTAGTCTCTGCAAATATTCTCAAAAGTACATGTCCTAGGCATTGCCTCCAATTTATACAATCTTTTTAAGACAATGCCTTTTAATCACCCCCCAAATGTGAGACTTATACACAATAACAATACAACAGGATACAAGAGCAGGACCCAGTTAGGCCAAAAGTTAATGCAGGGTCAGCGGAATCTCAACATGGTTTCCTTACTAAGTTATATACTGGATGCTCTAGGGTAGGGCCAAAGGGATTCATTCCCTGTTTCCCCAATCTTCAACAATCTAGATCTTATGCACCATGCCTGGCTTAATTGGCTACAGAATATACAATATTCATACCGTTACAGCGCTCAAATAGCGAAAGTGTTTCATCTGTACGTCCTATGCAATGTGCATTACAGATTTGTCTTCAAATACTTGTTTATGTTTATTGACTTTATATAGCGCTTTACACCAAAGCGCTTTACAATATAACAACAGATACAAAAGTGAGAGAAGAACAAGTTACTTTCTTACCTGGTAACGTTCTTTCGATGGGATGGTCCGACGACGTATTCCATATCTATGACAGGTAATGTCCACAGCTGTGCTTCTTTGTAAAATCTTTGCCATCTGCGTCCTGCGTCGATGACGTCGATGCGCCGTCCCCGAGGACCTCCTCCGACGGGCGACGTCACCCGATGTGATAAGTAGGACGCACGACGCCCATAGCCTCAGTTATAGTTTTTTCCCAGAACGTGTGCCACCAGTTTTCTGCCAGTCAGACACACAAGGCAGGGAGGGAGCGATATGGAATACGTCGTCGGACCATCCCATCGAAAGAACATTACCAGGTAAGAAAGTAACTTGTTCTTCGAGGGGATTGGGTCCTCCGACGTATTCCAGATCTATGAAAGACTCCCAAAGCAGTACCAAGCAAGGAGGTGGGAAAGAATTTAGAATACAAATTTAGCATGCCCAATCAAATTGCGGAATAGAGAACTGCCTTGCCAAAGGCCAGATCTTGCCCCCTGATGGAATCGAGGGAGTAGCGACGTACAAAAGTATGTAGTGAAGCCCAGGTGGCTGCATCACAGATGTGACGAGTAGGAACTCCCCTCTGCAGGGCAGTAGACGCAGCCACTCCCCTGGTAGAATGGGCCCGCAAGCCAGCCGGAGGATCTTTACCCGCCAAGCGGTAACACTCAGAGATAGCTAAAATAATCCAACGAGACAAAGTCTGTTTCGTCCCAAATGCTTTCCAGCGTAACCAATGAAAAGTTGATCGTCCACTCTGACCCGGGACATGAGCGAAATATAAAAACTCAACGCTCTCCGAGGATCAAGCCTATGGAGCCTCTCCTCTTCCTTACCAGGATTTGGAGGAGGATAGAACGCCGGAAGAACAACCTTCTGGCTCAAATGAAATTCCGAAACCACCATCGGAAGAAAAGAAGGACGAACTCTAAAGACAACCCTGTCCTTATGAAACACAGTTAAGGGTGGCTTAACTGAAAGTGCCTCTAACTTACTCACTCTGCGAGCGGAAGTAACCGCAACCAAAAACACAGTTTTCAGAGTTAACAGCCTCAAAGGGCAAGAATGTAAAGGCTCAAACGGAGCACCCATAAGAAACTTAAGAACAAGGTTCAAAACCCAACCTGGCACCAGAAAAGGTGACAGAGGGAACACATTAATGAGCCTTTTCAAGAACTGTGAAATTAAAGGAATCTTAAAATAGGAACACTCTTCAGACGAGCGCTTAAATATGGACAGCGCCGCCAGGTAACCTTTAATGGTTCCCACTTGCAAGCCCCTGTGGGCCAAAGAAAGCAAAAAAGACAGAACCATGGGAATTTCACAATCAAAGGGATCCACATTCTTAACTCTGCACCAGTCGCAGAACTTTCTCCAAAGGCAACGGTACAGAGACTTTGTTGCCGGCCGCCTGGCCGAGAGCAACACCTCCATCACGTCTTCAGGGAGGTCCCAATCCTTATACCTCAACCTTTCAGAAGCCAAGCGTGAAGGTTGAGGGATCTGACCTCTGGATGGAGAACCTGACCCCCCTCCCGTGAGAGCAGATCGTCTCGGTAGGGAAGACGACGTGGAGGGCAGATGGACAAGTCGAGAAGGTCCGGGTACCACGTCCTCCGGGCCCACGCCGGAGCAATGAGGATCATCCGGGAACCGAACCTCCGCAGCACTTGCGGGATGACGGGGACCGGAGGAAACGCGTACAGCAGTGGGAATGATCACTCCACCAAGAACGCGTCTCCTAAGGCTCCTTTTGGAGGAAATTCCCACAAGCAAAACCTTTCGCACATCCGGTTGACACTGGAGGCGAAGAGATCCACTTGAGGGGTCCCCCAAAGGGCGAAGATCTCCAGGAGAATCTCCTGAGCCATCTCCCACTCATGAGAGATCGTGCTCTGCCTGTTCAGAGCGTCCGCCGTCTCGTTATCGTCTCCTGCCAGATGAACCGCCGAGATCGAAACTTCCTGCTGGATGGCCCAGAACTAGAGCTGCATCACCTCCCTGCACAGCAGAAGTGACCCTGCCCCCCCCCTTTTTGTTGAGTGCATGGCCACCGTGTTGTCCGTTAGAATCAGGACACTCTTTCCACGCACAGTCGGCAGAAAAGCCTTCAGGGCTAGCCTGACGGCCCTCAGCTCCAAAAGATTGATATGGAGTCTGGACTCCGACGGAGACCAACGACCGCTGACTGTCAACTCGTTGGCATGAGCTCCCCATCCCGTGAGGGATGCGTCCGTCACGATCGTCACCTCCGGCCAGGGCAGCCAAAATGGGGCCCCCTTCATCAGATTGCCCTTGACGGCCCACCATAGAAGGTCCCGGGCTACCGAGGGCGGCACCTGAACAGGGTCCGACAGCCTGCCGGAGGACTGAGACCCCTGGAGCTTGAGTGCCCACGGCAAAGATCTCATCCGCAGACGAGCCTCTGGCACCAGAACAATGCAGGATGCCATGAGGCTGAGCAGTCTCAAGAACTCGGACGCTGGGAGATCCTGGGCAAATTGAAACTTGTTCACCATCTGCTGAATGTGAAGAGCCCTCACCTGAGGAGGAAAACACTGCCCCAGGGATGTGTCGAGCACTGCTCCGATGTACTGGTGCCGCTGCGTTGGTGTCAAATGGGACTTCTTTAAATTGAGGGAGAAGCCCAGCCTGTGAAGGGAGTGGCAGGTGACGGACAGATGATCCAGGACTTGCTCGGGAGAGCTCCCCCTAATCAACCAATCGTCCAGGTAGGGGTAGACGTAAATCCCCCCTTTCCTGAGATGCGCTGCCACCACCACCATGAGCTTGGTGAAAACCCTCGGGCGGAGGTCAATCCGAACGGCAGGACCCGAACGGCAGGACCCGAACGCCAACCGCGAACCTCAGGTACTTCTTGTGCTTGGGATGGATCGGCACATGGAAGTAAGCATCCTTGAGGTCGAGAGAGACCAACTAGTCCTGAAGTTGAAGGGCCTGGAGGACTTGAGAAAGAGTCACCATCTTGAACTTGTCCTTCCTGAGGAGTTTGTTCAAACCGCGCAAGTCCATGATGAGTCTCAATCCCCCGTCTTTCTTCGAAACCAAAAAATAAGGGGAATACCATCCCTTGTTCCTCTCCGCTACAGGCACCAGTTCTATGGCGCCTTTCTCCAGCAGGGCTTGAATTTCCTGCGCAAGGAGCGGATCCGGAAACTTCAAAGAGAGGTTCCCTGATGGATTGTCGTGAAGCCTCTGCTGAAAAGGAAGACAGTAGCCGTGGGTTATGATCTCCAGAACCCACACATCCAAAGTAATGGCTTGCCACTCTACAAGATGCTAGGCCAGCCTTCCCCCAACCGGCGAACCATGGGACCTGGCCTCATGACTGAGTGGTAGCGGCTGCGGCGTTGCCTGAGGGCAAAGAGGCAACTGCCCGAGCGGCCTTGGCACCTCGAGTACCTTTGTTTCCACCTCTGGCACTCTTACGATGGCCTCTTTGACTGATAGCTCCCCTCGCTTTACTGAAGGACGAGTAATAGCGAAAGGAACCTCCCCTCCATTGCTGTCCCCTAGGACGAAAAGGCAGAGGTTGGCGAACTGCAGCGCCCAACGACTTCGCTGCAGCTGTGGAGGTCTGCAACCTCTCAAGGCTCTCGTCAGCCTTGCTGCCAAAAAGGTGTTCACTGTCAAAGGGCATGTTGAGGAGCCGGGACTGCACATCAGGAGCAAACCCAGACTTCCGCAACCACGCAAACCTGCGCATTACGGTGCTCGCCACAATGGACCGGCTGACACAATCTGCCAAGTCCAAACCCGACTGAACAGCCTCACACATGGCATCCTTGCCATCCTGAACCATAGCAAGGAAACCATCCCGTTCGTCCCCTTCGGGAATATGTTCAGCCGCTAATGCAACACAGTTCCACAGAGTGTGTGTGAAACGAGACAAAGCACATATGGAGTTGGCCACCTGAAGCGCCATACCCCCCGAAGAAAACACTTTCTTCGCCCAGCCGTCCAAACGTTTGTCGTCCCTATCCGGAGGGATGGTAGGATACGACGCCTGCTTTGCCGGGGCCATAGCCGCCTGCACCACCAAACTCTCCGGAGTGGGGTGGCTAGACAAGTAGCAGTGGTCGCTACTGGCTGCACGGTATTTTTGCAACAAAGACTTGCCCACTGCCGGGAGACTCTCCGGAGCAGTCCAAGCTGCCGCCACCCTTCTCTGCAGAGCCATATGAAACGGCAAAACCGGGTCAGTGGGGGGACCGAGATCAAGGATGTCCGTGAGATCATCCTGAACGAACTCCCCTGGGGGAGCTGACCAACCCAAATACTCGGTGACCCGAGACATAAGGCGCCGATATGAAGAATCGGCATGAGTGCCAGGCTCCGGCCTACAAAACTCCACCTCCGGAGAGGTGTCCAGTCCACTGGCATCATGCAGTGACTGCCTTAGGTCATCAAACTGGCTATGGCCCGAGATAAGCTCATCTGGAACCGTAACCGGAACCAAGCTGTCATCAGAGCCTTCATCACCCTCTGAAATGTACTCCAGGTGGTGAGAGGAAGACCTCTGGGGACCTAAGCAGTGCCTGACCTTAGCCAGAGCCTTTCTAGGGGCAAACCCCATGCCACGGGGCTCCATCCGACGCCACCGCCTCGAAAGGCGTCGAGGGCACCGAACGAGACTGCGCTGGCGTCGAGCGAATCGGCGTTGACGTCGAGCGAAACGGCGTTGACGGCAGCTGCAGCGGAGCCTCGAGAGAAATCGTCGACGACCACACCGCCACAGGCGTCGATGTCTTCTTTGAAGAGGGCACAGGATCACGCGGTCTCGAGCGCGTCGAGGACCAGGACCTGGAACGGGCATGGCGATAACGGCTACCCTTTTCCGAGCGGGACCTCTCCCGTGAGCCGTGCCGACCACCCGAGCCCGAAGGCGTACGAGCGGTGTCTCTCGACCGGTGCCGACCGACCCCACTCGGAGGCGCGGACCGACCGGTGCCCTGCAATTCAAGAATCGCTAGCATCTGCTTCCTGAAGGAAGCCCATTCCTCCGGTGTCGCTTGCATGGAGGGATAAGCGACCCGCCGACGGGCGGAGTCCTCTGAAGAGGACGGGGAAGGCGACCTATGCCGGCACTTCCGGAATGCCTCAAAGAGGCGGAGGAGTGGCAAGACCGACTCCTGGAAGGAGACCCACTGGACTTCCGACGATGACGCAGAGAGTCGCCCCTCGAGACATCCGTCGAAAGCCCCGCAGACCTCGACTTCTGGGGCTTAGACACCCGGCCTACCGACAGCTTCTTCTTGCGTTCCCGCAAGGCCTTTGCCGTGAGCGACTGGCAGTCGACACAGTTGTCCGTATCGTGGGCCTCCCCGAGGCACCAGAGACAGGCGTCGTGCGAGTCTGTGACCGACATCTTGGACCCACAGTCCCTGCATTTCTTGAAGCCCGGACGCGGGGTTGAAAACGAAGTAGACATCGCCACAAACAGTTCTTCACAAAAAACCAAACAGGTTCAACGAACCGAGAATCGAAAACAGCAAACTCCAACGAGTCGAGGCGTACCGAGATTCACGAAGCGAACACGTTTGCGGAAAAAACAGAGCTGAGGCTATGGGCGTTGTGCGTCCTACTTATCACATCGGGTGACGTCGGCTGTCGGAGGAGGTCCTCGGGGACGGCGCATCGACGTCATCGATGCAAGACGCAGACGCCAAAGATTTTCCGAAGCAGCACAGCTGTGGACATTACCTGTCATAGATATGGAATACGTCGGAGGACCCAATCCCCTCGAAGATGAGCTTTCAGGGAGTGGCGGATGGATGAGTAGGTAGGGGTGGAGCGGATGGAGAGCGGGAGGAAGTTCCAGTGTAGGGGGGCCTAGAGTTGGAAGGAGCGGAAGCTTGAGGAGGCACATGGGGCTGGGGGTACAGTGAGGAGGTAGATGTTTGCGGAGAGAGCGGTAGGGGGAGTAAAATGAGAGGAGGGAGGAAAGGTAGGGGGGTGCCAGGTCATGGAGAGATTTATAACCAAGACAGAGGAATTGAAATTTCAGTTATGAGAGGAAAGGAAGCCAGCCAAGTTAAGAGAGAGAGAGGAAGAAATAGATAATACTTCTGGCCACACGACAACTCTGGCAAAAAAAAAAAAAAAAAAAACACTCCATGGCTGAGCCACACACTGGACATAATTCACTTCCAGTTGGGGGGCACTTGTACAATACGCCAAATTCAATAAACCTAATCTAAATGTCATGTACAAGCTACATGCCAGGGGTGGGTTAACCATATCCAGGTATTTTTCAAAACCTAAAGCGTGCTTGCCAGTCAAGTATGAATCACACATTGCCAAACCGCTGCATGCGTTGACGATTTCCACTAGGGCTGCCTTGAGTGAAACTCTCTTTACCATTTCTACTGTGCCTTTCATAAAACCCAAATGGTTAAACCATTGCTCACTTAAGTTCAATTAAATCAGACATTTCTTGACATGAATGAACCAAGCCAGAAAAGTACCAGCCTAAGGGCAGCACCACCATTAATCGGTCTAAGTCCCAGGTCTAAATAGAGAGGAGAACCCAGGCACACAGAAGGCATGCCAAGCAGACATTTAAGGAAAGCTCTTTCAGCCAACCCCAGTTTGCTGCTAACTGCGTGCCCCCAGGTCTCCGTGCCATACAGTGTTTCAGATTTTGCCAGTGCTGCATATATAGTGAGGGCTGTCGAAACCGTCCCCCAGCCATGACCAAGAAAAAAACTCCAATCTGCCCCCCCCCATATTTTACGAGTGTAGAGGTAGATTTCATCAGTTGGGATGTCCAAAGGCCCTGATCATGTAGTCTTACACCTAAATAATAGTAACATCAAACCTGTTCTACAATAATTCCATTAATAATTTTGTTTTCCCGGTAAACACCTCAAACTGAAACTCTGTATTGTTCCACAAATGGTTACAGGGCCGTCTCCAGGCCCCTTTTGTGGGGTGGATCGAAGCCCTAGCTTTGGTTGGTCCTGGCATTTTGTTCTTACATGGCTTGTGACTTTGTCTATATAAATTAGAAACAACAGAGGGGAGAGGATGCAACGCTGCCTCACCCCTCTGGTCATCGTGATAAAGTACGTCAAGTCGCCTCCAAAACCCCATCGCATGCTTGATTGTTCAAATATACTTGCTCGATGATCTGCAGACGGTTGCCTGACCAGTGGTTCAGATTTATTCAAAACCTTCCATCCATCACTTTTTTAGTTGTCGTTTGCCTCTATGTGAGAGAGGGTATGCCCAGACGGGAGTCCCTTGCTAGCTGCACCACAGTGAATCAGATGTACCTCACTGAGGAGGCCCTACAAGACCAAAACATGTCGGGGGTTCCTTGTTTCCGTGCAGAGGGGACCTGGCCTAGCAGTTCCAGCTGGGCTGCTACCACTGCTTGCAGTACCTGACTGATTTGCATATGGCTGCACCCCTTTTGCAATGGCGCAGACGGGGTAATAAACAGTGGTGTACAAGGTTGCCCAGAGCATTGCAAGTGGTTCCACCCATCACTTCTTTGGTTACCCCTCTTCTGGCCAATACGGACCACAGTTGACCCTGTGATAGACCATCAAAAGCAGTCTTGAGATCGATGAACACAGCATAACCGGAATACTTGGTCCATAGTGCTTATTCTTATCTGAAAGCCTGCTTGTAGATGGTCAATTATGCCTTCCTGCACTACCCAGGTCTGGCAATGTTCATAGAGAACTTTCCCCACACTGTCCAACAAGGATATTTGTCTGTAGTCCCCAGGATCCTCTCGCCCTCCTTTTTATAGATGGGAATCATTGTTGCATTTTGCCAGGCGTGGCACCTTGTTGGTCCTGAGGATCACACTGAACAGCTTCCATACAACCAGTTCATCTTTAATGAGGTCAACAGGAATAAGATCCAGCCCAGGAGCTTTTCCCCCTCGTTGGAATAGGATGGCATTTGATACTTCTAATAACTCAATTTGAGCAGGTCCCATGTTATTTCCACCAATCAGGTTCCCATAGTCTATCTCCATTAACGGGTTCCCCAGGGCATCCACACGCTCTACCACACCATAGATGCGCTGGAAGTGATTCTTCCAATTACTCGGGCTGATGCTAACCCTTAAATCATCACTACCTCCTTCTCTGTTGCCACTGACAATTTTCCAAAATGTACTCAACCTTGTCAACACTTGGACCTCCCTTCAAGCATTTTAAAACGCCAAGTTTTGCTGTCTTACCGTCTTTATCGTACCAATTACTGGATCTAATGGCATGTTTCTTGACACACTTGCTAGATTTGGTAAAGAAAGTTTGCATGCCCAAAATGAGAGCATCATATACAGAGAGGACCTCTTCATCAGAAGGTTCCATGCATGTCAGGCAAGATTAGATGGTAAACACAAGGCCTCAGGGACTACACATCGAGATCAGCCCATTTGATTCTTTGCCTTGATTGCCCATGGATCGGGACTGGAAAGCTAAGATTGCAATGGTGATCCCTCTCCTGCATATCCATGGACATTAATGTTAAGGCCAATGGTCTATGGTCACTGGCCAGTTCTCCCAGCCCCTCGCAATCCTGTGCATAGATCCATATTTTAGGTGATAGGAGAATGTAATCAATATGCAAGGCACAATTGTTCCCTTGGAAGGTGGGCTATGCAGGTTTAACTTTCACAAATCGCCTCTTGTAAGCTCTTAGGTCCATACCAAAAGGCAAACCAGCACAATGAAGTGCCTGTGTTGCACCCTCTTTGGTGTAAAAGAGTTTAGCAGGGGAATATCCCATACCTCATCCTGGTCATCCAAGACCCCCTCCATATCTGGTAGAGGTTCAATTTGGAAATTAAGATCACCAACAATAATAAATGGGTAACCCAGGCTTTCATGAACTTCCTTCCAGTTCTATCGCATTTGTTTCTCGCGTGTCACTCGGTTATAAGCATTAAACAAGAAAACTGATTGGGCACCAGGTGAATCAAGTGCCAAGTATAATACATCGGGGGATCCTGTTTTGATGTTCAATATTTGCCAACCAAGCCCCTTGCTAATCCATATTGCCAGACCCCCTGAAGGTCTTCCTTTATGGACTTTGACTGCAGGCACTTGAATCACTGGGTATCCTTGGAAGCCAATCTGGTCTAATTCCCATGTTTCTTGAAAACACACATCATATCCCCGATCAGGGTCTACTAGGTGTTTTTTTTTAAGCCAGCGATTTTCCAAGAAATTTATCTAATTGCTCTCCCGGGGGGGCCTCGGCTCCACAACAGGAACATGGGATTGTCAATCCACTTCACCTATCTGTGATATAATGACGTTAGTTTCCCTGGGTGCAACTCCAATTCTAAGGGGTCTGTGTTCCAGGGTGGTGTCTAATGGCTTATTACTAGTGGGTCTGATTTTTATTCTAGAACCATAGACCCAGAAGGGGGTACACCTTAAGCTCAATGGGTGTACCCCCCTCCATAAAATGTAAGCCCTCCATAAAATGGTAATTCTTTAAAGAGACCACAGACAAGTCATCGCTACTATTAGACATTCTATGGGGGTCAGTACGAGATGGGCGGTAGCCATGGTGCTATGAGCACCATGGCTGCCTCCCATACCGTGTCCGAGTCCGGTCTTGTTCAATGGGGACTTACCTGTGCAGTCTGACCCTGGATGCAGTCAGACCACACGTTCCTTACGGTTCCCGCTAAGGGACCTTGGTATTGGGCGGTAAGAGATTACCGGCACTGGTCTCCTTACCGGTGCCCGGTATCCCTTACCGCCCCAACTCAGAATGAGACCCAATGTCTCACATATTTTGTTATGCCACTGAAAATAGAGGAATACCGTTTTGTATGTCTAAAATAATGAATACATTTGTTGATCAGAGACTCTTGGGTTTCATAGTAGCCACTTTGTGTTCTTAATACATTGTGTAGCGTTAGAGAAGTTATTCAAGCACGCCCGAGGAGCGATGATCACTTGGCTGGTTACAATTGTACATATAGGATTCATTCATGGGCCCTCTACCACACACTGTTGTATAACCCAGGGGAATGGAGTTAGGGGAGCTTATCATGTGTGGATGGGGTATTTGGTGTATTTAAATTGTGTGCTTTCCAGTCTTTATTAGCTGAAAAAATTGAGCTTGTTTGCTCTCTTATATTCCTGACATTCGTTAGGTTAGACACATGATTACGTACTGGGGGTCAGTGGGGGGCAATTTGACAATGCAGGGGCAAAAGTCATCTTTTAGTTTATTTTGGGTCTCAGGGCTACTATTTGGTACTTTGCTGTGGCAATTGCGGGAATCATTAGTGTTAATTAGAAGCGCCCTCGACAATCCATCCCTGATACCTGCTAATTCAGTCCCAAGGAACTGAAGGCTTTGCTTGACTGCCTTTTCCAACAACCAACATGTGGTGCCAGAATTTGGAGATCTCCACAGAGCGCCCGCCCCCAGAGTCTCTACCTAATCCCATCTGTTCTTCACTGGGCTCAGCAAAAGTGTCAGTCTGGGTACCCTTACTGACTCCCTCATGTTGTACTTGCCCTTGAACTGTCCTTCCTTCTCTTTGGGGTATTTGTGCACATTTACTTAGATCAATTTGGTGCGAAATACATTCAGCTAGTAATTGCTAGTCTCGTAAGACCCGATACCATTTGGAAGTCACAACCATGATTTGCGTCCTGCCATCATACTCTGCAGCGGTGGACTGTAAATCCCTGTCCAAAATCTCCTTCGTTCCCCCCTGATCTTGTCCCGGCAATTGATTCAATTTAGGTATTTGGCTGTCTTGGGCATTGGGTTATTTAACAGAATGATCTAATAATGTTTGGTCCGAAGAGTTATAAAATATAACTGAACGATCTGTGCCCCTTTGACTCTGCTGGTTGTAGCGGGTAGGACGAAGTTATGAGCCCTTCCCCTCACCCGACCATAAAACATCCCCATCTCACAAATGTCCATTGGGTCTTTTTGCTTATCTTGGCACATGCAGAGTAAGAGCCATTTTTGGTTTTAGAACGTAGATACACTATCTGGGAGAATGTCAATGTCCTCTATGACTGACATGTAATTTGATGCTGCTGCAGCCTAAGGCTGCTTTAGTATTAGCATTTGGTCCTTCAATAATAAGCGTTTTGACGTCCCTAATGGGTTTGAACAGTCGAAGACCCTTTTGCTACCCCCCCCCCTTTGGTGAAATAGACTGGGCAGCTTTCCCTTTTGTCATCTTGTGAAAGACAAATATACATTTTGAAATGGTGGATACATTCACTAATAAATGTCAGTTGGTATCAATTGCCTCTCTTTTAATACCAATTTGACGCGTTCATCGAGTCTATTTAAAAAGCCCAACAGAAATACGTATAAACTCACATCATTAACACAAACGCTAAAAACGCTGAAACACTAAAAATACAGATTTTGTAATTACTTGTAAAATTTTAAACTTCCGGAATGCCAAATTCAACCAGTACTTTACAACTCCTGAGACTGTGAAAACAGGCTGAAGAGTGTCCAAAAAGAAAGACGAGGCAGTCAATGTGATACCAAGCAATCCACGGGTACAGAAAGGGAGTATGAAGGTACTGTAGTCAATCAAAGTTCCTTGACACTCACAAGCTCATGGACACGCTGATATGAATTAGCAGGTAAGGAGGGAACACAACCGACAACTTAGGTGGCACGCTTAGTCCGAGACCTCCCCCACTCCGCTCGTTCCACTGTTTCCATGAAATAATCTCCTTAGCTCTTGGTATTTTCCATTAAAATGCGTTCATTTGACTTTACAAATGTGCAACCATAGGGAACAAGCTATCAATTAAATAGATGAGTGGAACAACCCTGAACATCCATTTATAGGAAAGATTCACGAGCACAGCAGTGCATGTTGTCAGTGTTTTGTTGCCCCAAGTCTCAGGTCTTGTGCAATCATAACTCACTTATGAACAGTTTGAATCGAAGCTATAGATAAAAAGTATTGTCCGTAGAAGGGAAATTGTATCACATCGGGGAAGTGGACCGAAGTCCAGAGCGCAGCCATTCTCACCCCCAGCAGGCTCCAACACTCAAGCGGGCACCAAACACCCTCGCCCTTAACTCCTCTCTGGGAAGTCAGCAGGTTTTAAGTGCTCCGGTGTGTGGGAGGTAGGCAGGGCCAAAGAAAGCAACAGCAAGTGAAGCAATTGGGATCCTCCTGGCACCTACACACGCGCCCTTGAGTCCCCGGGGGTGGGTCTGCTTCATCACGCAGCCTCTCGTTGCAACAGTGCCTCCTTTAACCTCCTGGGCCAAATTCTGCTGCTTCGCCAAGAGCGTCATTCGCCTGTTGCGAGGCTACTGCACCCCACCAAGGTGTCACGTACACCTCATCCGCTCCGCTCGCTCCATCCTGCGTAGCCACCTTCCTTCAAACTGCTCCCCACCGCTGGTCACTACCATTGCAGCTGTAGCTCACCGGTCGGAGCTGGGAGTGCCAGATAAGGAGGAGTTGGGTGGGGCATGCAATCCAATCCCCTGCCACCCGGAGATGAGGTGGGTCGGGTTCTCCAGCCCTCCCCAAACAATATTTGTGAAATATAAAATTTCTTTGGGGCATTCTCATGTTGCCAAAATGCTCTTTCATTTTATGCAGAGAAGCTAGGAGCCCTCTTTGGTGCTATTTGCCCCCTACCCTATCTTGGAGCAATACGAAAGAGCATAACACACTTTTAGTCTTGGAATTATAACCTTCTATGATGGTCATTCTAGGTTTTTATAATGCATTTTTTCAGCAAGACAGGTGACATTCTTATTGCAATTACAAAATACACGGGAAGTCATCATTACAATGAATATTGAACAATTTTTTAAAAACACAATTTTCCAATGTTAGTACACTTAACTAATGTATTTATGCTGTGAATGTAGCTATTGTTTTTAGGAGATAAGGATAATGTATGATTTTAAAAAAAAAAAGATTATATGGATTTATAGATTTTATCTGAAATAAAGTAAAATAAGATGTTTTTTGTTCAAGGGTCACACTCAGATTAAAGCCAATTATATGTTTCTTCTGTGATCAACAAGGCAGTGTTTAATTTGTGTGCTGACCGCTGCTTGAACTAAGAATAAAAATGAGCCCAAAAAGAATATAACAAATGCAGTTATAAACCCTAAAGTCTGTTCCTCTAGTTCCTTGCAAGGTCCCACTCAGAGCCTATTAACTTCCCATTCACAACCCCATGCACGGACATTCCATGTTTAGTGTGAAGCCGGCATTGCTGAAGGGCAACCACAATGACAATGTATGTCTCCATATTCCCGGGTGATGTCTCCATTGCTGCTACTCTCGTTCTACTTTTAACAATAAAAAACAGCACTCCCTCTGACTCTGCCTCCTTCAAGACATCTGTGTTTGTCTCGGATCTCCCTCATGTCAGCAACAATTGTGGTAGCCATAGCAAACACACACAGACACACACACAGTAATGCAACTCCTGTACTCAGTACAGCTGGTATCAAAATAGCTGGGAGCAATTTAGCAACTGCATGCAGCCTCAATGAGCTTAATTAGCTTGACACAGACTGCCATCAGGAGCTGCTTCCTAACACCAAGGCCAGTCTGTGCACCAGAAACAAATATTATATATTAAATTAGTTAAATGAGTCTGTGTGTTTGTATAATGTGTTAGCAAATTTATAGAAAATATTGAAAGAATAATGGGTCATATAGAATGGACACAGATGTATTGTTTGCATCTCATGTGAAGTTGCATGTGTGGCACACTATGTGCTGGCTTCTCATTCAACAAAGACAACTCCTACTCACTGGGAAATGCAGGATACCCATAATCTGCCTTTAGCTCCTGCTCATCAAATGTTTATTTCAAACCTTCTACAGGGAGCATAAGAAGAACGATCAGTACCAGAGCTATAAGCAGCCTCATCAATCAATTTAGGCCAGAGGTCTTCATCCGTCTAAGACTGGTTATAGTAGACATAGGGTTAGGCCAGAGTGATTTCACTTACATTCTCACCTGATCAGAAAATGAAGCATCACCTTAAAAGCAGGAGACTTCCTGAAGAAGCGTACAGACTTAAAAGAAGAGCACTTGTTCCTTTGGATTGTTTATGACTGATTCTCTTGGTACTCCAGAACTGGTAAAGATGTTAAATGTCATAATAATCCCCGACATTGATGGACAATCCCAGAGGTAATGACATTTTTTTAGCAAATGACACAATTGTCTCTCCATGCATCTAGAGTGAACATGGCACAATAGACATGTCATTCTTTCAGCAGATATACTCCATCTCGCTCAAAGCTTCACTAAATAACATACCTGCTCATTGAGCTCTGGTGGGTAGATCTCCCTCTGTGGGAAGAAAGAAAAAGGTTAACACTGCTCTGCTAAACATTTAAAAAGAGAAACTTGTCTCCAAGCAGTGTTGTTCAAATCAAGCATACGGATTATTAGAAAACAATGGGCGTAGTATCAAACAACACGTTCTGGGTAAATACAGGGGTTCCCGTGTATAAGACAAATCATTGGCTTCAATCTACAGTTGATGTACAAAAAAGGGATGAATATGGGCTTCCCAAAGCTAACGGGCACATTCATTTGCTGTCCCTCCAGTTCTTACGTATTTGTAGGCTGAGCAATACAGACACACCTTTGTAGAAGTATCAGAAATGCACATCTTTTATTCAAGTTAATAAATCTGCATAAGACAAACAAGAGACACTCTTTCAACTTCTAAGACAATCAAGCATGGAAAATACATGTTTGACATCTGTGACGCATTTCTGATCACATTTATATATACACACACACAAAAAAGATTGTTTGGACACATTTTTTGCACGTCTTTGCAATAAATATTTGGACAACTTGTAGAAGTTTAAAAGAATGTTGGCAACAGGTGTTTTGCATAGGACTGCAGAAACTACGGCAACATACGTTTCTTCAATCAAATGGCATGTGGTCCACACCGCCCTGCTGTAAAACAAGACTTGCAATCGCCCGTCTCTGAAGAAAATGTCCTTTGCAATGTTGTGGCTAGCACTAAGCTTATCTTGGCCAGCTGCTTTATTAATTTGATAATTAAGTTTACGCTTACTACATTTGCTGACATTTTCCAAATAATGAATATTGTATTAATTCCTTTTCAAATCCAGGTACTTCCATTTGCTGAATATATTAAGACAATGATTATAAAGTTCTTGTATCTACTGCCAGTGGTGAATTTTTCCACACCTGGATTTTACTATTCCTTGATAAGGACTATTTTGAACAAGGTCCTACCATTCAGGCATTAATGCAAGTGCCATAAATCATAACTCCTCCTCCAAAACTACTTAAAGCGAGTAGGGAAATCTATGTTCCATGATAATAAAATCAAGAATTGGTTAATTGCTGAAAATGACCATCACTGTGTGCATGTGCAGGGTGCTCATTGCACACTCGTGGTGGGCAGAGGCATGTCCCGCCCTCCCCCGAACACTTTTGCCATTTGCAGAAGAGTGTTTGTGGGTCACTAATTTGCCTAAACCCTTACATAGCTTCATCTTTGAACTTCCAACATATGAACTGCTTTGCAGTGCTGAATGACTGCTGGTTTCTGAATTGCTGTTCTACTTTTCATTTATTGTGTGCCATTATTCCAGAAACACCCTCTAAATTGTAAAATTCGTGTCAGAGCATAGTTTCTGGAAAATGTGCCAGTAGCAATGCTTTCTTCTCCATTGCAATGCAGAGTTTTGTCCATTTCGCTGTGGCTCCCTTGCACACTCCAACCCCGGGGCAACACAGTGCAGCAATCCAAAGCCCTTTTTTGATTCTCTGCATGTCCTTTTTGCTGTAAACTTTCCCTCTACTAATCGGATGCAGCATGGGATTTCATTTGAGCTGTTAGTCAAAGAAAACTGACAAAAACCAACAGTTTATCCCTCAAAGACTTGTCACTTCCAGGTCATTACTGAAATGATCAGGGCCAACATTAAAAGGCAATCAATCTCACACACAGCTTGGCAGTTTGCTGTTTCCTCAAATGCATTCCCATTTCCATAGAAGATAACACGCCAATGGTAAAAACCTAGATTGCAGTTCATTAAGGGAGATCTTTCTGTGAGCTGTGTATTAAATATCGTAGGCTTTGGAGGCCGATTTTGACATAGGTTCTCTTAAATAGAAAACTGCAAACATGTCTTTCTTTAGAAATCACGAATTTGCAATAACAGTAAATGCCTATGTATGGATTCAGCTGCCCACTTGTGCTTACAGAACAAGTTTAGCATGTTGTATAGCCTAGTAACAGCTGCGTGAGTGTAAGTTGACGCCCCGGCCAGAGTGCAGATTTAGCCAGGTTCAAAGGCCTTTTGTAAGGCTACACTAGCTATAAAATGTATAAATGCTCTCCTTTTGAACCTGTGTCTCTGAGAATAAAACGACATTCTAGTGTTTCACTTTGCCTCAAAGTTATTTTCTGAACACATGCGGGAACACAAATAAGTATTTTCCCACATTTCCAACCCTGTCCGAAATGCTCATGGTATCCATCGATTTCATTCAAGAAAATTCACAGCAATATTTTTCAGTGAAACATATTCATTGCAATGAAACATATATAAGAAGAAAACGGATTATTGGTTTGGGAAAGGGGTTAACGGCTTTATAAGTGTGGGGGCTGGTGGGAGTTGGGAGATAAAGTAGGGACTGTGGATGCTGTCACCAGTCATTTTGCAGCAGAAAATCGTTTTATTTTAAAAAAAAAATTTGCCATAAAATAAGGTTACAAATAAATCATCAATAAAAATGTGGGGTGTAAAAAACACTTGGAGTCATGGAAACAAGAAATAACAAAAACCAGATCAAAATAATACATTACAAGGAGAAACAAATGAATATAATCTCTCAAAATTAAACATATTCTTCGTGAGGATCTCTGAGGAGAATGCACAGGCAATTAGATTGTGGTTCCTTTCCAGAAAAGGGGGGTGAATATGGCTGGTGGGTGAACCTCACAGGAATTAATGGCAAGGTGCACATAAATGTATTTTAAAGAGTGCAGGTTCCTAGAGGGAATGCATAGCAACTATTATTGTGAGGAAGGAGTAAGCCAAATATTTCCTTTCCCCAAATGCAGACTATGCAACCACCCACACAGATGGGCTCGTTTTCCGTTTAGAGCATACAACATTTAGAGGAGTAAAACATTTATCTAGCATGTGTCAAAATCGGTGATTAGTATCCATCACCAAGTATTTTGCGGCTTTCAACCTTGATATGTAATGATGTTATCTGTATGCCCATTTTCTTAAAGGTGGTCCACAATATTTGACTGTTTATAGAATCAAAACAGGAGCTTTCATCCATAAATGCCATGTAGTAACCCAATTGAATATCTGATAAAACCCCTTTCTCACGTACCAAGTCCTTTCACGTACCAAGTCCTTCAACATTTGCGAAAGTATCCCTGCAAAGATCTTTGAAGAGCCACCCGGTAAAGTGACTTGGTGGTAAGAGGAAGGGTTATACCTGTCACCCTTTTTGTAAACGTGGACAGTTCTCAGTTTTCCAACTCTCAGGAATGTAAACAGTGGAAATAATGGCATTAAATGCTACCGTCAACAAAATATGCTTTGAGGGACTTCTTTTCTGTTATAGCTAGAGCCTTACTCTGAAACATCCATTAAAAACTATACTGAATGTAGAAGTCTCGTCTGTCTGTTTTCTGTACTTGATGTCTGCTTCATTCAGAATACATATTTCAATGATGGCTTTTGAGCAAAATGAACATGAAGGCAAGGGGATTTCTGCCAGCCTGTTGCAGAAAAAGTCTTTTAAGTGGACTATTAATCATTAGGTTTCATGCCAAAGATGGCAGGTTTTAAAGGGAATATTCCATCTTATCTTTCCAAGTGACTTATCATGTAATTCAATATTACTTTGAAGGTTGAAACTTTGGAAGAAGAGGGGTCTAAATTAGAACCGTGCAAGTTTCATTAAGAGTGTAATTGAATCTAGAAGTTAGGCTGTCAAGACTCTGCAGGCACTTGGGCCCTAATAATATGTCAACTAATATGATCATGGAAGAAGAGAACACTTTTACGAGTCCCACCATCTGACATCCATACACACAAATTATCGGTATTCATTTACCCTTCTTAGATCCTGCTGCAATCAATGACCCTCATTATAAGTATGGCGGCCCATAAATAAAGGTGACAGTAAAAATACCAGCACCCTTTCTGGACCGCCATACTACAACAATGCTGATAGAGGCACGGTACTCCAGGCAGGCCTGGCCAGGCTGGGAATTCAGGCCCCTGCTGCAATGTTTTCACTGAAGCTCCGGCACCGTTAGCAATGGTGCCGGTGCTTCAGTGACCCCATTCCCATGGAGTTCTACGGGATTCCACAGGAATAGGGATTTACCGTTTCCGCTGCCTGCCATAATATCCTGAGGGCACCGGTAAGTCAGGTGGCGGAAACAATGTTACAGTGTTGCCAGAAAGCCACCGCCCACCAATGGATTTTCCGGCAACCCCGTAATGAGGACCAATGTGTCCTTCCATTTAGGATTATGACACTTGGCCACGGACATGACTTTGGTTGATAAAGTTCAGCTTTTGATCCCTGCAGCAAAAGATCAGACAGTCAAAGGATTTCCTGAGGCAACTTTTTGCAAGCCTTGCTCACACTTAGTTTGTTAAGGAACCGTATCAAGTGTTCAATTAACACCTGAGGGAATAATAACTTTACTCAAGCATTTCTCTTCACACATGACTTACCCTTCCATGTAACTTAACCTTCCGGTCCATCTTACTTTTGATCACCACATAAATATATGCTGCATGTTTCACCGATATTGGAGAAGTTTGCTGTAAACTCAACAAGTTAATGCATCTTTAATACATTCAAATGTATTCTGCACATCCTGAATTACTAGTGCTCAGAATCACAGGACTGTTTTTCGGTTGCTTTCTTGCCTGCCCCATTGCAAAGGAGCGTTTGATTCATTTCTCTCATTCTACTTTTAGGTTCTAACCATTGCACTTCCCTTGACATTACAGTTTTCTAGCCCTGTGCCTATTCTCAATATCTTTCCTAACCCCTTTAAAAACTGTAATCGGAGCAAGATTTGCACACAGCTTTTGTCAAATGAGAAGGCTAGTATGAGAATATTGCTCTCAGCAATCACCTTGTGCTGACATGAGAGTGAGAACTATTTAAATATTTCCCCACTAGGGTGGGTGCGATTCCATTCTAAACTAATATACAAATCCTTTACGCAATCTGAATGACAACTGACCTAGTAGAATCGTTGTCTGTCGTCCCTCTGTTCCCAACTCCCTTGCCTCCTCGCGCCTTGAAACACTTGTGTATAGGCGCGTTATGCCATATCATATCATAAATATTTGACATGGAGCTAGCAGGTCCAACTAGTATCCTATAAAATGTTTGGAGGCGAGTAAGTACATAAAACTGCAAATACACTGCTATTCTATGACAAGACCGGAGGCGAGCATTATGCTTTAACTCCTTTAATACTGCCAAATCATAGCATTTCAAATATCTTTTAAACCATAAAATATCTTTCTTTTTTTATAAACTTCACAAGAAATAGAACTTTAACCAAACAACCCTGTCCATGACCCGATCTGGTAGTCTTACTACAACTCCCATGAGGCTCCAGTGGCCCAGTAGTCCAGGCCTCGATCTCATCCCCCAATGAATATGTCCCTGTAGGTATAAAACAGTCTAAACTCCGGGTCCCTTCCTCTTCTTTTTTGCTGCCATACACAGCTAAGTACTTCTGAGCATTGACATTTTGGCTTATAGTGTTAATATCAGCGTAATACTTCATACGAGATATTTATATATATGTTATATATAACCTTGAGAGTAACACGCGTTCGCGTTGTATAAAATGAAGCGCGTAGGGCAAGCAGGTGCGCGCACGTATGGGGATACTTAGATTTTTCCATTCTTCGTTATGTTGTAGAGGGACCCGCAAGCGTTATCGCTCGCATTAGGGTCTCGTTAAGCACAGTTTGCATTGATTACGATTCTCATCAGTCAGAGCCTGAAGACGTCTGTGGAGTCAGCCGCACATCGTTCTGCGCATGCGCACACATGCACTATGGTGATTTACTGCTTTCTAACGGTCACAAACTATCTGAGGAGACGCTTCTCATTACCGAGGGTCAGAATGCAGCAGAAACTTCATTTTAAAGCAATTCTGCTCCCGTAGAGATACTGAATGCAGAGCAAGAGCGAGGATTAAAAAAAAAAATCTTCCCATTGCGCACAGGGGAGAAGGCTTGAAGAGCTTCTTCAGTTTGCGTAACAGCACAGACATTAAGCGCAACCCCTTCTGTCTGTGAAGTACAGCCTCTCTGCAAAAGACAGACTATGGCCTTTGACATAGGTGAGGAGTACTGGGAAGAATATGAGGAGCAAGACACAGCGCTCCAAGAGGAAGAGATGGACCTCTCTCTCAGCTTTAAGAAGGTGTTAGGGGACTCCCTGGTGAAAGCTGGGGCACTGGGGGTACAACCCATTCAAGAGAGGCTGCTAGTCCTCGAGAACCTATTGGGCACTAAAGCTGGCTTGCACGACGACCCAGGTGAGGAGAACTCCATCAAGTCTATTGAGAATGCAAATAGCGGGTGTAAGGCAGCCCGGAAGAGGAAGCACTCTTCTACCCCCCTTGGCTCTATAAAGGGGATACGTGAGAAGCCCCAGGAGGCAGCTGATGCTTTCTACAGGCTGAAAGAAGCTTTCCTGTCTAAATCAGCCGTGCCCGACCTCCCACACCCGACCCCAGGGGTGAATAATATGGGGGAGACAGTTTCATCATCCGAGGAGTTCGACCAGGAAGAGGAGGAAGATGATGAGACCATAAGTATTGATAACGTACCAGATAAACAGAAAGTAACAGGTACAGAAAAAGCCAGCATAGTGGAGAGTACCCCTGAAGATGACATGTCAGATACGTTTGAGCCGGAGGCTATCAGACATTCACGATCCACGGAGTGGACCCCGTCGCCAAGAGTTGCATTGTATATGTCACAGAGAATTTGAAAACCCTTAGAAAAAGAGATCAGATTTCGTCTCAAATCAGAGTGCCCAAGACCAGAGCTCAGTGGCAAAGTATCCAAGACACCAGACCTAGGCCCAAAGATGCTCTCCTTCGTCTCCAAAGCAAGCAAAGACTTATGTAAGGGCATGGACCGCTCATGGAGATCTTGTCAAGATAAGGTGCTGGACTTGACAGGTCCCATAGCAAAAATCATGGACCTTGCAGAAAGAGCCAAAGATACGGGGGAACCAATAGACCCATCCATTTTAGCAGGTTGGGCACGACGCGCCGTATGCTTGCTCGGGAAAGCTAATTCTGCCATTTCAGCAGAGCGGAGGAGGTCAATGCTCTTCAAGATAGATGCAAAGTTAGGCGATCTGGCCTCTTATGAGGCAGGAGAAGGTGCGCCAGGCCTACTTTTCGGGGACACCTTCGTCAAGGAGATGAGTAGATTTGTGGGAACGTATACAGCCCTGGAAAAGGCTCAGGCCTCAATCAAAAAGATGTTTCCCGGACGGGTTTTTGCCGGGGCCGTCAATTCAGAGGCCGTTCAACGGGCCGTTTCAACTCAAATAGAAGGCCACAAGGACCAAGAGCCCAATATTGGGAGACGCGCCAACAAGACGCATTTTTCCCGAACAGAGGCAGCAGCTTCAGAGGGAGAAGAGGCAGAGGTTACTTCAGGCATCAGAATGCCAATTCAGGTGAGAGAGCGCAATGCATCATATCCGCCAGTGGGAGGCAGGACCTTGCAATTTATAAACAATTGGCGCAAGCTTTCATCAGACCCTGGGGTACTTCAGACAGCCCAGGGCTGTCAGCTAGATTTTCTGGGGACGCCCACTCAGTTAAGCCCACCTCCAAGCATACGTTGTTCAGAAGAAGAGATGGGTTTATTAGACAAGGAAATCCAAGCGTTAGCAGACAAGCATGCGATAGAGAGAGCGCATCCACACTCAATAGGTTTCTTGAGCAACATGTTCTTAGTTCACAGAAAAGGAAAGGTGCGACCGGTTATAAACCTAAAAGAGTTGAACAGTTGGGTAATCTACAGACACTTCAAGATGGAGGGAATCCATCTACTTGCGGATCTTCTCAGAAAGGAAGACTGGCTGGCTCGGTTAGATCTGAAGGATGCATATCTGACAATACCCATTACTCAGCAATATCGCCACTTCCTACAATTCAATTGGAAAGGGCAGAGATTGCAATTCAAGACCCTACCTTTCCGACTAGCGTCTGCTTTATGGGTATTTACCAAGCTAAGGAGACCACTAGCAGCAGCCTTAAGAGACGAAGGCTTCCAGATGATCATCTATTTAGATGACATTCTTCTTATGGCCGAAGACAGGGACAGGCTGCAACAACAGATACAACGAGCAGCGTCACTGATAGTAGCACTAGGATTTTTAATCAACGCAGAGAAATCTGCTCTAATACCATGCAAAAGAATAGAATTTCTAGGTTTCATAATAGACACAAAGAGGGCCATATTAGGACTTCCCATGAGCAAAATCAGAGCGATAAAAACAGATCTGAAAGCAGCCCTGAAGAGACCGGTTATATTGCTTCAAAATCTAGCCAGGATAGTTGGGATTCTAGCAGCATCAATCCAACCGATATTTCCGGGACCCCTACACTATCGAGCACTTCAGAGGCTCAAGATAAATATTTACAAGAGGGATGGAGATATCATCATCTAGTTCCCCTAGATCAGGAGAGCAAATCGGAGATCGAATGGTGGCTCAGCAACATGGAGGCCTGGAACGGCCACGCCATATTCGGAGACTCACCAAAGATCATCATAGAGTCAGACGCCAGCAGATCAGGCTGGGGAGCGAGATGCGGCCTCATAGAGACAGGGGGAAAATGCTCTCAAGAGGAGCTAGCGTTGCACATCAACTGTCTAGAGCTCTTAGCGGGATCATTTGCAGTCCAGGCCTTTACCAAGGACCGCGCGACATGTTGGATCCTGTCATCAACAAACTGGGAGGCACATGATCCAAAATGTTAGCAGAGCTAGCCAAAGATTTCTGGCACACTTGTTTGACGAAAGACATGGCAGTAAAAGCGGAATATCTTCCAGGAACGAACAATACAGTAGCGCACTGAAACTCCAGGTAACTGACAGACTCGAGCGACTGTATGCTACACGCATCTGTATTCGAGAAGTTACTACAAAAGTGGGGTCTGTTCAACACAGATCCTTTCGCTTCAAGACTTAACGCCCAACTGCCAAAGTACTTCATTTGGAGACTAGATCCAGGAGCGGCGGGGACAGACGCGTTCCTGCACAGCTGGAAAGCCCACACTCATTATGCTTTTCGCCCTTCGCGATGCTGGCGAGGGCACTAGTAAAAGGTCCGCAGAGAGAAAGCAGACATAGTCCTAGTGACACCAGAGTGGAAATCACAAGCCTGGCTTCCAGTTCTGATGGAACTTTCTATGGATTTCCATCAGAGGATTGCACACAGACCAGACCTACTAGTAGATCCGAAGGGCGATCCTCACCCTCTGATCCAGAGCAACACTCTGAACCCGATAGCTGTAGAATTTCAGACGCAGATGGTGTTCTCCAGGCCTTTCAGAGGAAGCTACAAAGCTCATCAAAGTATCATGGGCCCCATCCACAGTTCGGAGCTATAATTCCGCTTGGCAAGCATGGGAGTTGTGGTGCAGAGAAAGGGGGGCGTTTCTCCCATTTCAGCCCCTATTGAGCATATATTGAATTTTTTAGCGTCCCTAACCACTAGTGGGAAGGCATTCAGGACAGTGGGAGTGTATAGGTCAGCCATTTCAGCAGGTCATGATCTAGTAGAGGGAGCTCCAGTAGGAGAGCACCCAGCGGTCTCCCGACTGCTCAAAGGGATTAAAGTCACGAAACCTCCACTACCTAGATATTCAGTTCTCTGGGACGTCAACAAGATATTACAGCTTTTCGAGCAATGGCCTAGGAACGACCTATTGTCAGCAAGACAACTATCAGGAAAGTTAGCTACTTTACTCTGTTTAGTTTCATCTAGAAGAGTGTCGGATGTGAAAGCGCTAGAGATCGACAGAAATATGTTTTATCCAGAGGGTAGAAGGACTGTCCTCAAGGTATCCTCAAAGGACTGGGACCTCTTCCCAGAGGGAGATCACTCTTCGGACTGGCTGGTCCTGGGCGAGGCATGACCCTACTCAGAGCACCGGCAGAGGCCTTATTCGAATTGAGCCATGCCACTAGCCTGCTATGCCGATCTTTCATCGTCTTCTTCGAGAAGCACAGGCATATCTCGCACTCCACCTCTTTGTGGTGCAGGTGCAGGCTGTAAAGATATTGTAGATGTTTGTCCTCCATAAAGACGTTCCGTAGCACGCATTTTCTGCAGGGCCTGAAGAGGGTCCTTCTCTCCTTTTTCTCCTCCATCATGGTCAGAGGGTGCGAAGGAGGCCCAAGAGGCCCAAGATGGCCTTCCAGAAACATTGACAAATCTTCGCCTTGAGGGGTGCAAAATTTCACCAACTACGGTTCCCCATTGCCGGCCGATGTGGAAAAAACACACAGGCTTTGGTGGAAACAAATATAACTTTTCTGTGAAAAAAACATGAAAAGAAATGTACAAATAGCTCTGAGAGCAACTCAAGGACTCCCAGCACTGTTGCGTGCGGTAGAAATCTGAGATGGCTGCCAGAGGCGGGCTTAGGGAGAGGACTGTCATTGGATGGGAGAAGTATGACCTAGAGGGCAGTAATTGGTTTAGAGGAGAAATACAGTTTTAAAGTGAAAGTGAAACAGTTTTTTTCTTTTACCGAGGATTCCCAGCCTGACAGGGAATATTCATGAGCATGTGAATACATGCCAGACCCAATGCTGGAGAATAAGACCTAATAATACTCAGACCTTATCCAGGCAAGTCTTTGGATGTCATATACCAAGGAGTTTCCGTTTGAAAAAAGGTAACTGTCTGTCCTCATAAGGCATTACCCTTAGAAGAACAAGTAGGGAAACAATGTTTACCTACATCTAGGGCCAGGCATTAATCATTTCTGTCAATCGCACTCTGGGTATCAAGGAGTCCTGGTCCCCAGTTGCAAGCAAGTCCCATTTTCTCCCAGCTAAAGTCCCTTAGTTCCCCAGAGCCATTAAGGAAGGGCCTCTCTCCATCCTCCAATCGGCCATATTTACCCCATGGAAGAGGGCTGTGACAAAATTACTGCCCCTCAGAAGTGCAGGGATCAGTAAGGCTAATAAGCACTTACTCAGCAACACATTACTACTAGAACGGCAGCGATCTCAATTATAAAGGTGAAACAAGCGCAGCATGAATAGTATACCTCATTCGCATCTTCATGGTAGCTTGGGCCGAATGCAGGCTATAATCTTCCGGAGGGTGTGAACCAGCATTGAAGAATCCAAACAATAATAGTATTGTAAGTGCTCAAATAAAAGTAATGTCCAATCAAGGTTTTATAAAACATAATGCTTTAATTGAACTAAAAGGTCAAACATTTTTAAACACTAACAACCCACCCCTGTAATGGGATATACAGGGAATGCAGACTTTTGCAGCAAAGGGCAACCTGGGCAATGAAGAACAGGGATCTATAGGTAAATAGTGTGGGAGAATTTGTGTAAAGCGGTTTTGGCAAAATACAAATTAATAAAGTGACCAATACATAAAAAGGCAGAAGAAATGGACAATTGGCCAAACCCTCTAATGACATCACGATAGTAAAGTCCTTCGATTTTTTTCTTCCCTTCTAGCAGACTTTGAGGGACTCCGATATGCCATCAGATTATGCTTTTACACTGCTTATTTTCCAGCGGACCTTCGAGCATATCATTGGGTAGAATCAGAAAAGTGCTGTTCACGAGGAATGCAGGCCAAGGACTGTTCGTCCCAAGTGACCCTATAAACTATTATGTCTGGTAAGGGCAAGAGACTGCTCAGCAAGCAAGGATGTCGTCAAGATGGGAGGAGTGCCCACATCCCTCGGCGGGAAGGACGAGACGAGACAGGAAGAAGTCATATGGATCAGAAGTGGATATCAAGGAAGGACTACACAAATGAAAGGATGTATTTTGTTGACAAAAGGATGCTCCTGCCAGCAGGCCTAGTGATAACGCTTTCCATAATGTTCTTAGGTGGCCGTTGACCTATAAAGGTGACGGCTCTGGAGGGCAGGTTAGGTTAGCATGGTCAGTTCCAGAGAGACATATGTTTGTCATCACCTGAAACTGATGTAAAGATAAGAGGACAGGAAGGTGGGGAATAAATGCCACAGTTGAAAGGTGTGATAGATAAAGCTTGGTGAAAATAGGCCTGGGTTCAAATCAGCCTTGTTAAAGTATAACAAAGAATCTATGATGTAGAAAAAATTAACGTTTTGTTAGGGTCACGACACTGCGATTATTTATCATATGATGATTTACAAGCCAATTTGGAGAATGGAATTAGGAATTAATTGTGTATATAATTGTTTGGTTTTTGGTGTTTTTGTAAACTGTGAATTTTATTACTGGATAAATTATAAGAAATGCTTTATGGTTGTTTCAAAAGCTATTTTTCTTTTAGCTGTAAATAAACTAAATAAAAAAGATGGGTTTATTATAATGTGCATTGGATTACATGGAATACGTTAGAAGGCAGATTTCGTAACAGAATAAACAAATACACTACGCAATATTTGGCTCCAAGATGTGTTCAGGCAAACCTAAGAGGCATGGTGGCTTATTTAATTTCGTGCTTAAAACATCACATTTCTGATCAACATTGACTGCCTCAAATGCACTGACCAGTTGTCAGATGAAGGGTATCAACGACACAGACATTATTTTGACAATCCTGTCAACAAGTACATGGACAAAACAAGAAACAATAAACGTGATCCACCTGGGTGGATACTTGCCTTTCGTTTCACTACATACTCCTCAAAGTACTCAGCTTGGTTGGAAATCCAGAACATTGTAACGGGAAACGATAAGTAGAGCATCATCTGAAAAGGAACAGAGGGGTTGATTGTAATTCAATAGTGTCACATGTAAGTGCAATAAATGACCAGAATAATGGAGCATGTTACATTACCATTCCTATCTGTTGATCAAACTTGTTCAAACAGCTTGACACATAAAGCCAATCAAAGCCAACAGAACACAATCAGAACAAAAGAGCCCAACACACTGTGCCTCAAACAGACCCCCACACACACTCAACCCTAAACAGTACTCCCCAAACTGTCATCTAAACAGGCATACACACACTCAGAGGACCTGCACACACTTAGTCCCAAAAAGGCCCCCCAACACTCACCCCCAACAGAGCCATTCCATGCTGATCCCCCAAACAGACCCCACCCACATTCAGCTCCAAATTGTACCCAGCACAATAGCCCCTAAACAATCCCCCCTCACATTACCCTCTAAATAGACCCTAAGGCAATCTGACCTAAACAGACCTCCACACATTGAATCCCAGACCCCCGTCACACTTCTGCCCGGTGCTCCGGACTCTGCACTGGCTCCTGGTGGCCCAACGGGTGGAGTTTAAGGCCCTATGTATTGTTCATCGTGCTCTTCATAATCAGGGTGCGGAGTATCTGAAAACGACATTTTTTCGCTATTGTCCTACTCGAAATCTGCGTAACGCCGCTGCCAAAATGCTTCTAGTTCCTAGATATAAGCGTGAACGTGTAGGCAGGCAAGCCTTTTCAATTGCAGCAGCTACTCTGTGGAATAAGCTTCCACTGGCCATCAAACAAATCTCAAACTATCTTCAGTTCAGAAAGAGGATCAAAACTCACTTTTTCTAACTCTCCTGGTTGCCGCTCTCTCTCTCTCCTTAAGCGCCATGATGCCTTAGGGCGACTGTGCGCTATATAAGTGATCATAACATAACATAACACTTGCTATAACCAAAACCCCACCACACTCAGTTATAAACAGACACCCACACTCAGCCTAAGCAGATCCAACACAACCGGACAAACGGCCAATAACCTCCCAAAACTACCAACAGACCCATCGAAATCTCCAAGCAGATAATTGCCTAGCCGCAAAGCACCAAGCCAAACTGTCACCTAGAAACCCCTATCAGGAACATTACTGGCCCATCAGGCTAAAGTTTCCAAGTAGAGTATTACACACAACAGGCATAGAATGTGCAATCCCAGTGCCTCTTTCTGGAGATTACACATGCACTAAAGCCTGCTTGTCAAAGGGTAGGGATTTTGTGGGTAAATCGGAGATTAAGCATTCTAGGTGTGACTGACGATGTGGGCCTTCAGAAATATATTTAAGGCTGTGTGGTTCCCTTTACTGGTCAGAGTTTGTGGATGCATTTTTCAGAGTTTAGAGGTTTGCATGCAGAGATATTTCACATAAGATGCAAATCTATCATTTTGTCAATTATTTATAATCTTGTATGATTTAAATGTTGTTTAGATGTGTCCTAATGTTTATCGATAGTCCCAAAAGACAAAGTTAAATTTACACATGCGCTTGTTTAGCATCAGTTGGACTGGGAAGCCAAAGGTAGTTACTGGTAGCTGTTAATGCCAAGCTAACCACGTTCTTCTTGGATACAAGCTGTATGGGAGGATTGGTCCAGGAGACCCCCCTCCCCTGAATCCTCTCCCCCCGGTGAAGTCCATGGCTCGTCAGGGGTCCCCCCTGCCACCAGGGCCCAGGTGGTGGGTGGGCCACTGGCTGAAGGCATTGACCAAACCTGCTGAATTTAGCTAGGCCCTGGAAACCATTTTGTGAAATAAAGATGGTTTGAGCCCTGTGCACCGCAGCGCGGCCCCCACCCTTGGAGAGTTTCAATTATCCCTGTGGCCGCAGCTCTCTGGCAGATCCGCTTAGAGCCCGTTCCCACGAACAGACAGACATGAGCTAGTGTTAGATACCAACACTAACATTTCACCTTCCGCAGTGCATCGCTGTTTCCAATATGACCCGGCCAGCAGGGCCGGGGTGGAAAAGAACTGTAAAATGGTCTCCTGACAAAAGCAGAGTCCCCAAATACTAATGAGCAAATCACCTGTGATGAAACTTTTCTCTCCACGACCTCTCGGACTAAAAACCTGTAACCTCCATAAAAATGGCAGAATGTGTGCTTGTATGACATTAGGCATGAAGCACCCACATCCCTGTAGCTAAGCGCAAACAATAAAAGTGTCACCGGGAGTTTTTCATGTTTTGTGTTTTACCAAGAAGCCTGCATCCCAAGGTCCCATGCCATAACTGAACTAATGCTGCTAGAGTGCAAGGGAAGACATATGCAACTCTATTGGGAGCTCACGTAAGGGGTGCATGAAAATGCACCATATGTATGCCCAAGCTCACCATGTGTCACTGCCGTCAGTCTTATTGGCGGGGTGTTCCTGCGCGCTCCACCAACCTTACTACTACCTCACTTACCGCACATGTATAGACATGTAACAAAATGTTGTGGTTGTTAAATACTTATAATGTGTTCGAATTGGCCATATAAAAGGCACTAACAATGTCAAAAACGTGAGCTTTGAAAAGACTCAATAAGTACTGTATATTATGTGAATGTTTATGTCTCTTCCACCTAAATCTGCAACACACGAGGAAAATACCTTTGTGAGCACATGCAAGGCCATTCCCCCTTCCCCCAGTGAAGCCTGCCAGACGAAAAAGCAGAGGCATGTGCTGCTCTGCTCCACCTCCCCCAATTCGGCTGGAGCCGCTTCAAATATTCACATTGCCCCGCAGCACCCAAGGCCACGGCGTGCCACCTGAATTATTTACAACCCAGCAGTAAACCCTGGCCTTAAAACAGAGATCCAAAGGCGCCCTTTCTTAGGCTCCACGACCCACCGGCTCACCTTAGGTTAATGGCCCCTGTAAAATTAGGACACCCAATATTATGGCAACACCACAGGAACACATCCATAATGACTTCTTATGAGACATGATAACGCGGACCGCCTGTCCCATGCCCTGAGACCCAACCTCGCGACCTGTGATACCCAGTCAACAGGACTATGGTAACCATGTATTGATGTATCGCCAAAAGACCCCACTCTAGGTGCATTCCTCCTGTGTTGCATTAACCTGTAGAATAACCTATTGGAAGATTTACCAGGGAAGATAATATTGCAATGTTGAATGACTGCGGTGTGCGTGGCCCTAGGGCAGAAAGCCAGGAAAGACATTCATCACTGACACTGGTCACAGCTGGCACAACACCACCGTCTGGATGAGCCCAGCTGACCTGCCAGGCCCAGCCCAACCCACGAGGGTAACCAGTGATGTCCTCCAGCCACGGCAAACCACATCGCAGCAACACCTATAGTTAGTCATCGCCACCCAATCCCCACAAACTTGTGCCCCCCTATAGCATGTAGGTTCTTATGACGCATTCTGTAAATATATACGCCTGTCTTTGCTATTGTCAGACAGAGCGCTCTCGGAGTTCTTTGCATGCCCTATTCTGATTGATAAACTCCCATTTAAGCTCACCCGCACTTTGTCCTGGCCTTATTCCCATCCTGGGAGAGTCCATTATTGTCTCTCATTGAGGGGAGGATCGTGCTATCTGGGGGACGCTCGCCTTCAAAGCAGTTGCCAAATAGCTCCCAGATCCCCTCAATTTTGTTGCCTTCATTTCTTTTGTCAGCAGAATGGTTGTGAACGTGTGGGCGGATCTGGCTACATAGTAGACATTGCCCCAGACAGGACACTTGGTAAAAAGAGAGAAAATACAGAAAGCCCTTTGCCATATTTTCCACAATAATATCTCAACCTGATATAGGGAGAGTCCTTGAAGTTGGAACCACAACCTATTTCCCTCTTGTGTATGTCTCCTTGGGCCAACAATACAGATCTCACCCAGAGATCCTAAGTAATGCTTAACAAAATAAAGCGTATATCAGATATGCAAGAGAGCCAAGTTATTGCCTAATAAGAGAACTGCTGAAAATGAGGGCCTATGAGGTGGGGGTGGAGGTGATGTGCCGTCTGGTGTCATAGGTTCCTATCCCGAGGCCATTGTCATTAATCTAATAAATTAAACTAAACAACAACATGGACATAGAAAACTAACCCCCAAAAACATAAAGACCACTATTATTGTTATTGTTATTTTGCATTGATATAGCGCCTTACATACCATTGGTATGGTCTGAAGGCGCTGGTAGGTTGAACGCCCTTGGGAACCGAAGTTCGGGTCAGTAGAGAGAGTCGAGAGAGTGCAAAGGTGCGAGTGCGCACCAGGTATGTGTGCAGCTGGTGTGGAATTCGAGTGGTAGCTGCTTCTTAGAGGTAGGTGTGGTGGTTGAGAGATCAGGAGTATGTGTTTGCTCTGGCCGGGTTTATCCAGACCAAGTGTGGCTGCGATAGGCCTGAGGAGAACGCCTGGCTGGGGGGTGTGAACCAGCAGTGTTTACTTAGAGTGATGGGGAGTAAGCGGGAGAAGTTGATATGAGAACAGTTATACCGAATGGTGTCATAGTATCTCTGTGTTCTAGTTGAGTGGTGGTGTAAAGGAGAGAGTAAGCGCGTGGGGTGTGGTATGATGTATGCTCTTTCAAATGTTCCCTGTATTCCAAAGCATATTATGTACGTCACACAATTCTGTGTGGTCATGTCCGTTCTATGCATTTTTGTTCATTTCAGGGGTTCAAGATTGCCCTACACACTCCTGGCTGCTCGACACACTCATGCACTCTAGTTGACCTTGCGTGCTCTAGTCTATCCTTCATTCTCCAGTGTGCCCCACGCATGATCTCATGTATTCCATACGCATGCACTCCTGACCTCCCCGCGCATGCACTCCAGTCTACCCCACGCATGTACTCCTGTCTGCCTACGCACTCATCCGTTCTGTATACTCGTACGCTCAGTTTACACATCCGTTCCGTACGCTCATCCGCTCAGTACGCTCATCTGATCTACACACTCATCTGATCTACACACTCATCTGATCTACACACTCATCTGGTCCACACGCTCATCTGGTCCACACGCTCATCCGCTCAACATACTACTCGTCCGCTCTATGTACTATTCATCGGTTCTACATACTCATCCGTTCAGCATACTCATTCGTTCAGCATACTCATCCGCTCTACATACCCATCCGCTCCATACACTCATTCGTTCCATGTGTTCATCCGCTCCACACATTCATCCGCTCCACATACACTCATATGCACCACATACACTCATACGCACCACATCCACTCGTCCAATCCGCACACTCGTCCAGTCTGCACGCTCATCCGGTCCACAACACTCATCCGGCCCACCCACTCATCGGCACAACATACTACTCGTCCGCTTGACATACTACTCGTCTGCTCTACGTATTCATCCGTTCCACACACTCATCCGCTCTGTGTATTTATCCGCTCCACACACTCATCTGTTCCACACACTCATCCGCACCACACATTCATCCGCTTCACACACTCATCGCTTCCACACATTCATCCGCACCACAGACTCATCCTTTCCGCACAATCCGCTCCACACATTCGTCTGCTCCACGTACTCGTCCATTCTACGTACTCGTCCGTTCTACGTACTCATCCGCTCTCCACACTCATCCGCTCTCCACACTAAGTCATTCTCCACGCTCCTCCACTCTCCACACGCAGTCGCTCTCCACACGCAGTCGCTCTCCACACTCAGTCACTCTCCACGCTCCTCCACGCTCCTCCACGCTCATCCGCTCCCCCCATTCAGTCGCTCTCCACCCTCAGTCGCTCTCCACCCTCAGTCGCTCTCTACACTCAGCTGCTCCCCACACTCACCCGCTCCCCACACTCACCCGCTCTCCACACTCACCCGCTCTCCACACTCACCCGCCCTCCACACTCACCCGCCCTCCACACTCATCCGCCCTCCACACTCATCCGCCCTCCACTTTCTCATCCGCTCTCCACTTTCTCATCCGCTCTCCACTTTCTCATCCGCTCTCCACTTTCTCATCCGCTCTCCACTTTCTCATCCGCTCTCCACGCTCATCCTCTATATGCTCCTTCGCTCTTACACGTTCATCCAGTCTGTTAGTTCAGTATAGTCATCAGTTCTACGCCCTCCTGCGTTCTATTCGCTTCTCTGTATTTGCGTACTTGTCAACTCTACACGCTCGTCCGCTCTACACACCCAACCACTATACACACTCATTGGCTTTAGTATGTTCATCTATTTCATCCGATCTCCATACTCATTTGATCTTTCTAGTCATCTGTTCTTCCACATATGCACTCTTCCACTTAGTGTATTCATCTATTCTATGAGCTTCATCCATTCTAACTATTTCATCTATGTCATTCACTACGTTCCCTCCTCATTCATAATGTCCATTTCATCAGTTTAGATCTCCTTACTTTCCCAATGATTTATTCCTATTATCCACTTCACTGTTTTGATCTACATTACTCGTTTAGTTCGGTTTGTCTTTCTAGTTTACATTCGAGTTTATTAGCTGTCCATTTCTTGCTTCAGGTAGTTTGTTGGGTCGGTGTTATTGTGATGATGCTAGTTTGGAAAATCGGTTGGTTTTAGGGGAAGAGCCAGGTTTTCAGTAGTTTGCGGAAGGACGTTAAGTCCACAGTTAGGCGGATGTGGGGTGGGAGCGAGTTCCACAGGGTTGGGGCCAGGGCTGAGAATGATGATCCGCCTAACCCGACTGAGTTTGTCTTAGGAATTACTAGGAGGCCGGCTGAGCTTGATCTTAGGGTGAGAGTGGGATGATAAGGGATTAGCTTGCCTTGACGATATTGAGGTCCAGTTTTATGCAGTGCTCGATGGGAGAGGCATAAGGTTTTGAAAGCCACCCTACGGGCTACTGGAAGCCAGTGCAGTGTCTTAAGGGCTGGGGATACGTGGTCTCTTGGACTAAGCGCAAGTAGCATTTTGGCCGCCGCGTTTTGTGCTCTTTGGAGTTTATTCAGTTGGTAGGCATGAATTCCGAGGTATAGGGGGTTTCCGTAGTCCAGTCTTGATATAACGATTGATTGGACCGCGGAGAGTCTGTTGGGGAATGAGAGGTATGGAAAGATGCGCCTAAGGGTTTTAAGGTGGTAGTGGCAGGACTTTGAGACATTGTTGACTTGGCGCGAGAGTGTTAGGTCAGAGTCCAGGGTGCATTCAAGATTTTTCACTGTGTTGGAGGGTGTCGGTGAGTTGCCCAAGGCGGGTGGCCAGGGTAGTGGGTGCGGAAGAAGATCGGAGTTGCCGCAAACCATGATTTCTGTTTTGGAGGGGTTTAACAAGAGGTGGCTTTGGGTCATCCAGAGTTCTATGTTAAGGAGGCAGGATGCCAGGTCAGGTCGGGAGTTGGGTTTCGAGTTCAGGAATTTTAGAATTAGTTGAGTGTCGTCGGCGTAGTTGTAACACAGGATGTTGTGTGAACAAATTATTGGTGGGAGGGTGATCAGGTAGAGATTGAACAGGAGGGCGGATAGACATGCCCCTTGAGGGACCCCCGTGTCGACTGGTCGGGCTTGGGAGGTAAAGCTGGAGAGTGTCGTTATTTGGTGCCTGTCATTGAGGAATGAAGCTATCCATTTAAGAGCGGTTCCACGAATTCCTAGGGAGTGGAGGCGGTCTAGGAGGATTGAGTGATTGATCGTGTCAAAGGCGGCCGATAGGTCGAGAAGGATTAGTGCGGCGCATCCCGCGGAGTCTGCTGTCGTTTTAAGGTCATCCCAGATCGAGGTTAGGGTGGTTTCAGTTCCGTGACGTGTTCTGAAGCCTGATTGGGCGGGGTCTAGGAGATTGTTGGCTTCGACAAAAGCATTTAGTTGAGAGTAGATGGTTCAGTCAATGAGTTTGGCAAGGAACCTGGTGTTTGAGATTGGGTGGTAGTTTTTGGGCTCGAGAGGGTCGAGCGAAGGTTTTTTAATTAGAGGTTTGACGTGCACCATTTTGAATGCGTCGGGAAAGATACCGGAAGAAAGGGAGGTATTTATGATAGATCCTGCGTGTTCTCCTGCGCAGGTGGAATCAAACATTTCTTTAAGGGTTGTGGCTGGGCAAAGGTCCAGTGGTGATCCAGATGGTTTGCGGGCAGATAGAAGTTTGAGAAATTGTTCTGGTGATATTGGACTAAAGGATTCGAACGTTGGTTGCGTAGAGGTCGCAGCTGATGGGCTGGCTGGTACGGGCGGAGGATTGCCTGGTGGCTGTAAGAGAGCCAGTTTGGTGTTTAGAGTTTTTGTCCTTTCGATAGCCGTGGTGTAAAAGTGGAGGGAGAGTGAGTCGCACAGTGATTGTGACGGGGTCGGGACGGTTGTATTACAAGCCGGATTGGTGAATTCGGAGATGATTTTGTGAAGTTCTTTGCCTGGGTTTTTGCAGTTTAGGATTCGGGTGTTGCAGTGGGCTTTTTTTGCTTTCCGGATTTCGGCCTTGTACCGATACAAGTGTCAGGCCAAGGTGGTCCTGCTCTCGTGGGTTTTCTCTTTCTGCCATTTGCGTTCTAGGTATTTGTAATGTCGTTTAGTGGTCTTCAGCTCAGGAGTGAACCATCTGGGGAAAAGGCCACGGTGGGTTGATGGTTTGCACGGGGTGGTGAGTCGCATCAGAGATGCGTTGAGCCATGAGTCAAAGGCCTCAGGGGTTAGTTGGTTGTTGAGACGGCAGGTAGGTGGTGGAGACTGGAGGAGTGCCTCAGCTAGGTCCGAGGTGATTATTAGTTTTTTCCAGCATTTGCGTAGATTAGGAGTTTCAGATGCGAGTACGGGAAGGGGGTCGGGTGAGTGGATGGCGAACGAGAGAATTAAGTGATCGGACCAGATGATAGGGGTGGGGGGCTTTAAATGAATCAGGGTGTTGGAGCTAAAGCCGGCATCAAGAGTGTGTCCTTTATAGTGAGTCGGGCCGTTAATGTGGGGTTGGAGATTAATTGCATCTAAACCGTCAACCAGGGAGTGTGTCATATGGTTGGTGGGGATGTTGAGCCATATGTTGAAGTCTCCAAGAAGGGTGAGGTTGGGATGGTTTAGTTGGAGGGTGGCGATAGAATCGCAAAGGTTGTTTGCGAATTGTCTATCGTAGTCAGGGGGCCTGTAGATTATTAGGAAGCTGTGTGAGAGCGATAGTTTAACGAGGAGAGATTCGCAGGATGGAATTGAGGGTTGGTTGTCGATGATTGAGGCGCGGAAGAGAGATATGAAGACGAATGCTACCCCCCCTCCTCTGGACGAACGGTTCAGTGGGATGAGGGAGTAGTCAGGGGGAAAGGCTTCATTAGCGAATGGGCCGAAGTCGTCAGAGAACCAGGTTTCAGTGATGAACACTAGGTCTGGTTTGACAGAGGCGAGGAGGTCAAAGATGCAATGTCTGTTTTTTGCTACAGATCGGGCGTTAAATAGGATACAGTTCACATCGGCAGGCAAGGTTGGTCTCGGAGCTGGAGCGGGATGGGGCGGTGGCGGAGAGAGTGGAGGGAGAGGGTAAGGTGCGTGATGCTAGATGGGAATAGTGGGCAAGCAGAAAATGTGGCAGATTTCGGGCGGGGTTGGGTGGCTGCGTGTGATATGATGATCGGGTTTGGGATGGGGGATTTGAAGGTGGGGTGTGGGCGGTTAGGGGTTTCAGTTGCAGTTGATGAGAAATCGAGGGAGAGGGGTTTCAGGAAGGGAGAAGCCACGGGGGAAGGAGGAGATTGCGGGAGAGGGGTGGTGGGTCGAGACAGGGAAGGCGAGGAGTGCTGAGAGATTGAGGGGGACCAGGAACGTTTCCTCTTTAGTTTCTTTGCTGCGACTGGTGTGTGAGAGAGGGTAGGGGGGTCCGAGGGGGAGAGGGAGGCAGCTTCGGTTCTTGCTAGGGCTAGGCGCGCAGTTTTTAGGGAGGGGAAAGGGTGCGGTCGGGGGGGAAGGTGGCAGGGGTATGAGGGCAAGGCGGGGGGTGGGTGATTGCAGGGTGGGGTGTGCCAGGTATGATAGAGAGGGGAGCGGGTATGGGTAATGCTGGCGGGTCGGGGTGGGGTTCAGGGGATGAGTGGTCTTAGGGTGAGTGGCTCGCCATCGTGCCCCCCTGGCTTGGTGTTTGGAGAGGGGAATGGCACGGAGTGTGAAGGGGGGGGGGTGATTTGGGAGGGGGGCGGGAGGGAAGGCAGATATGAGAGTGGGGGTGGACTACGGGGGTTGTTTCTGACAGACTGGTGGAGTGGGTGCGCTCATGATTGGTGTGAGCTTTTAGGTTGATTTAGGAGGGTTTTCTGATTGTAGTTCTAAGATCGGTGATGTCACGCTTTTAGGCACACTTCCAGGTTCAACTGCTCAAAGACGATACTAGACGATTTGGTGCTTTTCTAGATACAATTGTAGACAGAGATGATATTAGTTTATTAGGTACACTTCTAAGTTCACCTGTACACAGAGAAGATATTCGGTCAGTCTCTAGATTCAATTTGCTTAGATGGGTATTAGATTATTAGTCGCCGTTTTAGGTTCTACATTACACAGCTATACTGTTAGTTAAGCTAATAGGATTGAGTAGGGCACGCTAGTGGGTGAACTTCTTTCAATTCACCTTTATACAGAGAGGTTATTAGGCATGAATCTAAATCAACTTTGTATTAGATTATTAGTCGCCGTTTTAGATTCTACATTACACAGCTATACTGTTAGTTATATTAATATGATTAGTTAGGGCACGCTAGTAGGTGCACTTCTTTCAATTCGACTTTATACAGGGAGGTTATTAGGGACTTTGTACCGAGAGGTTATTAGGGAGATTGATCGGTTCGGTCCGGCATGGTATTACACTATTGCAGTTTTCACAGAGAGGCTATTGGGAACACTTTCTAAGTTCACTGAGAGGGTAATAGGCACACTTCTAAATGCAACTTTTACAGAGAGGCTATTGGGCACACTTCTAAATTCAGAGAGAGGCTATTGGGCACATTTCTAAATGCAACTTTCACAGAGAGGCTATTGGGCACACTTCTAAATGCAGTTGGGCACACTTCTAAATGAAACTTTTCCTCAGAGAGGTTGTTGGTTACAGCTTCTAAATGCAGTTGGGTATACTTCTAAATACAATTGGCCACACTTCTAAATGCAACTTTTCAGAGAGAGGCTATTGGGCACACTTCTAAATGCAACTTTCAAAGAGAGGCTATTGGGCACACTTCTAAATGCAACTTTTCTCAGAGAGGCTACTGGTCACAACTTCGAAATGCAAATTGGGTACACTTCTAAATTCAACTTTTCTCAGAGAGGCTATTGGTCATAACTTCTAAATGCAATTAGGGGCACTTCTAAATGCAACTTTCTCAGAGGGACTATTGGGCGCAACTTCTAAATGCAATTGGGTACACTTCTAAATTCAACTTTTCTCAGAGAGGCTATTGGTCATAACTTCTAAATGCAATTGGGCACACTTCTAAATGCAATTGGGCACACTTCTAAATTCAATTGGGGACACTTCTGAATGCAACTTTTCTCAGAGGGACTATTGGGCGCAACTTCTAAATGCAATTGGGCACACTTCTAAATGCAATTGGGCACACTTCTAAATGCAACTTTTCTCAGAGAGACTATTGGGCACAACTTCTAAATGCAATTGGGTACACTTCTAAATGCAATTGGGTACACTTCTAAATACAACTTTTCTGAGAGGAATTATTGGGCACAAGTTCTAAATGCAGTTGGGTACACTTCTAAATGCAACTTTTCTCAGAGAGACTATTGGGCACAACTTCTAAATGCAATTGGGTACACTTCTAAATACAACTTTTCTGAGAGGGACTATTGGGCGCAACTTCTAAATGCAATTGGGTACACTTCTAAATGCAACTTTTCTCAGAGGCACTATTGGGCACAACTTCTAAATGCAATTGGGTACACATCTAAATGCAATTGGGTACACTTCTAAATACAACTTTTCTCAGAGGGACTATTGGGCACAACTTCTAAATGCAGTTGGGTACACTTCTAAATGCAACTTTTCTCAGAGGGACTATTGGGCACAACTTCTAAATGCAATTGGTTACACTTTTAATGCAATTGGGGACCGTTCTAAATGCAACTTTTCTCAGAGGGACTATTGGGCACAACTTCTAAATGCAATTGGGGACACTTCTAAATTCAACTTTTCTCAGAGGGACTATTGGGCGCAACTTCTAAATGCAATTGGGTACACTTCTAAATGCAATTGGGCACACTTATAACTGCAACTTTTCTCAGAGGGACTATGGGCACAACTTCTAAATGCAATTGGGCACTCTTCTAAATGCAACTTTTCTCAGAGGGACTATTGGGCACAACTTCTAAATGCAATTGGGCACACTTCTAAATTCAACTTTTCTCAGAGGGACTAATGGACACAACTTCTAAATGCAATTGGGTACACTTCTAAATGCAATTGGGCACACTTCTAAATCCAACTTTTCTCAGAGGGACTATTGGGCACAACTTCTAAATGCAATTGGGCACACTTCTAAATGCAACTTTTCTCAGAGGGACTATTGGGCACAACTTCTAAATGCAATTGGGAACACTTCTAAATTCAACTTTTCTCAGAGAGGCTATTGGTCATAACTTCTAAATGCAATTGGGTACACTTCTAAACACAACTTTTCTCAGAGGGACTAATGGGCACAACTTCTAAATGCAATTCGGTACACTTCTAAATGCAATTGGGCACACTTCTAAATGCAACTTTTCTCAGAGGGACTATTGGGCACAACTTCTAAATGCAATTGGGCACACTTCTAAATGCAACTTTTCTCAGAGGGACTACTGTAAAAAACTTCTAAATGCAATTGGGCACATTTCTAAATTCAATTGGGGACACTTCTGAATGCAACTTTTCTCAGAAGGACTATTGGGCGCAACTTCTAAATGCAATTGGGCACACTTCTAAATGCAATTGGGCACACTTCTAAATGCAACTTTTCTCAGAGAGACTATTGGGCACAACTTCTAAATGCAATTGGGTACACTTCTAAATGCAATTGGGTACACTTCTAAATACAACTTTTCTGAGAGGGACTATTGGGCACAACTTCTAAATGCAATTGGGTACACTTCTAAATGCAACTTTTCTCAGAGGCACTATTGGGCACAACTTCTAAATGCAATTGGGTACACATCTAAATGCAATTGGGTACACTTCTAAATACAACTTTTCTCAGAGGGACTATTGGGCACAACTTCTAAATGCAATTGGGTACACTTCTAAATGCAATTGGGTACACTTCTAAATACAACTTTTCTGAGAGGAATTATTGGGCACAAGTTCTAAATGCAGTTGGGTACACTTCTAAATGCAACTTTTCTCAGAGAGACTATTGGGCACAACTTCTAAATGCAATTGGGTACACTTCTAAATACAACTTTTCTGAGAGGGACTATTGGGCGCAACTTCTAAATGCAATTGGGTACACTTCTAAATGCAACTTTTCTCAGAGGCACTATTGGGCACAACTTCTAAATGCAATTGGGTACACATCTAAATGCAATTGGGTACACTTCTAAATACAACTTTTCTCAGAGGGACTATTGGGCACAACTTCTAAATGCAGTTGGGTACACTTCTAAATGCAACTTTTCTCAGAGGGACTATTGGGCACAACTTCTAAATGCAATTGGTTACACTTTTAATGCAATTGGGGACCGTTCTAAATGCAACTTTTCTCAGAGGGACTATTGGGCACAACTTCTAAATGCAATTGGGGACACTTCTAAATTCAACTTTTCTCAGAGGGACTATTGGGCGCAACTTCTAAATGCAATTGGGTACACTTCTAAATGCAATTGGGCACACTTATAACTGCAACTTTTCTCAGAGGGACTATGGGCACAACTTCTAAATGCAATTGGGCACACTTCTAAATGCAACTTTTCTCAGAGGGACTATTGGGCACAACTTCTAAATGCAATTGGGCACACTTCTAAATTCAACTTTTCTCAGAGGGACTAATGGACACAACTTCTAAATGCAATTGGGTACACTTCTAAATGCAATTGGGCACACTTCTAAATCCAACTTTTCTCAGAGGGACTATTGGGCACAACTTCTAAATGCAATTGGGCACACTTCTAAATGCAACTTTTCTCAGAGGGACTATTGGGCACAACTTCTAAATGCAATTGGGAACACTTCTAAATTCAACTTTTCTCAGAGAGGCTATTGGTCATAACTTCTAAATGCAATTGGGTACACTTCTAAACACAACTTTTCTCAGAGGGACTAATGGGCACAACTTCTAAATGCAATTCGGTACACTTCTAAATGCAATTGGGCACACTTCTAAATGCAACTTTTCTCAGAGGGACTATTGGGCACAACTTCTAAATGCAATTGGGCACACTTCTAAATGCAACTTTTCTCAGAGGGACTACTGTAAAAAACTTCTAAATGCAATTGGGCACATTTCTAAATTCAATTGGGGACACTTCTGAATGCAACTTTTCTCAGAAGGACTATTGGGCGCAACTTCTAAATGCAATTGGGCACACTTCTAAATGCAATTGGGCACACTTCTAAATGCAACTTTTCTCAGAGAGACTATTGGGCACAACTTCTAAATGCAATTGGGTACACTTCTAAATACAACTTTTCTGAGAGGGACTATTGGGCACAACTTCTAAATGCAGTTGGGTACACTTCTAAATGCAACTTTTCTCAGAGAGACTATTGGGCACAACTTCTAAATGCAATTGGGTACACTTCTAAATGCAATTGGGTACACTTCTAAATACAACTTTTCTGAGAGGGACTATTGGGCACAACTTCTAAATGCAATTGGGTACACTTCTAAATGCAATTGGGCACACTTCTAAATGCAACTTTTCTCAGAGGCACTATTGGGCACAACTTCTAAATGCAATTGGGTACACATCTAAATGCAATTGGGTACACTTCTAAATACAACTTTTCTCAGAGGGACTATTGGGCACAACTTCTAAATGCAGTTGGGTACACTTCTAAATGCAACTTTTCTCAGAGGGACTATTGGGCACAACTTCTAAATGCAATTGGTTACACTTCTAAATGCAATTGGGGACCGTTCTAAATGCAACTTTTCTCAGAGGGACTATTGGGCACAACTTCTAAATGCAATTGGGGACACTTCTAAATTCAACTTTTCTCAGAGGGACTAATGGGCGCAACTTCTAAATGCAATTGGGTACACTTCTAAATGCAATTGGGCACACTTATAACTGCAACTTTTCTCAGAGGGACTATGGGCACAACTTCTAAATGCAATTGGGTACACTTCTAAATGCAATTGGGCACACTTCTAAATCCAACTTTTCTCAGAGGGACTATTGGGCACAACTTCTAAATGCAATTGGGCACACTTCTAAATGCAACTTTTCTCAGAGGGACTATTGGGCACAACTTCTAAATGCAATTGGTAACACTTCTAAATTCAACTTTTCTCAGAAAGGCTATTGGTCATAACTTCTAAATGCAATTGGGTACACTTCTAAACACAACTTTTCTCAGAGGGACTAATGGGCACAACTTCTAAATGCAATTCGGTACACTTCTAAATGCAATTGGGCACACTTCTAAATGCAACTTTTCTCAGAGGGACTATTGGGCACAACTTCTAAATGCAATTGGTTACACTTCTAAATGCAATTGGGGACCGTTCTAAATGCAACTTTTCTCAGAGGGACTATTGGGCACAACTTCTAAATGCAATTGGGGACACTTCTAAATTCAACTTTTCTCAGAGGGACTAATGGGCGCAACTTCTAAATGCAATTGGGTACACTTCTAAATGCAATTGGGCACACTTATAACTGCAACTTTTCTCAGAGGGACTATGGGCACAACTTCTAAATGCAATTGGGTACACTTCTAAATGCAATTGGGCACACTTCTAAATCCAACTTTTCTCAGAGGGACTATTGGGCACAACTTCTAAATGCAATTGGGCACACTTCTAAATGCAACTTTTCTCAGAGGGACTATTGGGCACAACTTCTAAATGCAATTGGTAACACTTCTAAATTCAACTTTTCTCAGAGAGGCTATTGGTCATAACTTCTAAATGCAATTGGGTACACTTCTAAACACAACTTTTCTCAGAGGGACTAATGGGCACAACTTCTAAATGCAATTCGGTACACTTCTAAATGCAATTGGGCACACTTCTAAATGCAACTTTTCTCAGAGGGACTATTGGGCACAACTTCTAAATGCAATTGGGCACACTTCTAAATGCAACTTTTCTCAGAGGGACTACTGGACACAACTTCTAAATGCAATTGGGCACACTTCTAAATGCAACTTTTCTCAGAGGGACTATTGGGCACAACTTCTAAATGCAATTGGGGATACTTCTAAATGCAATTGGGCATACTTCTGAATGCAACTTTTCTCAGAGGGACTATTGGGCACAACTTCTAAATGCAATTGGGCACACTTCTAAATGCAACTTTTCTCAGAGGGACTAATGGGCGCAACTTCTAAATGCAATTGGGAACACTTCTAAATGCAATTGGGCACACTTCTAAATGAAACTTTTCTCAGAGGGACTATTGGCCACAACTTCTAAATGCAACTTTTCTCAAAGGGACTATTGGGCACAACTTCTAAATGCAATTGGGCACACTTCTAAATTCAATTGGGCATACTTCTAAATGCAACTTTTCTCAGAGGGACTATTGGGCACACTTCTAAATGCATGGGGACACTTCTAAATTCAACTTTTCTCAGAGGGACTAATGGGCGCAACTTCTAAATGCAATTGGGGACACTTCTAAATGCAATTGGGCACACTTCTAAATGCAACTTTTCTCAGAGGGACTATTGGGCGCAACTTCTAAATGCAATTGGGGACACTTCTAAATTCAACTTTTCTCAGAGAGGCTATTGGTCATAACTTCTAAATGCAATTGGGTACACCTTTCACATGCAAAGGACAGAGTTTCTGAGTGCAACTATAATGAATTTGCGGTGGAGATGCTTCGTTAGATGAGTAGTAGGGTAGTATGGCCTGAAGTAGTTGCTTCTGGCCCCGCCCTTGCCACACTTACTTGGAGTTGGCTTCTTGCTTCTCCTGCGGATACCTGCAGATACGATCTGGAGTAGTCCCTGAAGGAGTCGTCCTTTGCCTCGGTCCTTAGCCGCAGGGCTGCCAGGCAGACGGCTGCCTTGGGAGGACCAGCAAAGAAATGGGGAGCTTCTCGTCTGCACCAATGGGAGTTAAGGAGGAAGCGGTCCGGCCAATCAGGTGAGGCGGGAGGAGATACAAACACAGAAGGGAAACGGTCTGGGGGGAGGGAGGGCTGAACGGGGTGGATGCGGGCAGGGGACACCAGGAAATAGGCCCAAATTCGGGGCTAGATCTTTGATTTACCTGCCGAGCTGCTCCGATGGAAATGGGGCTCGACCGCAGGAGTGGGTTGCTACACCGCGCGAGGCAGAGGCCTAAGGACCAATCAGATGGGGGGTGGGCGGTCCGGGAGGCGGTGAGCCCAGGAAGCGGGTGCGGGGAGGGATCGGAGAGTGTGGGAAGGGGGGTAGGGGCCTGGGGGCTCACAATACTTTCTTTACAGCAAATTGGGGCTAGATCTTTGATTTACCTGCCGAGCTGCTCCGATGGAAATGGGGCTCGACCGCAGGAGCGGGTTGCTACACTGCACGAGGCAGAGGCCTAAGGACCAATCAGATGGGGGGTAGGCGGTCCGGGAGGCGAAACCAGGAAGCGGGTGCGGGGAGGGAGCGGAGAGCGTGGGAAGGGGGGTAGGGGCCTGGGGGCTCACAATACTTTCTTTACAGCAAATTGGGGCTAGATCTTTGAATTACCTGCCGAGCTGCTACGATGGAAATGGGGCTCGACCGCAGGAGCAGGTTGCTACACCGCGCGAGGCAGAGACCTAAGGACCAATCAGATGGGGGTGGGCGGTTCGGGAGGCGGAAGGGCGGCGAGACCAGGAAGCGGGTGCAGGGAGGGAGCGGAGAGCGTGGGAAGGGGGGTAGGGGCCTGGGGGCTCACAATACTTTCTTTACAGCAAATTGGGGCTAGATCTTTGAATTACCTGCCGAGCTGCTCCGATGGAAATGGGGCTCGACCGCAGGAGCAGGTTGCTACACCGCGCGAGGCAGAGGCCTAAGGACCAATCAGATGGGGGGTGGGCGGTCCGGGAGGCGGGAGGGCGGCGAGACCAGGAAGCGGGTGCGGGGAGGGAGCGGAGAGCGTGGGAAGGGGGGTAGGGGTCTGGGGGCTCACAATACTTTCTTTACAGCAAATTGGGGCTAGATCTTTGATTTACCTGCCGAGCTGCTCCGATGGAAATGAAAAAAGGCCTAAAAACTGATATTTATCCAACCCTGAAAGGAGAATTAAAGACAACTCAAGACTCCAAAGAACAAGAATTGGACCATATTCATGACACACCCAAGAAAATTCTCTCCAGGAAGGTCATGATGTATTACTGATGAGACATATAGAGAGTCATTTATTTAAAGCAAAAGATCTGTGCAGCCTGAATTGCCCCAATTTTCTCAGTTGCTTTCGAGCCTCAAAGATCAGACTTTTGGGTGACTGGACGATGATTACGTCTGAAAAGTCATGGCTCTTTATGGAGCACTCAGTGGTGACATCGCATTTATAGAAGCTGCACCTTTTGCCCAAGAATAGACCAAAATCACTTTACATTTATCCCATTACTAAGCCCACACTGGATATCAGGGATGAAGTTGCGAAGACTGGGGCTGTAACTCTCCACCCCTCATCTTTCACCCTGCTCTTGCATAATCTGCAATTCAAACCCAGCTGTCAAACTGCGGCCTGTGAAAGCTTTTCCAAGGGTGGATGAACCGAACTAGGGGATCTCTTTATCCAAGAAACAATCTAACGATTAACAAATGTAAATCCTTCAATGCGGAGTCAGAGGGTGTAGCCATCCATCATCAATTTGAAACAATCACTCCAGCAAGTGACTTTGTCAAAGAGATTGATTGAAACACTTTCTAAAATGATCTCAAAATTGAGAACTACTATACAGGTTTGCTGTAGGAAGAGGGTAGAAGGACCTTGGTAAACTGCTTGATGACTCATTCTGGATAAGTGTGTTGTGCAATGCAGTGGAAACATCTTAGACTGTCCAAGTAGCAGAATTGAAGATAAGTAGTACAAGATGTCAGCTGTGTTGATGGAACTGTACTGCCATTAGAGCTGTTATTCATATATGGTGGGGATGCCCTCACTTACAATATTTCTGGTTAGATGCTCGATCCAGTGAGGAAAGAATGTGACGTTGGAAGCTACTAGCCAGCCATAAAAAGTTCTTCTCCACCTCAATTCTACACCTATTCCTTACTCACCAAGAGTCAATTATCACTATACAATGGCTAGTGCTGTGTGCCCATTTTGCACCTGCATCCACCATTAGGTAAGTGATTAGGTACCCTATTTTCAATATCCTGGAGTTCTTGTTTTTAGTTTTCACTGGGTCTGTAGACAGGGAATCTCCCCAGGGGTCACTATCTTGGTCAGCAATGTTCCCATGGAGGCTAAAGGATGCATTGTATTATTCTAGGGCAAGGAAGACACCTATTAAGATCATTGAATTGAGAAGATGCTGCAATATATTAACTATGGAGTGGATGATTCAGGTTTTCAATAATACTATTTGGGCTTTCATTTATTTTGGTTTCCCTTTTTCACAAACGATACCAAAGTATTTGATGAACCTGAAATGCCCAAATAGGCTCTACGGCCTTCATTGATTTGACCAGTCAAATCTTGATATTACTCCAGTGCCTGGAAAGATCATTTAATGTAATTTGTGTGTGTCCATTTGCTCCTGTGCCTTGTCGGGGAGGTACGAGTGGTGTTGTATTATATGCAAGGTCACAGCTGTTCTGTAAACTTTCATTACCCTTTTAATAAAGCTGCGCATTAAAAAGTACCAAAAATGTATCCAAGGGCAGTCTCAATGGGTCAAGAAATAAACAGAGAGAATACACATTATCCAATGTGAATCAAACATGATTTTACAATTCCAGACTATTTACCAACACACTTGTAAAAATATGCAATTATTCTCATACATGTAACAACACCTAACAGACCTTAAACATCCAAAGGTAAATATGGGGCAACTGGTAGATTCTCCTATTTTTTCAGGACCTATCATGATACACTCACAATTTCAACTACTAACCAGGCATTAATGTCATGTCGCCGCCATTTGTGAATTAATGTCAAGAAGCCATTTGGTGCAACAAATTAGATATGGACATTTTTGATTGGTATCTTCAACATAAATCGCATGCTAGTCATTGGGGAAAAAATGCATGCATTATTCCAAATACGCCCTTCTTGATTCACAGCATTAATAAGGCGAGGCATTTTTTAAAATATATATATATAACATTTGTTGCAGCAGGAGCGTCTCAAAGAGGAATATTGTAGATAGAACAATTTTGTATGTGCGGTTCAGCTGAGACTTGCCTTCATTACCGAATATGTGAACGTGGAATGTCTTTACATCGCTGCAAGTCTACGATATGCCTTAGCATTGATATAAAATCATCAGTGCTGAAAAACAATTTTTTTCTCAGGAAGAAGTGAAAACGGGGGAAAGGGGAGTCTATATTTAAAGAAAACATGGAATATGTGCTCAGCTGGTCCCAACCCAACTCTCCCCGTTTGTTCCCTGAAAAAAAGAAACCATGCTTCAGTAGGGCTGCCTATATAGCAGTGCTAAGACATATTGGCAACATTGTAAAGACATGGAACCTACTTGAGCGTTAACGTACAACATTGAATTGGAACACTGGATGGCACGTTGTGCATTTGGTTCGCACATTCAGAGAATGTTCAAACTCAAAAAGCGTATGTGCCCAGAAGGTCATACTTTTTGATAAAGTGATAGAGTCAGCATTAAAACACAGATTTCTAGGGTCCAGGCTCAGCAGCTAGACATCCAATCCCCCTTTTAGGCTGTTAGATAGAATGGGTTGAACACCTGCTCTTAGTGAAGACAAGTATTTCATAGGTAGGATCACAGAGAATAATGTGTGTGGTAAGCATTGAAGGCGTGCATAGAACTAGTCCATACTTTTGTTTCAATCCAGACCCACACAAAATGTCTCTGGAGCCACCTTAGTTTAGCTCAGGGATTGAAAACAAGATCGGATAAGCAGATGTACAGTTCCTAGTCATCTGGCGCCACTAAATAAGCAGGAGCTATTTTGGTGGCGAAATAGGCTAGCTCATAGAGTACTGCACATTACCTTCAACATGAGATGCACACTATAACTTTATTTCCATGACACACTATGCTTTAATGTCTTCGAGATATTAAAAAGCCCCACAAATAACCCCTGCTGCTCATGAGGCAGCCATCTTTGCCACTGCCTTGGATGGTACCATGCCACCTATTAAACAGTATCAATAAAAGAACTGACTGAGCAAAGTAGAACAGTTTCTGGATCCATCATAGGCAATGGCTGCTGTTACAAAGTATCAATACGTGTAATAATACAATTCTGAAACAGATTCACAAATACTACATGTATTATGCTATATTAGCACATGTAGATTGTTATTGACCTCTTAGCCAATCAGAATGGTTAGAGTACAGTCTGGTATTGACTGCATTTTGAACATTCTGCCTTCAGAAGTAGACATGGAAACAGCAATGAAATTTACAGGCAAAATTTATTTCAACAAGAAACATCCTCTCTTAGAGAGCTTTTTTTGCTGCAACTTGATATTTAACACATGAAAGAGAAAGCTAAAACATTGGAAAATGCTTTTATTTTCTTACAGATAAAAGGCCCTGATTCATGGAATTGTTTGTCTGTAAAACGGGGATTTGCGTGCCATTCTGCCTGCAACTCCCTATTCATCAAACTGTGATGTGTGCACAGAATGACACGCAAATCCCCATTTTACACGCAAATAATTCCATGAATCAGGGCCCAACTGTTTACTTTTACAGGACACCAATGCATGCTCATATTAAACATGTTTCAGTTCAAACCAAGTTAAAATTAAAATCTCATGAAGAATACCATGTTATCTAAAAACAAAATAAAAGTACATTTACTTTATTTATTCATCTAATTACTTAAATCACACTTACAGTGATCTTTTTTACTTTAACACCCAAACTCCACAACCATATGCTAATAGCCTTATAGACTTCGAAAGGGGTCAATCTATAACACTTCCCCAACTTATGGCCCGAGGTGAAGTTGGTGGCGGGTCATTATTGCAAAATAATGACCCCTAGCCCGGTTTCTAAGGCTAGATTACCATTATATTTTGACCAACTTTCAAACTTTATTTCCCGTCTGTCCTTCCGTTTTCTATCTTTTTATTTCTCTTTCCTTCTTTCTCATCATGTTGTTCTTTGTTTTCATTTATTTTCTACTTCTTTTCCTTCCCCATCTATTCATTCTTTCTCATTGTTTATCACTCTTTTATTCCCTCGTTAATGCCATATTATATTAATTCCATATTTCCTTCAATAAATCTCTCTATCTTTCTACCTTTCCAAAGTCGCTGCAATTTTCAACCTTATCCAGGACCCTGTTAGATTTACCATTGATCACAGAGATATGGTCCACAGAAGATAGTCACACTCTATGTCAGACCTTAATACGCAATAATTACTCTATTAAATGGGTCAACAGAAAAGCTTGACGCTGTGGCCGAATCACACTTATTTTCAAATAATTTCTCTGTGTGCTTAATTTGGAGCCTCTTAAACTTGACGAGCCCACTTATTTTGTTCTTTCCCAATTAAATAATCTGCTTCTGATTCTAATAAGTCATTTTTGGATACAGATCGCCCCCCTGTACCAAACAGCAGTATTCTGTCCAGCATAGAGAATCTCCTCGCTTGCCAAACCTTTTCTAAACACAAACTCCTGGTTCACTGGGATTTTAATATCCGGTTCCACTGCTCTTATAGCCCTCACTCATCCAGACTTCTAGACATAGCCAGCCGACACTCCATATATCCTAGGGTCACCTCCATCCAGCTCACAAATCAGAGAATACTGTTTGATGCAATTTTTGCCACCAATCTACCTTTGTCTATCAATTCCAAACTCCCTGTATACTGGAGTAGTGCTGGAGGAGCCAGGGAATTTTGGGCTAGGGCCAAGCCAGGGCCGAGCCAGGGCCGAGCCTGGGATCTGGCCTGGCTCTTGGGGCCCAACGCGGGCCGAGCATGGGAAATGGCTGCGTAAAACTAGGGTAAACTTTAACAAAAGACCTGTATTCTAGAGCTAAAACTCCTAACAAGGCGGCTGGGGCTCGCTAAGCCACTAAGAGGCAGCTGATGCCTGAAGATCCCACCCACAGCAGCTGGTGCTGAAGGTCACTTCTCCCTGTGCAGGGTACGAAATTGCCAGGAGCAGGGAACTATTTAGCTCCTGGTTATAGGCAGGTGGTGTCTGGTTAGTATGAATCCAATAGCTACCTGGAGCTACTTTTAACTCTCCAGGCCAGTGGTGCCTCACAATAATAGGTGGGAGGGGTGTGGGGGGGGGGTCAGCCCAGAGCCCCGCCAGGCTCACTCATCTCTATCCTGGAGTGATCATTTTATTCATCATTGTTCATTAACACATACCCCTCCTATCATTATTAGAGCCATAATTCCACATAATGGAACACGATCGTAAAAAGCACTTCTGGGCATTAGTTCAGCAGATCTTGCTGCTCTTCTGCCCTGTTGCTGAAATTAATGGCAAACTAATTGTTCGGAAATACCACTAACCCATGGTACTTGCAGGATGTCAAGTTACTTTAACATCAGTACAGGAGAAAAACGGTGGTGCAAAACTAGAAACTTGAGCCACCTACATGACACCTGCGCTGCACATTTCGCATATGAAAAAGCTATCCAGAAGGACAAAATCAACTTCTTACATACCCGTATCAATTTGGCGATCAATAGGCCCACCAAACTTCTCCATCGTCTGGACATTTACTCCCTCCCCCCTCCAGGAATAGCCAGCAAATTCGACCTGATCTGGCTAATGAATTCAACAATTATTTTATTATTCACAACAATTTACTTAATGAGATTGCATCAGATGGACATGTTCTTGGTTAGAAGTCACAAGGGATTATATTCTCCCAGGACTCTCCACACTCAAACTTACCTTTTCCCAAAACAACCTATTTCCAGTGTTAGTAACTCAAACCAAGGCTCCGGCCCTCTCTAACTGTGTTACCAATCTCACCAACCTTTCACTCAGGGAAGGGATTTTCCCCCATGGCCCCAAAGGAGCCATTATTACTGCTCTTCTAATAAAAACTTCACCTAATGTCCTTAATAAATATCGCCCTATAGGAGACCTACCCTGGATGGCCAAAATGGCAGAAAAGATAATTAATCAACAACTCATGGTTTTTATTGAGGACAATCACATACTTTACAACTTCAATCAGTCTTCCCGTCCAATCACTGTATGGAGATCGCCTTGGTTGCCGTTTGGTGTGATCTACTACACCACTCCGACTAGCGTCGTCTCTCCTGGTCATGCTAGATCTCTCTGCCACCTTCAATACGGTGGATCACTCCATCCTTTTATCGCAACTCTCGTATACACTAGGGATTCACGGAGCGGCACTGCAATGATTTACTGGTCAGACTAACACAAACTGGAAACTTGGATCTTTTCCCTCATCCCCAGTACCAATTACGTGCAGCGTTACTCAGGGATCCACTTTGTCCCCTCTTCTTTTAAATATGTATATCCTCCTGCTAATGTCCATCATTGCAAATGTAGTGATATCATATATGATATGATATGTTTATTTATATAGCGCCTATACACAATTTGTTTCAAAGCGCTTCAAGGCAAGGGAGGGAACAAGGAAAAATATAATGACATTCTTACAGGCCATAAACAATAAGGATGTGAAATTAACTATCGTACTCAGCCTGACGACATTTCAGATAGTGCAAAAGCTAAGATATAGATAAGGAAGGGAGGGTGAGAGTGGGAAGGAAATGGAAACAGACAGGCGACTACCGTACTAGGCCTGACATTTCTGGTAGAGCCGGAGAAAACAAAAGGTGAGGGAGAGGGGTGCAGAAAGGGAGGGGAGGAACAAAACAAGCGACTTTCATACTAGGCATGACAACATTTCAGATAGTGCTGGAGGTGGGGGAGGGAGGAAAAAACACTTATGGGAGGTTGGAGGAAACAGACGAGGTTGCTATAATATTAGGTCCAGTGACAATTCTGATAGAGTAAGTGCATAGAAGAAAGTAAGGGGAGGAGATAGCAAGCCCGCCCACCCTTTTCCTAAGTGGTGAAAAAGAGCGGCAGGCAGGAAGGCACCAGATGGGCGGGGCTTAGGCCAGGTGACCTAGATCCACTTGCACCTGCTCTCCATCTGCAAAGGAAAAGAGGCTGGAAGGCTCCTTAAGTAGGAAAAAGAGTGGCAAGCAGGAAGGCATCAGGTGGGCGGGGCTTGCTAAGTGGTGAAAAAGAGTCGCAGGCAGGAAGGCACCAGGTTGGCGGGGCTTAGGCCAGGTGACCTAGATCCACTTGCACCTGCTCCCCCTCTGCGGTTAATGTTTCCACTCATATGCGGATGACATCCACTATATATCCACGTTTCAGACACAATAATTCGTTTAACCAGCTTTAGTCGGTATGCAGTGATATTATCGAATAGAAAACAACAAATTGATGTTTAAACAAACCCAAAACAACTACAAAAAAAGAAAAACATTTTTTAAAAATATACATATGTTTTTGGGATGGGAATAGCGGTTTTTGGGGTGGGGAAAAGTATTTTTAAAAAAAGGGGGGCTTGGGTGGAGGGGTACCCCCCAAAACAAACAAAAAAAAAGTATTTTTTTAGATGTTTTGCGTTTGTGCAAAATTCATACTTTGTTTTATAATTTGATATAAAGAATGACTTTTGACACTAGGAATGGATTACTACTATCGGCTGTCTATCAAGAACTGGCTAAGGAGAATCTGGGTTTATCAACTATTGAGCAGATGACTAAATTATATTCGGACATTGGGTGGCAGAAGAGGGAGGGTGGAGTACTCTGATAAAGCTCAAAGGGCTCTTTGTAAACGTATAGACCTATGGGATTGGACTCAGAATTTTGAACATCTGAGGAGTTTGTGTAGCTACAAGTTTGTACAATATAGACTTTATGACTAAGAAACCTCAGAGGTATTTGAACATTTGCCCATCACCCAGACTAAGACGGTTTATCTTGCTTCTTAGACTGGAGCAACTTCCCACGAGAATGGTCACAGGAAGGCAAACTAAGTTGGCTGCCATTTTGCGAACATGCCGATTATGTAAAGCTCAAGATCAGTTGGAGACAGCAAAGCATCTTTTGACCGAATGCCCTGAGATGGCTAGTACCTTTATCCCTCTGTTGGATAGTTTTGTCCATACTAGGGATTACATTAAGGACGACTTGTTTTGGAACCACTGTGTTAATACTAACAGTAAGCGCCTGCTGATTGCTTTGAATACCATCTGGCTGAGGATTGAAGGCAGACTGGATATAACATTTTAAGTAATAGTTTCCAATTGAATAATTTGCAGATAGGATTGGCTCCATAGGTAATTATGTGGTATATATTTGATGTTTTAAAAAATTATGCTCAATGTGATTTTTTATTCACATTTTTATGTTCGAATTTCATGATATATATTTTTGTATTTTGTGTAAAGTTTATAATTTAAACTATATCACAATAAATAAATAATAATAATAATTTGATATAATCACATGTAACCCTTCAGCAGTCGTGTCTTGACCAAATTAAGATCTAGCTCACCAGGAACGACCTCCAGCTCAATGACTCAAAAATAGAAGCAATGTTCCGGGGCCCCAAATATCTTCTACACAATCCTGATAATCTTCCCCTACCACCCTCCCTGTTTGATCCTGAACAACCTTACTGATAGAAGCCCTTGGGGACATTCAAGACCCTGAGATGTCTTTACTTTATCAAGTTAGTGCTATCGTTAGGCATGATTTCCTCACCATTCGCCTTCCTCCTCATATTCTTCCTTACATCCCATACAATGACCATGACCTGGGAGTTGGAACACTGGTTAATTTAAGGCTCGACTATGCCAACACTCTTTATGCTGGCTTACCCAAATATCTGGTTCAACGCCTTCAGGTTGTTCAAAATACTGCAGTTCGTTTAGTTTGTAAACTCCCAAGAGACTCATCTATCTCTCCTGCAAAGGCGCAGTCCCCATTGGCTCCTTGTTCACTACGGTATCACGTTTAGGATCATGGGTCTGGTGTTTAAATGCATGTGTGGACTGCCCCCACCCTATCTCAAGGAACGTTTCGAACTTTCCAAACATTACGCTCTCTTTGATCCTCTATTATCTTTCTACTTAATGTCCCTACAAGCCCCTACTCTAACAGAGGCGACAGGCCTTTTTCCGTGCTCGGTACTACGCTCTGGAACCGTCTTTCTCACTGCATTCTTTGGACTCTCTCCAGGCTTTTCTTAAACATTTTAAACGTTTCCTTTTTCCTAGTCCCGACCATCAGAATTGCCTCAGTAACTGTGAGTTCTTGATATTTATATGAGAATCCCACCCACCGTCCCACCTGCACCCAGATGCAGTTTAGTCTGCCCACTACACCACCCTGGTGAACTGTGCATTATAAAGTGTAAAAAATGCAAAATACATCTCTCTTCATTCTTTCCATATTTCCTTTCTACTTTCATTAATTCGATCTATCTTTCCACTTTTTATTCCTTCTTTCCCGTGTTTCTTTTCTTTCATTCTGTTTCTTTATTTGTATTCCCTCATTGGACCTTTTTCCAACTGAAAATAAACACCAAGTCCAACACGTTTAACTTTCTCCCATTTGTTTGACTTCGTGAGGAGACAACAGTAGATCCTGGTAGCTGGGCGTGGCACGCTGACCAGGCCCGCCAGGCTACAAGCAATTCTAAACCCTGATGGCTCATGGGTAGGAAAGCAATCTCTAAAGGGAGGTGAAGGTAATGCATTGCAGAACAGCAGAACCTTTTGAGCCTAGGCAACTGTTAAATGTCTGAAGTGCTTGTGTTCTACATGAACACATGACTTGGCATTGTAGATACATCAATCGAAGTGATGTTTTGCTACAGCAAAGACTTCAGTCTGAAATTAATCGTATTACAAACAATGGCTTGTCTTACACCATCTAACTCACCTGTCTCCTCCTTAACATTTTTGTAAACTATTTGTTTTGAGGCACGACAGAAACATTGTAGAAGTGTTTTTCACACCCGCTTTATCACATTTCACTATTTAAAATGGTAAGAGAAACGGACAGATTGAGCTTAAATAAAAAGACAACAGTCAGCAGTAAGCAGACTTGCTGAGGCGTTTTTATTTCCCTCCTTGAAGTCTAAAATAAATCACTATACACGAAGGGGTACTTGAAATCGGTTTCGCTGCGGAGTTATTGCAGCCTGATTTGCAGATAATGTTTTAGACGAATGAGCCATTAAATCTCCCATAAAGAAAACAGATTACATCTTCCATCAGAACAGATTGATTGATGCACACATTCCTCAGATAACAACAGACTCCACTGACGGATAGATTATGTCTGCTGGACATCTCACGAGTTAAGCACCTGACAAGGGTCAAAGCTGCACTTCCCGAGCTCGAATCCAGTATGGCTGATTAAGCCTTTGATCCTTGCAAGGTAAATAATTTGAATACCATTAAACTGGTTAATAACAGACATTATTAGAGGACTTTTAAGTGCGAGGAATCAACCATCAAATGTTAAATAAAAACAGGTATCACAATAAGTGATGATGAAAGTTACACAAATGTCAGTAGCTGTCCACATATTCATGTTAAAAAAATAAAATAAAAAAAGCAGCAATACTAATGTACACACCAAATCGTCAAGAAGAAGGCACCACTATTTGGGAACAAAGTGATCCCCTGTGTGCTGAGGTCTCCCCGGTATAAAAGCCTTGTTTTATTTTAGAAGAATGATCCCCCCCCTTATTTCTCCCTTCTTCCTCAGAAGTCACTTTGAGGAAAGCCTATGCTAAGATAGGATCATTATATTGGGCGAAGGCCAGATCAGACATGAGCTCAAGCTCGTCCTCACTAGAGGTAGGTTTTAGGGTTTCAGGGATTGTCTCCGGTGCTTGGTCAGCTTCCACAAAACCTTTGGTTCATCTGCCAACAGTATCGGTTTCAGGTAATTCCATAAACTTGGGAAATAGGCAGGCTCCAGGATGCCCTGTGAAACCTTTTCCACTATTTTAATGTGATAGGAGTGTTTGCTATTATTCTGTAGCAGCATCTTAACAGGATCTATAGTCAGGGCCTACCATCTCCGCTATCATGTCTAAGCTAGCACGGACTTGGAGGCTAATTGTATGCAAGTCCCTTTGGCTGGGGCCAGGAGAGAATCTTTAGGAATTAACTGTCTCTCACTGGGCTCTAGAGTTACTTCCCGTATGCTGGAGAGGTCATAACCTATGGACTCCTTGGTGGCGAAAGAGGGGCTGGTTTCTCGCTCACTCAGCTTCGTAAACTTAAGGGTCCCCCAGTTTGTGCTGACTAGGCCAGATCCCACCCTAACACCATATGTAAGGGTGTAGAAGTAGGAGACTGACACATGCTTGTGGCTATAGATTTTTATTTGTGAGAAAATAAAAGAGAACACCCTATCTGACCCTTCTAAGAGGGGTTTACCTGCCTCAACAAAATACTAAAGAATTTGTCAAGATGTCAGTCTGAACCAAAGAGTCCACCGTTCTGTGTTCAAAACCCAATCCTTACACTAAAGATTCAACTAAGGAAAAGTGGTATTCTTCTTGGTCCAGAAGAATGGCTCCTTTCTTGTGGACAGGCCCAAGTTGATCCCTGGGTGATGCAAATGAAAAGTTATTCTCAAAGGATACAAATCAAAAGTCTCAAAAGGTTCCTTGGATTGCGGCTCCAGCGAGGCACATAGAACAAATGTCTTGTATCTTCTCAATGTAATGGGGATGACTTCCCCCGCCTCCCGACCTTTCTCGGGTTTCTCAGGGGTTTTCCCAATGCCAGGATAAGTGTCTTTCTTCACCTGGCCTTTATTCGACTCTTCACAATGCCAAGAGAATGACTGCCCTCCTCTTGGCTCGTTTCAGTGTTAATCAACACCAAGGGGTAGGACTCCCTTCACCTGGCCTTTCTCAAGCTCTTACAGTGCCAAGAGAATAACTCCCTTCTTTTGGCTTCTTTTGCAATGTTCATCAACACCAAGGGGTATGTCTCCCATCCCCTGACCTTTCTCACAATGCTCACAATGTTCACCGTGTTCACAGCCCACCTGGTTCAATAACCTGCCAGATACTGCGTCCACGACTATTATTTTAGAGGCAGTTTGCTATTGGATGTGGTTCCCAGACCCTTATTATCTTGTCTTGTTTCTCAATAATTTTACACGGTTCACTATCCTGCCAGGTGTTCTTGTTTGTATTGGTTTCTTTCCCTTGGCTTTGGCAACCTTGGTTCACTATCCTGCTAGGTCTTGCTTGGTATGTAATTGTTCTTTTGTATTATTCCCTCTGTTTATGGGTCCAGACCATCCGGGCCCGTGGCTCCCTTCCTTGGGAAATTGGCAGTCTTGGTGTACTATCTTCCAAGGTACTTCCACAAAGAAGACGACTCTGGATGCATGTTTACAGTGGGTGAAGATACCACACCCGTGGTTAAGTGGTTTCTCTGCCTTCCGGGGGCCCCCTACAACCTCTCTGATCTTCCCTCTCTCTTCCGTGTGCTTACCAGTGTCCCTTGTTTGTCCCGCTCCAGCCTGACCACAGCAGACCTTCTGGGGACACTTCTACAGATGGGTATCTTTCACATCCTCTGCTGCATCCTCCTTCTTCATATGGGATTCAAATATCCCGGTTCCTCCAGGGAGGATATCTCTCCATCTTAGAATCCTCCCCCTTCTATTTAAGTTGCAACTCGGCCAATGGGAAGTCTGTAAAGACTAGACAGCTCAGTATGGTTTATGTAGGTGCTCTTTATGCCTCCGCACTTCATCCTCATCCGATTACTGATTTCGAGGACTTCCGGTGAGTCAGTTGGTCCCCCCCCTCATCGGAGTACATAAGGGCTATAGGTCCCTTGAGGAGCCCACATCCTCCCAGTACTTCCAGTACTTCCTACCTTACTGGTTTTAAGGAAACAGATAGGAACACTACGGATGGTGTTGTAAGGGGGTGGTGAGGAAGGTGGGGTAAGATGAGGTGGGCAATGAGGATACCACGTTCTCTCCAGGTCGTCACTAATCCCATATGGGGCTTCCCGCCCCCATTAGCTCCACCCGCTGAGTACCACCCCTAGGGGGACTATCGTGTAGCGGCCTCACCTCCCTGGCCTCATGGGACGAGGCTCCCTCTAGGGAAGAAGTGACAGCATCCGGGGATTCATCAACATATATACATTTTTATCCGAGAGTTTATCAAGGGTCAGGATAGGATGCCTGTATTCACTATTTAATCATGTCTTTCTCTTTTTGCAAACGTTTATGGAATTGAGACTCCAACGGCCAAGGTGCAGCGTGTCTTTGCTTTCAATGTATTTCTCTATGGGATTCTTAACCCTGCTCCAGAATGCAGAATTCCTCTTGGTTGTGAATAATTTATGCTGTCTTCAACTCCCCAGACACTGTATTTCAGATGCTTCGGTACTTGTACAACTTTTCCCAGAACTGAACGCCTCTCTAAAGCTGACAAACAAATCAGCTGAAGTTTTCTCCTGTCTCTCTTCTGGATACAGTTTATTTAGCAAAGAAGCCGGAGATGACAGGCTTCTTGAACCACTCTCTGGTTACAGGGTATCAAACTCTTGGCAAGCTCAGACCCTTTCGCAGCCCCAGAGCCTGAGCATTCTTGTACTTAAAAAGGGGAATCATATAAAGTTCTTTGCTAGCTCAGGATCAACCAGCCTAAAAAGAGAATAGAATTTCCTCTATTTCTAGGGTTAGAGTTTGATAAAAATTATTGGATATCATTGATTCTTTGTGTGTACTCCTAATTCTTAGGCTTATATGGTTTTGGTTGTGAGGACATTTGCCCAGGATATTTGGCTTTTGGCACATGTTTAGATCAGGTTTACTTCGAATCCCAGAATACGTTTCTTTTGCACAATTCCTTTAATGTTCAGGATCTGTCAATGTCAATCTGTTCCATGAGCAGAGCATTTTTTAACTATCAGGCACAAATCTGGGCACCCCGTTTCCAATGCCCAGCACCTCATTCATACAAAATAACAGCAAATCGGTCACAGCGCTCAGGATTACAGCACAGGGTTTGAAATTGAGATTCTGTCGGGCATCATCCTGTAGGCAGGAATCAAGAGCTACCAGAGATACTCCTTTAACATTTGGTCCATTTTGTATGAACCATTGGGCTTAAATGTTTATTAGATGTGTTCTAATTCTTTTTTATGAACATTTTCAAATACTCAAAGTTAATGTCACATTTACAGGTTTGGAAGGAAAGAAGGCCCTAGGAGCCAAATGTAGCTCCTGGTAGCTGTTGGTTTCAAGCTATCCAAGCTCTACCATACTAGAAGCAGGAGCTAAATAGCTCCCAGCTCCCCTCAATGTCGAACCCTGCAGCGCCACACTACAAGACATGTTTCAGAGACCCAGTGTTTATCACTCAGTGTCAAACATGCCTATATGCAGCACCTCAGGCAGGCTTACAAATTTCAAGTTGCAAGGTAGTATCCAGGAATTAAAAGTTACTCTCCATAACAGTTCTCTGCATATGCAAATCACACTATTTCCTGCTTAAGCAGAACCAGCTAGTCGATGGCTAGTGGCGAGTGCACATTTTGAGGCCCTTCTTCAGGATACACCAGCTTCGCAGATCCAGCACCTCCTGCTGCCAAGGTCACAGCTTGCGGTGCCATAGCCCACCTATGGTACAGGTTGCATCAGGGCATAACACAACTTTAGGTAGCTTGCGTTTGTGATCGATATTGCATAGCGAGAACAGTGTACAATGGATAGAGTAATAGGGTTACAATTAGAAGGACAGAACAGTAAAGGGACAGAGACTCTAGAGGTTCCAGGCAGGACATGGATGTTAGGAAGGGAAAGGCGCACACAGTCTTGATCATTTTGTTGTTGGATCCGCAACTGTGCTACCGTTAAAGCTATATTAATGCAAGTTCCACACAATTGACCATCCTAACTGCTCTGCTGAGTGCACAGGTGTGCATCAGCGATTCCCTCACTGCCCTTCGCCTTCTATGAAAGGAAGCAAAGCGTGTTCCATTTTAATCTCCCGAGAAGAACTCAAAGACAGGAAGTCATTAAACAACTCCTCAATTTTTGTATGCCAATATTTACTGGTAATAGGCATCTATGAACTAAATGTTTCTGTGTTTCTCTACAGGAATCCGCATATTTGATTTTGAGTCACTTACTATAATTTACAATACACCAGTTCAATATAATAGGATGAAAATATGAATCAAATAAAGAAGTACATCCTGTATTGGAGGGTCTACTGCATAGGTAAATAATAGGACGGGCCCCAGCCACGTCAGTGCAGGTCTTACAGTCATGTAATATAGTTCAAGTGTGGTCATTATTTAGTCGTGTCTATGTTTCTTATAGTTATATTATTTAGGTGTGTACAGATATGTAAGAAATATAAACAAATGTTAAACTTCCCAAACTACTAAACTACACCAACTGCAAGCATTGCCCAGTCGAGTGCCACTGAGTGCTATTTATTTATTATGACATTTGTATAGCGCATTGAACCCAGAATCTAGCCACCCTAAGATGGTGGTGATGACGACACCGGTCCATATGTAATCGTAGACGTTCTCTAGGCTGATCCCGTGGTAATCAATATCACATTACATTTTTGCCTTTGTATGTACACTAAGACAGAGCGATTGCTTGATCCAACTCACTTGATATCTAGTTAACTATTTTTGTCACTACATTAATTCCAACCATGAAGATCAGAGGCAACATGCATTCATACAAAAAAGCAATAATAGAAAAAAATAACAATTAAAAAAAGATATATGAACAAAATAAATACATCAAATGAGGGGTTTTGAATTCAAATCTTGGATGTACTCTAGTGATTTACCAAGTTATTTGCTTTACATAAATTCAGCTAGCAATTCATATTTTATAATGTTCATAATCTTATGGCCAACAGGTTTCAGCTAAACTAACCACTAACTTCTGAGGATTGAGCATTCATCAGGGCCTACTTAGTTTGATGAATGGAATTGAAGATACAGTTACTTGAGACAAACACCAAGACATGTGCAACAGTCTACCTGTCATATCGCTAAGGATATCCCTCAAGACTTGCACTTGCCACTATCCACTGGGAAGTAATTTGACTCTTGGCAAGTACACAATAGCAAGTTGTGTTCATGTGGAGAATTGATTTGGCTTGTAGCTTGCAATTTCACATTTGACAATTCCACATGCACCCAGAGTCAATTCAATTTCAACAAAACAATTCAGGAGGTTGCTGCTAAGGCATTTCCCAAATCAGATTCCTAGGTGTGTCTGCTTAGAGATGAGTGACAGTTAGTTCATACTTTGTTACTGCAACTCTTAGAGGAATATAATTCCAACAATCATGAATCAGACAAGTGCAACTTCCTCTATGTGTACATCCAAAATTTGACTTCTAACATCGATTAGACTCATATGTAAAAGGCTCTATAAAAGGTGTGACAAGGTCAGTAAACTGACCCTGTCAAGAGGGGACAGGGGTCGCCACTCAGCCTGGGGTGGGAGGCCTACCAAGATGGAAGCCAGAGCCATTCCTACCCCAGAGTGATATGGTGACACTTAGAGGGGGAACATGAACTGCAGCCCTCCTAAGCATCTGTATTGGTAGCAACAGTACCTGTGTGGATCATGACACCTTGGGCCCTTTTTGCCGTCTGAAAAACACCACAATCCACCACAAGATTTCCTCCATTTGATTTATTATATTGCAGAGAGCCATGGGATGTCCTTGACAAGTTAAGGGAGACTTGGGAAGCATGGGTTAAAGCAATCTTGCCCCTTTCCCAAACAGCCCAACGGTTAAAAGAACATATGGCTACTGTCAGAACAATAGTTCAAACCCACATAGTTAAAGCTCAAGAAAACCAAAAGATCAATCATGATAAGAAAGCTTTACTCAGGACCATTTCTATTGGACAAAAGGTTCTCGTTCTCCGCCAGTCCTAAGAGAATAAGCTGTTGTCCGAATGGCACGGTCCTCATGAGGTGATAGAGCAAACAGGCCCATATGATTATAGAGTCTCCCAAACCGATAGAGAATTAAGACCCATCTATCACGTAAGCCTCCTCAAGGAGTGGAGAGAGGATCCTTTTGAGAACACTACAGCAGTATTAACCAGTCTATTAACCAAAGAATTAGAGAATAATATCTTGATTCCTTCCCACCAATCCAGGAATCGTAGTGAAGATCTGTTAGAGTTGCTAGAACAATTTCCTGATGTCTTTAGCTCTGAGCCAGGAAGAGTAAAAGGGTGTTTTTCACTACATCTGTACACCCCCAGGGATTTATCCATTTAAACCCATACTGGAGCCCAGAAAAGGAATAATCATAGAGGAGGTGGAGAATATACTAGGATCTGACATAATTGAACATCTCAGAGTCCTTGATCCTTTCCGATAGCACTTGTTGCGGTTCTGTATTGATTTCAGAAGGGTGAACACGGTATCCCAATTCGACAGTTACCCTATGCCAAGGATAGACGATTTAATTGATCGATTAGGAACCGCCATTTTCCTCTCCACAATTGATCTGAAGAAGGAATACTGGCAAGTTCCCGTTAATCCAAAAGGTCAAAGAGAAAACAGCTTTCTCCACCCCTATTGGACTATTCCAGTTTAAAGTATTACCTTTTGGACTACACGGATCCCTGGTCACCTTTCAAAGGTTAATGGACCAAGTCCTCTAGCCTTCCTCCTCTTTCTGCAGGGCTTACATCGATGATATAATCATTCATAGTAGGACATGGGAAAAACACCTACATCAACTATACCTAGTTAGCAGAGCCTTGAGGAAAACCAGGTTCACAGCAAACCAAAAAATAACACTTACCACAAATCGCAAGCATGTAGTACTGCTGATCGAGTGAAAATACTCCCAAATGCAAAATAGCAGCACGGTTGTGAATTGGTGCATTCTCTCCTGCCATTGGAATTAGCCCGATTACCTTTGCACTGCTGTGTTCGTATCGAATTAGGAGAGAGACCCTCTCCAGCATGGCCACCGTTTCCTCCAGCACTGGAGTGCATTTACAATGCACCATGTTGCTGCTATGATTTAGTTGCTTTCTTGTCTAAACCTGACCAATCAGGGAGCCCGTAGGCGAACACCGGCCACCACCAAAGGCCCATGCTCTGGCCCCAGCATTTTCCGACACCACTTTTTGCAAGCAGGCAGCCCTGGAAGCCGCTGATCGTCATCAGATGAGCCGCGCGATGGAACACGTAGCTGGAGCCACATATGGCCCCTGCAATATGATTTAAGGCCTGAAAGTGTATCTTCCACTGATCAAGTAAAAATACTCCCAAATTCAAAATAGCAGCACCGTTGTGAATTGGTGCGTTCTCTCCTGACATTGGAATTAGCCCGATTACCTTTGCACTGCTGTGTTCATATCGAATTAGGAGAGCGACCCTCTCCAAAATGGCTGCCGTTTCCTCCAGCACCAGATTGCATTTACAATGCAGCATTTTGCCGCTATGATTGGTTGCCTTCTTCTCAAAACCTGACCAATCAGGGACCTGGCAGGCGAAAGCCGGCCCCCACCAAAGCGCATGCTGAAGGCCTCTGTCTGAGCCTGTCGGAGCACTAAGGATCATGATAAAGCAGACAGCCCTAAACCACTAGTAAGATTTCTCTCAAATGACAGAGCCTAACTGCTCAATCCCCCCCTTATCATTGTCTAAGAGATCTCTACACCACCGCTGTAGTCTCACCTGAACATAAACCGATTCAAGCACCCACGCCCCTAAGATACATCTATCCATAAGCCTACGGCACCCGCCAGCTGTTCTCTCAGCCACCTTCACGCTATCTAATTTGCGTCCAGTCTAATCTACGGCAAGGACAACCCGATGCGACCTACTCCCTAACCGTTGATCCACAAATCGCTTTTGTGTACCCCCCAACTTTTTGCTGATGTTTAACACCATAGTCTGACTTTACCAGAGGAGCCCAGCCTTCTGCTGCACTCCTCTTGGCTTTTCACTCACTTTTTATGGGGAAACTGACATGCCCTTAAGACAGTCAGTACTGGGAGACTTTGTTTCCCTTAATCCTTTTCAATGTTGCAGCTTTTCTGCAACATGTAACAAGTGTACAATGTACCTTCCAGTACAGTACACGTGGGTCTATTAGTAATTTTCAAAGGCCCTAGATACTCTCGAAGGATTTTTTAGGAGAAGTGCAGATGTGCCTTGGACTGGGCTGGTGACAGCTTATCATTTCGTATATTGTTAACCCTTTCCTGCCAGGTAAACCATGACTACCGCGTTCAGCAAGAATAGGTGGCATGGCTTCAAAATGCCCATGCCACGAGGTTCTTTGTCCTGTCCTTTGGACATCTTGCCCCTTCAACTTCCCCAGGTCACGCCGACCCAGGTCAGTCCTTATTTGGGCATGCATTCTCCCACGAAACGCCAAGCTTTCGTGGGTTCTGCATGCCTTGTGTGTGTGCCTCCAGGATGTGGGCTGGAACGTCTGGTTCCAATACACATCCTGGATACCAGAGGATCTGGAGTGCTGTGAATGCCTGGGACCACAGTGGTCCGTGATTGCTCCACATATGGTATGCCTGTATATGAGCAGATCTCCCAATGGGTCCTCTTCGTTTTGGCGCGAAGGAGATTCTGGATAAGAGAAGACCCCAAACACCCATACCAGGTCAATCTCTGGAGTTCTCAATGAACAAAGGATAGGATCAAAGTATCCTGAAACTAAGAAGCCGAGTCGAGAAACCTCTGGTGACCCGCTGGAAGGTTTGGCACTCTGAGCCAGCTGTCATCCTGTGGGACCCCTCTGCATCAGGTCGCCCTAGAAGGTCTGCGAAGACGCTTTGACCCATTGGAATAGTGGGACCAACTATTCTCTGCACCTTCATCAAAACCTGCAAGTATGCCTTCTCGGAAGTGTCCCTGGGTCACCCAGTGGGCTGGCCAGCTTACGCAGACTCTTTGCCTCGATACCGCCGCCGTTTAGGAGGTCCTCGAAACTTGGTACATCGCAAGCTCTATGTTCATGGCACCCTCACGCCGAATTTCGTTCCCAGATCTGAAGTGAGAGGAGTGGGCCAGAACCGGAGTATATGCGGTTACTGTGTCTCCCAGCCGCCGTGACAAACTTTGCCGGTGCGCTGCATTTGTGCCCCTCTTGCCCCTGAAGCCTGCTACAGTGAAACTGGCCTGAGCCATCCACCAGGAGCGGAGAAATCGCCACTCTCCCGTTTGGGAATCATCGCTGTATATTCATCGCTGAAAGCCACAGAGCCGCCAAATTTCTGCACTTGAACCTGCAACCGAAGTGGACTCGACTGCCGAAGTTTGGTCCGGAGTGCGCCGGGGGTCGGTGAGTAATCGCAACCCTAACCGGTAGCCCCTAGCGCCTCCATCCATTTTTACGGACAAGTGGCCCCTGGGGGCCCCTCTCCTTTCCACTGCTAGTGCGAACTAGCAAACTATTCCCAACTCTTGGAATCAACTCTGCCCTCAAGTGGAGACCCTCCTCGAATAGTGGGAACCTATTCTTCATCGCCTCACCCACCTTCCTGAGTTGCTACAGAACCTTGAAGAGACCCTGTTTTGCCCATTTGAACGACTGCATGCGTTGGCATTGCAGGTACATTTGAGCATTAGGCTCCACTCTTCTTAGGGATTGAAATGCCTCTTAGTTAGGAGTGTGTTGGCTAAAGACTCTTTGCACTGCCCGTTTCCTCCCCCTTTTAGGTTGTGGACCCATTTTGTGCATTAACCCTTTAGACCCCAATGGTCTTGTATATATCTATTTAGAAAGGATTGTGTTGGCTTAATAGTATTACAGTGATTTGATTTGTGTGTTGAAATTCAAAGGCCTTGAAATACATGTATATGTATTTTTAATATATCTACACCTGACTGGGAGTGATTTGTAAGTGTCCTTTACTCTGTGTGCTCATTGAGATCTTTCAGTCACCATCACCCCTCCTGAGACCTAGTCTTGACCGCCGCCAAGCTACCTCAATCGGTCTGGCTTGTCCAGAAGGTTACCCTGTTTCAAGAAACTAGGCTGGCCTCCTGAACCTCTGCCCACCAGGTCAGAGTTCAGAAATCCATCTTAACACTCACCAAACACTCGACGGTACAACAAACGGAGAATGTGTCAATACACCTCCCCTCACCGACAAGCCATCTCGATGCTTTTGATACGCTCACTACCGTCCGTGCCTGAAATGTGCACACATGTACATGTGCTTGTGACTCAAATCTTATTGTGTTCTCAAGATCCTCGCCTAATTTCTGCACATTACACTTAGATGTGCTTATGACTCAAATGTTGTTGCGCCTTTAACGCGTTCCTTGCCTAATTATTGCATACAATATTTAGATGTGCTTGTGATTCAAATTTTGTTGTGCCTTTAATGCGCTCCCTGCCTGACCACTGAAAGACATAGGTAGACATGCCCAATTGCGACACACACCTACCGGTTGTACACAACATCAAAACTAAGGCAATCTCCTTCATTAGCAACTCCCGCTAGCCAAGTCTTCTACCTCTACCCAGCAGATAATCCTCAGCAAGACACCAAATGGTGAATAACGTAGAGGGGGACCTCACAGTCGCCTCCCTGACATAACATGCAAATCAACAAACCCTTTGCGAATGGCACTTGTGCTTCCCGATTCTAGTGACATCCATCCCTCCCACATTCTCCCCAAGACACAGCCCGTCCCCTGTCCTATGCATTTGCACACTACACCTATGAAGGAAATTCTGGATGCCACAGAACCGAAAACAAGCCCTCCACTCTAAGCCTAGTGGCACACACGACTCCATGCCCCCTCAACTTCAGAAACGAGCGCCTAGCCTCCCACCAGATCCAAACTATGAAGGGCACAGCAGAAAAGGACAAAGCAGGAAAGCTTACAACTAACCCACTGAACAACGGGAAAACATCCTCCTTATCCAGCATTAAGGGCTCCCTTATCAACCCTGGATCCCTCCTGGCACACACAGTTGACATAGCCAACCTCATCACCACCCATGACCTTGACTTCCTGGCAATCGCAATCACAGAAACTTGGCTTCACGCAGATGCTGGTCCCATCCTTTCCTTAGCCAACCTTGAAGGATATACTATCCTTAGGAAAGATAGAATAGGATCCAAAAGGAGGAGAAGTTGCGCTCATTGCCAAAAACAACCTCCAGCTAAGAGCAATCACCAACCAAACCTTTCCATTAGGGGAACTGACCTAGTTCAAACTCTCACTCTCAGCTACATCTACCCTCACCATCCACCTTATCTACAGACTGCCCGTCCCTCTGACATCCTTTTTGGAAGACATAGCGACCCTTCTCACCACCAACACCAAACCTTTATCAAAAATCATCATCAGAGACTTCAATCTATGCTTAAATGACCTGACCGACTCCCAGGCTACCTCCATCGCCAATACCATAAAAGCACAAGGCTTTACCGTCAGAATCACAAGCCCCACACACCCCAATGGATGTGCACTAGACTGGCTAACTGACCTGAATTGTCTAACTGGCATCCTAGCCAATGAATAATGCCCGTGGTCAAACCACAACATCATTCAATTCAATACCAGCGTCCCTTCTAAGCCCAACATCCTACCGCAACTTACCCAAGCAGCGCATGCAAGAAGCTACAAGAACATCGCCCCTGACAACATGCTCCTTTTACCATTCCCTATCACTACCCATGCAAACACTACCTCTAACCCTACCTCCTTGGTAACACTCTAAACTTCTATTCAACCAATACCTCACACTTCTTGCCCACCGCATTACCGCTCTCTGCCCCAAATTTCAGTGCTATGCGGATGACACTCAGCTAATTTTCAGGCTCCCCTCTGCCACCTCTTCCCCATCTCTCATTTCTGACTGCCTGCTATCCAGGAGGGGTGTGCTGCCAATGATCGCTGCCTTAATGCCAGTAAAACTGAGATTCTCCTCATCAGCACACCTGCTCCCTCCTTTCTTGTCACTCTCTGGCCGGCCTCTCTTGACCCTCTTCCTGCTCCCACCTGTGAGGCTTAAAACCTTGGGATAATCCTTGACTCCACACCCTCGCTCACATCTCTGACATCTCTAAGAAGTCACACTACCAACTGCACCGCCTCAGAGGTATTCTTCCTTTCCTCTCCTTCCCCCAGAAGCTCACTGTCTCCGGATCCCTGGTTCTCTCTAGGATGGACTACTGCAACAGCCTCTTTATAAATCTGCCTGTTTCTACTCTCCGCCCTCTGCAACTCATCCAAAACAGGGCTGCGAGATGTGTCCTTGGCCTCAAGCCCAGGGATGGGATCTCTCCAGGACTGAAATCTCTACATTGGCTCCCAGTGGCTGCGAGGATTACATTCAAAAGCCTCTGCATTGTCCACAAGGCCTTCTGGGGACTGGGGCCTCAATAACTTCAACTCTCCTTTTGTAAATATCTTCCTTCTCGAGCCCTTCGCTCCTCCGCCTCCAACTCCCTCAAGGTCAGTCGCTAGCAACGTTTTGGTGGTAGATCTCTTTCCTCGGCTGGGGCCTCCCTCTGGAACAGCCTCCCTGCCTCTCTGAAATTTGAGAACCATCTTCGGTTGCGGAAGCACGTCAAGACCTTCCTCTTCGCTTCTGCTTTCTCTCTTCCTTTCCCCTGGTCAACTCCTGGTTGAAATTGAAACTGCATTGGTCACCTGGGTACCCTCCGATTTCAGGCCCAGGTCCCATCCCGCCAGTTGCACTCCTGCACCAGTTGTCCCCCTGGAAACCCCTGCAGTCGGGGTCTGTTTCGGTATCCCTACAGTCCCCTACCAGCACTTAACACTTGATGTCTGTACTTACCCTTGCACTTGCACTTGCCACTTGCCACTTGCTGGCCTCCCTTTTTATTTATTTGTTTTTATTTCTTTTACTGCGTGATCCCATGTACTGCACTGCCCCCTCACCTTTCCCCTCACACTTTTCCCCTTCCGCCTCCCCTTCACTTGCGCGATCTCAATGTCACCTGGCCTAGTAAGATCGTTGTCTGTCTTCCCTTTGTTCCCCCTCCCTTGCCTCGTCACGCCTTGAAACACTTGTGCATAGGCGCGTTATAATTGCCACATCATATCATATAACCAAACCCTACAAGAAGCCATCGACAAAGTGGCCCCCCCTAGGCCCTCGCAAATCAAAACCCATTGCCCATACCAACTCTTGGTTTACTGACTTGGTTTAGGACCTTCGATTGGCCAAATGAACAGCAGAAAGCACCTGGAGAGAAAAAAAACTCCCTCGAAAACAAATGCATGTTCAATTCTGCAGCTATTGAATACAAGGCAGCCACCATCTATTCGTAGGGTAACACCTACAACAACAGAATCTAGAATGCTAACTCGGATAACAAAGAACTCTTCACCATACTACGAGAGCTTCAATAACCTGCCCCTACCCCCAGACCACTGCATCAAGGATCTCCCCATGTGCACTAACATCTAAAATGCCCTATCTGACCAAATAGCTTCACTCCACAACAAAATCAAAACCAATTAATCTAAGCTTGCCTCCATCAACCTGCCACCTGACCTGCCTCCGTTTTACAACAACCTTATCCCGAGATTTGAGTTCACCCCGATCTCCAGCGCTGAAAAATTATCAGAGGACTAAAGCCTTCTAGATGCCAAGGTGACATCTGCCCGGAAACCCTCATCAAAGAGTGCACTGAAAAACTTGCTCCGTTTATCAAAACCCTGATCAACAACTCCTTCACCTCCAGCAAGGTACCGGAAAACTTGAAAGAAGCATGGGTACTCCCTCTTCTGAAAAAACCTACCTTAGACCTCAACATCCCAACTAATTACAGACCAATTACTATGGTGCCATTTCTCCTGAAAATTCTTGAGAGTCGCGTACCTACAAATTAAAAAATACCTGGAAACGTACAATCTTTTAGGCCTGCGCCAATCAGGCTTCCGCCCGGGCCATGGGACACAAACTGCCCTCTTGGACCCCAAGATCCAAATGGACCTAATCAAAGATAAAGATGACTTGGCTATTCTCCTCCTCCTAGACCTGTCCGCAGCATTCAACCTAGTGAACCACAACATCCTTTGCCAACACTCGGAACATGCAGCCCATTTCTCAACCAGTGATATAAAATGGATCAAATCCTTCCTGGCAGACCGCACCATGAGAGTCTGCTCTCCCAAGTATTCAGTGATAAAATGGCACCAATAATGTCACCTGTACAAAGAAATCCACGCGAAAATGCTGTGGTTTGACCCGTTAAAGATGCACCCCATTACATCATTTAAGGGGTGTGGGGTTCCGGGGGTTTCCCCCGCTCCCCTTAAATGGTATAATGGGTCCAGGGGATCCCCCTGCATCCTTTACATGGATTGCAACGACAAAACCACAGCCTTTTTGCCACAATATTTTGTATACCCAGCCATTTTTGCTGCAATTTTAACACATGAAACTCTCTCCCACTGCAGCAGCTCGACCTGTCCCAGTTACATGCGGAGTACCACAAGGTTCCTGTGTCTCCCCCACTTTTTACTATATTTTTCACCAAGCCTCTTTTAGACCTCCTCGACAAACTGGGCATCACATATACCAACTATGCTGACGATACCCAAATACTTTTACCCATCTCAGTAAACTTCAACACAGACACCAAACTCCTGAACAACATCTACCTCATGATCCAAGCTTGGATATATGATATGATAGGTTATTTATACACCCAGAGGTTTCTAAGCGCGGACCCGGGGATCGAACCTGTGGGGCTCCGTGTCGTCTTGCTCCCAAGGCGAGCACGTTGCCACTGAGCTATCCTCCCGACAACATGAGCTTTGTCTGAACGACGAAAATAAATGAACCATCGGCAATCCCTCTAGACTAAACTCATTATTGCAATCCTAAAAATCATTCAATATCGATGGTAACATCATCACAGTGGCCAAGGAGGTAAAAACATTAGGAGTTTGTTTAAACTCATCATTATCCCTTACGAGACAAGTTAATGCCATTGCTTCATCAGCAGCCTATACTGCCAAATTGACCACAGCTAGCAGACTCTTTCTATCGACAGATGGCATCACACTAGCCAGAGCACTCATCTTATCGAGAATTGACTACTGTAATTCACTCTTTGTAGGCTCAAACACGCAAAATATCAGGAAGTTGCAAATAACTCAAAATAACGCAATCAGAGATGCCCTTAACATCCCCTCAGCTAGGCACAACCTCCACTGGCTAGCAGTACGTGATCGCATTACATTCAAGGTCCTCACACTAAAGCACAAATGCTTGTCCAACAGTGCTCCTGCCTATCGCCAACCAAATCTCCAAAGCACAGACCAACAGACCTACCCGGTCAGCCTGCTCACACCTCCTAACTATCCCCAGGTTCAAACCACAAAAAGTGGGAGGCTGCAGCTTCCCAGTGATCGCAGCCAAACAGTGGAATTCCATGCCGCTAGCGCTCAGAGCAGACGTGCCGTTCTGGTCATTCTGCAAAGGCCTTAAAACCTGGTTCTTCACCCAAGACAGCAAAAGCACCACCAACCTGCCCTTGCTCAATTCTGTTACCATCCCAACCAGGGCACACACCATACAAAATCACAATGGCATTGAACAACAGATTCTTTATATCAGTAGGAAACTATACCCCTGAGAAAAGAACTATGCCACCATTGAACTGGAGGCCCTAGCTATAAAGTGGCCAGCGGCTTACCTCAAACACTACATCAGCAGCAGGAAATTTAGATTAACCACAGATCCCACTTCATTAACATGGATGAGCCTCCGCAAGGAAACAAATGCACGGGTCATGCAATGGTGGTTCTTAACAAGCAGCCCTATTGTTTCACAGTGGAACACATTGAAAAAAAAGAGAACAGGGAAATGTAGACTTCCTTTCCCATTTCCTAATAGGTACTGAGAGAAACAGCAGCATTAGGGGAAGGGTTATGTGATAAATCCGTTGGTGTCATCACTCCTTTACCGGCAGCCATTACCCGATCCTGACCCTGGGGGCGGGTTTATGAGAGAGGATCACATGGGGGAGGACGCCCTCGGGAGGGTAGTGAAAACACAATTGATATGGGCTACCAAACGAGATCACAAAACCCATTAATTCAAGGAATTATATAATAGATGCCATTCTCATAAAGTTACACAAATGAATTTTTGTTTTCAAAAAGGTGGTCTGATAAATGAAATAGTGACAAATCAATATTACACAGGACAAAATGTGTAGCAACTGTACAAATGGCACATAAACACGAAACACATGGTTGTCAATACATATACAGACAAATAAAAAACAAAAAGGGTCCCAAACAGTCTTATGGGATCATACAACCTAATTGTGAAAACAAGTTAAACAACTGAAAATAGTAACAGTGTTGACATTAAAACACTGAAGAAAAGAAAGTTGACACAGGTGTGTTTCGGCCACTGGTAGCTGATCTAGTGTGCTTGGGATTAGGTGGCCTTCATCAGGACGAACAAAAGAGTGTGATGGTCAAACAATGAATGTAAAATCCTGTCTCGCTTGTGTGTTACTTGTTCAACACAGTGTGTGTGGGAATCCACTCTATAATTAATGGTGGGTTCCGATCAACATGCTAGGGTGGAAAACTCTTCAAGGCTAGATCTTGTCACTAAAAATAATTGCTTGTTCGAAGGAGATCCTGTCATACCGCAGGCGTGATCGGACAGGCGAGGGCCGTATGTGTGCCTAATGGGAATTCTTTTTAGTGACAAGTCTGATGCCGGGAGATCTGAACAGGCAGACCAGCTGACAGGCAGACATGGCTGGAGAATGCTGCTTCTTTCAATGCTGACAGAGGGACTGTGGGGCTGGTGTGGTGTCTGTGGAGCCAACCGGCTCGCCGACAAGGGTGAGGGTAGAGGACTGCAAGCGGGAGTACGCTATGAGAGCACCAGCCACAAACAAAAGGCTTCTGGGCATTCGCAGGCACTGAAACGCAGCTTCCACTCCATGAAGTCCAGAAAGATGCAGAACAGATGAGCGGGAGTCGCAAGAGGCAGAGTAGCAAAGGCTGCGAGAGGGAGCGGAAGGCTGAAAGACCGCCACAGTCTTGCCGCAGGAGAACGAACATATGCCAGCAAGAGCCGGTGAGTCCGCCCAAGGGAAGAGAAGACACTGAGGTGTATTGGCAACCCTGCTAAAACTGAATAAACATGAATGAAGTATATGAGAGAGAATGAACAAGTGAACATTTCTTAAAGAGGCAGAACAGAATATGTATAAGAAACTGTGTATGCATTGCACCTATAAGAAAAGTATGCCAGGCAGATTCAAGACAAGGCAGAACAAATAAGAGACTATTAAGTTGTGTAATTATGCACACGTCCACGTGAAGAATGCCCTGCAAGGAGAGTATATCAGATGCAAGTTGTAAGCGTGTTCAAGTGAGAAATCTATGGTAGGAAAGCACACCAGTCACACAGATCCAGGCATTGAGGGGAAGACAATGGAATCTTCCAACTTAGCAGGAAGGAAACAAGACATAGAAGATACAATTGAATTTCATGTAAAATAGAGAGGATAGCTTTCTAAGTTCATTTAGAAGCATAAATCCTGTCGGTTTCTCTCCTGAAGAACCATAGGAACCACTATGGGGAAACACATGTTGAGAGATAATTGAACAAGTGTATGACTAAGTAATTGAAGAAAGCTTATTGTATGAAACCAATACAATACAACTGGAGAAAAGGTGTACTAAACCAATACAAAAGTAACTGAAGAGTAACTGAAGAAAGTTAACTGTATGAAATTATTACAATTTAACTGAAGTTAAATGAAATAAACAGAAAAAAGTACAAAATCAAGCACACATGTGGTTTTTGAAGTTACATTTTAAATTGTTAGCGCACAGTCTAAACGTAACAGACAAAATGTAAGCAGTCACTGTCAAGTTAAACCGTTTGTAATATACAGTACCCAAGAAAGTCCTGATAAGAATACATCATGACTAGCAAAAGGCTGTGGAAACATATTAAAAAGAGGAGAGAAAATCTGGCAGGTGAGTACACCAGGTATTCTAACAAGATACCGACTAATAGACCATTTCTTTGTATACCCGTTGTGTTGCTGATCAAGAGAAACTTAAGGAACTGATCATCTTGAATATAAAACAGAGTGAAGAGAATCCTGGGGAAGGGAACATCTTCTGAAACAAGGAACTCTATCCTTCTGGAACGTTTTGTGTTGCAGTTACGCATTTCCTTTTAAAACATTTGTACACTACTAAAGACCAAAGGCATTTTTCCTTTTCACCTTAGAATTGATTATTAGAATGTAAGAGCCAGAATAGTACTTTGGACATGGGACGGTTTTTCTCCCCTTAGATCTTCCTCTCAAGTGGCCTGGGAAGGGCCATCGCCTTTGGATCCTGACCCTGGGGGTGGATGTGCGAGGGAGGATCACCTGGGTTGAGGGTCCTCGGGCGGGGGGCAAGGGTGCCTTAAGGTGAGTGATAGTATCCCCCTTTCCCTTGTCAAAATACATCCTACCCTCCCCAACATATATATCAATATTTTGCAACGGATGACCTATTGGTTATAGGTTATTACCACTCTTCCCCACTGTCACACATTCCACATATATCCCATCAAGGTCCCTTTAAGACTGGGACGAGGAGGCGACTAGGAGGAGAGAACACTTCTACCTATGCATACCACTTTGGTACTGGGGTGAGGTAGAGGACTTTAGAACACCATTCTGAAAGTCAAGCATGTCCCAGTTATAGAGTTAAATGTAGTCAGACAAAGGACTTGCACCTGCAACCTCTTACAAGGCTACAGGTGCATATAGAAGGGAGTGACCCACATGAGAGAAGGAAACCGCCTGGAAAGCCAGGATGCCGTGGAGCAGCCTGGAGCGCAGAAGCCAATGAAGAGGACACCGGCGGCTGCTGAGAGGGGGTAGGACGCCACGGTTGGCGAGAGCTGCGAGAGAGTGCAGAGCCCTGCAGAGCTGGAGAAGGGGGACACAGAAGCTGCCCTTTTCGCTGCAGGAGGCAGCGCGAACATCAGGAAGAGGTGTGCTCCCGATGTGACAGAGGGGAGCAAACGAAAGCAGAAGAAGACCGCACAAGGACCCGGAGGGGCTGCTGCATACCGTTGAGCAACACAGAGAGAGCACTCCGGGCTTAATCTGGGCCGAAGAAATGGCCGTATTAATAAATGTATATAATGAAGTGGTCTAGAGACCAGAGGGACGCTATTAAGTGTTGAGAGAATTACCAAGTACTTAACCAATATTGAATACCAAACATTTTAATTTATTTAATTGTTTTTCATAGCCCGCCTAGTACCGTACCCGAGTTTGGTTTCTAAGCGTGGATCCGGGTTTCAAATCTCTATTGCTCTGCATGGTCTTGCTTCCAAGACCAGCACGCTGCCCCTGTGCTATCCTCTGTAATATGCAAGTGAAATGAAAATGTTGCACAAATGGAGAGAAAGTGATGTGTATTTACGAACAGTGTGATGGCAAAGTAGTCCAATGAGAATCAATAAACATTATAAAGTGCCAAGGGTTATCGGTTGCGTGACCTGTGATGGGTGAACCGTGTGGTCCGACAACTGCGCCTAGACTGAGTAACCCCTACTTGGGGTGAGCCAAGGAAAACAAGGAGATTGAAGTTGTTTTGTTTCATCAGTGTGGAAGTGACTAAAAGAGAAAGAAGAGCCAACCGAATGGTGAGGAAGCCTAAAAGAATACTATTCGTACTGAAAGCTAACAAAGTTGAATTAACTGTGAACTGTGTTGACCTTGGGGATGAGAGCTCCAAGACCTTTTTGTGGAACTGTTTTGAGTCTACGAAAGAAGAAACTGAAAACATAAGACGCTCAGATCTTTACTTTAAACCCTGTTTCTTTGGTTGCTGAAATCCCTACACATTGTATAGATTTAGTTGTGAGGGAAAGCATAGTTTTTGGAGTCCGACAAGACTTTTCAGTTGAAGTTTATGACACAGACTATCCTTAGTTTTTCTAGGTCGAGAAATCCCACCTTAGCAAAGGGCAAGTTAGGCCTTACTCCATCCTGACATTTGAGAAATAAAAAGCTCTATTTAAAATGTGAATCTGTTGTCTGTGTCTTACTTCATGATGCCTTCAAAGTAGGGAAACACCTCTTAGAGCAGGGACACAGCAGCATTTCCCAATCCCTTTTATTTTAATAAAGCCCAAAACCATGAATCCCCTGTGTCCGCATCTCATTCCTGGCTCCTCACAATATGTATAGAATTGCGGTGGCACGTGACTTTTTCTGGATAGCTAGTAGGTGGCAAGTTGAAATGTTGACCCCTGCTTTAGTATAGGAAGACACAGAGGGCTATTAGACAGATAAGGCAATTGCCATTAGGCTCTCATTTATAGAAGACAGGGTATACAGTAGGGGTAAATTAGTTCTAGATACTAACCTGTGAGGAAGGTCACTTAAGTTAGGGAGTAAACAGATTCTACTAGACGAGTGATGAGGGATTTTATTAAAATCCTTTGAACCATCACTGGGAGTTGGCATGTTCTGTACGTCATCTGTTGCAAAAGATTGACTTATATGTAGGGTATTCCGCTTGCGGTCAACTGGTCATGCACAACTAAAGCACTAGACAGATGGGGTATCTTCCACTTCTTCCCATCATGCATCATGTACCATAAATCGAAGCAAAAATCCACTGTAATTAACTATGGTCTCCAGCACAGCCTTTTTGTCATATGTTGGAAGGAGAGGCCTCAAAGGCTTGTGGGAAGAAAAATACTTATTCTGGTAGGCAAATCCACATGTTTGTAATCCTCCTTACGGTATAGTAGACCACCAAAGTAGTCCATCGAAAGGATAGTTTTGGATCATGACATATTAAAGCACATTTAGGACTTTGGCACAAGCCGCTGCAGAGGAAATCTTGGCATCTTCATTAAATCTCTTTAGGACTTTGCTCGCACAAGAAGAGCCATCGTGAAAGGATACCATGACACCCTTGTTTGAAAAAATCTCCAACTACTTAAACATACCCCTTCTACATTGCACAGTAATAGGCAAACATAAACAGAAATGGGTACAAATGGTGCACTCATTACTTGTGACTTGGATCTTGAGCTACTTCCACTGCAGAGTGAGAGCAAGGCACGGGATTGTTGCAAAGAGTGAAGATCGCAAGTTATAAAATGGAGTATAAACAAAGACAGATGTCTCCCTAAACTAATAGTTTACACTTTGGTCTCATCTATGCTCATTCTAGTACTGCTGGAAGAAGAGATCTTAGCCAACAGTGTCCATCAGGTGTCTCAAACTCTTCAAGAGTTCAATGACTTCCTGTCAGCTGCAGAGAACATTTGTAATTATCTAGGGCTAGGGCTAGGCACCACTTTTAAACTGAAGTACAGCCATCTTATGTTTAGAAGCACATTCAGGTAGCTAAATCGTTAACAAGAAACAAGAGAATGTGGGTAGAAAAGGATTGAGGCATCCACAGTAAGAACATTTCCAAGTGTATCCCACCAACTTAATAGTGTCAATACCAAGATGATAAAAATTACAAAAATAATGTATTGAATATTAAAAACCAATAGATGATGTACAACCTTCAAACATAGATACATAGATAGATAAACACAGGGACTCATACACTAAAAGTGTGAAGAGCACAGGATAAGTACAATCCACAAAAAGGTCAACAAATTGAAAACAGGCAAGTCTGTAATAAAATAGCAGATCTTGTGGAGATATTACAGCTCCATGTGGTGCTACTACAGTTTCACATATGCATTAGCATATAGCAAAGGCTGAGGCTCGACATGTTTCAGTTTTTCAATCCATGAATGGCGAATATCCCTCAGGAGCTATATTGGTTCGTCATTAATTGTGCTGGGGATCTATAATATGAAACCCCTAAAATGCTCTGAAATACAACAGAGCTATGGTTTCTCATGGACCCTTGGATTACTTTGTATGATCTAGAGTCACTGTTTGCACTTTTTGTGCATTTTTTACACTTTATCCTGTGCTCTTCACACATTATTTAGTATGTGAGTCTCTGTGTTTATCTTTGTATATATGTTTGAAGGTTATACGTCATCTATTGGTTTATGATATTTTTTCAATGAAGCATTTTTGTAATTGTTATTAACTGGGTATTTTACCTATTAAGTTGGTGTGATAGACTTGGAATGTTTCTTCCTGTGGATGCCTTAATCCTTTTCTGTCCCCATACTCTCGTTTGTTGTAATATTTTGATTCCGGGGAGGGGTTAGGACCGCACGTATATCACTATATTGGTGTGTTCTGGATTGCCGCTTCTTTATTTGCAGCTAAATGGTTAAACCATGCTCTGTGAAAAAGAAATCACTGGGGCTCATTATGACTATGGCAGTAAATTTTCCGGCGCCCTGGAATCGGCAATTACCGGGGCATTACCGCCCCGGCGGACCCGGTCATTGCCCATTCCCGGGCACCGGAAATATTACTCCCCATTCCCATTTGAGTCCCATTGGACTCGATGGGAATGGGGAGGACAGATGCACGAGCACCATTCATGAATGGTGCTGGTGCATCCGTCGAGTTCAGGGATCGGGTGCCGCCCACCAGTCAGACCCAGCGGGCTGAAAGGCTCCCGTTAGCAGAATTTGTAGTTTGCCGGTCCGGAAACAACGGTACCGGCAAGCTTACCGGTACTGTTGTTTCCGGACCGGCAAACTTGTAATGAGGCCAACTGTTTTATCTGCAAACTGTCTGTTCTCGGTGTGTTTTTGTAAAGCTTCAGCCACCCTTGTAATAAATATGCTGATAGGGGAGAACCATGGTTACTGTGCAATGTAGAAGGGATAACTTTAAGGTACATATTATCTAAGGAATGCGACGTTGCCCTTGGTAGGCAGGAGATGTATATGTTAACAACTTTTGGGAAGAGAGGAAATAGACTGATCTTGTACTGCATGATGTCTTCTGACATTGGTTGTGATGTATATACATTCTTTCTGCAATATTCCTGGTACCACACACATAGCTATGCATTTAGCTAAATATTAGACAGACATGTCATTTGTGACAGGCATTTAATGTAACTGGCCATTAATTTACCTATAACTGCAGTTGTATGTGCCCTAATAAAAAGAGAAATTATATAAATTCCAGTATTGTGATTTCTTCCATCCTTTGCGTGACAGAGGTGTCTTTTGAAAGAGTCTGTGGACAGAGGTGTTTATTCCTGGATTGACCCCATCATATTGATCTCAAGAATAGCATAGTCGGCACCAGAGATTTGGAAATGGCTGCCAGGACAGAGCTGTTCCTTCCACCAGTTGTAGATCCTGGCTCAATGCAACTACTTGAGGCCTCACCTATTAAGGCTGGGCGTGCAGCTGCCCCAGTGGAGGTCTTGGCTTAGAGCTTCTCCCTGAGTTCCTGAGGACTAGAAGGCACAGTGGATGGCTCATCGCTAGTGCTTCTATGGGATGAAGGCCACAGATTGCAAGATGAGGAAGAACAGGCTGAGGTCGTGTGCCTTGAGTGGCATAAAATAGGAGACTTCAGAACCCATGAGGCTGATGGTCCACATGTCCCCGAGGGCACAGAAAAAGCTCAAGTCCCTCAACTAGTCATGCATGATACAAATCAAGTGGTTAGAGTCCACAGAAGGAGGGCCGCCCCTGCATAAGCTTTCTTTGAATCAATTCCTGCAAAACATATTGAGGACGAGGAGGATGCTTACAGCTGGACATTTCCACAGCCACTGCAGGAAGACGAAGTGAACAGAATGAGCCACCGAAAATGGCTACCTACTTGCTTGCTTGGAAAGATTGTAGCAGCCTATGCGCTTTAAGTTGGCTAGCCTCGAGTGCCACAACCACTTACGCAGCAATTACTGGTGAAACCCATGAAACACAATGATGGTACCTGGTCTAGCTGTCTGGAGGTTCTGAGTGCTGTGACTACCAGACAACCAGACAACTGCAAGATTACTTGGGTAGCATCCTTCGTATCCAGGCCAAGACCTTGCCTGCATCCAATGAGATTCGACCCCAACCCAGCATTCTCTGCTAACAATGTTGTCCATCTGAGAAGATAAAGGTCCCAAAGCCTTTATACTTAGGCCGTCACGTCACCCCACCGCGCCACCTGACTTGCTAGATGCCGTACCCCCCCTCTGCTTCCCGCCACCCTTTACAGCTGTACCCCAACCGCCACCCCGGTATATCAGTGTTGTTGTTACCCCTGAAAAGCGCTCAGTCACACACAAATCTATCCATTCATTTGCTCAAAAAGTTCGGAAAGGAATCACTTTTAGATTCAGCTCAGTGAACTCATTAGCCAGACTCTTACACGAGAGGGCAAAATGTTCATAAATTCTAAGTTCATTACATGAGTCAAGAGAGCAAACTACAAATCCACAAGAGAACTGTATTTCTACATATTGGGCAACAGTACTTTAAACAACATCCCATGTGGTTCATTAGCCCACCAAGTTGCACCACCATCTGATACAGAGTACTGAATCTAAAAAGAGACAGAGTTGTGAGACGGAAAAGCTTAGGTGAACAGGTCACTCTCTTCGAGGTATATTCTCAGTACAGAGCTTTAAGGCTTGGTCTCTATTCTTACAAAGCTCTTATAACAGGGGAAACACAACCCTCCAAGAAATAAACAGAGGCCCTGGCGCAGGGACATTAGAAAGACACTGGATGGCAAGTGCTGGAAGAACATCCGGAGGAGCTCTGCAAACAGACTACAGAATTTGGAGCAAAACTATGAAATCTTGCACCAATGGTACCATGTACCACCTGGAATTAGACCACTTTCATTGATATGTGGTGGCTGCTGAAGGGGATGTGGGAGTTGGTTTCCTTTCTATGCATTTTGTGGCACTGTCACAAACAGGAAATATTGGGCAATGGTTTCTAGGACACTCAAGGAAATCTTAGAAGTAGAATTTTCCAATAATGCCAAAGCAATGCTGGGCCATTTAGAAGGGTTGAAAATCTAACAAAGCAGCCTGTGGATCTAAAAGCTGTGGGCAATCTGGTTATGCAAGAAGGTTACTTCCTTAATACACAAGTAATACAGGGATGTTCTACTTATACTGCACCCCTTTCAGCAATATAACCGGGAACATGCCAATTATTACGCTTGTCCTACTAGTTAGAAACCTGACACTTTAATGGTGGGCAGAGAGGTCGGGAGTCGTCCCAGAAACTCTTACACTGTAGTGTACTATAGAGACTCTAAAGATCATATAATGATAGTAGGAAGGGAGGACAGTGGTTCGCCAAGCTTAGGATAGTTTGTGGGGATGGGATAAACAGAATGGGTCTCCCTCTTAAACTATTGCAGTACTCATTTTTTGTTCTTCTATAAATAAATAAAAAATGGTTGAGAGAAAATGTCAACCAAACTTCAGGTTTCAAAGAATTAAATTAAATGGCCCTCCCGCCACCCCCCCGGAGTATCAGATCATGTAAGTGTGACTAGCATATCCTGGCAACTGTGTCCCTAGTTAGCCAAAATAATACAGTTGAATATGTGGTGAACTATTAAAATTCAGAAGTGTAATAGAAACAATCTTTTACAGCAAGGGGGATCCAGCCTCCTACATCACTGTAGACATCCCCAATACGGCCCAAGCAGGGATCAAATTGCGGTTTCAAAACACTTGTGTTGAAAGTAATAGAATTCTCTGCAGCGTGCTGTCCAGATAGCGAGACCGCCAATTTAACAAATGCAGAAATGTTAAGAAACTAATTGAGTACACATTCGAGAAATGTTATTGCAGCACTCAGCAGCCACAGCACCACATGCAGTGCATATTCAAATCAGGTCGCTACGGCAGCCTATGTCAATCAGCAAGGGAGATATGTTATATACTGTGCACATTTTGGTTGATTTAATTAGCTTCGATCCTGAAGAAGAGAACAGCAATTAACTACTGGCTGAAATCAGTAGACGAGTACAAGGCAGTCTTCTATGTAATGTATGTGATGCCTGAACAAAAGCAGGTTTTTTTTATGTCTTGTTTTTAAATATTCATGGCGTGGTACTGCTGAAAGAATACAATTATTAGGCCACAAACTTTGCACTTACTACTAGCTAGTAAAAATTCCTGTTTAGTGATTAAGAAATGTTGTACTCTGTGCATGTGGAAAACTGCCATTCACAAGGCAGGGTGATTAACTTTTACACATGACTATAAGCTTAACATTAGAACAGATGCCTATGGATAACAGTTGCCTGTTGAACCATACGGAGATGGATAGATTCACTAAAGCAATGTTTAGGGTTGACGCCCTGTAATACCTACCCATTCTTCAGGTACTTTTTCTTTTGATAGCCACTTGCCTTGCTAGACACCGCCATTGAACCACACCGAGGGCCTCATCACGATTTGGGCGGTAGCCCTTAAATGCGACGGTAACGCTATTACAGATGTATTTAAGGGTCTGTACAATCTCGGGCTGGCAGCATTTATCTCCAGCTCTAAGCTGGGAGTATATGCGCTGGAAAAATGTCCATTTTCAGCGCAATGCGCTGAAAATTCCCCATTGGGTCCAATGGACCCAATGGTGAATGGGGAATTTCAGTTACCGCCCAACCCGTGATCCGGCAGCATTACCACCGGAGGATTGGGCGGTAATGCAAATACAGTTGGCCGGCATCCCATTTGGGATACCGCCCAACTCTTGATTAGGCTTCAAGTACCTGCTCAAACCAAACTTATGGCTCAGCTCCTTAGAACCTATTTCCAACGAGAAGCACAAGAGCTTGAAGCATGACTCGAACCACCTAACATTGGAATCAGGTACTTTCAAGTGACCATGCCTCCCTTCGTCCAACCTTTGGGGCTCTAGAGACTGGTTAAGTCCCCTTTGCACCTTTTGTCCACCAAGAAACATCCTTTTGAACATGGTCAGTGATTTGTTGCCTTTTCCTCTCTGCTAAGTATCCAGAGTGCTTACATCCTTACAATCCATTTAATTTTCCTCTTACTTTACAGGGGTGAGTTTTTGTTAGATATATTTAGAACCGTTTTTATTGCATATCGGTATGTTGAATTAAATTAAAGTGCATATATACACATATTTATAGCAATTTTATTGGACATTCCTATATTTTGAACTTTACCACTATTGCTGTTTGGGTTGCTACTGTCGTACATTCGCACCACCTTTTAAGAGTAGAGCCACGAAAGGCAAAGGAGGTATATCCCTTATCTGTGTCTGCTGCACAGGCTAATTGTGGGTAGTGTGTTTGTACCGCTTGCATTCAGGTGTTCCTGTCTGAGTTGTTGTTCACTCGTGGAACGCTTTTCTCAAGCCAGTAGCAGGGTTCGTATTTACTGGGAGCAATTTTGTTCCTGCTTCTTACCGCGGGGGAACCTGGTTAGCTTCAAACTACCAGCTTCTAGGAGCTACCTTTGGCTACTCGGGCCAACTGGTGTTTTTTCAGATTAACTTTTACTGTTGGAGAATGTTAATAAAGAACAATTGAGACACATTTAACATAATAGATCATAGATAATGGTCAAAAAGGAAGTGTGCATCTCATGTGGAAATTCGATTTGTAGTGTGCTTTATACTCGCTCCTGGTTCCCCAGAGGTAGCTCCTGCTTGCAGGATGCTGCCTGATACCCAGGAGCCGGATTTAGCTCCTGCTCATCGAATCCGAATTTCAAACCATGCAGTAGGTGTTAGGCGCAGTTTCTATTTAAGGATGTAGTTTAGATTGCACTCTAGACTCTCTATGTATTAGGGCAATCTCAATATGGATGCATAGGTTCAGGAGGGCCATCCTCCTTTTTCCTCTTCTGACTCATCCAGGATAATTGTTTAAGTACTGAAAATGATGCCTAGAGAGGAGACTTCATAGATTTTCAAGACACCTCTGTGGTGGATGGTGTAACAAATCAACTTCTGAGGCACCAGTGGTCCAGGGATGAATACCGGTTTCTAAATCATCACTCAACCCACACCACTAGTACACCAGAAGGGATCCGAACAGTTTGGAATACAAGTGAATTATAAGACCTCCTTGTCCAATTTTGGTAACGTGGACGGAATGGCAGGCTTATCTCAGCAAGGTCGTGGATCGTTGGTTAGTTGCAACACAGCGAAAATACAATTATTAACCAATGATAAAAGGGACTGTCCAGTCAACGTTGTATAAAAATATCTACTTTATTATTACTACAGCAGACAGTTCCAGCACACTACAAATATGACCCACCCTGTAAAGGAACACAGAGGACAGACAGTTTCATGAAGGAAAGGGATGAACTCTGGATACGGACAGGACGGTAGTTGGTAAAGCAATCAGTCTTACAGTTCAAGGTTATTCGGTTCCAGCACCAAGGGGGCTAAGGGTCTTAACTGTCTCTAGGGGCCATCGGAGAAGGACCGGCGGGGCAGAACCACAATGTACCTGGTGCTGAAGAAGTTCTTGGTGCTCGACAGCGTTGAGGCGGTTTCAGGGCACTTTGCAGGCCTTGAGACAGAGTCAGTGGCAGGAGACAGCTTCAGGTACCAGGCGGCAGGCAGTTTGGCAAGCGAGGCTGGACGGACGTCTGCAGGCTGACCGGCTCGGGGCCAAGAAAAATTGTCTCTGTTCTGGTTGGCTGATCGAGAATGCTGGTCAAGACAGCTCGGACAACAGTCAGCGGTGCAGCCGGATGCGGTTCGAAGACTCGAATGTCTCGAAAATGTCCTTAAAAGATGGAAGCTGGATGATGCTTTTGTGGCACTCCTAGCTTCTTCGCAGGGCTCATATCGTACTTTGAAGGCAGACGGTCCACAGCTCAGGAGAGTGATTGCAGGCAACGGCCTTATCCTTAGTGCAGAGATTCTCCGGCACTTCCCACCTAGGAAGCTTGCTGGCAGAACCTAGCTGGGCACGCTGTGCTGGCTGGATACCAATTCTGGAGCTGCTGTACGGGTCCTCTGAGTCCGGTATCTCCCTCTGTTCCCTGTGAGATGTTTAGGAGAGGGATCTTGCTTCCCTCTTGGAGCACATGGCCTTCCTTCACTGGAGGAAGATGGAAGGTAGACTGTACCTTCAGCCATGGTCCAAATGAGTCCTTCTTCTTACTCCTTTCAAAAGTCATCCGATGATCTGCGGGGTTCAGCCTGCACTGACAATTGTGGTGTGGGTGTTTATACCGCTTGCTTTTTCTCATGACTGTTTACCACATCTCAATGGCAGTGTGGGCCCATATGTGAGTATGGGTGAGGAAAGGAACGGGAAAAGGCAGGTTGGATGTGGCGTTAAACAAATGGATCAGAAGAACGAGAAGAAGGGGTAGAGGGACAGTGACGGGGGTTGAAGTAGAGAACATCCCCCGTCATACTGAGTGGATGTCAGAGGGCCAGAGGGGGTATCCCTCTTCAGGCAAGGAAGCAGCTGGGAAAAAGTGTGCATAGAAGGAGCGCAGAAAGAACCTGCACAGTAGGCGTGAATCACCTAAAGTGTTGCGCTTGCAACATGGAATGAATAGAGTGGCTAGTTCAAGTTCGCACCGTCGAATGGTCCAAATAATATCTGTATGACGTTAATTGTATAGTGAAATCATTTTAACACTATTACACGGAAATAAACATGTATATGGGCACTACTTTAGATATGTATTTATTAAGGGTGGAAACAAAAACATAACCTGCTGTAATTGTGCAAATCATTATGGTTATGCAAATAGGCTGAGCCCTGGGTAACGGCACATGCAGTCTTGGCTTGGTAGTAATAGTCCCTGGCAGCCAATTGTACAAGAGTTTTGCAACCTACTCACATTTCACTCCGATGGTTCAAATAAAATCTTTGAAATTAACTCTATTTTTAAGGGTGCTGGAAACAGGGAACCATTGTGGTTAGTCTAAAATGTATTTACATTTTAGAAAGGTCACGTTACAGAGTTGGGGTTCTTTTGAAAAGTTGTGAAAAAATTGTTAAAAGAAATACAAATTGTTCTTCCAAACATTGACACCCCCTTAAGACTTAATTGTACGTGAAAAGATGAATGTCCCTGGATTATGGACTGTTCAATTTAGAGTGAACACATGAGGGCTGGCCATGTATGACAATGGGAATTACTGGCTGGATGTCCTTGTAGAGCCATTACACTGATAAAGAAGATGGAGGCCTGGGTTCATGGACAAAAATAATGGGCAGACTGAGCAACAGTGATTACCATGTATATACAATCACAACTTTGTTTATTCTTGATACCATTGGCGGGTGCTACCTATCCTTATTATATGAACAGAGACTATGGACGAAATAACAGTGATTCATGGAGAGACTATGGACAAAAATAAAATCAGAGGTGGAATGGGTTTGAGCACGCATATACATGAACAATACTACTTATCTATAATACCAAGAACAACTAAAGAACAGGAACATACACAGATCACTGTATATGGTATTTATCTTTAGGTTTCGCTATTTTCTTACTGTTCTGTAATTTCCTTTATTTTTTTTTAAAACTTCTTTTTATTAGCATGTCAACAAATACATACAAGGGTTTTTAGTTTTTTGTAGAAACACATTGTTTAACTACATTTCAATAAGTATATAATTCGAAGCATACATTACAATCCAACGCAACCCCCTTAAACACACTAAACACTTTCAGCATATGCAAACAAAAACATTTTTAAAAAAATATAATCACCCCTCCTACCATAACTCATACACAGACACAAGACTCCACATAGGCAAACACCAAACCAATACACTAATAAAAAGAGCAAAGAAGAAAGATGAAAAAGTAGAAAGAAAAGAGAAAGAGGGAAAAAAAAAAAGAAAAAAGAAAAGAAAAATCCCACTCCTCAATATCAATCACATCTTAGATATTCCGCTATACAAGGCATTGAATGGTCCCCATATCGAAATGTATTCCTCCTCCTTCTCTTTTGCCCTGAATGACATTTTTTCATAATTAGACAGGGTCTGCAACTCCATTAACCAGTCCTCCACTGAGGGTTTCTTCCAGGTTTTTCAAACCCGAATACTCAATCTCATTGCAACTAACAGAACTTTATCAATCCAATTGTTGTCTTTCATAGAATCTGTACATCTTCCTCTATGTAGAAGGATTATATTAACTGCTGATCTCTGTATGATTACTCTTAGAGTCATTTCAACTCTATCAATCACCTCATTCCAAAAGCTACGAACTCTCGGACAACAAAAAAGGTGGAACAAGGTACCTCTGTCTTTCCCACACCCCCAGCATAAATCATCCATTTGCAATTTCAATGTATACATCTTAACCGGTGTCCAGTATACCCTACCTATTAATTTCTGTCTGATCATACGTAGATTTACGTCCACTCCCAGGTTGGCACTCACTCTAAGTATATCCCTCCAATCTTTATCCGTAAAGTCTATATTCATATCCACTGACCATACCTCTCTCAATTTTCCCCAAGCCTCTACATGTCTATTTTCCAATTGCATAAAGTTCATGTATGTACGAGCATTATACTCTTGTCCCGAAAGTAGTTGACACAAATCCGGTTTAGCTCCCACGGAATCATTGAACATGCTTTTCCGAAAATTAATTAATGAGACTAGATCCACATATCTGTTTCTTTCTCTTGCATTCAGACCATATTTTCTCTGCATCTCCTCAAATGACAGCAAATGGTCCCCATGAAGTATATTTCCTAAAATGAAAATACCCCTCTTAATCCAACTTTGCCAATTAAGGCATCTATTGTTGAGTTTCAGCACCTCATTATACCACAGAGAAGCATCTTCACTAAATCCATACGATTGTTTATTCTCTCCAAACTACATCCAAAAAAACGTGTCTAGTTGCCATTATTGATTTTAGCTTCAGTCTATTGGCCGATATTTTTCGCATAGTATAGAGGCTTTTTAAATGATACGGACTGCAGATATCCTTTTCCATACGCAACCAAAGAGGTCCTTTAAAATCATCATCTCTATAATAATAAGAGCCTTTCTTAAGCAAGAATGCCTTACAGTATTTTTCCAAGTCTGGATAGTCAAAGCCTCCCTCATCAACTTTCTGCATCAATATATATGTAACGCTCACCTGATTCCCACGGAGGCGCGGGTCTTGGCAGGAAGGTGTCTGTAACACGAAACGTGATGTGCAGGATTCGGTTGGCTTCTGGGGTCGACCCTCTCCGCACTGTGTGTCGAACTCGAAGGGTGAGGTTTCTGCAGGTGAAATAATATGGGGATTAAAGGTCTGGGTTGCTGAATGTCCCTATCTCTTTCCTCCCAGCTTGTCTGTTGAACCCCCCTCCCAGGTCAACGTGCTCACCTTAGATAGGTGAATGCTGGGCTCTCCATCTGCGTCTAGTGCAGGGTGCCGTTGCCAGTTCCTTCACTGGTGAAACGTGGGCCTCTTGACTTCAGAGGATGGGTACCGTCGTTGACTGCACGACCGGTAAGTTTTTGGACACCTTTAGTCTTTATAGTCTTTTATGCGTGGCACTGAAGCGCCTGGAGTTGCGTAAGTATGGCAGCGCTCTTACTGTCTCTTTCTTTGTCTTTGCAGGAGACGATGCAGAATGAAGAAATCCGGAATTCGCCAGGTGCCGGTAAGTGTGACACTGCTGTTGTCTTTGCAGGTGAAGATGCGGCGTGAAGAATCCGGAATGCACTGCGTGCCAGTAAGTAGAATAATGCTGTTTATCTTTGCAGGTGCAGGTGCAGATGCAGCGTGAAGAATCTGGAGTGCACAGCGTGCCGGTAAGTATAATAATACTGCTTATCTTTGCAGGTGTAGATGCAGCGTGAAGAATCTGGAGTGCACAGCGTGCCGGTAAGTATAATAATGCTGTTTATCTTTGCCGGCGGAGGTGCAGCGTTAGACACGGCCGCTGCCGATGGATCAGGTAAGCAAGCACTGCGTGTGAAAGTTCGTTCTGCTAACCTGTTGTTTCTGGTCTTTTGCAGGTGCTGATGTTGCTCGGGTACAGGAATGGTAAGTATAATTCTTGCAGGTTCAGGATCCCAAGAAGAAATGCTGGAACAGACTCGGTGAGCGTTCTGCTGCAGATGCAGAATAACGCGAAGCATGTTTCCTCAATCGGGTGTGGTTTAAATAGCCTTGGAGTGATGAGGCGTCTCCTTCCACGGCCCCGCCTAAGTAAGAAAAGAGTTCCTGCTTCCAGAAGAGTTCCAGTGCTGTATCCAGGGAGTGGAGCTGCCCCACCCAGGTAAGAAAGTAGTCCCAGTTCACCGAGGACTTCTAAGAGTCTGGCAAGTAAGCAGCATGGCCTGCCGCAGGTAAGTCCACCCAAGCACCTTCACACCAATGATGAGCCCGGCTCTTCCAGTGCCGGGACCGATGCTTCTGATGAGCCTGGTGCCACCGGCGCCAGGACAAGGTCCAAAAGGTCCCTGTGGGGACCGGCTGGTGCCTAGGATCAGGGTTAGGGGCCTGCTTCCAAGGACGTTGGGCTGATCCTGGCTCCTTGGAAGCAGTGATCATGACAGTATCCCCCCTCAAGGCCCCTCCTAAGTGTGTCTTCTCCGGGGGCTTTGGCTTGTCGGGGTGATTCAGATGGAATCTCTTGACCAGACGAGGTGCGTGGACGTGTTCTGAGGGTTCCCACGACCTTTCCTGGGGACCGTATCCTTTCCAATCAACCAGATAGTATAATTTAGACCTGGAAATCTTGGAGTCTAGGATGTTCTTCACTTCAAATTCGAGTTCTCCGTCTACCAAAACGGGTTCTGGGAGTTCAGTCAATCGGGTTTCTGGTTGTACTGGTTTTAATAAGGAGACATGGAATACTGGATGTATTTTCATATGCGTAGGTAATTCCAATTTGGCAGCCACCGGATTGATTATGGCAGATATGAGGTAGGGCCCAAGGTATCTCGGAATGAAAGTGCGGGGTCCTTTTAAAGGCAGGTGCTTCGTGGATAACCAGACTTGATCTCCTACAGCGTAGTGAGGGGTCTCTTTACGGTGCCGATCGGCTGCCTTTTTGAATTGAGCTTTAGCTCTTTGCAGATGGGCAGTGGCTTCCTTAAAAGCACAGGTAATCTCCAAATGCAAGTGATCCACAGCAGGTGCTTAAATTTCTTGGGGAGGATCCAGGTTGGAGGTTCTAGGATGGTGTCCATATAATAGGAAAAAAGGAGTCTTCCCGGTTCCAGAATGAGTCGAATTGTTGTACGCGTATTCAGCGATCCAAAGAATGTCCTTCCAGGGGTTTTCTGTTTGTTGGAGCATGCAGCGTAGATATTGTTCTAGTGTCTGGTTTGTCCTTTCGGTTTGTCCGTCCGTTTGGGGATGGTGACTGGTTGAAAGTCTTACATCAACTTGGGCTAGACGACAGCAACTGCGCCAGAAGTGGGAGATGAATTGACTTCCCCTATCGGAGACTAAAACCGAAGGAAAACCGTGTAAGCGAACGATGTTCGCCAAGAATTCCCGGGCCAATACTGAGGCTGAAGGCAGACCCTTCAAGGGTATGAAGTGAGCCATTTTCGAGAATAGATCCACGACTATTAAGATGGTAGTATATCCGAAGCATGGAGGTAAGTCCGTGATAAAATCCATGGACAGGGTATGCCATGGACAGGGAGGGATGTCAAGTGACTGTAATAGGCCGGCTGGTTTTTGCTTTTGACTTTTATTCTGGGCACACACATCACAGGAGATTACAAAGTTTCTAATATCGCTTTTCCACGATGGCCACCAGAAATTTCTTTTAATCTTTTCCATGGTTTTGGTAATGCCAGGGTGCCCCTCCATTAGAGAATCATGATAACCGGAGATTACTTGTTTTTGTAGTCTCTCACAGGGCAAGTGCAATCGTCCTCGGAAATATGGTAGGTCTTGATCTACTGAGAACTCTTTTCCCTTTAATTGCCAGTCCTGCAAATCGGTCGGAGTTAGGAGCGATTTCACCGTGTTCTTGATGTCATCAAAAGATTGAGTGCTGACCAAACCCAAAATCCTTTGTTCTGGGATTATGGGTATTGGATCTGGATTGATCAACTGTTCATCTACTCCCATCCGGGAGAGGGCATCCGCCTTTCCGTTCTTACTACCTGGTCGATAAGTAATTATAAAGTCAAATTCTGCTAGGAACAGAGCCCAGCGAAGTTGTCTGGAAGACTGAGCTTTGGCTGTCTTTAGGTATTGTAGATTGCGGTGGTCAGTCATTACGGTGACTGTGTGTCTGGCTCCTAGAAGATAATGCCGCCAGGCTTTAAAGGCCGATCTGATGGCCAAAAGTTCCTTGTCCGTAATTGAATAGTTGATCTCAGGAGGCGAAAACTTGCGGGACCAAAAGGCAACCGGATGTAGTTGGTTTGTGACCGAATCTCTTTGTGATAACACTGCTCCCATAGCAAGACTAGAAGCATCCGTTTCCATGATGTAAGGAAGTTCTGGGCGAGGATGTTTTAAAACAGGTGCAGAAATGAATTTAGCTTTTAAGTCTTGAAAAGCTTGTTCCGCTTCAGAAGACCACTCAAAACGTTTGTTCTTTTTCAACAGAGCGGTGATGGGCTGGACTATCCGGGAAAATTCAGGAATGAATCTGCGGTAAAAGTTAGCGAATCCTAACATGCTTTGAACTCCTTTTACAGAGGTTGGTGATGGCCACTTGATAATTACATCAACCTTCTTTGAATCCATATGGACTCCGTTAGGTGACAGTATGAATCCCAGGAACTCGACTTCTGTTGCGTTGAAGACGCATTTCTCAAGCTTAGCAAAAAGACTATGTTGACGCAATCTCTCGAGAACCTTTTTAACATGTCTCTGATGTTCTTCTTCCGATGATGAATAGACGAGGATGTCGTCAATGTAGACAACTACACACACGTCAATGAGTTCCCTAAGGACATCGTTCATAAAATATTGGAAAGCAGCAGGAGCATTACACAGTCCAAAGGGCATCACTTGATATTCGAATAGCCCGTACTTGGTGCGAAAGGCCGTTTTCCATTCATCGCCCTCTTTGATCCTTACCAAGTGGTAGGCTCCTCTGAGATCCAGCTTTGTGTATATACGGGCATCTTTGACTTGGTCCAGGAGTTCAGGGATCAAATGTAACGGGTATCTGTTTTTAACAGTGATCTGATTCAGGGCGCGGTAATCTATGCAAGTTCTAAGGTCTCCTTCCTTTTTCGGAACGAAGAACAAAGCCGATGAAGCTGGAGATTTGGAAGGACGGATAAACCCGTTAGCTAGGTATTGGTCCAGGTACTGTCTGAGGTGAAGGTTCTCTGGCTCGGTGAGGGCATAGATCCTGCTGCAAGGAGGAGTTGTTCCAGGTATCAGATCTATTTGACAGTCGTAAGACCTATGAGGGGGTAGGGTGTTAGCTTGATCCTTCTGGAAGACGTCTTGGAACTCCTGGTATTCGGGAGGTAATTTGAGAATCTCCTCAGAAGAGATCGCCGCCAGTGAAACATCAGGTCGAGGATAACAAGTGGTAGAACACTCTGGAAAATGAACCGTCTTTGCTCGCCAATCAATCTGAGGATTGGGCTTCTCCAACCAAGGGATTCCCAGAATGATCTGGAACTGAGGGGCCTTGATTACATCGAACACTATTCTCTCCCGGTGTCCATTATGACTCAACAGTGTCACTTCTTGGGTGGCATGCGTTACTGGTCCGGAGGCTATCTCTGTGCCATCCACAGTAGTGATGACGTCTTTTACTGCCTTAGGGACAAGGGGTAGATTCATCCTTGACACCATTTCACGGTCCACATAGTTACCGATTGCTCCGCTGTCAATGTAAGCTTCAATTGCGTGCAAACGATCCGGACGTTCAGGACTAATGAGGACCATGGGTATCACGAAATGCAAGGTCACGGGACAGATCTTAATGCTCGGCAAGAGGACCTCTACTCTTGTCGGGCGAGGTCGTTTCCCTGCTCAGAATTTGTGGTACAGGTATCCGCGGCTCCTACAGTCTTCTTAGCTGGTTTCACGGGACAGTCCCGAAGAAAGTGTCCTGAATTACCGCAATAGAGGCATAATTGCAGCTGTCTTCTTCTTTCCCGCTCTTTCTGGGTTAAAGGTCCTCTCATGCCCCCTATTTGCATGGGTTCCGCAGTGTCAGCTCCCTTATTCGAGGTCTGTGGTTTGGAAAACACTCGGGTATCAAATCTGGAGCGATCTGCCTTCCTGTTCTGTAGTCTATGGTCTAGTTGGACAACTAAGTCAATATAGTCTGAACATTCTTGTGGAGGATTCACAACCTGCGCTAGCACATCCTTGAGCTCTCCACACAGACCTCTGTAGAAAAGTGTTATTCTCTTGTCCTCGGGCCATTGTGTTTCCACTATGAGTCTATTGAAAGAGGCTATATAAGTCAAGAGGTCTTGGTTACCCTGTCGTAATGAGAGAAGTTCATTGTCCAAGGCCTGCCCTTGTGCATGTCTTGCGAACAGTTTCTCCATGCTGGCCTGGAAGGCTTGAAAATCGTGTAAAACCGGATCATCCTGGGTGACTAAAGGGATCGACCAATCTGCAGCGCTGTCACTGAGATAAGAAAGCACGAAAGCCACCTTGGCCTGGTCAGTTGGGAATGCAGCTGGTCGACATAAGAAGTGCAGGCGGCACTGGTTGATGAACACTGCGAATTTCTTTGGATCACCAGCAAAGCGTTCGGGCGGAGCCAAGGGCACATTACCGGGCAGATTGATTTGCACTGGATTTGAAGCTGAGGCAGAAGGGTAACTTCCTCCTGGAACGGGCAAAGGTGTCTGTCCTGCCTGCGTTTGTAACAACTGCCTAGCAAGGTCCTCTGTTCGCTCCTTAGAAATTATCAGTTCTCTTCTTAGAGAGCTCGTTTCCTGGCGAGCTGCATGTACTTCTGCTCTTAATTCCCCAAGCAACTGGGCTAGTTGATCAGTATCTGAAGTTTCCATTGCGCCTGGGTAGGAGTTTAGTGGTTGGCTTCGCGTTCTGTAACGCTCACCTGATTCCCACGGAGGCGCGGGTCTTGGCAGGAAGGTGTCTGTAACACGAAACGTGATGTGCAGGATTCGGTTGGCTTCTGGGGTCCACCCTCTCCGCACTGTGTGTCGAACTCGAAGGGTGAGGTTTCTGCAGGTGAAATAATATGGGGATTAAAGGTCTGGGTTGCTGAATGTCCCTATCTCTTTCCTCCCAGCTTGTCTGTTGAACCCCCCTCCCAGGTCAACGTGCTCACCTTAGATAGGTGAATGCTGGGCTCTCCATCTGCGTCTAGTTCAGGGTGCCGTTGCCAGTTCCTTCACTGGTGAAACGTGGGCCTCTTGACTTCAGAGGATGGGTACCGTCGTTGACTGCACGATCGGTAAGTTTCTGGACACCTTTAGTCTTTATAGTCTTTTATGCGTGGCACTGAAGCGCCTGGAGTTGCGTAAGTATGGCAGCGCTCTTACTGTCTCTTTCTTTGTCTTTGCAGGAGACGATGCAGAATGAAGAAATCCGGAATTCGCCACGTGCCGGTAAGTGTGACACTGCTGTTGTCTTTGCAGGTGAAGATGCGGCGTGAAGAATCCGGAATGCACTGCGTGCCAGTAAGTAGAATAATGCTGTTTATCTTTGCAGGTGCAGGTGCAGATGCAGCGTGAAGAATCTGGAGTGCACAGCGTGCCGGTAAGTATAATAATACTGCTTATCTTTGCAGGTGTAGATGCAGCGTGAAGAATCTGGAGTGCACAGCGTGCCGGTAAGTATAATAATGCTGTTTATCTTTGCCGGCGGAGGTGCAGCGTTAGACACGGCCGCTGCCGATGGATCAGGTAAGCAAGCACTGCGTGTGAAAGTTCGTTCTGCTAACCTGTTGTTTCTGGTCTTTTGCAGGTGCTGATGTTGCTCGGGTACAGGAATGGTAAGTATAATTCTTGCAGGTTCAGGATCCCAAGAAGAAATGCTGGAACAGACTCGGTGAGCGTTCTGCTGCAGATGCAGAATAACGCGAAGCACGTTTCCTCAATCGGGTGTGGTTTAAATAGCCTTGGAGTGATGAGGCGTCTCCTTCCACGGCCCCGCCTAAGTAAGAAAAGAGTTCCTGCTTCCAGAAGAGTTCCAGTGCTGTATCCAGGGAGTGGAGCTGCCCCACCCAGGTAAGAAAGTAGTCCCAGTTCACCGAGGACTTCTAAGAGTCTGGCAAGTAAGCAGCATGGTCTGCCGCAGGTAAGTCCACCCAAGCACCTTCACACCAATGATGAGCCCGGCTCTTCCAGTGCCGGGACCGATGCTTCTGATGAGCCTGGTGCCACCGGCGCCAGGACAAGGTCCAAAAGGTCCCTGTGGGGACCGGCTGGTGCCTAGGATCAGGGTTAGGGGCCTGCTTCCAAGGACGTTGGGCTGATCCTGGCTCCTTGGAAGCAGTGATCATGACAATATACCTTGGGATTCGTGGTCTTTTATCCAAACCCCATAAAAAACTTTGGAAAACCTTATCAACCGGCAAAATATACTGATCAAAAAAGGAATCGACTGAATAATATACAGTACTTTTGGTAAAAAGACCATCTTAAAGGCATTGATTTTCGCCCACAAAGAAAGTTTAAATCTTTCCCATCTTCTAAGAGATTTTGTCTAATATCTTATCAATGTTGTATTGCACAATTTTGTTTAAATCCCCAATAATATAAATACCAAGATATTTAACACCCTCAGGGGACCATTTACAATTCCACATATTTCTCTATTATGTATTTTTGATAGCGGGAAAATCTCAGTCTTGTCCCAATTCACTTTATGTCCAGACAACCTACCTACTTCCTCAAACATCTGTTTCAATAATAATCCACAAACTTCCGGGATTGACAAGAGGACTACCATATCATCTGCATAAGATAAGATTTTAACCTCGATTTTCCCAACACACAATCCCTCAATTTTTTCACATTGCCTAATATAGGCAGCTAATGGTTCAAGTGCCAGATCAAATAAAAATGGAGATAGAGGGCATCCTAGTCACTGTTCTCTAAGTTCTCAGGATCTAGCGGTTTTACAGATAACGTGGATTTTTGACATAGAGCTCATACTGACCTCTTGTAAAGCAAACATTGGCAATCTCTTTAATGTTCATTAGAGAATCAAGTCATTTGCCAGGAGGTCTGCCATGTGGCACACTAGAGGATAATGGGGCATTTCTGCATAAATGCTGAAGGTTTTTATCAACCACAAACTTCTGACAAGCAAAAATGACAACAGCTTCCATCGGATAATAAACGTAATGAATGTTGTTCTATAGCTCCATTTCGAGACGAATGTGTTGCTACTATGCATACTGAGACTAGGAGAAATGCTGGTAAGATTGCATCTCAAAGTGGATACTGTACCAACTTTCATTCCTCGCAGAAATTCACTTTCTTATTTATTTATTTATTTAGCATTTGTTAAGCGCACTAAACCCAGAGGCATCAAGAAGATGGTTACATACAGTAAAAAAATAAAATAAACGGGAAGGCAGACACAAAACATAAGGTAATTTGCAGGTTACGTGCAGTTGAACAGTTCAGTTTAATAGGAGGCATAGTTGTGGTCAGTCCAAGTGGTTAAGTTCTTAAGAAGAGTGACAGGGGTAGGGAGTTCCAGGTCTCAGAGGCAACGACTGGAAAGCTGGTCCTTCCTTCTGTCTTGCATTTAAATCGAGGTATGGTCAATTGATGCAAATAAGTGGAGCAGGTGGGTCTAGAGGATTGGGTTTTGAATAGTGGCATTGAGTTAGAAAGGCATTTGTAAGTAATTGCCAGGCTTTTAAAGGCAATGGCTCACGGATCAGTAGCCAGTGCCCACTCCTTCTTGCCGCTGACATATGTTCGCAGTTCGGGATTCTGAGTGCTGCTCTGAGGGCATTGTTTGGATGATTTGGAGCTTATGGATGTTGAGTGCTCTGGCAATAGTAACGCAGTTTAAGGTCTGCATACATTGATTAGTTTAGATGTGTATGCAGCGTATGAGGCAATCGCATTGACCTGGTTGGATAAGGACATGGTGGCGTCAAGGTAGGTACTCAGTGTCTTGAGGTTGGTGGACACCTAGATGGTATTGCCCTATATGGTGAATGATTTGTATGAGTGGTCAAGCTTGCTGAGTGACGTTTGAGTTCTGTGTGACCATCATTGAGGAATAGATGGTGAGAGACGATCCGTGCCTGGATAGCGTGGTAGGGTGAATGCAGGTTGTTGGCATCAGTGGTGTAAGCACCAGTAAGATGGAGGAGGACATGCGTTTCGTCTGCATAATTGGTAGGTTAGATTGCTTTGTCGTCAAGCAGGTCAAAAAGAGGTTTTGTAAAATGAACCTTGCGGGACCCTGCACATGACAGGGCTACTGCGTTGGTCAACAACAATCTCATTGTCCTGTCAGGAAGGAAGGAGAGAATCCAGGAGATGGCGGCTGGTGAGAAGTCTGCTGCTGATGCTAGGTGACAACACGATGCATGGTGGTGCACCAAATCAAAGGCAGCCAAGTAGTCTAGCAGCAGGAGCAAGGCTGTTTTACCGGCATCTTTCATTTTGTCTAATTGAATCTCGAGATCCAGCAGGGCGGATTCCGTGCCAAAGCCAGGTCGTGACCCGAATTGCCATAGAGATGGTTGGATTCCAAGTGGTGCTGGATCTGCAGCACAATCTAGGATTGTAAAGACTGGAGGGGGTATCTTTACTCTGCCCTCTATATGGAAGAGTAAAAGCACAGAGCACCCCAGCCAAGGTTCTCTACATGGTAGCTATGGACGGGCAACCAAGGCTTAAGCTCTCAGGAGGTGATGCGGGCTGGTTCTTAAGCACAGTGTAGTCCCCAAGCCCCCACAAAGGAATGTCCACACACTATGTTATGTGCCAACACCGTTCTTTATATAAAAATAAGGTTCAAGATATAGACATCAATTAATAACACACTTTGTACTTTGGCAAATCTAATATGGCATATATATATACAATGTCTATGTGGTACCACAGTTAGCTATTGACTCCTTTAAATGCATCAACTGCTGACAATTCTAATGGCATACAAATCAAGCAGTAATGGAGAACAGCATAAATCATAGGAACAAAGGCAAGTTAGTTTAAACAATGGCAGAATGGTTCTCTTGCTAAGAAATAGTTCTGAGTGAGGATCCCCCCACCCGAGCAACCTGCAATAAAGGGTATTAACAAGCCCAGTTCATTAATGTTAAAATTGTCTTGTTTCCAGGTCAAAAATGTTCCACTACCCCAATGTGCCCGAGTTTCGCAGTGTGTTTTCGACGGTTCATCAACAGAGCCCTCACGGGTGGACTCCCTTTAAAGCAGGAGCCACAGGGTGTCGAGAGTCCTCGAAGAAATTGTGAACCTTGGTGTCTAGAGTCCTCGAAGGAAAGAGTTTGATGTCACAAAGAAGACTTGATGAAGAACGTAGGACCAGCAGCGAGTGTCGGTGTCGGATGTCGGAGTCTATGATCGGGACTCGAACATGGCTGGACTTTAAATCTTCACTTGGAGTCTTGGTGGACTTCGGGTGGAGGGAAACGCACTGGCGGATTCATCTCAGTCGTCAACGACCTCGACTTTCTCCGGCGGGACAAAGCGGTCGATGGTGATGGCAAGGGAGCCCTTCTTTCAATGGTCTTAGGTGCAGCATTGCGGCTCTTGTCATCGAGCAGCACAGCATCAAGCTGTCCCTGCTTCCGGGCAACACGTCTCGACTGGTTTACAGCAGTTTCGGAAATCCTCCGAACTCCGGCCAATGGCAATGGACTTCGATGGCCTTGATGTCCTGGTGATTTTTTGGCGGAGCCCGTCTCTGGTCGACAGCCTTTCGGGAATGGCTTCCAGAGTGCTTCAATGAAGCTCGGGGAGAGGTCTCCAAGCCAGGTCCTCTCCCGGATCTGTCCTCGACAGACTCAACAGCTTTCGGATTTCATTGAAGGAAAGCAGCAGCAATTCTTCTTCTTTCAGCTCGGCTTCAAGGATAAGCACCTTCAAGTTTCAGCTTCTGAACAAATTGGGAAGTGAGAGGTCTCCAGATATACACATCGGTCCCTCATTCATACTGCTGAGCCAAGCTCAGTCAGCCAATCATACAGAAGGGCATTCATGCAGGCAGGCAGCCAGCCAATCAGGCTCATAGTGCATTCAGGATATTCACTTCCACCCACACACCCTTAACAAGGAATGTGGATTGGGGCAAGCACCCAGCCTTTCAGCACACCACACTGCATTCATGTCAGTTTAAGGCAAGGCTGTCTCATTCATTGTGTCACACACACACAGAAACCAGACACCCATACCATGGGATGCATGTTGGTCACACACTCCATTCACCCAGGTCCCACCCCAAGGGTGTACCCACAACATACAATCACTAGGAAGGCTCCAGCCAGTCTGGCCTGGACTTCCCCACAATACCATATATGGTTCTTCCACCCAACAGCCAGTCAGGGGAAGGGACAGAGTTAGGGCTTCCCAGGACTTTGGGAAAACGAGGTAACAGGTAGCAGAAAGCAAGAGGCTGATCTTACCTTCTATCAGGAATCCACTGATTCCTATGGCAGAGCCTGGGTATCCCAAAATGGAGGATACCTAGAGCACCCGTCAAATTCGGCGTGGAGCTGCCACCAGCCCATACATGGCTCTGTGGGCCACACACAGGTGCCCAAAACCAAACACTTGAAGTATAGGGTTCTACCCCCACCCATGGGTGCCATAAGGGTAGCTCAATGGTCTCTGTTCACCACAACCAAAAAGAGTAAGAGCTGCACTGCCAGGAGTCCCACATGGACTCTTGTGCAGGAAACAACACAGAACACACATGATAAGGGAGTACTGGACATGGACATGGGGGCCCTGTCCCTCCAATGCATTTCCAGCATCACAAGGATTTTAAGTAGAAAGGGGACCGTTTTTATGGGATGGTATTTAGTGGGGATGGTTGGGTCAAGGGTGGACTTTTTGAAAAACGGGAGAACCCACGCATCTTTGAGACTATTGGGTACGAGCAGGATGAATAGGAAGTATAATGAGGGAGGCCATAAAGGGAGCAAGCTCTTCAGCACAGTCCTTAATGACTGCTGCTGGTCAGATGTCTCCCTGGCATTGAGAGGGTTTTAAACCTTTGATTATTAGAGTGAAATTGAATACAGTGACTTGTTTAAAGTTGAAAAGGAGCGAGTTGTGGAAGGCCGCTTTGAGTCCAGCACTGAGCATTGTGGGAGTAGCACTAGCCATAGCCAGAGTATTTTTCTTAGCAAAGATCTTTTTTGCAGGGTGTCGATTTTGAGGAGTAGGGCATTCTGGATATCAGAGCACCATGTGCTGTCCTGAGTGCAGCATGTAGGGAGGGCATTGGGGTGTCAAGATCACGAAGAATAGCGTAGAGCTCACTGGCGCTAGAGTTCGAATTAGTAATGCAGGTATTGAAGTTGGTTCTTTTAACCTGGATAATGGACTTTTTTATATTCGTTTGCAGCAAGGGCGTAGCAAGCTTTGTTGTGCTTGGAGGGGTTATTCCATTGAGTTTCAGCTTCGCGTTTGAATAGGCGGAGTGCTTTTAGTTCAGGAGTGAAGCAAGCCTTACAATGTGCAACAGGTTTGGCTTTACGCAGAGTGAGGGGAGCCACAGTGTCAATAGCCTGTACACGTGTAGAATTATACAACTTTACTAAGGCAGCTGGGTTGTTGACTAGAGTCTGTGAGCAGCGTAGCTCATCTAGCAGTGGCAAAATGCGGGTTTTGGTGAGTTTTATATCGCTCTGCGTAGCAGAGGGTGAAAGATGCGGAACTGCCAATGGGTGAGGGTTGGATACTGGTATGGGGAATAGAATGATATTGTGGTCGGTCCAGGGGCAAGGTTGATTGGATGTAATGATGTTGTCGCAGTTAAGAGTCAGCTAACCAATCAAGGATTTGGCCTTTAGAATGCGTAGCACTGAGGATACATTGGGTGAAGCATGGTGTGCTAAGAGAGTTAGCTAGTGAGAGGGCATTTGGATCGGCCTCGTTGTTAAAGCTCTAATCAAAGTCTCTTAGGTGGATAGTCTGAGTTGAGGGTTTGGCGCTGGAGAGGATATGCAGTATGTTCTCTTCGAATTGGAGGATAGGGCTGTGGGCCCAATAAACCATGTGTATTGTAATCGAGGAAGTATGGGAGGGACTCAGTTTGGTAGTAAAGAAGTCACCTGCAGCTAGAGGAGTGTTACTAATCTCCCTCAGTAGTGTTGAGCCTCTAGCTATGAGTGCTGCACCCTCAGCTCTAGAGTCCAATCTAGAGCTGAGGTGGTATGGCGAGGGATAATGAGGGGCCAGAGGCATCATGCAGCCATGTTTCTGATATGGCTAACAAGTCGAGGTCATGAGTAGTAATGAGGTCCGCAATATCAAGAGGCTGTGCCGGGGATAGACCTGGCATTCACCAAGATGGCCTTTAGTGGAAGTGTTGTAGGTTTAGTGTCAGGATTATAGATTTTTGGTTTGGTGTGTGAAGGGTGAGGGGGTGAGGAATGGTGTGGGTGCTGTCCGCATTAGTGGTGGACTTCACTAGTGTGAAGTTGCATACAGGCGGCACTACACTGGAAGGTATGGCAGTCTTGGTTGAATGGAAGGCTGCAGGCGTGATGCTATGCAGCAGACTGCTGGTGGAGGATGTTGCTGAGTCGCAGGAGGGTTCCTGTTTATGAGTTTTGGCGTGGGCATTAGTGCAGGAGCAAAGTGGAGGCATGCAAACTTGTGAGAGTGATAGACCTTCTGTGGAGATGTGTGTGTTTGCAAATGAGTCATGGCATTGACGTATGTTGCTGGTGGGGAGTAGGGAGGGTCAGGTGCATGCGGCTTGGATTCCACAGTTGTGTGTGTGCAGCTGGTATAAGGTTGGCTTGAGGCTCCCGGCTGAGGAGTCCGTTTACCGATCGTCGATAGCTGCAAGGTGCCAGAGGGCGTTAGCAGCGAGGTGCAGCTGAGGAAGAGGGGGGCTAGAGGCGGCAAGCTCACTCAGCATCTTGGTGGTGCCAGGGAGCATGAGCATAGATGAGGAAGACACGTGCAGCAAGGTGCGCACATCTGAGCGATCCTGTACAGGAGTTGTGACGGGTATGTGGGCAAGTTGTTAGGATGCGTTTCGCGGCTTAGAGCCATGGCTGGAGCAGGCATAGACAGATGAGAGACAAGGAGCACAGATGGGTATGAGAGGCTAATGGGGCATGAGCAAGGCACCCGCAGAGCACAGGAAGTGGCAAGAGTGCCCTGCTGATTTCGTACAACCATCCGTTTCATCAGGCGTGATAGTATCATGCTGGATAGAGGGGTGTGACACTGCAGAATTGGATCTGAGCAAGCAACTACACAGGGAATGTATTTTGAAGGGGGAGCGGCGTGCTGGGGGCTCATAGGGTTCAGATTGACTAGAAAAGGTGGTAGGAAGGTGGAGGGAGATATCATATTGTGCGGTAGCAGTTCAGAGAAAGCTTTAAGATTCACACTATGGCACGATTTTAAGTCAAAGAGGTACTTTATGGGCTTGTATGGCCAGAAAGGGGACGCATCTACAGGCCGTAAATGCAGGACTTTAAAGGGGGCCAGCATCATCTGCCATCTCCCATAGGGCTCACTGTTTTCATTTGCTATCAGCCAATCAAACTTCACTGGAGGCGAGCACTGACAAAGGCAGGCCACGGCTTTTCACAGACAACGGGGATGCCATTGTTGAATGAATATTCGCTGCAGTATTGCAAAGCCCAACAGGGCTTACCTTATGTGTAGAACAATCTCTGCAGGACTCTGGAAGGCACTCCTGTACCTCACCGATGATGTTGAGTGGCCCGACAGGGATAGCATCTGTTCAGTTATGAATGGAAAATGGAATCTAAAAATGGTCTTCTCTTCATTTTGTGCTATCCTTGGCTCTCCAGAGCTTTGCAAAGCTCCTTTGTCGGGTAGCAGATTCATTACAAGCAGGGGGCGTCTGACTTTTGGTCTGTTCGGACAACAGTATAATATTAGCTCAGTCACAGACAAGAAACCGCATTCAATTGACTAGCAATACGGAGAGACAACTTTCTTATTTCCAAGGAGGAACATAGACTTCAGTCTCCATCATTAGGTGAGAATCTCTGATGCACAAGAATAGGTCCCAATAACTGATTGAAGTAAGCAGGTTGTCAGCAGGGGGTGCGTGATGGCATTATGTCTTTGAGGAAAGAAATCACAAAACCTGAGCATGCTGGCCATAAAGTTTGAACAAGCGGCGGTTGAGGGTAAAATTGTGGTGGCCGGGAATAGATTCTATGGTGAAGAGGAGGTGGGTGCGTGTGTTCCTCGTGGCATGAGCAACAAGTCATTGAAGGCTCCGTGTGTGGAAGCAGGGAAGGTTGAGAATCCTGACCGGGTGTGAGAAAAGTTTGCTATTGATTTCATGGAGCCTATGAGGATGTTAGGGCAGGAGAATAGGTTCACCATTGTAAAGTATTCATTATGCAGCCAGATGGTTTGAGGTGGATTTTGTGGAGTATATAACAACGGGGTGCGTGATAAACTTATAGAGAAATTGTTTGCAAGATAGGGGTACCCAAAGACTTTAGTATCTGATAACAGAGTGCAGTTAGTTTCACATGAAATACAAAGTTATTTAGCTAGGCATGATATTGAGAACCATATGACTGCTCTGTATAATCCAAAGGCGAATGGGTTGGTAGAACGGATAAATAGTATTATTAAGACCATTCAGTTAGCATTTGTGAATAAAATGGATTAGAGATTGAAGGTCTGTGAAATGGTAATAGCGTACAGGCACACACTGCATGTCACGACGGGGGGGAGGAGTCCCCTTTTGAGAGAATGCAAGATAGAGTAATGCGCTCTAGCGTGTAGCCGCAATGGATGTCTGAAGTACAGCCAGGAGGAGTACTGAAAGGGGCAGAAGGCACTAGTGTAGGTTGTGTGGGGGTTTTTGTGAGGTTGAGGGTGGCATTCTGAAGGGATGTTTACTATTAGGGCCCAGAAAGTGGGGAAGAGGCATATCTTGACCACTAATAGCAAGAGCTGGAGTATAGGCCGAGTGTCGATCATGGGGAATGAAGGAGCTGCAAAATTGGTGATTGAGGGAATGGCACTAGTTCAGATGGGTATAGGGGTGATGAATGGTGGAAGGGCAATGCCATGGCAGAGTGTTGGGTACAACGTCATGTATAGGGAAGGGTGCGAGTTCCTGAGGGAGTGAGAGTGAAAATGTGGAGTCACTTCGCAGTGAGTGCAAACAAGCAGGACAGGAGCAAAGCAATAAGTCTGAAGGAATGGGTGATCAGGGCACAGAGGAATCTGTAGGTCGTGTAAGAAGAAGAGCTGTAAGATCTGATGATTATTTGATTGATGGTTAATGAGTTAGCTATGTGTTATTGTTGCATCTTTCTTTTGATGTAAATGTTCATTTTTAGATCATTTCATTTTCACTAAATGATACAATGCATTCATTACACTAATGTGCAAATGGCTTATGTGTTGTAAATTGTTAATACATTGCATATATCCAAGTCTTGGATTATATGTTCAAAATGTGTATAATGGGAGGAATATGTGGTAAGTAGCTTGTAAGCTGGGGTGAGTGGAGCATTCCAGTATGGAATGTTGGGCTGTGCCATCACGCAAAAATGAACATTGGCAGATTGCTGTAGCCTCTCCACACACGTGCGGTTAGGGTCCTGTATAGTAATAAACTAACTACTGTTTACAGTAGTAATACATTTTAAAGTAATAACCAACATATCGAACATTTTATTATTATTATTATTTCGCTTCAGAAACTTTTCAGAATTTTGTCTCCTTCTAGTTCCTACTGTAGTGAATCGGAGTGAGCATCAGTAAATGAGGGAAGTCTACGGAGCACATGTTTTGCATCCAAATAGACTACAATCTTGTATGTGGGTGGGGTGTTGGATCTCTTTCCTGCAGATATAAAAAGATTTTCCATTCTAACATTAAGGAAAGTCAACATTTTATTAAAAGAAACAGATGCAAAGTATTGTTCCCCACTTTCTTTACTATTCTCGAGCTGCAAAGCATTAAAAGAACAGGAACGAAAAAACGATATTTCCCAATGTAAAGAGGGTAAATTGTAGTGTAACCTGACTGCCAAAAGCAACTTTCAACACATATACGCTGCCACTCACTATCAAAAGTGCTTCATAATTGCCTTGGCCCTGTCCAGTACTTCCTCTTTCTTTCATTGTTATCGGAACTCAGCTGCTTGGCTGTTGTATTCTATGGCAAGACCGGAAGCGAGCATCAAGCTTCACTCTCTTTAATTGCTCCTTCTCGTTCTGTACTACGGCCACTCTTCTTTCCGAACGCTTCACCACCTCAAACCAACTAATCCTGTCAAACTCTGTAACTCTCAATGCCCATCCACTTTTTTTGCTGCTCTCACAAAGATTAAGTATTACCTAAATTTAGGGTTAGATGTACGATTAACATTGTTTTAGGAGAGCGCACGCTGAGTAGAAAGCTCCTTGTCAGGAGAGCGAGGTGCCACGAAGTGACACCCGGCACTCCTCGAGCGAGGCACGCATTTGCCAGAGACAATGGGGTAGCTCAGAACGAGGACAGCCTGGGGCTCTAGGAGAGCAAACAGTATACTTCGGAGCTGACCTGTAGCGAGCGGAGGGTGAACACTGCCCATGCTTGCAGAGGGATGCGCACTCCACAGACATCCGGCGGGCGACCTTTAGGACCTGCCTGAGTGCCGGTGATACCGCGCATGCTCGCCGGGACTGCCATTATCATTGACCAATTCAGTCACAAAGGCCGTCTCGGCACGGCAGCAAGAGTAGAATAGCATTATTTCAAGATCCTTCTGTTGCTCCGCCGTTGTGGACGTTTTGGAGGATTTCGGACTATTGCTTTGTGGCCGTGGTCCATAGGCAAGAGCTGGCAACACACAAGGAAATAGGAGCAGAGGAGCTCTAGAAGGGCCAGTCATAAACAAGCTATAAACTAGCATAATGCTTGCCTATGGCATAGAATAGCGCATGGAGTCTTGATTCTATTACAGACACGTAGGCAAGCATTAGCGGTGCAGGCAATTTAAGCAAAGTGATGAGATGGTGTCTTGGTAAATTGCACCCCAACCTGATTCAATTTATTGGTTTCCTCAGTTGATTATAGGCGCAGAACAGAGACTGAACACATGCGAGGGGGAGCGCTGAAAGTAGAGTTCGACAGGATTAGACGGTTTGAGTTGGTTCCATGTTCAGATGGAGGAGAGGCTGTAGTACAGAACGAGAAGGAACAACTAAAGTAAGTGAAGCATAATGCTCGCCTTTGTACCTTTGATAGAATCAAGACTCCCTGCGCTATTCTTGGCTGGGTAATCTTTATTGTACAGTTTTTGTTCATAGATCTTTTATATCTTCTAATCATTCTGGAATGGACTCTTTGAGTGAACATCCTCTGGCTTGCGATATACTGGAGTGTTAGGCTAACACGCTTCCTTAAAGCAAAGTATTTGGATTTATGGGGTGAGAACATGATGCGCTCCGGGTTCAGAGAATGGGCAGATAATATGAATTGTCACAACCGGTTTTAATTGGAGAAAATGGTGAGTTCAGTAAGTCCAATTTAATTTCGGAGGGTGGTGGCCGTAAAGAGAATCCTGGATTTGCTTGCCTGTATAATTTCCAGGTCAGGCATTGTATTCTAATTTTTACAACCAACTCTCTTGATGTGTGCTTATTTGACACAGACACAATTTTGTTTTCCTTTTCTGGGGTCGAATTTCAATTTCTTCGTACAACAGACATAAAAACAAGCAGAAGGTCCATGTTACACTTGCACGTTCTCAATGTCACTGGGCCTAGTAAGAGTTGTTTTTGCTCTCCCTTGCCTCGTCGTGCCTTGAAACATTCGAGTATGGGCCCGATATAAATAAAATCTCATATAATGTCAAACAATGGTCCAAATCCCAGTTCAATATATGTGTGACCCTGAGCAAATGATTTCATCTGTAGGAGTTCTAATTGGAACTACTGGAGGACTGTTTTTCACCAGAGGATAAACTAAACATTAAACTCGTGTGCTGTTGTTTTTACTTACCGACAGAAAAGCAATATTTAATAAGCTGATACTTAGTTAAAGTCACTGGGTTTATGGTTTCAGTAAGCTTCATTATTCATTTCAAACGTTCGCTACATTTGTGCTTTTTAGGATTTTAAAAACGTAGAAAGTTATTATGGGATGAACGCAGTAAAAACAAATACATGAAAATAATTTCCGTTTTACGGTTTTTGTAAAAGGCTTGCTACTGTGTTGCCCAGGACTAGTGTTAATGGTAGAAAACGTGTCAAACCCAGAACATTGAAAACCGATGTACTGCAGTGCGTGGTCATCATCCGTGCAATTGGAAGACTTCCTTCAAAACGAGGATAGTTGTTCGGTATTAACTGGCAATATGTTTACAGTGGGGGTGCCCTATAAAGTGACACAAGTACTTTATTTCTGGCAATAATGCGCGATTGAGCTGTTTTATCTCCGTAAGCCTCTGTAACGATGGGAGAGTGAGAAGTTAAAAAATAAAAATAAAAGCAACTACTCCGCAGGATAAGCGACAGGGGACAATCCCTTAAGGTTCATCCTCAAGGCTGGCGTTATGACAAATCTGCCCCTATCTCCCAGCCCAATAACGCACTCCGTTCCAGCGCTCTCTGCTGGTATTGAATTCGGTTATTCCGCTCCCCCCCCGCCCCCCCTCCCAGCACAAAATCACCCTGGTTCCTTTCACCTTCTTAACTCACCCGGAAAATCTCCAGTTTCACCCCCATCTTGAACGGTCAGTTCAACGTTGGAACGTCTCAGGTAACGTGACACAGGCACGTCCTCTAAAATGCTACCCGTAATCCGAGCCGCCATTTTAGAGTAGAGTTGCCACCAACCCATTACATAAAACTAGCTATAAAAGTAGATATATTTGCAAACAAATCAATGATTTTTAAAACTTTTTCTACAGCATTTCGATATTGTTACATTATTAACACGTGAAGTATACCTTTCTGCACTAAAACATATATCCATATAAAATATTTTCTCGGTTACATATATGTTTTGCAAAATGTGTTATTTATAAGAAATTTTGCTAAAAAAAGGTATTACCCTAATTGCCAAATCATTTATTCCTATTTCGTGCACAACCACTCCCTGCCTGGCTGCCACTCTCTCCGTTTGCTTATTTTCCGACTAATTCACTTCCTCTCTGGAAGTTTTCACCCGATTGGTCACGACGCGGCGCACTTCTGTTGTCATTGTAGGAACTGGGAGTACGAATCAAATTGATTAGTGAAAAGCTAACTTTTCACAGTGTTCTGAATAGTTGTTGTATGGCTACTGTAGCCCATCCTTCAAAAAAGGACACACTTGCATTAGAATCAGAAACAAGTTCTGTTTCATTTACACTTTGTAATAGTGTTTAACAGTGTAGAAAGGTATTTGCCCCCCCCCCCCCCATCCATAGCTCTCAACCATATGTGTCGGAAAGGCGGATGTAAACACCCGATTTTATTTTTGGCGGGTGAGAGGCCCATTGAAACGAATGGGCGTGCAGAAGTCTTGGCGGGTGAGCCAGATGTTTACAAGGCGGGTGACACCCGCCAAAAGCGTGTGAGTTAAGAGCTATGCCAATCGAATGTCCATTCCTTAGTTGACCAAGATTTGCAGTAGTTTAACAGGCTAGCACTTAATCGTATTTTCATCGTTCAGTGGAAGTGTGTGTGTACTGCTTAGTACACTTGAGTTAACTTTTAATCGGGTTATGGACATGAAAGCATGCAATGAAGTGACTTGTGATCTTGGGCGGAACTGTACTATAATCTTGTGTTCACTATTTATGACTTTATTTACATACAGAAACATTGTTAATTGTGTAGTATGTTGCAAACATCATATTGTAAACAGTTGTGTTGCCCGGACTGGGCTTGGATATTAACACAAGGACGCAGAGTCGGAGGAAGGGAGGAAACACCTTTCTTTATTCAATTACAACAAACTGGAAATGGCACATTCACGGCAACACTAGCCCATCCCATCTTACTCACCCCCAACAGAGGGGCTTCAACTTAAAGGAGCCATGGCCCTTTAAACCACCCCTGACAAATGTTTGGACATCCGTTTTAGCACATTTCAACCCACCGTAGCGACTTCTTCGTCACCCGCTGGGGTCTGTTGCTTCTTTCGGTCAGCTCACGGGCTCCTGGCTCATCAGAATTTGCCAAGCCCTGCCCTGGGTCTCCACCTGGCGGTACCCACAAGTCATCCCTGTGTTCCCTCACCTCAGGGTCAGGCTCCGGCGGAGTCAGCTCAGAGTCTTCCATCTTGACAAAGTGTTTGAACAGGAAGCTGTTCCTCTTAATCTCCTTGTCCACATTTTGGGCCATCACCATCATCCCTTTCACAGCGGTAATGTTCATGGGCTTCGGGGCATACCGAGAGTCTGTCTTCTTGATCATGGGTTGTTGAACAAGAACTTTGTCCCCGATTTGGAACTCCTTTGGTACCGCTCGGCACCTTAGGTCCGGCTCTAGCTTGGTCCTCTCCTTCACCTCTTTGTCTCTCTGGATAACCTCGACATCCCTTCACCAGGGGCTGAGGAGTCTCTCATAATGCGAGTGTGCACATCATACCTGAACATTAACTCGGCTGGCGTCTTGTTGGTGGCCTCGTGAGGGGTGTTGCGATAGTCTCGTAGGAGCCGACACAAGGCTTGATCAGGATTAGTGGCTTCTATCTGCGCTCTCTGGAGAGTTTTCTTTATGGACGCCATGAAGCGCTCGGCCATCTCATTCGCTTGATGTCATCTCGGAGTTATCTTGAGGTGCTTGAACCCAAGGTGTTTCGCTAGTGTCTCAACTTCATGAATGTTGAATGGCGGGCCATTGTCGGATTTGATCACTCTCGGGATCCCCCATTCGCTCAGTACTTCGTCCAGAGTGGCTGCGATATGGGGAAATGCTATGGTGGCAATTCTCTTCACAATGGGGAACCGTGAGTATTCGTCAATGAGGAGGAGAAAGTATTCCCCTGATTCTAGCGGTCCATAGAAGTCAACGCGACTCGCTCCCAGGGTCTCTCTGGAATCTGCATTGGCTGAAGAGGTATCGGGGGCTCAGCGGGAGCTGTGCACTGGCAAGCAAGACAATTCTTGATCCATTTGTCGACTGCTTAGTCCAAGAAGGGGAACCAGGCGTGACAGCGCAGCTGCCTTTTTGTGTTCTTGGCAGCTCGGTGGCCCTCATGGGCCGTACAAACTACTTCTGCTCTGAGAGCTGCAGGAATGACGATGCGGCAGCCACTCAGTAGGATATTGAGGTCCTTGACGGCCAGTTCGGTTTGTATTCTGGCTAGCCTCTCCATCTCCTCTTTGCGTACCCCCGGATGAGCCAATGTTGCACGTCGGTAGTCTCTCCATCTGTTATTACTTGTCAGGCTAATGGCCAGGGAGGCTGTTGGGTCAGCAGCCGATGCGGCCGCTACTGTGTCCAAGGACAATGTAGGTGGGAGTGAGTTGGTGGCCACGTAGTCGATGTAGGCGACATCTCCGGCTCGAGTCATCAGAGGGCCTGCCGGGTGGCGGAAGAGATAGTTAGCTGGTTTAAGGTCACCTCCTGGTCGGTGCACTATGTCATAATCGTACTCTTGCAGTCTGATTCCCCAGCGCTCGATCCTTGGGGGCATCTTGGTGCATGGGTTGCCAAATAAGGATAGTAGAGCCTGGTAATCTGTGATTAAGGGGAACTTCTTCCCAATGAAAAAGTGATGGACATGCTCACAGGCCCCCAGACAGCGGCTAGGCTCTCCTTCTCGGCCTGGGAGTAAGCAGATTCAGGGGTGGACAGTGCCCTGCTGGCATATGCCACAATGTGCCTTGGGTTGATATCAGCTCCACTTGTCTGCGCCAGGTTAGCCCCCAACCAAACGGGGCTGGCATCCACCATTATCTCTGTGTGCCACGAAGGTCGAAATGAGCCAGGCGATGGGCCTCCGTCAGGGCCTTCTTGATGGAGTCAAACGCCAGCTGGCAAGCGGGGGTCCTCTCAAAAGTAGCCTCCTTCTGCAATAGTTTCCTGAGTGGCTCGGTAATCGAGGCATAGTGGGGAACATACTTCGCACAGTATCCCGCCATTCCTAGAAAGGATCAAACGTCAACCACCTGTTGGGGCTCCTTCAGCTTGGTAATGGTGTTGACCTTCTCATGGTATGGTATGATGATGATGATAGGTTATTTATAACGTGCTTAATGCCCAGAGGTTTCTAAGCGCGGACCCAGGGATTGAACCTGTGTTACTGCGTGTCATCTTGCTTCCAAGGCGAGCATGTTACCCCTGAGCTATCCTCCCGAGGCATGGTCAGGGGTCATCCCGTCAACTGAGAAAATGTGTCCAAAAAACTTTAACTTGGACTTACTGAACCAGCATTTGTCGATGTTGAGGGTCAGGCCAGCGGCCTGGACTGCTGCGCAAGTGGCTAAGAGCGCAGCGTCATGAGCTTCCTTGGATACCTCGAAAATGAGTATGTCATCGCTATAGTTCAACGCACCTTGGATTGGTCTTAATATTTGCCAGACGGCTTCCTGAAAAATCTCGGCCGCTGACGAGATACCAAAGTTCAACCGTCGATATTGAAATAATGCTTAATGGGTGGCAAACGTTGTTATCGCTCTTGAGTCAGTGTGGAGCTCCAGCTGGTGGTAGCCTTGTATCAGGTCCAGCTTAGAAAACATTTTGGCGTTGTTAAAGGTATGGTCTAGTAAAATTTTGTATTGTCCCTACGGGTTGGCCATGTTTTTTTAAGCCTAAGTGGCTCGATTTTAGAAAACATTCCTATGGACCTTACCCGAGTTTTCGTCCATTAAACTCACGCGAAAACAAGCACCAGGGAGCCACCATTTTCTGATAATCCTATCTTTTCCCCCATCGCCCTGGCTGACCTGCTTTTGCGGCACTAAATCAATTCCCCCGCCCCTGAGCCTGACATTATCAAAACATTCATATTCCCCGCCTCTCTCTGTGACGTTACTGTGCTGCGTAGGCAAACGCACCCAGTCGTCTTCTGCGCGACTCCACACAGAACCCGGAAACCAACACAGATCAACTCACAACACAGCGCCAATTCGGAATATGAAACTGTACTTTAAAATGAAACAGCAACACGGTACATTTGGTAAAGTACATTTATTTGACATTCAATGTTTAGAGAATATTCAGCAATTGCCATATGAACTCCGGAAGCCATTTATTTTCTTTTATCTGTATCCGCAATAACTGTTCCGTTTCATCTTGAGTCACGCGCTGTTCCTTTATGGTACACAGGGTGTTCATTTTCGTAAAAAGAATCACTTTGGAAGCACGGTGAACCGCAAGGCTGTTCCATCAACTAGGCACTAGTCCAGCCTAAAGGTTGATATGTTGCTTCTAGCCACTAGTACAGCGTAAGGGCATGTGGGCCCTTGGCGATCGTCCCATAATATGGTGATTGTGCTCCAGTTGTTGACACGAAGCTGCAGGTGTCTGCTGAAGAGTCCACCCGCCGGTGTCTCAAACAGATGGCAGTGGCAGAATGGGATCAAATACCTGTTATGAAAACAAAAAAATTATAATTAGTCTCGCTAGCCGAACTTCATTAATAATACTCATTTTATTTATTATGGCCGATCAGAAACTATTTGCTTGCAAGGATAGTTCAATGGAGTATGTTCGTCTCTAAAATCAATGCGAAAAGTAACGAGATAAATCGAGGCAAACACACAATGATAAACAACAGTTAGTCTACATGCGTGAGGAATGATATGATATATGATATGGAATTTGTAACGTGCCTATACTCAAGTGTTTCTAGGCGTGACGAGGCAGGTGGGGAACAAGGGCAGACAGACAACGATCCGACTAGGCCAGGTGTCTTTCTGATCGCGCATGGGGAAGGGCTGTACATGGTTAGTTGAATACAAATTAAATAATAGGGCCAGCTGGTGGCAAGTGCAAGGTAAATGCCGGGAGAAGGGGCTGAAGGATACAGAGACAGTCCCGTAGTGCAGGTAGGCAGTGCAGGGAAAAGTGGCTGGGCCAAGGACCGAGATCGGTGAGACCAGTGGACCTGCATGCCCATGTGCCCACTACGAACACGTTTTACTTGCTTTTCCTAGCTCTTCATGCATTCATTTATTCATGCATCCATTCATTAAATCTTCATTCTGGTATAAAAGCGTGTAAAGATTTACTTACATTATATTTGAAATTTCCATTGTGTCTCTTCGTAATGCAGTCTGTAAAACGGACCGTGCTCTTGACAACAATTTTTCGTATACTGAACTAAAATGAAACTCGGTCTAGTTTCTGAATTTTCTGCCTTATCGTCTCTTACGTTATTGCGCACTCCCTTCAAATGTAGTTCTTTCGGCATGGTCCCTGTCTCAAGGTCAAAAAACAATAGGCCCTTATACTTCCAGTGCGACGTGTGGGCCTCATCTGGGCGCTGTCCTTTGCATTCTTTATTTGCAACATCACGTAGTATAGGCATCTGTGAGAACTTGAAGTTTAGAATCCATCTATGTAGTGCGCCTCAATGTGCAAATGCGAACTGGCTTCTCTCCCAAATGCCACGGCCCGCTTGGCTGGCGCGTTCTAAGTGCCCCAATTCTGTCCCCGTTGTCTGCGAGCTTTGCAGCCCAAATTGAGACATTTAATTTTTTGCGGAAGGTCAGGGAAAGTATAAAGTACCACAGGAGTTGAGTTAAAAGTGAGATTTATTGTTTGTTTGTTTGTTTTATTATTTGCAATACACAAGCCTCTCCTCCGTTAACAGTGTGCAGCATTTACATTTACATGAGATGAGACATGAGAAAAATATATACATACACATATGTGAGGTGAATAGAGAGAATTCAAAGATGACACCCAGCTTGTTCGCCACCCATGATGGTGAGGGTAGGGGTTAGGTTTATAGGTACACTGTACAATAACATTTATTTACAAAAAGACAATCGTATTGCAATTATTTAAACCGGGATTTGTACTTCACAATCAGCTGTGCTTCGGGTGGGCATGCAGGTACATGCAATGGATCACTGCTCTGCAATGGATCACTGCTCTGCACAGAAACGTCCAAAATTCCATATCTGTGCTTCTCTAACACAGCAACAATAAGGCCTTTCACAAAGTCGAACTGCATTTCATCATAGACTGGTTTGATCACCCATTGCTTACTTCGGTTTGAAAACACCTTAGTGTAGCGAGGCATCCTTACTTTACCCCGAGTCCTAGATTGTTCACGCCCGACATTGCTGTTATGGGCCAAGACCGCTAGTAGAGTGCGATGTTTCATGCCCCGAAAGCTAAAATGCAAGCGCTTTGGCCTGTACTTTAGGCACATATTGTGGAACGCCTCCAAATCTCCTGTGTGACAGAATTCTGTCAGTCCTCTCAAATCTCTTGATAGAGTTTTGTCGAAAACAATCTTCTCAATGGCTTTGTGTGTCGGTGAAGATGGAATCAACCACTTCTTCTTCCGTGCCTCCTCTGGGGACAAAGGGCCATGTTCACATTGGTGGAAATGTTCATTTGCTGTCCAGCGGTGAACGTTGGTACAGTGGTGCATCAGTGACCGCCATTTTTCAAGTAGTATTTCCACTGACACCTCACAAGTTTTTGAGCTCCACCAAAGATGGTTGGTTATTGAATGTGACCACTGCAAAATACTTTCAAAACCTTTTTTTTTCCCTGCAGCCGAGATTTTCTTATTGATTGATTTAGCAAGATGCCATACGTCAAATTGATGTTTAATATGTGGGAACTGCTCTCTCATTGTCTTGGCAATTGAAACGTGTCTATCCGTGGCTATGAGGTTGATGTGCATTCCCCTTGATTGTAGATATTCCACTGATTTTATAAATCCTAGTTTCTCCATGGCCACTGACGATGTACATTGTGTTACCTGCACGACCACTAAACTCACAATTTTCTTACTATCCATGTCCTGAAAGTGGTAGGTGCAGTACTTGGCAGAAAATCCAGGGCTGTCGCACTGTCCATCGCCGGCTAGCCTGAATCGTTTGCCTTCGAATGTACTTGCTAGAGACAATTGTTCAATTTTCCAAGCATCACTAATGGCCGGAAACAGATAATCACGTTGGTATATGTAGTACAGCGCTTTAGAAATGAAATGGAGTCCCACAAACTGAAAGAAAGCCTCTAACTTTCTAAAACTGGAGCCACTAAAAAGTGATGCAGCTGCACACAGTAGATTGCCTGCTGGCAGTTTCCCCAGCATTGGTTGTGCAGACCATGAGAACCTATGATTTAATCTACAGGCGGCATTTATTTTGACGTTACTGCCTTTTATTTGACGAGTCACATTAATCAATGGCTTCCCACATACTTTCCCTCTAATGGAATGCACACATTTCAGCATACTTATAATTTCCATCAAACAACTTTTGAATACAATGTATTTGCTCTCTTTCATTAGACTGTCAATACATTCAATAACATATTCTTGTGGTGGTGCGGTCGCATTGTAGCTATGGTCCAATGCAACTTTGCTGTAGTCTCCAAACACAGTTAATTCATGTTCTGGCCATTGGACATGAGCATCTCAACCCTGAACACGCCGCGCCTCAATTAATAGTTCCTCCATAGTGTACACTGTGTGGCAAGCCACATCTCTCATTCGCTTCACTGTGTGTGTGTGTATAGTTCTGACACCCACGGGTAAGTGGAGGAGAGATTGCAAAAGGGATGTTCAGTTTAAACAGAAGATGGAGTGTAGTAGAATTGACTGGAAAATAACATAAAATAGTCCCCAGCACAAACATTATTTTCAAGTTATGAACTGTTTTTAACTAACCTTTTTTTTTGCAACTTTTTTGACTCGACCTTCAACATCTGCACGCTGTAGCTCCGATTCGTTTCCGCATGTCCTCCCTTCCTCTTGCGCTGCAACGACTATATTTTCTGTATCCGCATAGACAGCACGGAATGAGGCTCCATCGTCTCCCTGAAACATAGTACTTTCATTACTATGTATCAAAATATTGTTAGCATAAAACACACGTGAGGACAACCACACAGGTACATCTCAATAGCCAAACACGATTTAAACATTGTGTGCAACAATCAAACGACAAGTATTCGACCAGTGATGATCTATTTCGATGGAACTGTCAGTATCCATACCTCTGGCTCTGCATGGACTGCCATGAATGGTTGTATTGGAGAGGAGTCATCCGCATCTCCCTGAAACACAGTACTTGCATTAGTATGCTTTTCAATATTGGAAACACAACACACACTTGGGGTCGACGGCACAGGTACATATAAAGAGATAACCATAAATGATGCATTGTCCAAAAGAATCAAGGAAAATCCAAATATGATCACATTTCATCGACTTATTTCAACGATTCCTTTACATCTGCATCATCTAAATGAGATGTTGTGATTGTGGTGGAAACTCCGTCGTCTCCATGAAACACAGTACCTGGATTAGTATGGTTTTCAATATTGGAAACATAACACACACTTGAGGTCGAACGCTCAGGTACATATAAAGAGATAACCGCAAATGATGCATTGTCCAAAAGAATCAAGGAAAATCTAAATATGATCACATTTCATCGACTTATTTCTCCGATTTATTTACATCTGCCTCATCTAAATGGATGTTGTGATTGTAGTGGAAGCTTCGTCGTCTCCCTGAAACACAGCGCTTGCGTTAATAGGGAAGAAAATATAGCAAATGGAGTCACGTTATATGATCACGCATGATGGAGCTGTCATTATCCATACCTCGTGCTGCTGAAGAATATCTATGGATGTTGCAAATGTAGTGCGCACTTCCGAAAGCTGTTGCGCCGATTCGTAAACGCATGGTCCCGCTTCCACTTCCCCTGGATTTACTTGAATGTCAGGCTCTGCATCAAGTGCAGGGGTTGACGCTCCCATCAACTGCCTGAAACATAGTACTTGCATTAGTGAGGATTACAATAGTGAAAACATAACACACACCTGGGGTCGACAGCACAGGTACATATCAACGGCTAACCACGAATGAAACATTGTGTAGAACAATCAAACGACAAGAATTCCAGCTCTGATGATGACGCTCAGTATCCATACCTCCTGCTGTTGAAGAACATCTAGAAATGTTGTAGATGTGGCAGACGCTTCAGCATCTCCCTGAAAGACAGTACTTGCATTAGTATGGATAACACTAATTATAACCGAAAACAAACATCAGTGGACAATAACTAAGGTGTATATCAATTGGAATGCACTAACCAAACATTCGGTAAAATGATTACACGATAAAATAAAACTATTACTTGACATGCATAAAACAAGTCTGTAGCGGATAAGCCTAGTAAGATTACCTGATACGCACTAGAAGTGGTTGATAACTGCGACCACGTCAAGGATGTAGAATGTTCTTGCTTCAGATTCAAGGGATAGTCAAGAAGTTGTAAAGGTAAATTAATGATTGATAATGAAATGCCAATATTAAAAATAGCCATGTAAGGCGACAGAATACTTGTAAAATGCTCAATACAGCACAGTTCCCTGTTCACATATATATACATTGTGTTTGTGGGTTCTGAAATCGAAAAAGAATATATTGGTAAATGTCATTATTCAAAAAACTATACACTCATATCAATATCGAAATTATTACAAGGGATAGAACACCTACAATATCAATTAATCTGTTTGGATACCTACACACTACCGCAAGGCCTAAAGCTAAATCCGGACACTTGACTCACCGGTGGCGGAATGTGGATGAATAGAGTGGGAATAGCGTTTTCGAGCAATTTCCGTGTCGTTCGCCGTTTATTCTTCTTTGTTACCCAAGATGTTGTGTACATGTCCAAGGAAAAGTGCCGGCTGCAGATGCGGTATCGATCACCCCTCTTGTCCTGTAAGACTTGTTGGACTCTACTTTCCAGCTCATCCAGTGGATATCTGCAATGTCTGACCCATTCTCTTATTCGATCAACAGTTTTCGGGAATACATGCATTGTAGTACCTTCAGATTTAGCATGGGTCTTCGAAGGGCAACCGCTAATCGAACAGGCAGGCATTGTTGATAAATCTGAAAAGTAAATATCGACATTATTATACAATCTTCAAGAATAAAGATTTTATACAAAAGTAAATGAATCATACAATGATCAATGCAAGGTTTGTTTTGGTCGCAGGAACTATACCAGTTCATTATGTGCGGCTTAGTATTTGCATAAGTTGCAGAAATGTATAAATTATGTGACTAAAAACTGAACATGTGACTCATCCCTTGGATGTTCTCTATTGCACGAGAAGGAAACATGCTTACATCATAGACTGGACCCCCGAAGGGTGAAATTCGATGACAATAGACACAGATGAAAATAAATAGATCTATTGATAGCATAGCAATGGAAACTCAAGTCAATAGCAATGAGACCAATGAACCTAGCACTATTATGTACTCAACTCGCAAATAGATATTTAAAAATCTGCGAAATATGACTAGGATACAGGGTCTTACCTTGACCAACAAACAGTTGGATTCAGCAAGCAGAGCAGTATGTTGCAGGAGAATAGGTGGGTGGCCACAGGTAGCACACTGATGGGTTTGCTCTAAGCGGTCACAGAAGTTCACGGATAGCACGACGATGAGCAGATTAGCGTTGATCTCAGTGGTTGCCAGGTAACACGTTCAGGAGTTGACTTGCAAAGCACAAAGATGTTCTCATGAGACATATCAAGTGGTTTATAAAGTATTAGAAACAGGGGTGTGTTTGTGAATGAATGATGTATGTATGTCGTGGTCTTAGGGGGGGCGTCCTGCTTCAAGGGGAGGCCTGCCTGGAGACACGGGGTCTGAGGAGACCATGTGAACAATGGCCCCTTGGCGTGGGACACCTTTTGAAGTGTACATGTAGTTTGGCACCTTGGCCGTTTGCACCCATCACAGGCCCCCAATGCTAGCGTGCATCCACCGGCGCGAACCGCCTTTGATACAGGGGGGTGGGATGGATGGGCCTGGGGCTTGCAGATAAGGCACAGGAAGACTGCTGAATGGAGACACACTTATGTGGATTGCAGGGGGGCGGCCTGCTTCAAGGGGAGGCCTGGCTGGAGACACAGGGTCTGAGGAGGCCATGTGACCGATGGCCCCTTGGCGTGGGACACCTTTTGAAGTGTACATGTAGTTTGGCACCTTGGCCTTTCGCGCCCCTGACAGCCCCCCATGCCAGCGCGCATCCACCGGCGCGAACCGCCTTTGATACAGGGGGGTGGGATGGATGGGCCTGGGGCGTGCAGATAAGGCACAGGAAGACTGCTGAATGGAGACACACTTATGTGGATTGCAGGGGGGCGGCCTGCCTCAGGGGAGGCCTGCCTGGAGACACGGGGTCTGAGGAGACCATGTGAACAATGGCCCCTTGGCGTGGGACACCTTTTGAAGTGTACATGTAGTTTGGCACCTTGGCCTTTCGCGCCCCTGACAGCCCCCCATGCCATCGCACATCCACTGGCGCGAACCGCCTTTATATAAATACATAGTATATCGCCTTTATATCAATGATAGTATATCGTTGCTTATAAGTAACAAATGCCACATACCGGAGATTCTTGTGAGCACAGACCCACACTTCAACTGGTGTATTATAGTGGTGAAGACCCTAAGGCCTGTATAATCCAAAGGTAATTGTTAGTATAGATATATGTGTGACTTTTATAGAGACATAACCTACTGAAAGACTTTGAACAAGTGTTATTTAGTGCATGCATTATCGAGAATATGTTATGTTAGCTTAGATAGATAGTGACCACCCTTCTTCACAGCGACCTGACCTTCACCCATTCGGAGCACAGATGTCTGACGTCCATCCTTGAATGGAGACACACTTGATTCATTTAAAAAATCGAAACAAACGTTGTTAAAATATATGTGGGGTTTTATTTTGTATCTTATTTTCATGACACAAAAATACAAGACTTTAAAGATTATACAGGTCAGCTTGCAGCAGAGCGAGAGAAAATCCCCTGTACTGACCGCTGTCACTCGGGAACGTTTCTCTAATGGCACGAACGGCACAGGTGGGTATCACTCTTCGAACGCGGTGTCCAAGCCTCTCGTGGAGCCACCATGTAAAGGAACGATAGGCCACCAGCCTGTACCACCTGTGAAAAGGAATGAAACAAACTGTTTTTAAATGACCAAGATAAGTTTAATAAACGTTTGTTGTCAATGACAATTCTTGTAACTAATGGCATTCTACACGGACAAATGCTATCTAGACAATGCACACTATTGAACGACTTACATGCGTTACAATGATATGTAGATGTATTTTTGGATACATTAGAAGATCATGAAATAGGAGTGGCATGACAAGCAGAGTATACTTGCTCGTTACTCGGATTACGAGGACGAACAGTTGCGCGAAGTTCGTGCATAAGCACCATCATTATTCTCAACACGGCCCGTGTGAGGCAGGCTGCCCTGAAGTCTGGCAGCTCGGTGATGCATTGCGGCCGTGGCTCGCCTTCCGAAATGTAGGCCAGGCATCCTGAGTTTTCTCGGCAGCAGCAGTTCTCGTCCTCAGTTGGCATTAGCTCGCACCGATTGCATGTGCACCAGGTGGAGACGCCGTCCATTCGACTAGGCCCAGGCTCTTCATCTGTTGATTCGTCCTGCCAACTGCCGTCCGAATCCCCATCGTTTTCGCGTGCTTCCCTTTCCAGTAGTTCCTCCTCGGTATACTCGGGCTCGTACATGTTGGGCATTATTGTAGCCACTGTGTGGTAAACAGAGTAAAATAATTTACCGAGATGGTACAGGTGTTCACATGGGCTACAAGCGGCGAAGGTAGCTGACCAGAGGACTGAAACGAGTCACAGAATACTCAAAGTAACACAGAGAGAGGAATGGAATCGAAAATCTGCTGCTGTGTCTTGTGAAACGGTCTGTTTATACTTATTGAGCAAAGAGGCGTCCTGCCATTTCCATGGCGACACGTCATTAGCTGAAGCGCAGCGAATGTTGACACGAGACGTGCTTTGGCGTTGGGAAATGGGCGGTACGAGTCTGCTGATGACAGGCTCAGGGGCGGGGGAATTGATTGAGTGCCGCGAAAGCAGGTCAGCCAAGGCAATGGGGGAAAAGATAGGATTATCAGAAAATGGCGGCTCCCTGGTGCTTGTTTTCGCGTGCGTTTAATGGACGAAAACTCGGGTAAGGTCCATATGAAAGTTTTCTAAAATCGAGCCACTTAGGCTTAAAAAAACATGGCCGACCCGTAGGGACAATAACATTTTTTACTAGACCATGCCTTTAAGTTGCACGATCATGTCCTCGATGCATGGCCCGGGGTGTCTCTCCCTCTGGATGGTGGTATTGGCCATCCTCATGTCGATGCATAGGCGTAGCCCCCCACCGTCTTTTGGCACGATGACCAGCGGGGATACACACAAGTTCGGCCCCATGGCCGGCTCAATGCTGCCGTGAGCAGTTGGTCGAGCTCTCTTGAAACCGCTTCTTGAAGGTGGAAGCCCACACGCCTAGGATGCTGCGGGACTGGCTGTACTGATGGGTCTATGCATAGCTTGATCGGACCTTTTAGCTTGCCTAGGCTGGTGCATAGTTGGGGGAACTTCTCCATGATGTCGTGTTTGGTTATGAGTCCTTGGGGGTTGTCAGCAGTGACCACTCTTATCATGTCCTCTCCCTTCTGGCTGTCAGCAGCCGATGTTATCACATCATCCACACCAAAGTGAATGTCAATAAGCCCTAGGCATGAGGCAGTGTAGTAACTGAGGAGGCACCGACTCTTGGTGGTGCTTTGGATGACATGGATGGTTGTGTCGGTCTGACGGCCTTTGAGAAGGAGGCGGCTCCTGAAGTGGCCGATGGCATGCAGGGGCTTTGCTGCACCCCACTGGAAGATCCGGGAAGGAGTTGTTTCTGATGTTGGTTTATCAGGGATTCTCAGGTATTCCTGCTCTCCCATAACGTTCACTGTGGCCCCTGAGTCCACTAGAAATTGGAAGAGGCTGTTGCGCATCTTGACAGGGATTCTCAGGGCTTCCTTGACCTTCTCACTGCATCAGATGAGGTTGACTTATTCGTCTTGTGTCTGTAAATCATAGTATGACGTGCTCTGGTAAGGCATGAACATGTGCTGGCTTTCATCTTCTAGGTATCCCTGCGGGGGTCTGTCGTATTCATCCACCAGGCGAGGTGGTTGCTCCTGGTATCCATAGTCTTGTGAGTAGTCTGGGTACTGGTATTCATCGACTGCACAAACATAACATCATGGGTTAGGCTGATAGAATCTCTGTTGGAAATGTTGTGGTTGCAGCGGTCGGTATTCCATCCTCATGGGTGCCTGGAATCTTCGGGTAGGAACGGTCTTCCTTCTCTACAGACCGATTGGAAGTGTCATTCTCTTCCGCAGTTGGCGCATCTTTGTGACAGGGCCGGACACAACCCTGAATGGGGTAACGCCATGCCGCAGCGGTAGCACTGCCTCTGCTGTCTGGGACCCGTCAAGCTGGATTGCCTGTAGGGTGTGGCCCCCTCTCCCTCTGTCGTGGACCAACTTGCTGCGTTGCTGCAATAAGTTCTGTGTTGTCATGCTTTGTCACTGGCGCACCCGTCATCGAAACGGCATGGGCATCGACCAAAAAAACTTCTCACCAATTTGCTGCCCTCCTGGATTGTGAGGGTCTTTTTTAGTAGTTGTTTCTTAAGGGTGGGCGATAGACAGCCCTCTATTACCCTTAGGCATATGGCTTCATCGAGGGAGCATCCAGCTGGCAGTGGGCTACCTTGATTCTCAGGCAGGTTATGTACTCATTCACTGTCTCTTGAGGTTTTTGTGTGCACTGATTGAAAAGATACCTCTCATAATCTCTGTTTGGTTCAATAATAAGTAGTCTGTCAAGGGCAGTGATCAGCGCGCCAAAATCTGGTTGGTCAGCTGCAGGAATGGTTTTGACGATGATTTTCACTCCCCTCCCCACCAAATTAAGAAATACGTCCTGCAGATGTGGTGGGTCTCCTTCACCTGACCCCCCTCACAAAGTGGTAAAAGACCTCCATCCACGCGGTCCACCGTGGACCTTTGTTGGCCTGAGGGGTCATTGAAAAGGGAAGAGGCATGCGCAGTAATACAGACGTTGCATTGCGCGCAGGGGGGTGGGTGAAGCAGGCTCGCGCCCGGGTGGTGAATGTGTCTCCTTGTTAGGGTGTCACCACGATATCTCAGGTAGGTTCACACTGGAGATGTATTGTTAATTAGTGGGCTGGGGCACTGAAGCTGTAAGGTTAATGTGTCCTGTAGGCCTTGGGTATTGGCAGGCTCGTGCTGTCTTGATGAGCAGTGGGGGAGGGGTAAATGATGAGTAGAAATAGCGTGGCAGACTGACCTCTAATAGTGCCTTTCACATTGCAGTCCACGTAGGCCTAGCTTCCACCCAGCAGCCTCTGTGCACGAGTCATGTATATGTAGGAGGTGGGGGGGCAGAGTCGCACCATCCCGTGCTGGGGTCCTCTGTATAGCACGTAGTGTAGACACACGCTTCCCTAGGACGAGCGTTCAGGGTGAGCACACTCACCGTGTGGGCGGGTGCTGGTAGTCCACGTCCTTGCTAGGGCAGCAGTCACGGCTGTGTAGAACAGTGCTGTAGGCTGCTGTTGGGAACGGGTGTCGGTGGTCGCCTGCTTCCTCTTTCATCGGTCGGCGCAGCTGCGTGTTGGATGCGGCTCGTAGCTGTGAGTGTGTGGAATGCTGTATGCGGATATTCATGTGTCGCACCCGACACTAGGAGGACGTAACGGTGGGATCGCCGGTCACGGTGTGCGGAGTGCACTCTTTGGAACGGCTCTGTGGGATCACTGGCTGTATGCATGAACCCTAACACGGTGGGAAACTGGAACTGGCACGTTCACGCCAACACTCCTCCCATCCCATCTTGTAACATGAAACACGCCACCAACAGAGGGGCTTCAACTTAAAGGAGCCATGGCCCTTTACAAGTTGTATACTTGGTTCCCCAATGCATGGTTATGCAATGAAGTAACATCTGTTCTGCATGGATGTAAGGTTGGGTAATGACTAAACCGCCCACTCAGCCCCCACACAAACCAACAGTGATACCAATCATAAAGGCAAAACAGAAAAAGCCAAGAGATATACCTCCTTCACCTTTTGTGGTACTGTTGGCCGGAGAAAGCTATGCTTTCAGAAAGGGTGTGAATGTGATCTAGTAACAACCCAAACAGCAAAGTACTACAGTCCAAAATAAAAGGAATGTCCAATGAAGGTGTCATAAACATACATATACTTTAATTAAAGACACCAATTGTGATGACAAGAATGAAAAGAGACTAAAACGCTGACTCATCCCTCAAAACTTCTACAAACCAAGAGCCAATACAATCATAAATGTAAAACAGGCACAGTTAAGAGATATACTTCCTTTGCCTTTTGTGGTAATGTGGGTCGAGGAAAGGCTATACTATCAAGAGGGGAGCGACTGTGGTTCAGTATCAACCAAAACGGTGAAGTATATGTAAACCTTCATATAACGTTGGGTCTAAAAGAAACTGGAGAATGGTATATGTATAAAATAATAGAATGAAAAGGAATAAATATTAAATGTACATTGTTCGGACCCATTAATAAAACGAGTCTATAAAGCTCACATATGGTGTATGCGTGCGTTATTTTATGTTGGTGTTATAGGCCATGTGGTTTCTTGTGTTTTTTCCCTTTCAGTTGTTTAAGCCTTTAAAGCAGGTTATGCCTCCATTTTCAAGGGCTGATAGACATCTGCGGATGCAAGAGAGTCCTTTGAAGTGTTGAGGGTTTTGTTGGTTTTAACTTTGTTGCAGGGTTCTGTTTTGTTTGTAACTTCGTTGCAGGGTTCTGTTTGGACAGAAGCATAGAAGGAAAAAAAAGAAAGAACATCCATATCCATAAAGAAAGAACATCCATACCTTTACTATTCGAGAGCCGTAGTTTCTAAGGCCTCTTCGCAGGTCCATTCCTGCATTACGTACAGCGTCGCTTGGGGTTGTGGTTAAAAAACATATGACCTGTATCAGTGCGGGTTGGGCATTTTGCTTATAAACCACCAGACCTGTAATGTTGCAGGTTATTTTGAGGACAAGTTTCCTTTCAGCAATTGTGTATTTGGTCTCCCCACAGCGATTTTTGTTCTGCTCTCAGGGCAGTATTGTTGTGTGCCCTTGCGGCTCGCTTTGCAAGGATGCCAAGCTGAGAGATTAGGTTATGAGACTCCATTTGTTTGTCTCATAAGTGGGGTGGGGGCCTTTTTGATGATGTGTGTTTAAGTGTAGTCTGTCGTGTTGGTGTGTGGGTAGAATGCAGCTCCCCTAGGGGCTATGCATTTGTTTACACAGGAAGTAAGTAATATGTATACATTCCGCTGATCTCAGTGATCAAAGAAACCATGTATTATTTATTTATTTAAATGTATATAGTGCACAAACAGCCCTTGGGCATCGAGGCGCTGTTACATGTGATGAGCTCAGTTACATGAGGCATCTGAGTGGCATTTGGAATCAATGCAAACTAAATACATAAATGATATATTACAGGCAGGTAATATCGATAGCCTTGTATACATAGCACATGGTCAGGATTAGGTGAAGAGTAGAGTCTTGACAGCTCCACGGAAGGCTATGTGGGAGCTTTCAGCTCTTAGGGATGGTGGAAGGTCATTCCATTGCAAGGCTGCTAAGTAAGGGAAGCTGGATCCTCCTGCTCTAACTCGCTTGATTTTGGGAACTGTAAGCATGTTAGAGTAAGGAGTTCTGCTTGGTCTTGAGGATACAGCTATGTGTAGTCTTTGGGACAAATAGAGGGGGGCAGTTTGGTTGAGACATTTGTGGGTTAGAGTGAGCATTTTAAAGAAGATAGGTAGCCAATGAGCCTGTTTCTTGGCGGCAGTTATGTGTTCCCTTTTGGGGATGCCTATAGCTGCACGGAGAGCGCTGTTTTGGATAATCTGCAGCTTCTCCATATTTTTTACTGACATGCCCAGAAAAAGGGCATTACAGTATTCGAATCCTGACCCTGTTATAGCTTTTGCAATGGTAAGGCAATTGTCCTTGGATAGGAATGGTCTAGCTGCATTTAAAAGTTTGGCGTGGTATAGTCCGGAGAGATGTCATGGCTCCATCGGATGAGACATGGTATCCCCCATTTCCCTTTGAAAATAACCTCCCCATATCTAAAACCCTCAAGGCCTATTGTCATGCATCCACTCCGTTTCCTATTAAGAGCAGGGAAAACCCTTTAACCAAATGTATCGACCAACCTTCCAACCTTGGTTTACCTTGCCAATGTGATGAAAATACCATTTTCAATTCCCCTTGCCAATCAATCAGAACTGATTTGCCATCAAAACCTTTTAAAAATGCTTACCCAAATTCCATAAGTCAATCATTCACAATGGACTTCTGTTTCCAGAATTCACAAAATACTGGGACTATGAAGAAGGATCGAGCAATGTGGAGCAAAAGAGACTGCATACCCAGTGAACACTAGTGTTTTCTGGCACACCTGCGCCTGGGAAATTCAAGCAGCAGGCGTTTGGTGAGAGAGAGCTGCACCTCTCTACGAGGAGCGTAGAGGCGAGAATCCAGGACTGGCGTGATAGAGACTGTGGGGTCCATTTAAGGCCCTAAGCAGAAATCCTCTTCAATTAAAAAACCGCTTTGAAATTATGTCACGAAAACGGCTGTGATTTTCTTTTCCTGGCACATGTGTGGTGAGCATTGAACACTGCCACCCAAAGAATGGCTCTGCATTTGCTTTACTTCAAGTTGAATCATAAGAAAGTGACCTGCATTCAGAACGGCACCACATTTGCTGCTCTGTCCTCTGAATATTAAAGCAGCGCACAGCATTCAAGACGCCCTGCATTTTTCTTTCTTTCTTTCTTTTAAAAACACCACCAAATGGTGTGCTTCATTGAAACACATCCCTGCATGCTTTATTTCATCTGATTGCCAAAAACCTCCCAAGAATGGCATTGTCTACTGAGAAATCGCATGAGGGGCAAAGAGTTTGCTTTTCACTCAACACAGCTTTTGTTTCCTTTTGCTGTGAACCACTGCGCTCAAATTGCAGTAAATGAAAGGAATAACTTGGCTTTTCTTTTTCCATGTAAATATCAAAGAACACCTGTGCAGCATCCTTTTGTGTCCATGAACCAACCGTATATGCAAAATCCCCCTGAAGATTAATTGAAACAACAGCCTGTGGTCTGCAGCAACCGCATTTGTAACCTTGAAATGAAAGGAAATTAACACACGTGTGAATCTGCTCTTTTGAAAGTAAGGAAAATGCTGTTTAAAAATAAATGTCAAATGACAGCTTTTGCTCGCACAGAAATGTGATTGAATATGTGGGTGGTAGGGGTTGGCTATATAATGAACATGATATTTGTCCCCATGAGACTTGGTTACGTAGAATAGACCCAGAAACCAGTAAAACTGGGTTTTTGGCCCAGGCACTGAATTCAATGGCCAATCCTACCTCCCAGTGCAAAGTCACATCCTTAAGTGAACCGGCCCACAATGACATATGAATAGGCCAAGAGTGTGATGATTCACTGCCCTGCTAGAGTAGCAGGCAGTCCTGGAAGAAGTAACAATGGAAGCCAATATGGCTGATGCATGACTAAGAGGTGCGATTTCCTCTAGCACCCTCTCTGTAGGAGGAACTGTCAAACTTCAAAGGGCATCATAAATGTCCTTTGTTGTAAGCCGAGCCTGGCAGGGACAGTTGCTGTGGGGGTCTGCAGCACCACCCACACATGTGACAAATCCACCCCATTGACAATAAAGGACTTCTGTAGTTTAAGAATTTTTTCCCAGCACCCTGAATAAGTAGTCATTTTGTATTATGCCAGCTTTCCATGTGATTTTTGGACAAATGTAAAGAGACCAAGTACATGTTTCTAGCACTTGGTGAACTGAAATGGCCATGAAAGACGCATCTCGGGGTGAATTATAAATGGGACAAATATGAAACTAGGTGGGATGATGCTAATTGTTATTAGAAATATGTGTAGTCATTGGCAGAATTTTAAATATTATGCATTTCATAAAAACGTCAGAAATGTGCCAACTGGCGATGCAACCTCGCACAGACATCGGCGGTCTGATTGTCCAATTCTCTGTGACCTAGTGAATCCGCATATCTACTTCTCAAAGCGGTGACTAGTATAAATTTGGAGTTTTGATCTATAACTCATTTTTGTTTAAAAGTAAGCTGGAGAGACAAAGAAAAGTTATAAATGCAAACACATAAATTATGACAGTTCCCCTGAACCAATCGGCCCAGGAGGAGGACCGGTAGGCTGTCCTATCCCAAGAGAGGTATAATTCCAGAGTACTTCCCCCCAGGTTGTAAATTTGATGATGTCATTTTGGCTATATAATGGGGAAACAGGGAAACACCAGGTACTCTCAGGACTCACTCAACACTCAAGAATAAAAATCCATTAAAGATCCAGGAAACCAGATACATCCATCCAGGCAAATCCATCCATTCATACAGATGCAGGGACACCCAAGAATCCAGGGAGAAATGATAGGAACCAGCTGATCTCATCCTAGAGATTGCAGTGACCAGACCTTGCCCAGCTGTCCAGCATCTCATCCAAGAGAACACAGTGACCAGATCTCTTGGCTCAGCTGTCATAGTGACCAGATCCCTTGGCACAGTTGTCCAGAGTGACCAGAACCCTTGGCCGAGCTATCCAGAGACCACACTGGCGTTCCAAAATCCCGAACTCAAGCTTACATTGTAAGTAGCACCTAACCCCAGTTCCCAAAACTGCATATCCAGCTCTTTGGACCCTTGCACCCCATTGAAATCTCATCCAAATCCCAAATTGCCAGTATAATCTGGTTAATCTGTATTAGCCTGAGTATGTTAGTGCATTCTTTTCATAAATCTTTCAAAAGTCTGTATAAATCCTTAGCATTATTTTCAAGTAAATCAATTGATTCCCCCATAAAGAGATTAAAAGTGAGTTGGTTGACATTTAAAATCAACCACCTCATGTCAAGTGCCTTTCTTTAATGATTATAGCAAGGAAAATATAGGGCCTCATTACACGGACGGCGGTAAGGGTTTACCGGTACTGGTAAGGGTACCAGTGCCGGTAAACCCTTACCGCCTTACTACGAGGTCCCTTTGTGGGACCCTGTCAATCTGGAAAAGTGAATACCCTTCATTTGAATGACAGACGTAACTTGATGGCCGAAGGCCAACCGTCTTATGCACCGAATTATAGAAATACAGACTGCTGTGCTTGACCAACAAGTGGCCATTTTAAACGTATCAAGAATCGCCATTTTGCTTGTTAACCATTGCTCATTGCTTTCTGTCTAAACTGCTTTGCATCTTGCAATTCTTGTGAATTCTGCTTACTCTGCTCAACTGTTAATATTGTTGTCTGAATATGAAAGGGCAAGGTCGCGGGACTGAGGAGTTCGTTGAAAATCCTCATGAGTAGCCCAGAAAGGAATGCCCACGCTCCCTCTCTGTAGCCTTGAGGTAGAGCTGCAGGGCATTTAATCATTTCACAGCTGCCAGCCAGTCTCGTACTGTGGTAGAATATGTTAGAATAAAACAGCTAAAGGCTTGAATTATGCTCTTCTTACAGCCCCCCTTCGCAAAACCCTTTAGAGCGTGTCTGCTCCCAGGACATGAATAGTACCTCATAGATAGCAAAGTTTGGAATGTGGCTCTTCCCCCATGTGCAGCTTGCTTCCAAAAACAGAAGCACCGTGTTCTGTTCAACAACTAGAAGATGCCTCTGCACTTTCTAATTGCACATTGTTACTAGAATAGACATCGAAAGGGTCATAATTGTCATTCCCGTCGGAAATGTCCATTGTCATCCCGAGTTCAAAGAAACTTAATAAAGGGGGGTGTTAAACATGACATAGCTGATTGTATGATATGCATTTTGTATATATGTAACTGATGTACGTAATTCGCTCTCTTGCGTCCCTCGAGGTCTAGAAAATACACGTCGTGGGGCGTGAGACCAGAATTGGCCAATTGGGAGTATTTTGCTTGCAATAAACCCTAGCATTGGGAATTTGAACCTCGTGTCTGGCGCATCTTTTCATGTATGGTTATTGCCTTGTTTCCATATCACGAGGGACCCCTAGGGGCCCCTTTCAAGATGGCACCCCAATAGGGACCCTCCCCCACTTGCCCCATCGTGTACGTTGTAACGGAGTAAAGGCGGAAGAACGGCGAGGATGTGACGGTCGAGCCGGGATCAAGAGGTGTACGGGGCGCCCTGTAGAAGTGAGGAGAGATTCCTTCCGCAGATCTGCACACATCTGATCCCTGATCGAGGTACCGGGCTTGTGGGCAAAGGAGGCGAGGGTCCCGAAGTGAGGCAAAAGCCAGAGAAGCGCAGACACGACATTGGGAGAGGTTGCGTCAGGACAGGCGACTTGTTTTATCAGGTGAGTCATTCCCTGATTCAAACAAAACCCTGATTTTTGGTAGAGTGTTGATTTTGCAAATTCAAACGTCCAGGTAAAGGTTAGTTAACCAAAGGGGAAGGTTAAAAACATGCCTGGAGTACTTTCCACTTTAGCAGGGCTTTTTCGCTGTGGTAGACAGTCCTTGGAAAATGGCCAAAGTGCACCGCCTGGGGGAACGCCGGCTTATGACATGTATGCAAAATATGGTGTGGGTGCGATAATATTTTGTGAAATTTGGCATAGGCAACCTAGAAAGCAACAGGACCATCAGTGGCCGATTAATGGTAGTTTTGAGATTGCGAGGATAGATAACCTAGAAAGGGTGCTGATTAGGAAAAAAGCGTGACCCGCAGCTTTTGAGACTGTCAAAGATTGGAGGACGGAAGCAATGCTCCGACTTAGGAGTAGAGAGAAGCATGCACATAGGCACAAATCGAAGCTTGAGGTAGCAGAAGAAAAGGAGGAGGAGGAGTGGACAGCAAGTCTAAGACGGGAAGGGAGACGTGACCAAATGAACATAGAAGGAATATACCCGCAGCGGGAACTACACATAGCAGACGAATTAATGGAACATTTGTTAACTAATATGGGTCGAGGCCCAAAACCAGGATCGAAACCAAACACGCCAGTAGTGACTGCGCAGACCCAACCAGTAGCTCTCATACCCCCTCCCGTAGCCCAAGCACTTCCCCTCACGCAAGCATTAACCCAAGCCCCAGCCACAGCTCGAGCCCTCCCACAAGCGCAGATGTGCAATTTCCCAGCACCCAGCAAGGCCCTTCACAGATGCCACCTGTGTCACTTGTCCCATTCGCACCTCCCGCTCCAGAGACAGATTCAGCACCATCCGCCCCTCCCAAAGTCGAAATTGAGACCGGGGAGGCGAGAGGCGGGGCTGAAGGAACAGGATTCGTAGAGGTAACTCTAAGCGCGATCAGCAATGAAAGAAAGATTGAATTACAGCAAGAGGCAGAAATGTACATAGAAGGAAACGATAGGACGGCAGCATTGGCCTCATTGTATGGGTACCGAAGAAGCAACGAGAGACGGGTAGTGTTGGAATGCATGGGGGAAATTTTGGTGGGAGAATGGAAAAAGATACTTGGGAATTTACCGCCACAACGATTGTTAGATTTGAATAAGTTAGCACGCAGTGAGCAAAGAGATGAGGATGTAAGAAAGCATGTGTACAAACTCATTGAACTGAAAAATGAAATGGAAGATAGATATGCTGAAATGTTTGCTACACCTGAATATAGTCAGGAGTGTATTAAGAAAGGTAGGAAGGAAGCGTCGAGGTTGTATATGCAAAAATTGTGGGCGAGAGTTTTTTCAGGTGGTGCAAAGCATTTGCCGGTACCGGGACAAATAGGTGATAAACAAAGATTGCAGGCATGGGTGGGGGAAACAATGCGATGGATGTCGAACAAAAGAAAGTCAGTGAAGGAAGTAAGTGAGATATGTAATGGGTGCCCATTGGAGATGAGAAAAGAAGCGATGTAAACGATAGTAGGAGTGTTACTGCAGCAGGTAATTGGATCCAATAGAGGTAGAGGGTACGCACAAGGCAGGGGAAATTTGAATAATATGCACGGGGTGTCATTGGGATTAAATCAATGTGCGTACTGTAAGGAGAAAGGACACTGGCGAGCGCAATGCCCGCACCTACAGAATAGAGGTGGGTTTGGCCAGAGAAGGCCTCATAGAGGACATCAGGGGTCAAATGGCCCAAGCAGAAATAGCATGCAGCAGCAGCAGGGATATACCAATGGAGGTACTCAAAACCAATCCTATGGTCAAAACCAAGCTCAACAGAACCAGGCATTGAACCAAAGTGTTCCGAACCAAAATCAGGGCGGGTAGGGCCAACAGAGAAATGATCAGAGTGGAGGACACCGAGGGGGAAATGGGAATATTTTTGATACACAGCCAAACACGTATTATAGCAGCAGCGGTGACTACACGTCGGACGATGTGTTATTTTCGCAATAGGACAGCCCACGGCAGTGGTCGGAACCAGTGTCTATTCCCGTGAATCAGAGAGGACCCTACATAGAAATGAGAGTCAGGAATAAGGAGCACCGTTTCCTTGTAGATACAGGGGCACAAAAGTGTTCGATAGACCACCACTTGGTTCCGGAGATCCACTGTCGGGGCAAAAGAATGTTTCTGTAGGGTTCGCAGGTACATCAGTAATTAACCCCATGTCCGAAGCTGTCCCAATTACAATAGGACCATTTACGGAACAGTGTCCATTTCTTCTGACAGAAAATTGTGGGGAGAACTTGCTAGGATGAAATTTGTAGAGAAAATTGGGGGCAGTTATACATTGTACGGCAGATGGGGTGTTCCTCACGATGTGGCCTCACGATGCCCCGGTGACGGAATTTATGTCAAAAGCGTTACCAGAAGAGCTAAGTAGAGTACCAACCTGTCTGTGGGCAATGCATGATAACGATGTAGGATGCTTGAAAATAGAGCCAGCAAAAATAACTTTGAAAGAAGGTGTTACATTACCACGAATTCCCCAGTATAAAATTTCTTTTCTGTTGAAGGTGAGAAGAGATTGAAGAGTATTGTTACTGACCTGGTGAGATTGGGGGTGGTTGAAGAAATTACAGGTAGCACGTGCAACAGCCCGATTCTTCCAGTTTACAAGAAAGGAGGCAATGAAGTACCGTATCGTTTCATAATTGATCTGCGCGCATTAAACAAAGTGGTAGACCCACAATTCCCTTTGGTCCGAGATGTCACAACAATACTGACAATGATACCGGCCACTGCAGAATACTTTAGTATAGTTGATTTGAAGAACGCGTTCTTTAGCATTCCAGTGGATAAAAGCAGTAGATATCTGTTTGCGTTCACTCTAGGAGGTCGATCATTCACATTCACACGCATTCCACAAGGATACACTGAAAGCCCGAGTACTTACAGCAGAGCGCTAAAAGAGCAGCTAGACATGCTAGAATTACCCGAAGGTTGCGTACTCTTGCAGTACATAGATGACTTGTTTCTAGCTGCTGACACAAAAGAGATCTGCAAAGAAAGTACTATATTACTATTGACACACCTAGCGACCCATGGTCACAAGGCGAGTTTGAAGAAATTCCAGTATAATCAAAAGGAGGTGTCTTATTTGGGTTACCTACTTTCGAAAGAAGGGAGAAGATTAACACCAGAACGCATAGAAAGCATTTCTAGTATGCCTATTCCAAAAACTCAAAAAGGAGTGAGAGCTGTAATAGGCATGGCCTCTTATTGTCGGCAGTGGATCAGTAATTTTGCGTTGATTGTGAAGCCGATGATAAAATTAACTAAAAAGGATGCAGTGATGCCTTTACAGTGGGATGAGGAATGTCAGAAAGCGTTTGAGCAATTGAAAGCTGCATTGTGTGCTGCGCCAGTTTTAGGCACTCCTAACTATAAAAAGATCTTTAGACTATTTGTGAGCGAGAGTGAAGGATGTGCATTGGCGGTTTTGACACAGGAACAAGGTGGAAGAAATAGGCCGTGCGGCTATTATTCTTCCGCGCTGGACCCTGTAGCGCGCGCACTACCACGATGTTTGCCATCCGTCGCAGCGGCTGCTCCGTCAGTGAAACAAACGGAAGGAATGGTATTGGGGCACACTTTAATTCTGATGGTGCCACATGCCATAGACGTTCTGTTAAACAGAACACAGACGTAACACCTCACCTCTGCTAGACAACAAGATATGAGCTCATCTTGTTTCCACCCCACATCCAAATTATGAGGTGTAGCGGATTGAATCCTGCAGAATTAATGCCACTGCCCATAGCAGAAATTGGTGACAACGAATCACCACCCCATGATTGTTTAATTGTCACTGAAGAAGAAACAAAGGGTAGAGTTGACTTGAGCGACATCCCACAGAAAGAGCCGGATGGGGAGTTGTTTTGTGACGGCTCTTGTTTTAAATTACCAGATGGCACGTCAACTGCCGCATATGCAATTACTACCCTAGAGAGTGTTGTGGAAAGTAAAAGAATTCCATATAATTCAGCACAAGCCGCAGAATTAATAGCACTGACCCGAGCCTGTGAACTCTGAGAATTTGAACGTGAATATTTATACTGACAGCCAGTACGCCTTTGGCGTGGTTCATAACTTAGGCCGACTCTGGGCTGAGAGGGGCTTCTTGACATCACATGGGGCCAGGATTCAGCATGGGCCTTTGATTGTGCGATTGTTGTCTGCACTCACGTTTCCAAAGCGCTGAGCTATAGTGAAATGCAAGGCGCATAAAAAAGTAACATGCAAAGTGGGAGAGGGAAACGCATTTGCAGACAGGATTGCGAAACAAACAGCCACAGATTTGGAAAATAAAATGATGACAGTACAGACTGAGGAAGTACCTTGTATGATAGAAAATGGAGTTGCCACAGTCAAAGAAATGCAGGCTGAGGCCACGACCGAAGAGATTCAGGGGTGGGCTGAGGGCTCTGCTGAGTTAGATTTGTAAGGATATTGGGTGGACAAAGAGACCAAGAACTGGATGTTGCCAAATTGTGACGTAACCGCAATGGTTACAATAGCGCATAGCCCTATCCACATTTGCGCGAAGAGAATGGTACAGCATTTATCCACAGTATGGAAAAATGAGCGCATAAAAAAGAATGCAGAAAGGCTAGTGCATAATTGTATTACGTGCCTGCAACACAATGTAGGGAAGGGAACCGTGACTCCAGTAGGTAGTTTTTGCCCACCCTCAATGCCATTTGAGGTGATCCATTTTGATTTCATAGAAATGGAAAGATGCCAGAACTACAAATATGTGTTAGTGGTGATTTGTGCATTTAGCAAGTGGGTGGAGGCATATCCTTTACAAGACTGCACTGCCATGTCAACGGCAAAAGTAATGTTGAAGGAGTATTTCTCCCGGTTCGGGTTGCCCCGTGTCCTGTGGTCAGACAACAGCCCACTCCTTGTGGGGGCAGTAGTACTACAGATCTGTGCAGGTCTACAGATAGAGAAACGATTCCACAGTTCCAGGCATCCTAGTTCTGCCAGGCTTGTTGAGAGACATAACGGTATCTTAAAGTCAAAGATAGCTAAAATCTGTGCTGGGAGCAAGTTGAGTTGGGTGGATGCATTACCCCTAGTGCTATTGTGCATGCGCACGTCTGTGCAGGCTAAAACTGTGCTCTCCCCCTATGAAATTATAATGGGGAGACCGGCAAATGTAGGGTGCGCACCGCAGCCCAAATAATTATGTGAGGTCGAGCATCCTGTATTAAGCACATACTGTGACCTTTTAATGCAGAAGTTGCGTTTGATTCATCAGCAGGTGCAGGAGGCGTTACCAGTGCGATACACCGGACTGGGGCACTCGCTGGAGCCTGGAAGTTGGTCCTGATTAAGAACTTTGAGAGGAAGACAGCATTAGCACCCAGGTGGCACGGCCCCTACCAAGTACTTTTGGCGACGCAAACGGCTATTCGAGTGGACGGTCGGAAGGCATGGATCCATGCGACACATGCCAAATGATTCCCAGGACTGCTGACAACTTCCGACGACCAGAGAAAGGACACGTCTCGGAAACGAAAGAAACTTTGCCAGTCCACTGCCACAGCATCAGCCTGAGCGAGAAGTGAAAGTTGAAACAAAGCCCAAGCGAGAAGTAAAATTCGAAACAGAGCCTGAGGAGTAAGGGGAAAGGGCGAAAAGTGCCCCAACGTTGCTCAGCAGAAACAACATCACTGCCGAGCGACACAAACTTTGCATTTCAAACACGAGCAGAAACAACGCATGTACCCCTTTGGCGCCCACCAGTTTCTGCAAACGCACCAAAGCCAAAGAAAGAAACTACATCATTGCCACGGCGCTCATCGCTACCCATCATTGTGCCGCAGGCTGACACTGAACCTGATACTGGAAGTGCAACGGCACTATTCACGAATCATACAATACCAGGAGTGAAACGGTATAATTTGCGGCCTCGACAGGCAAAGTGATCCACAGATCTTTGGTGCTTTTCTTTTGCCTTTGGTTCCACTCACGGACGGAGTAGTAGCCAGGGGCGTAGAGGAGAGAAGTGTGAGAGTTGTGCAAGTCGGACAATTCAAGACTCACGGCTCCTCGGTGCGCTTATAATAAAGTACATGTGTCAGGAGCCAGAGCAGGACAAGCTGGATGCACATAGTACTCTATCAATAAAGAACTGTTCAGAAATCGTCTGAGCAGTGGGAGAAAGAACAACTAATCTTGCTCGGAGTGGATAAGTGATCTAGGCTGTGAAAGGGCTGTGACATTTTCGTTGAACTTTTCTGGCATCAAGAATGAGAGACATTTGCGACGAACTTTGCCAGCAAGAAGAAGGACGATGAAGAACAAATCAAGACCGGTTTCAGCCTCCTCCTGCACCCCTGCTGAAAAGATGATAGTTTTAGAGACTATAAATTTAGGGAAAAAGCATGGTAAAAGGAATAAGGTACTGATTTGGGCATTGGTCCTGTGTTCCTTAAGTATGGTAGTACCAACAATAACATCTATTACACTATGGTTCCTGGAGTCCGCGCACCCATTAGAAAGACTTTTGCCAAAAGCAGCTACTGAAAGCCTGGTTCATGTAATCACTGGTACTTTGTCCCCAATGAAAGAAAGACATAGAGAAGGATATGGAAACAATACATTGTTGCTCATCATGAACATGACCCACGCGGTTTTAAAGAAAAAAGATTGCTGGGTTTGTGCCCATTTACCACAGCACGGTGGGAAAGGGATAGGCTGGTATGTACAACCGTTACCATTGGTTTATTCATGTGAAGTATCGTTGAGTGCAATGTTCTTTGAGAAATGGAACAAGAGTAATACGGGTCAGCTAGATGATACCAATATGAATGAATTTGAGGAAATGATCATGAGACCTGTGGGTTGTTCCATATTCCACAAAGCTGGCGTGTTTTCACCAGATCCCATGAGGAAGAATACACGAAAGACAACAAGACTAGATAGATTACATAGGCAGAATAGACCAACCCCGCCAGCAGAAGAAACATCAGTAATGACATTTCGAATGAGGGATGAATGGAATAAAGATGCTGTGCCCCCTGCCTATACAGTGGATCACAGCCCCAAAAATGCTCCTCTATGTTTAAAGAAAAAAGGTTCCTATAAAGTAGTAACGTTTAGCAGCCTGAACACAGTGGTTTTAAAACACGAAATAGAACCCGTGTACATAGGGGACCCTGTTTACTTTATACGTGGGGAAAAAGCATATCCATGGTTACCTAGGAACTGGGGAGGTACATGCTACCTAGGTCTACTGTTTCCAGGAGTGTTCCTCTTGGAAACAGCAGAAGTAGCCAGACGAACAAAAGGTAGAACTCAAATGAGTAGCAAGGATGGAATGATAGCAATAGATATAGCCAAATCATTTATACAATTCTTGGCCCAAATAGAAAATTCCTATAATGTAAGAAAACTGTCTAGAATATTAAAAAAATACAATAGATTCAACAAAGGATATTTTATTGAATGTGACGTTAGAAGAGAAAGGAATAAGACTAATGGCACTACAAAACAGGATGGCTCTCGATATAATATTAGTTGATCATGGGGGAGTTTGCAAACTCGTAAAAACTGCATGCTGTGTGTATATAGATGATTACTCCCCTACGATATTTAAAGCAATCCGGAAATTAAATGTCCTAAGTTCCACACTCTCTACTGAAGAGGGGGGTTGGGGGATAGGATCCTGGTTGTGGGGACTATTGCGGTCCTGGGGATGGAAGTTAATTTTAATACTAATGGTGGTACTTGGTATATTCATCTATCTATACAAAGGTCTACCGTTCCCCTTGTTTTAACATTCCCTCTCTCACACGGTTAGGGGATAACCAACATAATCATCATATAAAGGAGACAGAAAATACATTCCCCACTCAACAGTGATCTTTACATATCGTGTGATGCTGAAAAACCCTATTTATACCAATAGTCTTGAAAAAATAGACCTAGTACTTATTTGTTTTTTTATAATATCAAAAATAGTTTATTTTCTTTTATAAAACTAACTCTAAAACAGTGTTTTCAGTAAAAAGGACCCCACAACACAACATACAGTGGATACATTTACAATACAAATTACTAGTTTCACTCACATCCATTCCTGTAACATGACAATACAATACATCAACATATAAAATTTATATAATGATTTAAACATTTCCAATCACTGAGTGTTATTAACTCAGAATAAACAGTCCCGGCATGTTTCAGTTCCTCTTGGCACCAAATGCATGAACCTTCTTCAGGGGAAGACACTTTTAATTTTTTCTCCACCATGTAATCCAGGGCCCCAAAAGTACTCTTCAAACCGTACTCCTATAATTATTCAATACACAAAGAAAAATAGGGTATCACTACAGATCAACATCATCACAAATACATAAGTCAGCTACATAATGCTAACTATATTCCAGTAACATTCAAATATGTACCTATATACTGGCAAGATCAATTGAACCCAATGGTCACTACATACCTCACAAGTAGGATAGCTGCAGTGTAGGTGTGCCTCAGTGCACCCAAATGCCCTCCGACCTCTTTCAATAAGTCTGATCCTGTTCTATAAATGGTTCTTTGGTAACCATGAACCTGATTCCAGCTGAGAAAGGAACAACAAACGAACAGTGGTGTGAACAACACAACCACTACTCCCCCACTTCATCACAAATTCACGTGACCGCAAAAACTATATAGTGCTCCGATGAACCTACTCATCTAAGTAGTGACCCCATGTGTATTCCTATCATTCAATGTGGTCATACTTTCCATAACAACCCTATAGAGCTTTTGAAACTACAACCTTCACCAAAGCATTATCACTCATTTAAAACAATATATGCATATATACCTATTACGCCATGCCACTACTCCTGCGTGGTTGAAGAGATTGTTTACATATTCTTCGTCGCTGTTAAATTGTCCACAAAATTGTAACCTACAACAGAAGAAACCTGATCAATGTTCTAGTTAATCTCTTGTGCATTGATCTCTTTAGTGAATCTTAAGAAAGGGTTCTGTGCATTTAACCACTCGACAAAAAGTTCTGCCTCTACAGCTGTTCCTTCCCATAGTATAAAAATGTCATCTATATACCGAAGCCATTTCAAAAGGTGTTTCTTATACGGGTTGGTGACTGGATAAATGACTGTTTTTTCAAAATATTCCACATATAGATTAGCAAGATTGGGTGCCATGGCAGCACCCATGGCTGTGCCTTCAATTTGTTCAAAGAATGCTCCTTGAAACTGAAAAAAATTACGAGTCAAAGCAAACTCTGCACACCACATAATGAAGGCATTACTGACGGGATGACCATCTACCCTCTCTCGTAGAATCGATCTCTGGTTGTCGGAACTGCATTGGGTGAAGTTTCCGTCCTCAATTAAGGTTACAACTATTGATATTTAGTACACTGTACTGCAAACGTTACTAATTGGGTATTAAATGATGGGCCTTCGTTTTATACGAGCATTTATTTGGATTTTCTAAGAATGGTTGATATTAAGTAAACTACATTGTATTGGGCATAGCGTGCTACAGAAATACTTGTGATATATTTTTTGTCTAGAACATTGATCAGGTTTCTTCTGTTGTAGGTTACAATTTTGTGGACAATTTAACAGCGACGAAGAATATGTAAACAATCTCTTCAACCACGCAGGAGTAGTGGCATGGCGTAATAGGTATATATGCATATATTGTTTTAAATGAGTGATAATGCTTTGGTGAAGGTTGTAGTTTCAAAAGCTCTATAGGGTTGTTATGGAAGGTATGACCACATTGAATGATAGGAATACACATGGGGTCACTACTTAGATGAGTAGGTTCATCGGAGCACTATATAGTTTTTGCGGTCACGTGAATTTGTGATGAAGTGAGGGAGTAGTGGTTGTGTTGTTCACACCACTGTTCGTTTGTTGTTCCTTTCTCAGCTGGAATCAGGTTCATGGTTACCAAAGAACCATTTATAGAACAGGATCAGACTTATTGAAAGAGGTCGGAGGGCATTTGGGTGCACTGAGGCACACCTACACTGCAGCTATCCTACTTGTGAGGTATGTAGTGACCATTGGGTTCAATTGATCTTGCCAGTATATAGGTACATATTTGAATGTTACTGGAATATAGTTAGCATTATGTAGCTGACTTATGTATTTGTGATGATGTTGATCTGTAGTGATACCCTATTTTTCTTTGTGTATTGAATAATTATAGGAGTACGGTTTGAAGAGTACTTTTGGGGCCCTGGATTACATGGTGGAGAAAAAATTAAAAGTGTCTTCCCCTGAAGAAGGTTCATGCATTTGGTGCCAAGAGGAACTGAAACATGTCGGGACTGTTTATTCTGAGTTAATAACACTCAGTGATTGGAAATGTTTAAATCATTATATAAATTTTATATGTTGATGTATTGTATTGTCATGTTACAGGAATGGATGTGAGTGAAACTAGTAATTTGTATTGTAAATGTATCCACTGTATGTTGTGTTGTGGGGTCCTTTTTACTGAAAACACTGTTTTAGAGTTAGTTTTATAAAAGAAAATAAACTATTTTTGATATTATAAAAAAACAAATAAGTACTAGGTCTATTTTTTCAAGACTATTGGTATAAATAGGGTTTTTCAGCATCACACGATATGTAAAGATCACTGTTGAGTGGGGAATGTATTTTCTGTCTCCTTTATATGATGACTTGGTATATTCATAACATGTTGCTGTTGCATACAATGCCTACCAATAGTTTGCACTGAGACAACTAAGGGATGTATGCACATGGTGTCGAGAGGAAAACAAACACATGGCCGAAATAACAGAGACACCGATGAAACAAAAAGAGTAGAACAATTCATGGCTATAGACATTAATGATGAAGATGATGCTCATGATAGCATGAAAGGTCCAGACATAGATACCCCAGACTTATCCTCATCAGAGGAGGATACAATGAATGAATAAGACGTTTGGCATACGGCCAAAAGGAGGGTTTGTCAATCTGGAAACGTGAATACCCTTCATTTGAATGACAGACGTAACTTGATGGCCAAAGGCCAACCGTCTTATGCACCGAATTATAGAAATACAGACTGCTATGCTTGACCAACAAGCGGCCATTTTAACCGTAGCAAGAATCGCCATTTTGATTGTTAACCATTGCTCATTGCTTTCTGTCTAAACTGGTTTGCAGCTTGCAATTCTTGTGAATTCTGCTTACTCTGCTCAACTGTTAACATTGTTGTCTGAATATGAAAGGGCAAGGTCGCGGGACTGAGGAGTTCGTTGAAACTCCTCATGAGTAGCCCAGAAAGGAATGCCCACGCTCCCTCTCTGTAGCCTTGAGGGAGAGCTGCAGGGCATTTAATCATTTCACAGCTGCCAGCCAGTCTCGTACTGTGGTAGAATATGTTAGAATAAAACAGCTAAAGGCTTGAATTATGCTCTTCTTACGGCCCCCCTTCGCAAAACCCTTTAGAGCGTGTCGGCTCCCAGGACACTAATAGTACCTCATAGATAGCAAGGCTTGGAATGTGGCTCTTCCCCCGTGAGCAGCTTGCTTCCAAGAAGAGAAGCACTGTGTTCTGTTCAACAACTAGAAGATGCCTCCGCATTTTCTAATTGCACATTGTTACTAGAATAGACATCGAAAGTGTCATAATTGTCATTCCCGTCGGAAATGTCCATCGTCATCCCGAGTTCAAAGAAACTTAATAAAGGGGGGCTGTTAAACATGACATAGCTGATTGTATGATATGCATTTTGTATATATGTAACTCATGTACGTAATTCGCTCTCTTGCGTCCCTCGAGGTCTAGAAAATACACGTTGCGGGGCGTGAGACCAGAATTGGCCAATTGGGACAATTTTGCTTGCAATAAACCCTAGCATTGGGAATTTGAACCTCGTGTCTGGCGCATCTTTAGTGTATGGTTATTGCCTTGTTTCCATATCGCGAGGGGCCCCTAGGGTCCCGTTAAGGACGAGGCCCGCAGAGGAACCTAGGAGGTAATTACGGTACCGCAATTTGCAGTACCGTAATTACCGCTTTCCCCATTCCCATTGAGCCCTATGGGGGCAAAAATGGGAATGGGGAAGGGCAATGGTGAATGGGGAATTACCGCCCCCACACACCTTGGAATAGGGCAGTAATTCCGCCATTCACCATGGCGGACTCGGTAAAATACCGGCAGCAACCATGGCGCTAATAGCGCCATGGTTACCACCGTCCGTGTAATGAGGCCCATAGTCTCAACAAAACTAGCCTTTGTGTAACTAAAACCGAATTTGCCTGTGTTTTGTGTGCTTTCCTACCAATTCCGAGTTGCATTTGCCCCATAGGAAAACCCAAACTGTAGTCCCATTAAGAGTAACCCCATTCTGTCAGAATCCTATTTGTTATGTGCCTCTGTTCCTTGTCCTAAAAAACGATTTTTGATTGTGACAGCCAAACCCTTTCCGTGGCTGCCTGTCATCACAAGGCCCGTTTAGAAACACATTTCCAGTCTGCCGCGTGTGTACATTTGTCTTCTTGCCCAAAATTGATTTTCTTACCTTGTATTCACATTGCCTTGGTGTCCTGCTTAATAGTCTGTCAGCTTCCTTATCTCTAGAGTGTAGCAGCACAAATTTCCTTCCTAGCTATCCCACCACGGTTACAAACTGCTGTGCGAGTAACAAGTGAAACCCAATTATGCCATTTTGCTCATAAATCAGGTTTTCATTTTGTTTTCTGGCCCCCCATCTTGGGGTGGTGGGCTGAATTCTAAATCTGATTTTTCCGTCTTCACACTAACTCCTTGCCACTGACTTCCATCCACAAAGAATTTAGTTAGCATATGTTTGGGGGGGTTGCAGGGGGAGTGCCTAACCTGAATGCCATCTGTTGCTTTTAAAAACAATGTATCTTTTGCTTGCTATTAAAGGTTTTGGTATATTGTGTTAGGAGTTTGTATTAATGTGTTGTGGGGATTTTTGCATTTGTAGTGCCACAACCTTGGTGGATGCTGCCCAATTGTTTGATTTTGCTTGATTTTTATTCGACCATAAAAAAAACCTGGTTCCTGGTCCATTGCGACACTGGGTGTTTGTTAAGGTGGGTGCAATACGGGCTGGGGGCCTACTCAAATAAAAAACCTGTGGTTGATTAAAGATTAAAAAAGAGACTTTTATAGTGCGCCACATTCATTGTCAGGGGGAAGAGTCCCTGGCTGGAGTATGCCGTGTTATAAAACCTTTACAAGACAGGTGGCTCACCACAGGGGGAAGAAGGAGCTGCTGAGCCAAGAGACGCAGCAGGAATGCCAGGAGCCATTGAACATCTCCTGGGCATTCACAGACAAAGTATTTGTATTTGTATTTATTATGTTTATAAAGCACTTTAATCCAAAGCGCTTAAAGTAAAACAGCAGTTCTCTTACCAGAGCTAATAGCGAACAGCAGGCGTGTCAAGTGGAAGCCACGCAGGACCAGCAAACGAAGGCTAGGAGGCCGCGAGAAGGAAGCAGATGGCAATCCGACACCAGCCTACCACGAGAGAAGATACCAACGCCTACAGAAACCAGTGAGTCCTCCCAAAAGCAACAGAGACACCAGCATCTATCGGTGAACACGCAGAGTGCAAACAATTAAAAGTTAATTACATGGGAGAGAGAATAGAAATGGACACATTGAAAAAAGGGAACTTAAGTCACAAACAAACCCCTTTCTAATCTGTAAATGTACATACTTCCAATACGTAAAAAGCAGAGAGAAGATAATATATTGGGAAGATACATTATCCAATACTATATACAAACAACTTCGGGAGCGGGTGAAAAACCTGAATGAACAGAAGTCCTGGCAGGGGAATATACCAGGCAGTCACAAGTGTGTGGTCATTAGAAGTCCCGGCAGGAGAGTTCACCAGACAATCTCAAGTATGTGAATCAGAAGCCCTCTAAGGAGAGTACACCAGGCAATTTCAAGTTGGGGAATCAGAAGTCCTGACAGGAGAGTACACCAGGCAATTGAAAAGGATTGTGTAAACAGGAAAGAAAAGGCAACATTACCTGATAGAGAGAAATGCTAGGTGTCTCGAACGAAACCAAAATTATGAAGTCAGTTTTGTGTGGAAATGTTGCACTTCAGGAGAGAGGCCCAAAGAACTGTTGTGAATAAGAACTCAAGGAGTAAAGAAGCATTCAGAGGAAGGGAACCACTTTCTGGATCAAGGACATTTATCCTTGAGAGGTCCAGAGAACACAAGTGTATGAAAACCACAAGGCATAAGGAAGAATCCAGGGGAAGGGACCTACCCTCTGGAACCAAGAACTTTCTACTTGAAGAAACATTTGTTTAAGTAATGTATTCTTCCTTAATGAAGACTTTCCCAAATCACTCAAAGTTAAAGACAATGCTCATTTTCACCTTAGAGTTACATTTATAGTGTGAGGGTCAGAATAGAACTTTGGACAGAGGACAGTTTTGTTTTTGACATCCCAACACAGACAAACCCTTAGTTTCTATTTATGTAGGGAAATTAGTCTTAGAGCAGGGTCTGAAATGCCTTTTCCCCTTTTCCCAACCCTCTTTATCTATCTATATATATATATATACATCTATATATATATAAAAAAACTTTGTTAAACTGACGTTATGGTTCCAAGTAAAACCGAAAACCCCCAGTTATGGTAAGCTAAGCAACCATAACTCACGCCACCACTGTGCTCTGCTAAGACTAACACCCAGGACATCAAAGATGACATCACAAATGTGTCTGAGAACCCGTCCTCACTTCACGATAAGATCTCTGCTTGGCGGACAGATCGGAACTGCATTTTCTACTGATCTAGGAACTTCCAACTTCAAAATTTCCCTTGCACAGCTCCAACGCCTATTCCTACTCATTATCCATTAACAAGCTATTACACAGTACATACTTTTAGCAAAACTGCTATTTATCTTAAAATGGCATCAGCTAATGCCATCTCTCCTCCCCAAGAGCCACCACCACTGCTGTAATCAAGGAGCGTGAGAAACAGTGACCCCTAACTTAAAAATATCACACACGCAACATTTTCCCTTGTCCACCTACCCCTCCATATTAGTGTTTGGTTGCTCTTCCCTCATTTCCCTCCCCACCTTTCGTTCTCAGCTCTCCAGCCAAAAACAAACACATCCAAAAACAACAAACGACATATTCCTTTAGGAACCACCTTTCACAGTTAAAAAATAGAACTAAAAAAAAATAAAAATGTATAGACGCCATCTACTTTATATTTCTCAGTAAAGTACATAAACTAAATAAGATTTTCCAACATATCCATTTGCATTTTGTGCTATGCTAATGGGAATATTGTGGCGTTCATCCTCTGTTCCAGGAACTGGAACGGTGGATACCGGCCCAGCAGCACAAGTTATCAGCCCAAGTGAAGTGAGGGTGGATAACAAGTTCTCTGGACCATTATCCGCCCATTCCAGCCCCTGAAATGGGGGATGAAGGCCATTAGCACCCTAGGTTCCCAAAGCGGGAACCCGGGGTGCTAAAAAATAGGATTTTTCTTCCAACACCGGGACGCCTGCGGCGTCCAGGTGTAGGAAGGAAAATCCTTTTCCAGGATGGCCTCCATGGAAAGGGAAGGTGAGGGTTCCATAAAGGGCCCTCTTCGCTTTCCATAGCAGCCTGCAGAAGGCAAAAAGAGAACCCTATGACCATATTACCACGAGCACATTTTTCTTCCCTTTCAAATCTATCCTAATTTAGAATAACTTTACCACAAAGCCAGACCCAGGTGGACATGGCCACTTTAATTCTATGTTTTGTCCCTTGTGGTCATGGCCAGTAGCCAGATTGTCTGGATCATGACCTTAGGTATGATCGCTATTCTTTGTAGCTACATTATGACACTTGTCAAATAATAAAACACTGGCACATTTGCAAAACCATGCTTGTCAGTCCTTGCCAATGCTCCTTACGCAAGTTTTCTGGAAATCCACCCATGTTTTATTTTTTCAAAAGTGTCAAATGTATGCACATACAATCGTCATATAACCTAGCCCCCACTTGAAAAAATCCATTCAGACTTTACGAAAACATCTAAATCTAGATCTATAATCTTTTTGCAAACCTTTCTGTAGATTTGTCAAATGGCACCTCATTTATAAGCCTTTACATTATTTTGGGACCCCCCCTCTAATTTTGGCCCCTCTTCACAAAATCCTACCAAACTTCGGAAAAACATTCCTATCTAAATGTATTATCAGTTTACCAAATGAAGTGAGGATTCGTCCAATGGCACCTCATTTATAAGCCTTTACATTATTTTGGGACCCTCCTCTAATTTTGCCCCCTCATGACAGAATCCCACCAAACATTGCATACTCACTAAGAATCAGCCCAGGAATATACATGCAGTTCCATTAAGTGGCGCCAAAGTTATAAGCCATCCAAGAACTGCATTTCACCAACCCTGTAATGCTGAGGTGTTTGCGAACTTTTCAGGACTGTTCGCGAACATCCATACTGTTCGCGGACTTTCTCTGTAAAAACCACCCATTTTTTTGCTTCTTTCAGCCATATTCCATCTCATCACCCCTCACCCCTCCAGACATTATTTGATAAATTTGAAAAGTGCAATGTTGTGTTTTTTAATATGTTTTTACAGCGATGTCCGCGGACACCTGCCAATGTCCCAAGATGGCGGGTGTTTCCAAAAATCTGATGCACCTCATGCTTCACGCCAACCAATCAGCGAACACATTGGGTGTCCGCAGACATGAAGCAAGTCAATTAGGCAATCAGTGTCCTGTCCACAGGGAAGTGTGTCCACGGAGCGGACATAGATATCACTAATTTGTTTGCTTTATGTTTTGGTCATTTAAAAAAAACTACTGGACGGATTTACACCAAATTAACGAAAGCACGCTTTCGGGACCAAGCCGCCGCTCCTGCCGCAAATTTGGTGAAAATCCGTCTAACGGTTTGGGCTGTAGACGTGAGCAGAAAAATTCAGAGTGGGGCATATACTTTTTTTGCAAAGTTTGGTGAGGATGCGTCCAGGGGGAGCGGAGTTATAAGCCGCCCAAAAAGAAGTGCTCTTCCTATGGAAACAGCAACTTAACCATATGTGTGTGTATATATGTATGTATATATATATATATATATATATATATATATATATATATATATATTTTGACTTGTGGCGGGATTTGTTCTTTATACAACTCCACACTGTTTCACCAATCTACACCAAATTGTGCATAGTTACTTGTTAGGAAGGATCCTAACAACCTGACATTTGGACACCCCAACCCTTTCCCCGGATTTCAGCACCTTCACAAATGAGACGGTTGTCTGAAATCGGTGACACATCAATGTGGTCATTGAAGGACCGTTCCCAACACGGGGAAGAAAACCTGAGGTCCAGGCCCTAGGATGCACGGTTTCCAAGATATTTGTACCACAATGCACCGCAACCAACTGCACCATGCGAGGGTGTGACAACATGTGGGGAGAGCACAGAAGGTCCCAGTATGCAGGAGCACACCAACTCTCGCTTTCCCACTACGTCTGCTCTGGGGTATGACAGCCAGCCACATGCGCCTTTTCTCAGTGCAGTTTACTTTGGGGGCAAAGCACATCAAGCAATATGCAAATCGGAACAGCGATTTACAGGATCATTGTTATCATGTCTTTCTATAGAACCTGTTCGGAGAATGGGTACTTCTGCTAGTTTTCAATAAAAGTCCTTAAACAAATAACATGACAAACTTGTGTCCGGTTTTCATTCCTGACTCCTCACACATCCTTGGTTCTGCGAAACGTTACCAGACATGTAGCTACATCTATATATTTTATGTTTTTCTTTAAATATTAATGACGTTCAAGCACCAGAATTTCTGTTGCTCTATAAGTGCCGCCCACACTTTATAACCCAATGGCCAGCTCAAATATCAGATACTGACTATAGGTAAGCAGGCTACTTGGATGTGCAACCTCATCCCTATTCTATGTACTTATTTGACCCAATCACGTTTGAAGCGGTATCCTTACAATGAATGCATTATAAAACTAAAATAGGAATTTGCCCACTAAGGATTTTGTGTAGGTATGTCTCATACCCAGCGTCTTCTACTTTAGAATTGGTAACAATTCACTAACAGTGGACAGCAACATTGCAATATCATTTACTTGGCCTGCAAGGAATAATGTGTATGGACTATGCTTGACATTACTCGTATATAGTATTAGGACAACCAATATTTAGATAGCTAGAATGCTTTTCACACAAACTGCATGTTTTCCAAGTTTTCAGAGTACCATTGGGCATAGACCTTAGCTAATGATACAGTAATTCTCTGCAATACAGTAACAGATTTGCTGAGCATTTATATAATCCTACCCAACAATACGAGGGTGGGGTTTGTTGCATACAGTCTTTTATGTACTGCAGAATAATTGGGTACATGCAGAGTCACGGCACTTTCTTAAACTTCCCATAACATCATGGTGAGGCTTTAAATATGTTTTGCTTGCAAAGTATTGTGGGTAGACAGATATCCCAGTGAGCATTGTACTGCTTCAATCCCTCACTTTTACAGAGCCCTGTCGACTAGTATTGGAGGCTAACACAGGAACCAGAGAATGGTACGGGGGAAGGGTACATGAGAACATTCCTAAGCAATTTCTAAACCAATTCGGACGTTTCAGCAGTACAGTACAGTGAAGGAAATCTGCTGTTTGTTTGGTAAAAGATAGAACTCTAACTCTAGTAACAGTCTAGGAAATAGCACCTTCTGTTTCCTTCTTTGTTCAGCTACTGAGGGCTTTTCAATATAATCACATGTTTTGCGTTCATTGCCTCTAGCATCCCCATGCATCTTGATTAACTTATAAGAGCGAATTGCAGAAGAGGGGACCCTAATTAACGATCCGGTGTACACCTGTGCATTGCTGCTATTAGCTTAAAAGTCAAATATATGTGATGTTCCTGAACAATGCTCCATAAGAATCCTCAGTAAGGCTCTTAATGAATGGTGTCTAGGCTCTGGTAAGGAAGGGAATTCAAAACTATAGGCAGTATTATGTGCCCTGTCATTTCACCTCCTATATCAGGGTTAAAGCAGGGCTCTACTCAGATTTTGGAAACAAATTATTGTTTAGGGGGTAAACAAGTCATTAGCTCTGCCAATACGGATGCTTGATGCTTATTAAAAGATGTTCTTTCCCTTTTTAATTTTTTTTTTATTAACACATTGTTTATTACAAACCATATACATTTAAATACTTCTTTACACATTTTAAATTCGCAATCAATAAGTAAATAATCGTCACAAAGTATCAGATACAATAATCATCACATTTAACAGCAGAAGGAAAAACTCTTTTAAAATAATTTACATCATTAGGCCAACAACATTTGAACCTTTAAAATTCAACAAGCAAACTTACATCTTTAAAAAAAGTCATCCTTTAATAACGATGTTGGTTTCCCTGCCAAAATAGGATGACAAAAATAATTAATCTTTCAATAGATCTGATTGTGCACGTAACATTAAAAAAAAACTCTTCCCTTTTCACCTGTAATCAAGAGCATGTTATAAAAAATAATTTTGAGATTGGGCTGTAAGAGTGTTTGAGTTCCTTTCTATGTCACTGCTCTGCTTGTCACTGATTTGAAAATATCAGTGGATCGTTGTACATTGTGGTCGGGACTAGACTCCCTTATGTACATTGTTTCTCATTTTTCTTCTTAGCGAGTAAAATGGGTGGTGGTTTGTATGCCTCTTAGCTGTAAGGCTGGTTTTGAGTAAGCTTTGTCACTGCTCTGGTAACAGGACAATATAATGTGGATAGATAGCAGAAGCACAGGGATTCTGATCATGATATTCTGTGGTGCAGTAATTCTGATGGGGTACATAAGAAAAGTCCAGGTGACTTTTTCTTACTTAAAATTGTTTTCTTGAAAGCCATATAATTTAGCTAAACTGGCTCTCCAACCACCGCAGGATATCCTTTCTTTGGTGTACAAACCTAGTAGGAGCTGGTGTGCCGCTTATCTGGCGTTAGGAGACAGACAGAGAAAACTAGCCCTAACTTCTTCCAGACTATAATCTCATAAGAGTGCAACAAACAGTGAATGAGAAACTAAATCCCAATTTTAATGAAATCCAGTACTTCTGGAACAAGGAGCACGGTAGGGAGTTGAAATACAATTTTAATGCCGCCTACTCAGCTGTTCACTTATCAAAATGTAAAAACAAAAAAAAAATAATAATAAAAAGTAGATTCCTCCAGGATGTCTGATTATTGTTTAGACATTCTGAGCAAAGGTTTCACTGGGGGGCAATCACTGCTATCTTACTTTCCCCAGGACCCCAAACAGATTTGTACCTTCTAGTGCATCGAGTCATTGTGATGCTGCACAAGACCAGACTGCTATATCATCACCCCATTTATTTTGTAGACCATGTTATTGGTGCTCACTTCTTGTAGTAAACCACAATGCGTGCTATGTCCCACAATTGACAGTACAATTCTATTCATGCAGGCTGCAGGGGGATGTCTCTCTGTCTCTGTCTACTGTTTACTTGATTTGGCAGTAGTGTCTCCTTTCTTTGTCTTCTAACTTCTGAAAACACAAGTGGCACAACGTCCACTCACTGGGGCTGCAGTTATTCTGATGCAATTATCATTCTTACACACATTCAGAGAGGCATGTTCTTCTGGCCTTGGAATTACTTCATTAAAATGTCTCATGAACTCCTATTAGCATATTTTGTTGACACATTCCTTTTAGTTTTAATTATTCCATCTGCAAATACGGTATCCTGTCTGAATTTTATACCAGCCACATCATCTATGATAAGCAATATTTGTTTTTTGTAATGCACTAGTGTTGTTTTCCAATGGCATGGTTCACTTTCTGCATTGTCTCTGAACAGTGTCGATAAATCAATAGACATAACTAAATGCATTGTTTATAAGGAGGATGCATTGCTTTTTTGTTCATACACATATTTTTCTCTGTAAAGGGCTACTTTGGCTAGGTATCGTTTGGACTGGTTCATAACAGAGCCCTCTTTATAACAACATATTAACTGTTTGTTTCCCTTGCCTATATCTTTGGAAAAAGTGTTGTAGTAAGCACCTTTTACTCTGATTTGAAAATAATTGAAGAACATTCCCTTCCAAACTCTCTTCAGAGAGGATAGCTCACTAACTACGCATGCTCTCAAAGTGGCTTTCCACGTTGTGCAATTGGAAATTAATGTGCGCACAAAGGCCAAACATTTCCGCACTCAGAGTAAAATAATTAGAGGGAACATTCCTGAAAGGCCAAGTTTAGTCCCTTTCTCAGGCTCCCAAACATGGGACTGGCACAAACCTTCCGGGATCCTATAGCACAGGGAGGTCCTAGGTAACAGAGTGGTTGACAGAGTTGCAGGTCTTGGTCCAGCAGCAGAGTTCACCCTCAATGGTCCTTGGTTAAAGGACAGTGCTCTGCCTTGGAACACCTGCCTTCACCTCACAACCGGAGGACTTTGGAAAAGACTGCTCTCTCCGCAGTGTCCAGCAAAATCATCTTCCAGGGTTGTACTTTAGAGATCCTTCCCAAGATGATTCAAAGAAGTGGTGGAAGACCGCATCTTTTAAAGGTAAAAGCCTCCAGGTAATTACACTAAATCTAGCCTGCTGTGGTGGTCCAATCCCTGTTCTTGAAAGAAGTCTTTGCCCTTCTGACATCACACTTAAAGTGCTTTGCCCCAGAGGAAGTGGAAGCAACAGGAATAAGAGAGTGAGGCAGAGAGAAACAAGAGGTTGGAGGTTTTTCCACCACTGTACAGAGCCCTCCTGTCTACTCTAACCAACCCCTTCTCTCTCATTAGGAACAAAAGCCTTTAGAAATGCAGCCTCCTGTGGCGAGGCCTATGCCTTTGTAAATGAGTGTGCCCTCTGCTTCAAGTTCCAAGGGCAGCTTCCAGTGACAGGGCTGTCCATGGGGAAAGGGTATTACCTGCCCTTACAAAGGAACGCAGAAAGGCACTCCCCCAAGCTACAGTCATGTCATTAGGCAGGGGGGAGCCTTGTCTGGAATAAATACACATACGTCTTACACAGCTGAATTGGGCCCATGTATGATATTAATTTAATGTGGCTGGTAAAACTATGAGCGATTTTGGCCACCATTCTCTAACTCAAGTATTGCTTATTTTTTATAGTTTAGCATAACACCAGGTCAGAATCCTCAGAGAGTTATACAGTTTTTAGAACAGGGTTGGATATCTTAAGTACAGCCTGTGTGCTGCAGAGACATGGCTGTCACTGCAGTTGTAAAGAGGGCACATGTGACCTGAACCTGCTCTGTGCCACTGTAGGGCAAGGCTGCAAATCAAGATACTTACGTAGCAGGGCACAGATACACACTATGTTTTTGGCATGGAGACTATGAAAGGGGAATTTATTTATAACATTTTTTGTAACGCCTTCTCCACCTGTAATGTCCCCCAGTGTTCTATCCTCTCCCATTGTCTTTTTAACATCTACCTTACTCAACTGGCACTCCTCATCTCCTCCTTCTCCTCCAACGTCCATTGTTATGCAGATGACACACAACTCTTTTTCAAAGTTCCTGCTACCCTCTTGAACCTTCCATTATCCCTGACTGCCTATCTGCCATCCAGGCCTGGTGCAATTCCAATGATATCTGCCTCAGTGCCAGAAAAACTGAGCTCCTTCCCATTGGGACCGCTGCTCCTGCCTTCTTCCCTTCACTCTGACCTTCCTCCTTGGGTCCTCCCCCTGCTCTTCTGAAGCCAGGGTCAGGGACTACACTATCTTCAACTAAATATTCTCCCACTAGACCTCTTCGTTCCTCTGGCACCAACTCTTTGTGTTTAAAGTCTTTTGCTAAACGATGAAGCGAGTGCCGGTAGCTGCCTTTGCCGCCTCATTCATTCCCTCTGCCCCCACTGCTATTGACTCTCCCACCATCTCAGTCCTTGCTAACCTTCGCCTCTCCATCTGCAACACTCTTGCCCTGCCACGAGGATCCAAATGAAGCCTGCTTCCAAATGCAATAGTTGGTATGATTCTGACCTTGCCTCGCTAAAAAGAAAATGCAGAGATGTGGAACGAAAGTAGCTCGCTTCTAACGCATCCTCTGACAAACTGGCCTGCCGCCTGCTCCAAAGTCAATACAGATTCTCCATCTGCTCCAAGAAGTGGGCCCATATCCTAGCCTGCATCTCTGGGGCCACCAACAACATGGCTAAACTCTTCAAAATCTGTAAGGAACTTGCCAATCCTACTGAAGTCTCCACTTCTCCTCTTCCTTCCGAGGCCCTCTGCATGAGCTTGGCCTCCCATTTCACATCCAAAACCCAAGATATCTTGTCCTCATTCTCCTCCACACCCTCCCTCATCCCCCTCCTAGCCCTTGGCACCTCCTCCGCCTTTCCCCCCTACTCTCTACCTTTTCACCCACTTCACCCGAGGAGGTCACCAAGACAGCCTGCTCTATGAAAGTCTCCACCGAACAAGTGCTTCCCTGCTCCCCAGAACTATCAAGGACAACATTGCCTCCCTCGCTCCCTCCTTGGCTGAGTTCTGCAACCATTCCTTTGCCAATGGCTCCTTCCCCCTAACCCTCAAGCACTCTCTTGTGCACCCCCTCATAAAAAATCCATCTGCAAACCCTTCATGCCCGGCCAACTACACCCTATCTCTACTACAGCTTTCTTGGGCAAACTCTTGGAGGAATTGGTAATCTCCCAACTAATCCTTCACTCTGAATCTGTTGGCTCTCCTCATCGACCTGTCCTCTGCCTTCGACACTGTCAATCATGTAATCCTCAAATATCAGCTCTGTGCTACCCTTGGCACCATGGACTTGCTGACCTCTTTCCTTTATGATCAACCTTCCCAGGTTCAACTGGGCCCCTTCCTCTCTTCCACCTCACTCTCTACCTGCAGCATCCCTCAGGGCTCTATCCTCTCGCCCTGGCTTTTCAACATTTACCTTACCCCTTTCTCACTTGATCTCCACCTTCTCTCCTCATTTCCAGTGTTATGCTGATGACATACAGCTCTCCTTTAAGCTCCCCTCCTCTATCTCCTCTATTTCCTCTCTCATTCCCATCTGTCTGACTGCTATGCAGGCAAGGCGTGCTGCTAACGATATCTGCCTTAATGCAATTAAGACTGAGATCCTTCTCATTGGGACTCCTGCACTCCCCTTTTTCCCTACTCTCTGGCTGGCCTCCTTGGGCCCTCACCCTCGTGTGAGGCAATACATCTGAGTGTCATCATTGACCCCTCTCTCTCCTTCTCACCTCACCTTGACAAAAAGGCCCACTATCAGCTTTGCCTCCCCAGACGCATCCCCAGAACCTCATCATCTCCAGAGCTCTGGTTCTCTCCAGGCTGGACTATTGCAACAGCCTCTTCCTCAATCTGCCTCTTTCTTCCCTCTGCCCTCTTCAACTAATCCAGAATAGGACAGCAATACTTATCTTTGGCCTCAAGCCCAGGGAACACATCTATCCAGCCCTAGAATCTCTCCACTGGCTCCTGGGTGCTGCAAGGATCACATTCAAAATCCTCTGCATCATCCACAAGGGTTTCTGGGGCCTTGGAACTCGCTACATTCAACTTTCTCCCCCTAAATACCTCCCTGCTAGAGTCCTTTGGTCCTCTAGTTCCAACTGTTTGCAGATCAGACATTTTTCCAAGCAGAGAGTGAGGGGGTAGATTTATTTCTTCGGCAGAAATCTCCCTCTGGAATGGCGTTCCAGCCCCTCTCAGACTTGAGCTGGATATCCTTAATTTCCGAAAGCTCCTCAAGACATTCCTTTTCTCCTCCTCCTTCCCTCTCCCGGTCTCTTGCTAATGTTCCCTGCCGTTGTGACTGACTCCTGGTCCCTCATGAGTCTTACTGAGGCCAGGCCCTCCTCGACCAGTTCTCCCCCACCCTACATGCCTTTAAGCAGCACTTGCCCTTGTGCACCCTTCCCTGACTAGCCTACTGAGTCTGGCCCACCCTACTCGTGCTAGCTGTGCCCCACCCCTGTTTCTCCTGGTTCTTGCCCTCTTGGTTCCCCTAGCACTTGCCCAATCCCTGGGGCCCCTTCGCCTGCTGCACCTATCCTTTCACCTCTCCCTTATCCATCCTTCCTCCCTGACCTGCCCCATCCCCTTGCACTACATATTCTGCACTTGGATGATCCGAATGTCACAAGGTCTAGTAGGACCGTTTTTGTTTTTCTCCTCTGTTCCTTCTCCCGCTGCCTGTGCCGTCTGGAAACACAGTAGCTGTATAGGCATCTTACATATGTTCAATAAAAATAAATACATGAAAGAGACATGTTATAACCTGGCAGGGAGGGACCTGTGTCCTGGGATGGGACTGCAACTGTACAATAGACCTGTTCTAGTATGTCTTCCAAAACCAGTTGATTGTCAACCAGGTGAAATTCGTGACCCTTGTGAGACCCTCCCCAATTGAATCTCAAATACTGATTACCAAAAAACATGGGTGGCGGAACAACGACCAATGACCCCAGCTCCTTCAGTCCAACCCGGAATCCTGTCTACCCCTAGCCCAACTGATTAAATATTTTGTCCTGAACCTTCACCTCTGTTATGTTAAGGCTTCTTGTAAAGCGCACGGTCGCCCGAAGGCATCATGGCGCTGGAGAGATGTATAAAACCCTGACAACAGCCAACAACCAACAAGCCACGTGTTTAGAAGAGATATGTTTTTATAGTCTTTCTAAAAAATAGGTGGTTATGGATCTTTTTCACTTCGGTAGGCAGCTTGTTCCACAGCTGAGCCGCTGCGGCAGAAAAGGTTTGACCGCCCTGTTGAGAACGGTGAAATGATGGTACGCAAATCAGACCAGCTGACTCAGATTTTAAAGGGCGATTGGTAAGGTAGCAGCAAAAATTATCACGCAGGTATTCTGCTCCCTGACCATGTAGTGCACGAAGCACAGAGATCTGAATTCAATACGTTGGGGAACTGGTAGCCAATGGAGGTGGCACAGAACTGGAGAGATATGAATACTATACAGTGATCCAGTCGCTACCCGAGCTGCAAAGTTGTGAAGGCGTTGAAGCTGACGTATCAGCCCCTTAGGCTCTGCAAGATATAAGGAATTGCAGTAATCCAGTCGGCTATTTACCATAGCAGCAATCACCAGCGGCCGCAAAGGAGATGGCATAAGATGAAGAATTTGGCAAAGGATTTTCAGGTGAAAGAAGCCGGACTGACAGACAGATGCTATCTGGTCTACCATTGACAACGTAGCTGGCATTATAACTCCCACGTTTTTTACTTTCACTGCAGGCACAGGAAGGGGAACCAGAGAAGAGGGCCAGAAAGTCGAGATCCAAAGTGTGAGATCATAAGGGGAACCCACCACCAATACCTCTGTTCTGTCACCGTTTAACTTTAGCCAGTTAAGGCCCATCCACTCACCCACGGCTGTCAGGCACCTATGGAGGCACGACGACACCTCGGTCCGATCAAGATCCAACCGGATCAGGATCTGGGTGTCGTCGGCGTAAGAATAGCACCTGACACCAAGGGAGCGGATGAGACACACTAAGGCCCAGATGTATATGTTTTTTTTTTTAAAAAAACACTTTATTTATTGTTGCACAAGGTAAGCACATACAAATCATGAAGTAACATTTCTTACAGTACGTTGCACACAAGTCATTCTTCCGCTTCGGCATTTTCATTTTCTGCTTTGTCTGATAAATATTGCTTATACCTGGCCCATATATTTCTGGGTTTGGATGATGGCAGCACAGAGTCTATATATAGTTCTTCTGTATCGTTTGTCCATAGCATATCACTATCCCAATCTGCCTTAGTTGGAGGGTTTGCGTTTTTCCACTTCATAAGTATCGCTCTTTTTGCTATCAATAAGCTACGGTTTAACAGTTTTCGCCAAGTTGGATTCATTTTGCCTATCGCACCCAGCAAACACAATCGTGGCGTCCATTCCACAGGCTGATCTGCCATTTCATCTAGAGCTGCACACACCTCTGTCCAATAGCTTCTCAACTTTGCACATGTCCAGAGCATATGGTATATATTTGCATCCTCATCCTTACACCTCGGACATGCTCCCGATAGAGCGGGGTAGATTAGCTTAAGCCTTACTGGGGTGTAATGGGTCCGATGTACTATTTTGTAGTGTATTCATCTGTACCTGACATTGCAAGATAGTTGTTTGGTTAGTTCACAGACCTGGGTCCACTCGTGGTCCTCTATTTGTTGCCCCAGATCTTGTTCCCATTTGCTCCTGGCCGTGTGTTTTTCTATTGGGTGTGTTTGCATTATAACTTTATACAGTGGTGAGGCTGTGATTTTCTGTGCCCCCCCGTGAACATATAGCCGAGTCCCATATTTATCTCTGGTTCATTAGGGAAGGTGGGGAATATCCTCTGCACCGCCGTTCTTACCTTCATATATTGTATCTTATGTTTGTTGGTATTTCCCACAATATCTTGGATGTCTTCCCATTGTACAAAGAGCTTCTCAAGGAATAACTGTCCCCACTAGGCAATACCTCTGGAATGCCAGTGCAAAGCCATCTCCCCATCTATTGTGAATGGTGTTTGAGGATCTCCCCAGATTGGCATACTCAGGTGGTATAACCTGTCTATTCCATACATGTCTGCCATTTTGGCCCAGGCCGTGACTGTTACCTTCGTAGGATCTATGGAGTTGTGGTGTTTGTGGGGTGATTTAGTCAACTTGTGTAGTGCTGCAGTTGCCTCTCGTTCTTTTGTGTCGGGCGGGGGGATTCCGGGATTGAGGAGGATAGTGGCCCATTGTGCTGCATAATGTGCTTGTGCTGACAGATAGTATAGCTCTAAGTCGGGTGCCATCAGACCTCCCCTTGTGTATGTATTAGTTAACGCCTTCCAGATCAGCCTAGGGTGTCCCCCCCATACGAATGAGACACACGCACTATTCATCTTAGTAAACAGGGCTCGACCTGGCCAAACCGGTACTGTGTTAAACAGATAGAACAGCTTTGGTAATATTATCATTTTAACTAGGGCTATTCTTCCCATCATTGAGACTGGTAATGCATTCCAGCGCTTCATCTTGGCACATAGGGTGTCAGCTAGTGCACTATAGTTCAGGGCCTGGGATAATTGGGCTGTCCTAGCTATGTGTGCCCCTAGCTATCGAATATGCGTTGGGCTCCAGATGAGGCCCTGTAGGTCTTGAGGTGCTACTGTGGTTTGTTACGGTTGAGTCTTAGGCCAGAGTATTCACTGAATTTTCTAACTTCAGCAAGAATTTTGACCAGCGTGCGATTAGGATTACGTAAATCTAGCAAAATATCGTCTGCATAAATGGTAATAATGAGGAGCCTGCCCTCTATCCTTAGCCCAAATTAACTGTATCGTGACCTCAGTATATCAGATAGGGGCTCTGTCACCAGAGCAAACAACAGGGGTGACAGTGGGCATCCCTGGCTGGTGCCTCCAAGTAGCTCTAGTATCCCCGTCAGTGTGCCATTGACTCTTATCCTGGCATAAGGAAACTTATATAGTACTCGTATCCATTTTATAATATTTGGGCCAAACCCATAGTTTCTTATTACCCCAAATAGAAAGGGCCAGTAAACTGTATCGAATGCTTTTTGCATATCGAGAGATACTGCTACTCCTTGAGTTCGGGAGCTATTTTGGCTAGTATGTTGAAACATCTCCTTATATGTGTGGCTGTGGACCTTCCCATGATAAACCCAGCTTGGTCTTCATGCACCATATGGGGCATGGGTGGTGATAGTCGAGTTGCTAGTATTTTTGCGAAAATCTTCGCATTCGTTTTTATTAATGACAATGGCCTATATGAGCCGCACTCCTCTGGAGGCTTCCCTGGTTTGAGTACTAGTGTAATCACCGCCTCCCTGGTAGTTTCGGGTAGTTCCCCTTTATTTAGGGCTTCCAGCCAGATGGCATGTAATCTGGGTACCAAGAGGTGACTGAATTCCTTGTAGATTCCGCCCCAAGGCCATCTGTCCCAGGGGCTTTCCCATTGGGCAAGGCTTTTATAGCCTCTGCTATCTCTGCCTCGGTTATTGGATTTTCTAGTGATTCTCTAGTGGCGTCTGATAATAACGTTGTTGGTATTTGGGAGAGATATTCATCTATCTCCTCCTCGGTGGTGCTGCATTGAGGGGAGTACAATGCCTTGTAGTATTCATAGAACGCCTCTAGCACTTTATTGTTGTCGGTGGTAACTGCGCCGTCCGTTAATTGTATGCATGGTATTGTTGTGTAGTCTCTTTCACCTCTTATTGTTCTGGCCAATAACCTCCCTGGACGCTCACTCTCCCTGTATCTGTGTGCTGCTGCCGGTTTATCAAAATATCGGATCTCTTGATCCGCTGCATCTTTGTATTCATCCAGTTTAAGCTTAACCTCCGAGCTCAGTTGAGAGGATGTGGTGTGTGCATGTAGGGATTGAAGGGAGGATATTTATGCCTCTCAGTGCGCTAGCCTACCCCGGATATCCTTGAGGACCCCACTCTCTGTGGATATTGAATTACCTCATATACAAACTTTGAACGCCTGCCATAATATAGCCATAATATAGCCTGACTAGAGACCGAGTTCTCATTTATGTCAAAATATTTCTGTATTTGTTTTGTCAACGCGGTTTTGTATACCAGATCTTGTAGGGCCGCAGGTTTAAATTTCCATGGTGTTCTATTTACCATGGCATCCAGTATGCCCAGCGTTAGCTGTATTGGTGAGTGGTCAGAGTATGTACTGGGATAAATGTGTACGCTATCAGTCCACGCCAACACCATGTTGTCTACCAGCCATAAATCTATTCTAGAGTGCATATCATGTACTATTGAGTAATATGTTTATTCCCTTATCGAGGGGTTTTACACTCTCCACGTATCTTTTATGTTTAGATCTGTCATGTGGGTGAGTACGTTTTGTGCTGCTTTTGACAATGCCCTTGGTTGTGTTGAAGTACAATCTAGGTGTGTATCGAGGATGGTGTTGAAATCTCCCCCGATTATCAAACAGGCCGTGGGGTAAGACGCCAGTTTCTCAAATAGCGTGGTATAAAACTCTGCGTCGTCGATGTTTGGTCCATACATATAGAGTAGGCCTACCTGCTTATCATTTAAGGTACCATGGAGTAATACATATCTTCCTTCGGAGTCACATTCGGAGGTAATGCAGGTGAATGGGAGGGTTTTATGAATTAGAGTCGCCACCCCTCTTGCCCTTTTGGAATACTTTGTGTAGTACTGGTGCGCCCCCCAGTGCGGCACCAGTTGTCCCTCATAGTAAGGCCATGGGTTTCTTGCAGGAAAATTATTTTAGGGTTCTGCCTGTTGATGTATGCAAATATCTTTCTTTTCTTAACTCAAGCTCTCAGGCCCCGTACATTCCAGCTCAGTGTTTATTTTTTTTCTGTGCCTTGTTCAGCCATTATCTATGACGTAGGTGCGATCGCGTGCATGATGGTGTATTTCCAGTGTGTGCTTATAAACCAAAGTGCTTTGTATCTTTGTGCTTTTTGTTTTAAAATTTCCCATTCGAGAACTAAATCCCAACAACCCCTTTCTGACCCCTCCCCCTCCTTCATAGTTCCCCAAACTTTAACTATGTTCTTCAAGCTCCCCCCCCCCACCCTTCCACTTTTCGTGCACCTGCTACAGGGGGAACTGTGGCGAGTTCAGGTGCCCATGCCTTTTTCGGTCTTTTACAGCGTTCCAAGTTCGTCGTGTAGCTCTCGCTAGTGGTAACACATGTGGGGTCCTTTCAAAGATCAGGATTTGCAGTATGTATTGTGGCTTCCCCTTATGTTTGGCTCCCTAGGGGGGGCCTTCGCTTTCATGGGTCTACTCTTTATTATTTACGTGCTTGCTATTGAATAACCTCAGAGTTCAAGAGTCCTTCTCATTCATAGGCTGTGCAGGTGGAGCAGGTATATGAGTTTCGACAAAGTTCGCCGCCTCCTCTGGGAACGTAAAAAAATATATTTTGTTCTGATGGTGGATTTTCAGTCTCGCCGGGTAGAACATTGCGTATTGTACCTGGCGCTCCCGGAGCAGTTTCTTGACCCCTGTAAATAGTTTCCTCTCTTGCTGTACCGCTATTGTGAAATCTGGGAAGATGCGTATGATGTTGGCTTCCCATCTTAATTCTTGCTTTTCTCTAGCAGTTTTCAAAATTAGGTCTCTGTCTCAGAAGTTTATCAGATGCGCTATTATAGGTCTAGGGTATCCGCCAGGTTTCGGCTTGGGGGCGAGTGACCTATGTGCTCGTTCCACAATGAACATTGCCGACCAACCGGGTCTCCCAGAAGACTGCTTAAGAGATCTTCGACTGCCTTTTACATGGATCCTTTCATTGCTTCCTCTGGAACTCCGACTATGCGGATGTTGTTCCGCCGAGATCTAGCCTCCAAATCTTCGCATTTAGCTTTTACTGTTCCAAGTTCGATTGCCATTCTGAACACTGTGGTCATAAAGGTCTCGAGTGCATCTTCTGTGCCAGATATCCTCGTCTCTGCTTCTGTCATCCATGACGTTGTTTTATCCAGCTGTGATTTAATGGTGGCAACGATCGCTGTTATTCCATCAAGCTTTTTGTTAAGTGAGGAAAAGCCCTGTTGCATAGCCAGAAAGACAGCCTGGGGGTCCATCATTGGTGGCAGAGTAGCCAGTTGTTCCGGTTGGTACGATTCCTCAGTCATTGCTCGTTCTGTTTCTTTTCTCATTGCTGTTGTGTATTTATCAATGGCTCCTTTTCCCTTCTTAGGGCTGAAACCTTTTGGCATCATTCTCTCCTTTCCTCCTCTCGGGGATGGGGTGAGCCCTGGGGGGCTAGCCTAATGGGCCATTTTCAAATAGTTCCTATGCCCTGTGGCTATGTGAGAGCGTGCTTAGCAGACCAGAGGGAGCCTTGGATTGTTATCAGGACTGGTTTAGTTCACCAGAAAGTGGCCAGTATAACCATGGTTAGTGGATCTGTTATCCGCAGTTCTTTCCTTATAGGTGGTCTCCACTCATGTATCAATCCATTAACTTTATGACCTCTTAAGGATAAAGGTGTCGTTGGCTGGGCATATGCTCCCTGTAGATGTTATCGGTGAGCGCATATGCCCAGTACGTTCAGGCGTTGAGTCTTTCCGTCTCCATGTCCTCCTCACCAGCTCTCCTGCCTGTCCTGTTGCAGTAAGTTACTTCTCTTCATCCCGAGTCAAGGCCCAGGGGAGTGCCCTCTGCGAATGGCGTGGACTTGTATTCAAGGGGGGGCCCCACTTTTGGGGGGGGGGCTGTCCGTGAAGTCTCTGAGTGATTGCGCACTTCCCCTCAGTGTGCCCTATTCAATGTGATGTGGCAGGCTTTGACTTCCTGTTTATATCTATATTTAACTTGTGCTGCTTAGTGTGTGAATTGGGAGGGGTTCCGCCCCGATGCCAGCGGGAAGATGAGCCGCCCGGGGGGGGGGGCCCACGATCTGTTTCCTGGGGGAGTTGCGGGGAATTGCGAGGATTTCAGTGTATTCCTTTCCAGAGAGTCATGGGTACTGGGCTCAGCCTTAGGGCTTGGTATGGCCGCCTGCTCTTCCCCCCTGTTGCCCCCAAGTATCTGTTGGGGTCTAACAGATGTCTGTTGCCTCAGGCGTTTTCCACAGGGGGCCAAGTGGCTAGCGTATGTCCGCTTACCTTGCTGGGTCTTGGCTCGGCCCTCTAGTGTTGTTGCTACTTCGCAGCGGTAGCCGCGATGGAAATGGGGGGTTTGCATGCGCTCGATGGTTGGTGCCGGGCTCCTCTTCACCACCCGTGTCGCGCCTCGGCCTCGTCTCCCCACCGCGCGTGTGCTTGTATTTCGCCGCCGGTCAGCCATCCCAAATGTTTCCGCTTCTATGCAGCGGCACCAACAATGGATCTGGGGGGTTCACAGGCGCTCGACGTCCCCCGGAGCGCCCGCGGCCCACCCCAAGTGCATCTGAGTCTTCTTTACTTTGGCCGATGCTCAAGATGGTTGGCGCCGGGCTCCTCCTCACTGCCCGCGCCGCGCCTCAGGCTCGCCTATCCTTCAGCGTGCGTTATTTTATATTTCCCCACCGTTTCAGCCTCCCACCAGCTCAGGCTCTGAAACTCAGTTGAGTCGTTCTACATATGTTGCTGCACGTCTCCAGTTATTTTTATGAAGAACCGGCTGCTCATGATGGATATCTCGGCATTTCGGCCCCCGTCCTCGCCAGAGCTTACACAAGAGCGGCCATTTCCACTTCGGTGGTGATAGTGCGTGGTACAAATGTCCTTTAACATTAACATTAACATTAACATTTCCACACATGTGCAACAGCGCCCCCCGCCCAAATGTATATGTTAAAAAGAATGGGTGACAAAGAAGATCCTTGCGGGGACACCACAGGTGAGACAGGAAGATTCTGAAAGAAAAGGAGAAAGCAGGAGAGATTGAGATCTATCCTTAAGAAAAGAAGAGAACCAGGCAAGGATCTGACCAGATATGGCGACCTGAGCCAGGCGGGATAGCAGGGTGGGATGGTCAACTGTGTTGAAAGTCGCTGAAAGATATAACAGTATCAGGGCTCCGGCACCACCTGCATCAACCAGCCTAGTCAGGTTATCCTGTACAGAGACCAGGATGCTCTCGGTGCCCCTGCCTGGCTGAAAGCCAGATTGGGCAGGGTCGAGCAATCAGACAGCTCCAGAAAAGAGGACAGGAGGGGAGAGACCAGTTCTTTCAAAAGTTTCATAAAGGCAGGAAGAAGAGAGATAAGCCGAAAATTAGCAGGTATGGAAGGATCCAATGAAGGCTTTTTTAATAGTGGCGATGTTCAACTCAGGGGGAATCAACCCAGTTTGACAGCAGGAGTTGACAGCCTCCGTAATAAGCCCTGTAATATCAGGTGTGATCTCTTTCAAGACTCTGGGCCTCATTCCGAGTATGGTGGTAGTCATGGCGCTATTTGCGCCATGGCTACCTCCCATACCGGTACCGACTCCGACCTGGTTCAATGGGGACTTACCGGTGTAGTCCGACCTTTCCAGGACCGGTAAGTCCCCATTGAAAAATCCATTCCCCATTCCCATTTGAGCCCCCATAGGGCTCAATGGGAAAGGGGAAGTAGTTAATAACGGTACCGCAATTTGCGGTACAGCTATTAGCTCTGAAGTCTCTTAATGGGTCCCGTCCTTAACGCCTGGTCAGACCAGACGCTAAAGGAGGAGAGACCCGCTAAGGGACCTCGTAGTAGGGCGGTAAGGGATTACCGGCACCAGTCTCCTTAGCGGTGCCCAGTATGCCTTACCGCCTGACTCGGAATGAGGCCCCCTGAGTGGCACAACACCTGAAGGCCCACTTGACTTAATCTGAAGAAGGGCTTTAAGAACTGATTATTCAGTAAACAGAGGAAAAGAGGACCAGCCCAAGGTATCTGAGGCTGAATTCCGAGGAAGGTTACCAGGAACCGGGGCACCAGCATCCAGTGTAGTGTTCGTAGAGATATTAGCACAAATAATCTACATTTTTTTAATAAGAAATTGCGACAGAGTCACAGAGCTCCTGCGTCAGCTTCACGGTAAGAGAGCAATTTGACAGAGAAGAGGGACTTAACCACTGCAAATAAAGTTTTAGTTTGACCTACGGATGTTTCAATTCTCAGAGCAAAGTAAGATTGTTTTGCTGCAATAATTGCAGCAGAGTAGGCCAAAGAGCTAGCTTTGAATAGGGTCCTAAGCTGCAGGTCGTAATTACAGCGTCATTTACGTTCAACTTGTCTTAGCTGTAATCGAGCCAACTTTAACTCATCTGAGAACCATGGCACAGAAGGAAGTCTATGTACGAGTTTGTGTGAGTCGAGTAGGAGCCACTTCATCGGCTGCCGCTACAAGAGAGGCAGCCAGAAGTGACAGATACAGGGCTGGAGCAGCTGCACATTTAGCTTTAGTCAAGGATACCAGGGTTTGAAGGTTGGCTGAGCACCAGGGTTGTTGCCAAACCTGTTGGATTGGCATAAGTGAGCAGTTCGGCATCCAGTAAAATTGTCGAATGCATATTTTCGAATGGCATTTTGTCGAAAAAAATGCGCTGAATTTTTTTTTCTGAATGTGTTTTTTTATTTTATGTTTTTTTCGGTTTAGTTAGTTAAAAAAAGTGTCAATAAAAAAGGGGGGTTTAGGGGGAGAAACCCACCAAATAAAAAAATAAAATAAAAAAAACAGAAACATTTTTTTTCCAGCATATTTGTGTTGAGAAAAAGGCATTTGAAAAATGTGACATTCGAAAAAGTCACTATAAACCAAGCAGGTCACTAGATAGTGATCAGTCCACAGGATCGTCTCATGCCAAGAGAATTTTATTGGCCAACACAATAACAAGTGTATTTCCTAGGTTGTGGGTAGGGCCGAGTACATGCTGATAGAGATCCAGATCCATCAGACCAGAGAAAAAAACATCAAGGGCAGGAGCTCTGGGGGAATTAAATTTAAGATTAAAGTCGCCAAGCACAATCAGGTGTTTGTGTTTAATATGGAATCAGCTACAAGATCAACACATGGGTCCAATAGGCCAGAATATGGCCCAGGGCCGCGATAAATTAAAAGGAAATGACAGGAGAAAGTTGAGGCGATCACACATCTCAACAGCAGGACCTCAAAGGAAGGAAGGGGAGAACAGCACAGCTGACTCAGAGCGAATTCAGCATTAAAGATAACCACTAGCCCTCTACCGCGTTGTGGGCCAGGGTAATTGATTTTATAACCTTCAGGAATGCCCTGAGTGAGTGCGGGAGCTGAGCTCTCCGGTACCTGTGTCAAACGTGTTCTCTTATTGCTTTTCAACTTTGTATTTTGTAGATGGTGCCTTAGTGACCATTTAGGTTGGACTATGGCGAGACGTTTTGCCGTGTTATGATAACAGACCAGTATTGGTATATGTGTGGAATATGATGACACACCAATCAGTAAGCTATACGACTTATTGCAGGGTATACCTCCCACAGTGAGTGCACATGATCACAACAACTAGGGTGTGTGATATAGGTATAGAAGAATTAATGATAGATGGCGAAGAGTCCATTATAATGATGATTTCTGATTCTTGTTAATGTACTTGAATTCACAGTGAATGGGACCCTGACAAACAGGCTATGTGGAAAAGAATCATGCCTACTTTTCCAATATTGGACGAAGAGGGAAATGGCACATGCTCTATTATCCAACCATCAGTTTTGAATATAATGAATGTGCCTGGGTTTCAAAATGTGACTAGGATAACCAACTGGTGGGGTACTATTACCTTTAATATGCCTCTGTTTGTTTCTGTCTGTTTCAAAATTGCTCAAAAGGGGCAATTATTTGGCTAAAAGCAGTGGCAAGCGTTATTTCCCAGAAGGGGTAAGCGAGAACTTTCTGATAAGGTATGGTATAGAGAAAATGTATCCCTTGCAGCATGACGTGTGTATGGGGGCCAGTCCCTTAGTGACCATTTAGGTCATCTAGAGTGAGCAACTGAGCTACTACTCGGGCACACCTTGCGAACATAAATGCCAACATTGTCAGCTCAGAGTAAATGCCTCCCTCAGCTTTACAACAAGAGACGTTTTGACTCAGCTTATTTGCAGCATCAAAGCTACTGGAGCATCTCTGGAGTGGTATTTCCCCAATGCTGAAATGCAAGACTTCCGGAACAACCAATCTTAAGACTCAGAGAACATGTGCATGATCAGATCTTACCATAAGAACTTGGTAATGATCCTCGTATCCCAGAAGATCTTTGTCCATGGGGAAACCTATGGAAAGATAGTAGCTCGAGTGGTGGAAGACAGATGTGTTCCTTTCATGACATAGGTCCTGAAGAGTCAGATTGTTCCCATTCCCTGGGCGCCCTGCAACTGGGACTGGGCAAATCATTGTGACGTAAGGGAGATGCGTCCTCCCAAAGACTCGGCTCGATACCTAACCATTTCCCCAGGAACAAACCCGGAATCATGGATACGATTAGGCAAACATTGGTTATTATAGCTCCCTCAGCCTCTATAGCTGCAATATATTATCAAGTTAGGTAGCGGTCAGGTGCTGTAATTGGAAAATAAGATATGTGGGTTAGGGGTATGTCGAGTGTGCCACCCTTCAAGGTGTCAAAAATAGTTTCTTAGAAATGGTATCACAATCGTCTGTAGATATTAACTTTTTGCTCTAGACCAATACACAGGTACTGAGCCAGTCTCCACATTTATTTTGGGTGAAGGGGGCTGGATGACAGTTTTGAAAGCTGTTTACAAGTGGGGCCATTAACCCATTGGACTGGGTGTCAAACACCCCTTTCATCTGAGCCCAGGGGGCTGAATAGCTATTTCAACTTCCTCTGGACAATTGGATGTATCTTTCACCGCAATTCAGGGCTAATTAGTTTTATAGTGCCATGCTAATTATTGGAGGTTTGGGCCTTCTAAAGGCTGGGCCCAGCAGTTAAGCTATTGGCTTCATCATAGTGGGTATATTGATATGTCCTGGGAAAGCCGTCTGCTTCTGTACGCTTGCTGCTGCCAAGTTAATGATTGTTTAATATAAATCTGCTCTCCCAAGTGAGAAATTTGACAGTCACATGTTTTCTGCATCATAATGGGAGGGCTGTTGCTGCACATGCCAATACCAGAAATCATTGTGTACTGTGACCAGCTAAAAGAACCCAAATGGTAAGATTGAACCTTGAGTTTGAGCAGAACATAACCGGTGTGTCTTCTCTGAGAATTGATATTTTGTTAGAATTGCCATTGGTAGAGAAAATTGATTGTTATAGATAATTTTTGATAAAGAGGAACAAGCATTGCAGATATCACACTGGACTGCCACCTTGTGCACGCCCTCGGATATTGTATGTTCTCTCACTGAAAGGCTGAGGGAAAAACCTTTGTTCACCACCGCCTTGGGCCTTCATACTGATCTCTGTTCTTTTAGCAAGTTTGTTGATATGTTGTTGTAAATGCACAGCTACACGGAACACCATAAACATCACCAACTAAAGAACCCCTTACATTTTTAATAATCAAATCTACTACTCAACTCTAATGCCTAATTAAATTTCTTATGAAGTCAATTAATTAGATGAAGATGTTGACTTTTGATGAATATAGAAATGCACATTGTAATTTAGGGGATAATTAAAGGCCTGTCCACATAGACCTGGTTCCCATAAAATCATCTTTGTTGTAAAAATGGGAGGGACTAGCACTACGACTGTTGTCTTGAAAAATGAATTCTGATATTCCCTTGTTTGGATTGGGTTGCACTACCATGTAAATGCGGGAGTGTATGGGAAAGAGAAATAAAGTGAATAAATGAGATGAATAAACAAACAATACATTAATGCTCAAATAAAAATGGAATCTAGGCTACATGCCCTAACTACATCATGTCAACAAAGCCCTTACAATCATATTTTCTTCTAGTGGACTTTGTGCGGTGTGGCTGTGCTCTTACTCGTTTTCAGCAGACTTTGAGCATGCTGCAATGACAGAGCTGGACTAACTGCTGTTCAGCAAGAATTAGCGCCAAGGACATTTTCGTCCACATGATTGTTTGGATCCCTTTTCATTTTTGGATTCACTTTCCTTTTGCAACCTCTCTTCCTGCAGCCATCTTGGATTTGTGACATCACTTCCTGTGGCCATTTTGGATTTGTTGCATCACTTCCTGCAATCTTAAATCAATCCAATCTCCTACTGAAGGACACAAGAGCCTCCACCAGGAACGCCAATCAGGAAGAAACCGCTGCCTCCCAGCAACACCACAGACAAAATCAGAGAGATCAGTCACTGATGGACTAGGCGATTAGGTGACAAGAGTGTGTGTCATCCCTTCTGAACTCCTTAGAGCAGGCGTGGATTGGAAACCAAAAGAGACTCTGGAAACTCTTTTTCAAAGTGGCCCCATATTACACATATTTAGCAAGCCCAACCCTTTTCTTATGAGAAAATTTGGAAATATCACACAAAAAGGGCCCAGGGTGCAGAGGCCGACCAGGAAATTTCTAGAGTTCCCTATTGGCGCCAGTCCACTCCTGCCCTAGAGGCATCCCGGTGAAGGGTGAATACCATCTGTTGACCAGATCTTTTCCCTCTTTGCATATGAGCCTGTGCTTTGCTTTGTTCTCTACTTGTCTGTAAGTATCTATTATTGCTTCTTCTCAGCTCAACCTCATCATGCACTCCTTATGCTATCTCTTCCTTTCTCATTCCCCTACTCTTGCTGGTGTTAAGTGACTTCAATTCAGCACTCCAACTAAGTCAATGCCGGGTCTGGGATGCCCAAGGGAAGCCCTTAATTATATATTTTTATGACAAGTTCATACATCTGGATGATAAACCCTTGTATAACGCCCCTCTCTTTGAATCCCCCTGACCTCACTGAGCCAATAAGTAGGTTTGTTTTGCAAATTAAAAGATTTATTTGAAAAATTAAACAAGATATATATCCCACTTTGATAAATAAATTAATATTTGATAGCACACTTATGAAAATGACAGTGATCAACAATGGATAATATTACACTAGCACACTTTTTTAATTACTTAGGAGTTGGTATAGAGAGGATAAAGTAGCTGAGAATGCTTTTATGGGTTCAAGGAAATGCAATGATGGAAAAGAATGCAGCACAGAAATAACTGAGATGGTTTCCACAAGAGATAATATGATCACTTTTTCTTTTGACAATTCACTCCCCCCTATGCAATATAAGGAGATGGAAGGAGGGCACACCAATTTTCAGGAAGACAATCAAATGCAATACCAATTCAGTTCCCTCTAGCAAGTTTAGAGCAACAGGGATGATTTTAAAACACAGGCAAAAATACTTTAAATGTGATTTGCAAAGAAGAGAAAATATGCTAAAAATGATTTTAATTCCCTATAGGAGATTCAGGGTAGGTGATAGCTACTTAAGATTGGTTCAGGTCAACACTATCAGTGATTCATGAGGGATTATCAGGTTGACAACGGATTTCAGCAGTTGCCAGCAAAAGACAGCGATTTTGACAGGTGGAGAAATTTGATTCAAATTGCAGTTCACAGCACTTTTTCTGAGTGCGTCTAGCGCGATTACGTAGAAACTATAAAGAGGGGAAAGGCGTGTTGGAAAGCTGAGGATCTTAGCTTTAAAATGAAAGTTAAATCTCGTTCCTAGCACATATGGTTCAAAAGATACGCATGATTTTGTGGAGGTAGATTTCAGAAATGATATAATGATTCAGAATGGCAATTGACACTTTCACAGGTTTGAAATCACAGAATGGACACACGATTTCTATGCAGTTCTAAATAGGTGGAAATGGTTTGAATTAGATTATTTTAAACTAAGAGATGACTATGCACAGTTCTGTTGGTACTCACACTATAAATTTGAAATAGGCCGTCAAGATCTGGTCATGTTTGGGGTTCACTCGCCACGGACGGTCTCTGGTACTGGTTCTGCTCACAGCGATCTGGTCTGGGTCTCTGGTTTTGGCAAAAGTTCTGGGTCTGGTCTTCTATCGGCACTGCACGAGGTCTGGATAAAGCTCTGCTTTCTGGGTTCTGGCACAGGGTTCTAGCCAGAATCAAACAGCTCGCCCGGCTGTTAAATAGTTTGGTTAGGTTCCTGGATTCTGAGGCCTCTGAAGGATTCAGCTTGTGGACTAAGCCTCTCTTCTACAAGTCCTGAAGTCTGGATTCTAAGTTCTGGTTCTTGAGTCTTCTGGATTTGAAGTCTGGATTCTAAGTTCTGGTTCTGGAGTCTGGAGTCTTCTGGCAAAGCGCTTCGCAGGAAATCAGTTTGAAGTGGAAGTCAGTGTCCCTACCTGGGTCTCAATGGCTCTTTTTATGTCTTTTGAAAGTGGGTGGGAAGGCTGACTTTTCTATGCTCAACCCTCTGAGGATCCTGATAGGCTATAGGATTCTCTGTCGCCTGACTGGGGAACAGAGTTGTGAGTCATCCGGCATCCTTTTTATGGCATACAGAAAGAACACTCCCCTTGTCACTTTGCACACAAATCTATTTTTGACTTAAATGCATATTTATCTATGTACAATTGTTCTAATATTATATGTCCAGTTAACATATTTTCGGTAGCGCCAAACCATCCGTCCCTGTCTTTGTAAGATGCTGTGTTCACTTCTGACAGAATTCTGCCCTTTTCATCCAGAACACAACCTCTAAACTTTTCCAGAATTTACACAAATGTGCGCAAGGAATATGGGCATCAGATGATGAAGTGTCAGATTTTTAACATACATACATTTGGAGTAATACCCTATTTCCCGCTACTACCCCCCAGAACATACCACAGAGTCCTAACACCTCTTAAAATGTGCACAGAAAAATCACAGGAATCATGAGATTATTGATATAATTTTGACAATTATGTACTATGAATTATCCATCTTTCTAAAATTATGCTCTGGCCCAGAGGGGTGTGGTTTCCTAATGCACATGGGGGATTTCTGGTTTGCCCACTTCCTCCCAACTCAGCTGGCTCACAGAGGCAGCACCCCTCCCATTTCCTTCCAAGAGAAAGCCATTACGACCCCTTGATTTAGCATTTGCCTGAGCCAAGGAAAGTTCATTGTTCTGTTTCCTGCAGTCCCAGGTATTCCTCCCCTAATTCAATCAAAGAGGTGTGATCTCGTTTTGGTGGGAACAGCAGGAGGCAGCTAGGCCTGTGAATGCAGTTGCTGGGTAAGTTTCAACTCCTGTCGGGGGTAGTTGTCGGGCAGAATTCAATCTCTTTAAGCCAGGCATCAGCTAAATGTCACTTTTGTTCCAGTTTTTCTTCATTCAAATCAAACTTACAATTTTGACACATGCAGCTAGAACGCTGATTCTAAGTTCAAAACTATGACATTTAAACAGTTGCAACCTATGTGACACTCCAAAGTAAATCACTCATTTATTTTAAACGTTTCGATTTTAGTGGCTTTAAGTCCAATTTCACTTAAGCTGCTGACATCCGCAGCTCAGCCAGTTTTGTTATGAACATTATTTTAGGCTCTTCATCTTTCCAGATTTGGTATGCACACAAGACTTCATTCTACCAGACGTCTGCTGGTGTTCAGTAAGATTTTTGAATATCTTGCAATGTTTGAAATAGGCATTTTGAGCTTGCAAATGTGATTTCAAAGCGCTTTTTCAGCTAACAGGCACTGCTGTTTTTCCTTCTGGCCCATCACGCTCGCTCTGGTGGGTGGCAGGTCAGGCAACCATTTTGGTTTGTGCAAAACCTGCGCGGCTTTCCTGGATTCTGGTGCAAATGTGGGCTTTTCTAAGCCCACAGCACCAAATGTTGTAGCATAATAGTTCAAACATGGGTCAAGACACCTGACACCGGGATTACCCTTACTGAAGCCTGGATATCTCCCTCTGACTTTGCAACACTTGCTGTCCATTGTGAACCTGCCTACACCTTCACTCACTCTCCCCGCACCAGTGGCATGGTTGGTGGTGTAGGAATGGTTTCATCTTCCTATCTCTCCTACTCCCCTATTTCCTGCTAATTATCTTCCCTTTGAACACACCATTGCCAGAATCACTGCCCTTTATGGCATACATATTAAGCCTCAGTACACAGTGATTGGTAAGCCGCCGGTCCCACTGGCGATTTACCACTGACCCCGAAACACCCTTTCCGGCACCTGACTTCCCGGTGCCACCGGGATATTACAAGTCCCTCCAGCATTGGAAGTCAGGCGTCGGATTTGGTAATTCCCCATTCCCATTGGAGCCCATGGGAATGGGGACTCGGAAGCATCGGCACTGGTTCTACCGGTGCCAGTGTTTCTGTGACAACTCTGCCAGAAGGGGCCGTTGTGCCTAGCAGGATCAGACCTTCCGGGTGCAACAGCTCCTGCAGGCAGACTTGTAGTGTGGCTGCCTGGAAACAAGGGTGCCGGTAAGCATACCGGCACCCTTTTTTCCAGACTGCCACACTCGTAATGAGGCCCATTTTCTCTCTCTTCTGCCCACCTGGTCCGGTAAATTGATTCTTCGACCATATCTGCCAACTAATTAACTCTCTATCTCCCTCCTGATCACCTCATTCTCATTGGTGACTTCAACCTCCCCTCTCCTTCTGCTGCTCGATCCACTGACTTTAACCCTCTTCTACTTAACAAATCACTCTCACTCTTCTGTCCACTCTCTGCCCATCCATTCAAATGGAAACTTCCTTGACCTTATTCTCATCTCCTCTCAACTCTCTGCCTCTAATTTCTCCACCACTCATTCTCCCTCTGATCACTCTATCGTCGTTAACTCAATCTCCACTCCTGCTTCTTCTTCACTCTCTCGCTTCCTACTACAATTATTACTAAGCGCTATTGTCCCTCCTCCCAACTGCCTGACTACCTCTCTGACATACACCACTCTCTCTCTTCCATCCACTGAAGAAGCCTTCACGAACTCCTCTGAACTCTAACTCTATCTCACTGCTCTTCAAAACTACTCCTCTACTCTTGACTCTGCCAAACATGACTTCTATCTCTCCCTCATTTCATTTAAATCTTTCTAAAGTAGGCACCTCCAAAAATCTCTCAACACATTTCTTTCTCTCCTAAACCCACGTCCATCTCTTCTGCGCTTTCTGAAAATTATCTTGCGCTCTAATTTGCTTCTAAAATGTCTACGATTCACAATACCCTTGTCACTTAGCTTCTATCCTCTCCTCCTGCTGACTTTTCTCTACCACTCCTACCCTCCTCTCCTGCTGCTAAGTCTTCCTTTGCCCCTACCAAACCTGATGAGATTCTTGCCCTTCCCATCAGGCTAATCCTTCCTGTTTCTAATCCTTCCTGTGCACCCACTGTCTCTGCACCACACCCTACTTCCCTCTTTAGCTGCTCTCTTAACAATGCCACTTTTCCCTCCTCTTATAGGACAGCTACTGACACTCGTCTCCTTAAGGAGCTGGGCCTCAACCCTAACTGTCCTGCCAACTTTCACCCTGTCTCTCCTCTACCACACTATTCCAAAATTCTAGAGTGAGTAGTATTCAATCAACTCACTGAGTTCATTGATACTCACAACCTTCAGGACCCTCTTCAATCTGGATTCCGACCTCTGCATTCTGCAGTCTACCGAGACAGCACTTCTCAATGTCGGCAACTTCATCACTTCTGCTTGTCGTGCAAACCTTTCATATATTCTTATTCTTCTCGACCCATCTGTTGCCTTCGATACTTTCAAGCACTCTGGCCTTTTCTCTAAATGATCTCTATGAGGCATCAGATATAAGGCTCTCACTTGGTTTGCTTCCTACCTTGCCCCCAGACACTTTCAGGTGTCCTAGAAATGCCTTACCCCTCACTCATGGCCCTCACTGTTGGAGTTCCCCAAGGGTCTGTTCTTGGTCCACTTGTCTTCACTCTCTATACTTCAGATCTTGATGCACTTACCACCTCTTACGGCATCTCCTCTCAACTCTTCGCTGATGATACTCAGTCTTCTCCTCTGTTCAATCCTTAACCGCTGAGCTGGTGTCAAAAACTTCAAAATGTATCTCCGCCATCAAATATTGGATGGCGTCTCACTCACTTATGCTCAACTACACTAAGACTGAAGATATCTTTTTCCCAGCCAAGCAGCATATCTCTTCCTCTTCCATTCTTCTTATCTTCTCTCCTGACTACATTCCTTACTCTGATTCCGTGTGTAACCTTGGTGTCATCTTCGATCCATCACACAACATCTTGCTCTTCATTTATTTTATTTTTACATTTGTAGAAGCCCGCACAGACCTTGGGCATCTAGGCGCTAGTTACTGACATAGTACAGTACATGGATTTCTCTCCAAATCTGGAACTGCAGCTAGATGTAACATTCATCATCTTCCTTTCAATACCACTAAACAGCTAATCTCCTCCTCAGCCATTACTAGATCTGACTATTCTGCCAGCTTCCTCTATTGCCTACCTAACTATGCA